>NC_053201.1:10000-635000 GCF_905163445.1 Pararge aegeria
CCCGAGAACCGATCCCTGCGGGACCCCATTGAGCACCTTCCGCCGCTCTCGTTGCCCGCCACTCCCCGTCCAGGATATCCACCTATCCTGGAGGTATGACTCCAACAGCCTCCTGAGATACGGAGGCACTTCATGGTACCGAAGTGCCTCTAGAAGAGTCTCAAAGGGGAGGCTGTTGAAGGCATTCGTGACGTCCAAGGAGACGGCGAGAATGACGTCCCCCCCGGCAACTGCCTCATCCGTCAGGGCCTTCAACGACTCTAGGGCGTCAATGGTCGAGCGACCCGCCCTAAAGCCGTACTGCTCCGCCGATAGCCCTGGACCGACAGTTTCCAGATGCCCAACTAGTCGGTCTGCAAGGATCTTCTCAAAGACCTTCCCGACCTCGTTGAGCAAGACTATCGGTCTGTACGCCGACGGAGCGTCCAACGGTCGCCCTGCTTTGCGGATAAGGCACAGCAGTCCCTCCTTCCAAGACTTGGGGAACTGTCCAGCCAGTATACACTGGTTGAACAGCTCCCGGAGTCTTGCCTCGAGGAACTCCCGGGTCATGTATATGACCCGACCCGGGATGCCGTCCGGTCCAGGTGCCGTCTTCTTGGACCGGAGGCGGCCAAGGGCTACGTCCATCTCCTCCCCGGTGATCAGCGGAACAGAACCGCTATCAGCCAGGGGGGTGGAGCCCCTTCCGGCCTGGGGTACCATCGTTGGAGGGACATGTCCCTGGGAGTCCGGGAAGAGTCCCTCGACGACGCTCCGCAAGAGCTCCGGCTGGAGGGTCTGGGTTACTGGGGGTCCCTGGTTACGGAGCTTCCTTCTCGCCACGCGATAAGGGCGTCCCCAGGGGTCCCTACTCAGGCCCTCCAGCAGTTCCTCCCGGGCACGCTCCTTGGCGCAGCTTATGGCCAACTGTAGGGCCCTCTTGGCCTGGCCGTAAACCTCCCGCAGTTGCTCCTCCAGAACTACGTCCAGTCCGTTCCGCCTGCGGCACCGGACATAGTCCCTGCGGGCTCGGTGACTGGCGATACGTAGGACCGCGATCTCGTCCGACCACCAGTACACCCGTTTACGGCGGCGCCATCCACGCGCCCTCGGCATTGCTGAGTCGCATACCTCCGTGAGGTCCGCGCGCAGCTGCTCCGCCCGTTCTCCCACACTGGTGTCCCTCTCATCTCCGGAAGAGGCCCACCGTACAATAATGGAGGCCTCTTTGACCAACTCCCGGTCCATTTGGGTGAGACACCAACGTGGGAGGCGATTTGGACCCTGGGGAGGTGCCATCGCGACCACCGGGGATGTGGAGACCTCAAATCGGACATAGTTGTGGTCCGATAGGGTCTCCACCCCGTCCTCTACCCTCCAGTTGGCGACTCTGTCGGCAACCGAGGGGGAGGCAAACGACAGGTCCACGATGGAGCCACCCTGCGCGCGGACGCAGGTATGGGCTGTCCCCCTATTGAGTAGGGAGAGCCCGAGGTGCGCAGCCCACACCAGCACCGCCCTGCCTCTGCCGTCCGAAGTGGGACTCCCCCACGCCTGGCTCTTGGCATTAAAGTCTCCAAGAACCAGGGTTCGCCCTCCATTGTGCCGGCGGACGGCTTCGCTGACAGAGTCGAGGAAATCCTCGAATTCTGCCAGCGTGCGGTTAGGGGAAAAGTACAGGCCGACAATAATGTACTGTCCCCATCCCGCAACCACAAACCCGGGACCCCTTTCGAGAGGTGAGAGGGGAGGACTGGCGCCGTTCGCCGCGACTATGCCAACCGAGCCATACATGTCTCCAACCCAGCGTTCCTGAGCGGGGACATAATATGGCTCGCAAGCCACGACTATGTCGATAGACCACTCTGCGGCGGACTGCAGTAGGAGGTCCTGAGCCCCCGCAGAGTGGTTTAAGTTCGCCTGAAGTACACTGATATGCCGTCTATTCATTTGACGGCATATCAGTGTCTTCGGTCCGCGCTGGGCCACTTCGGTTGCTCTGCGAGGAGACAACTCGGGCCTTCCCTTGAGGGGGGTGGCAGCTCTTCCCCCCCATGATGTGCCCCGACGGCTGAGAGGCGTCCGCGCAGACGGCGCAGCGTATGGGCCTCTCACACCCTGAGTGCCTGTGTCCCTCTTCTCCGCACCGGTAGCAAATCTTGCTCCGGTCGGTTTCAGAGGTACACAAGGCTACCGTGTGCCCCATCCCCAGGCACCTGTAGCAGCGAAGAGGGCGCTGCTCCAGGGCCTGGACTCTGACGGAGCTCCAGCCCACCAACAGACGCCCGGCCTCGCAGACCTTTTTGCCCGCATCCACCGGGCAGTAAACGGTGGACGACCCCATGCCCATGGGGCTCCTCTGCACCGGAGTCGCCCTGACCGCAACAATCGAGCAGCCTCCTGCGCGTGCTACAGCCGCCGCCACCTTAACCGCAGTTGCGGAGTCATCCAACCCGGTGACACGAAGGGTCGCCGTTTTTGTAGGGCGAACAACCTCCGCTACCCCCTCCAACGCTTTGCGAAGGTGACCTGCCAATGACTCCGCCTGGTCCTGGGTGTTCTCCTTCGGCAACTCCAAAAGCCTAGCCCCTGTCGCAGAGCGGCGAATCCGCATCCCCGCGCCTATGCCGATCTCTCCCAGGTTGACCCTTTGCTCAGCCTGCTCTAAGACCTGAGCGTAGGTCACACCTCTACTGGCCGCCTCGGGAGCCAGAGTTATGATGACGGCGGCCGTCTTAGGGGGAGCCAGGCTGGGCTTCCGCTTAGGGGCCGCTGCGGGCGGGGGCCTCGGCGTTGACGTCGCGGGATTGGCGCCTGGGGCATTTTTGCCCCTGGTCTTTCGACCCACCACTTCCGACCAAGCTTCAGCCTCGGGTGCTGTCCGGCTTGAGCCTGCCCTCGCTGGAGGCTCCTCAGGAGTCGCTGGAGCCACGTTCGCTCTGAGGCCCCCCGATCGAGCCGGAGCCGCCTGTGAGGTCCCGGCGGAGCGCGGCGGTGGCGGCCCTCTTCTGTCCGAGGAGAGCGGTGGGCGAGTCACCTTTTCTGGGAGGAGACGCTCCTCGATTCCCGCGAAGCGGGCGTCTAGCATCCTCCCGACTGAGGCCACTATGGAGGCTTTCAGCTCCTCTAATACGTCTGCATTAAAGGCCGCTGCAGGTGGCACGGGCGCTCCTGCCCCTCTCGTCGCTGCTCTAGCCGCCTCTTTGGCCATCGCGGTCTTCATCTCCGCGAAGTCCCGCCGATACGCCTTCTGCTCCGTCCTTATAAGGTCGAGCTCAGAGCGGAGGCGGGCGTTGTCTGCCCGCAAGCGGCGGGTTTCCTCAGCCTCAGTCCGTGAGCTGAGGGCCTCCACTATGGCTTGCAGCTCCGAGGCAGCCTCCTTAAATTTTTTAACGTACGTCCCTTTCAGATTACTGGACTTACCAGCCATCTGAATGAGGGACGCCGTGCTCCTTCCGGCCCAGGCACGCAGCTCTTGCACCCCGAGCTTAGTGGGGTCCTCCCGGCAAGACTCTTCGCTCGCCGGTTCCTCCTCCGCATCCAGAACTGCGGTTCGAGCCTCCTGTCCTACTATGCGGTCCTGAAGGAACCGGTTGAAGGCAGCCTCCTTTTGTTCCTCAGCCGCCACCCTGAGTTCATTCATGGCGCTTCTCACGCCATAGTTCCCCCTTGATGCCGGCGTCGAGCACCGCGACATCGACGAGTTCCGGGAGCTCGGCGAGACGGAATCATCCCGGCGCGAGTACCTTGCAACAACAGGGGTACGGGCCGAAGCTCCGCCCCTTACTGCAACCGCCCTGTTGCTCCGGCGTGAACGCGTCTGCGGTCCTGGAGCGCCATCCCTCCCCGATGATAATTCATCCGCCATCTCCGACGGTCCACCTGTCTGTAAAGCCAGACAGGCCAACAGTCAGGGACAGCCAAACTTAACAATTATCAACACCAAATGAGAAAAACAATAACAACAACCAACAGTCAACAAAACAAGATAAAAATAACAACCTGTGGCCCTTAAAAGGGCCCTTTAACAATCCCCCTATCCCTGTTAAAACTATAATAACAATAACAATAACAAACAAAAACAACCACCCAGAAAAACAACCGAAATCCAACCTAAAATAGACTTAAAACTACAATAACAATAACAATAACGATAACAACAACTACTGACAACAACAAATAACAATAACAGCCACTGCCACTACCACTGGCCCTGAAAAGGGCCTTTGAAAAACCAACGAAAACCAACTTTCAACCTCCTAAAGAAACCAAAAGTCAATCAAAACACCAAAATTGAAACCTGAAACCTCCAAAAAGTTCATCAAAGAAATGCATATATATCAACCTAACCTAACCTAACCTAACCTAACCTAACCTAACCTAACCTAACCTAACCTAACCTAACCTAACCTAACCTAACCTAACCTAACCTAACCTAACCTAACCTAACCTAACCTAACCTAACCTAACCTAACCTAACCTAACCTAACCTAACCTAACCTAACCTAACCTAACCTAACCTAACCTAACCTAACCTAACCTAACCTAACCTAACCTAACCTAACCTAACCTAACCTAACCTAACCTAACCTAACCTAACCTAACCTAACCTAACCTAACCTAACCTAACCTAACCTAACCTAACCTAACCTAACCTAACCTAACCTAACCTAACCTAACCTAACCTAACCTAACCTAACCTAACCTAACCTAACCTAACCTAACCTAACCTAACCTAACCTAACCTAACCTAACCTAACCTAACCTAACCTAACCTAACCTATCCAAACCTTTTAAAACTAGTTTGGATTCCTTTAGACCTCAGCCCACCGGCAACTACGACTAACTAAACACTGATCTAGCTATATGGCTTTCATCAGTGCATCAACAGCAGCATAACTAGTATTAAAATAGTAATGAGTTTTTATTAAAGCATATATTCACATTAAATCTTGAATCTAAAGTCTAAAGGTGTCAAAACTAGATTTAGGTTAGGTTAGGTTAGAACATGAATACGAGGGGTGCCCGGCCACAGGCCGGGCACTTGGGTTCAGTTCAGTCAAAAATTATATATTATTTACTATTATTTATATTTGAATGAGAATGAAAAATAGCAATTATTTTGAATAGTTTTCAGAATGAGACAGACGGGTAAAATCTCCAATTTAAAGTTCCCTTATTGCGTATATGTTATGTGTGTTTGCATAGTAGTTTACTATAATGGTAAGCGGTTCGTGTAACGATCTTGCGCGTCTATATTTACAAGTGTGTGGGCAGTTCGTGTATTGATTATTCGATGACGAGACCTCGTAAGAGTCCCGTATCGTTATTTTTCGTCACTACCTACCCGTACCTCCGCCTGCTGCCTTCCTTGGATGTGGTAGCAGTTTCTCAGGCTCCCTCACCGGAATCGAACCCTGATTCCCCGTTACCCGCGACAAACAATGGTAGTCGCAGAAACTCATTCCGATTACGAGACCTCGTAAGAGTCCCGTATCGTTATTTTTCGTCACTACCTACCCCCCTACCTCCCCCCGTGCGGGGTACAATATTGATATGATATTAAAAAAATACCATTAATAAATAACATAATAAAAGACCACCACTTTTATAGAGACATAACGCCACATAATTATAAAAAGTATAGTGTGTGGATCTAATCAACCACCACTGGCACCAGACCCTCAATGCCCTTAAATTTTACCTCGTTAAAATATTTAAAGTGTACTCATTCCGATTGCGAGACCTCGTAAGAGTCCCGTATCGTTATTTTTCGTCACTACCTACCCGTACCTCCCCCCTGTGCGGGGTACAATATTGATATGATATTAAAATAATACCATTAATAAATAACATAATAAAAGACCACCACTTTTATAGAGACATAACGCCACTGTGTGGCGCCGCCATCAGTCTCCTTAGACTCGGTACTTTGTCGTCGCCGTCGACTTCGCACCTTCGCCCCATATAGTAGTGGCGCGGCGCGACGGGCCTAATGTGTAAGTGAAAAAAAAAAAAAAAAAATTAAATTAATTGTTATTGTACAATATCTTCTAATATGAATAAGAGTACTTTGTATTGGTACGTTTTGTTTTTTGTTTTTTTTTTTTTTTAAACGGAACTGAACCTAAGTGACCGGCCTGCGGCCGGGCACCCGTCTTATTCATGTTCTAACCTAACCTAACCTATCCAAACCTTTTAAAACTAGTTTGGATTCCTTTAGACCTCAGCCCACCGGCAACTACGACTAACTAAACACTGATCTAGCTATAATATGGCTTTCATCAGTGCATCAACAGCAGCATAACTAGTATTAAAATAGTAATGAGTTTTTATTAAAGCATATATTCACATTAAATCTTGAATCTAAAGTCTAAAGGTGTCAAAACTAGATTTAGGTTAGGTTAGGTTAGAACATGAATACGAGGGGTGCCCGGCCACAGGCCGGGCACTTGGGTTCAGTTCAGTCAAAAATTATATATTATTTACTATTATTTATATTTGAATGAGAATGAAAAATAGCAATTATTTTGAATAGTTTTCAGAATGAGACAGACGGGTAAAATCTCCAATTTAAAGTTCCCTTATTGCGTATATGTTATGTGTGTTTGCATAGTAGTTTACTATAATGGTAAGCGGTTCGTGTAACGATCTTGCGCGTCTATATTTACAAGTGTGTGGGCAGTTCGTGTATTGATTATTCGATGACGAGACCTCGTAAGAGTCCCGTATCGTTATTTTTCGTCACTACCTACCCGTACCTCCGCCTGCTGCCTTCCTTGGATGTGGTAGCAGTTTCTCAGGCTCCCTCACCGGAATCGAACCCTGATTCCCCGTTACCCGCGACAAACAATGGTAGTCGCAGAAACTCATTCCGATTACGAGACCTCGTAAGAGTCCCGTATCGTTATTTTTCGTCACTACCTACCCCCCTACCTCCCCCCGTGCGGGGTACAATATTGATATGATATTAAAAAAATACCATTAATAAATAACATAATAAAAGACCACCACTTTTATAGAGACATAACGCCACATAATTATAAAAAGTATAGTGTGTGGATCTAATCAACCACCACTGGCACCAGACCCTCAATGCCCTTAAATTTTACCTCGTTAAAATATTTAAAGTGTACTCATTCCGATTGCGAGACCTCGTAAGAGTCCCGTATCGTTATTTTTCGTCACTACCTACCCGTACCTCCCCCCTGTGCGGGGTACAATATTGATATGATATTAAAATAATACCATTAATAAATAACATAATAAAAGACCACCACTTTTATAGAGACATAACGCCACTGTGTGGCGCCGCCATCAGTCTCCTTAGACTCGGTACTTTGTCGTCGCCGTCGACTTCGCACCTTCGCCCCATATAGTAGTGGCGCGGCGCGACGGGCCTAATGTGTAAGTGAAAAAAAAAAAAAAAAAATTAAATTAATTGTTATTGTACAATATCTTCTAATATGAATAAGAGTACTTTGTATTGGTACGTTTTGTTTTTTGTTTTTTTTTTTTTTAAACGGAACTGAACCTAAGTGACCGGCCTGCGGCCGGGCACCCGTCTTATTCATGTTCTAACCTAACCTAACCTATCCAAACCTTTTAAAACTAGTTTGGATTCCTTTAGACCTCAGCCCACCGGCAACTACGACTAACTAAACACTGATCTAGCTATAATATGGCTTTCATCAGTGCATCAACAGCAGCATAACTAGTATTAAAATAGTAATGAGTTTTTATTAAAGCATATATTCACATTAAATCTTGAATCTAAAGTCTAAAGGTGTCAAAACTAGATTTAGGTTAGGTTAGGTTAGAACATGAATACGAGGGGTGCCCGGCCACAGGCCGGGCACTTGGGTTCAGTTCAGTCAAAAATTATATATTATTTACTATTATTTATATTTGAATGAGAATGAAAAATAGCAATTATTTTGAATAGTTTTCAGAATGAGACAGACGGGTAAAATCTCCAATTTAAAGTTCCCTTATTGCGTATATGTTATGTGTGTTTGCATAGTAGTTTACTATAATGGTAAGCGGTTCGTGTAACGATCTTGCGCGTCTATATTTACAAGTGTGTGGGCAGTTCGTGTATTGATTATTCGATGACGAGACCTCGTAAGAGTCCCGTATCGTTATTTTTCGTCACTACCTACCCGTACCTCCGCCTGCTGCCTTCCTTGGATGTGGTAGCAGTTTCTCAGGCTCCCTCACCGGAATCGAACCCTGATTCCCCGTTACCCGCGACAAACAATGGTAGTCGCAGAAACTCATTCCGATTACGAGACCTCGTAAGAGTCCCGTATCGTTATTTTTCGTCACTACCTACCCCCCTACCTCCCCCCGTGCGGGGTACAATATTGATATGATATTAAAAAAATACCATTAATAAATAACATAATAAAAGACCACCACTTTTATAGAGACATAACGCCACATAATTATAAAAAGTATAGTGTGTGGATCTAATCAACCACCACTGGCACCAGACCCTCAATGCCCTTAAATTTTACCTCGTTAAAATATTTAAAGTGTACTCATTCCGATTGCGAGACCTCGTAAGAGTCCCGTATCGTTATTTTTCGTCACTACCTACCCGTACCTCCCCCCTGTGCGGGGTACAATATTGATATGATATTAAAATAATACCATTAATAAATAACATAATAAAAGACCACCACTTTTATAGAGACATAACGCCACTGTGTGGCGCCGCCATCAGTCTCCTTAGACTCGGTACTTTGTCGTCGCCGTCGACTTCGCACCTTCGCCCCATATAGTAGTGGCGCGGCGCGACGGGCCTAATGTGTAAGTGAAAAAAAAAAAAAAAAAAATTAAATTAATTGTTATTGTACAATATCTTCTAATATGAATAAGAGTACTTTGTATTGGTACGTTTTGTTTTTTGTTTTTTTTTTTTTTAAACGGAACTGAACCTAAGTGACCGGCCTGCGGCCGGGCACCCGTCTTATTCATGTTCTAACCTAACCTAACCTATCCAAACCTTTTAAAACTAGTTTGGATTCCTTTAGACCTCAGCCCACCGGCAACTACGACTAACTAAACACTGATCTAGCTATAATATGGCTTTCATCAGTGCATCAACAGCAGCATAACTAGTATTAAAATAGTAATGAGTTTTTATTAAAGCATATATTCACATTAAATCTTGAATCTAAAGTCTAAAGGTGTCAAAACTAGATTTAGGTTAGGTTAGGTTAGAACATGAATACGAGGGGTGCCCGGCCACAGGCCGGGCACTTGGGTTCAGTTCAGTCAAAAATTATATATTATTTACTATTATTTATATTTGAATGAGAATGAAAAATAGCAATTATTTTGAATAGTTTTCAGAATGAGACAGACGGGTAAAATCTCCAATTTAAAGTTCCCTTATTGCGTATATGTTATGTGTGTTTGCATAGTAGTTTACTATAATGGTAAGCGGTTCGTGTAACGATCTTGCGCGTCTATATTTACAAGTGTGTGGGCAGTTCGTGTATTGATTATTCGATGACGAGACCTCGTAAGAGTCCCGTATCGTTATTTTTCGTCACTACCTACCCGTACCTCCGCCTGCTGCCTTCCTTGGATGTGGTAGCAGTTTCTCAGGCTCCCTCACCGGAATCGAACCCTGATTCCCCGTTACCCGCGACAAACAATGGTAGTCGCAGAAACTCATTCCGATTACGAGACCTCGTAAGAGTCCCGTATCGTTATTTTTCGTCACTACCTACCCCCCTACCTCCCCCCGTGCGGGGTACAATATTGATATGATATTAAAAAAATACCATTAATAAATAACATAATAAAAGACCACCACTTTTATAGAGACATAACGCCACATAATTATAAAAAGTATAGTGTGTGGATCTAATCAACCACCACTGGCACCAGACCCTCAATGCCCTTAAATTTTACCTCGTTAAAATATTTAAAGTGTACTCATTCCGATTGCGAGACCTCGTAAGAGTCCCGTATCGTTATTTTTCGTCACTACCTACCCGTACCTCCCCCCTGTGCGGGGTACAATATTGATATGATATTAAAATAATACCATTAATAAATAACATAATAAAAGACCACCACTTTTATAGTGACATAACGCCACTGTGTGGCGCCGCCATCAGTCTCCTTAGACTCGGTACTTTGTCGTCGCCGTCGACTTCGCACCTTCGCCCCATATAGTAGTGGCGCGGCGCGACGGGCCTAATGTGTAAGTGAAAAAAAAAAAAAAAAAATTAAATTAATTGTTATTGTACAATATCTTCTAATATGAATAAGAGTACTTTGTATTGGTACGTTTTGTTTTTTGTTTTTTTTTTTTTTAAACGGAACTGAACCTAAGTGACCGGCCTGCGGCCGGGCACCCGTCTTATTCATGTTCTAACCTAACCTAACCTATCCAAACCTTTTAAAACTAGTTTGGATTCCTTTAGACCTCAGCCCACCGGCAACTACGACTAACTAAACACTGATCTAGCTATAATATGGCTTTCATCAGTGCATCAACAGCAGCATAACTAGTATTAAAATAGTAATGAGTTTTTATTAAAGCATATATTCACATTAAATCTTGAATCTAAAGTCTAAAGGTGTCAAAACTAGATTTAGGTTAGGTTAGGTTAGAACATGAATACGAGGGGTGCCCGGCCACAGGCCGGGCACTTGGGTTCAGTTCAGTCAAAAATTATATATTATTTACTATTATTTATATTTGAATGAGAATGAAAAATAGCAATTATTTTGAATAGTTTTCAGAATGAGACAGAGGGGTAAAATCTCCAATTTAAAGTTCCCTTATTGCGTATATGTTATGTGTGTTTGCATAGTAGTTTACTATAATGGTAAGCGGTTCGTGTAACGATCTTGCGCGTCTATATTTACAAGTGTGTGGGCAGTTCGTGTATTGATTATTCGATGACGAGACCTCGTAAGAGTCCCGTATCGTTATTTTTCGTCACTACCTACCCGTACCTCCGCCTGCTGCCTTCCTTGGATGTGGTAGCAGTTTCTCAGGCTCCCTCACCGGAATCGAACCCTGATTCCCCGTTACCCGCGACAAACAATGGTAGTCGCAGAAACTCATTCCGATTACGAGACCTCGTAAGAGTCCCGTATCGTTATTTTTCGTCACTACCTACCCCCCTACCTCCCCCCGTGCGGGGTACAATATTGATATGATATTAAAAAAATACCATTAATAAATAACATAATAAAAGACCACCACTTTTATAGAGACATAACGCCACATAATTATAAAAAGTATAGTGTGTGGATCTAATCAACCACCACTGGCACCAGACCCTCAATGCCCTTAAATTTTACCTCGTTAAAATATTTAAAGTGTACTCATTCCGATTGCGAGACCTCGTAAGAGTCCCGTATCGTTATTTTTCGTCACTACCTACCCGTACCTCCCCCCTGTGCGGGGTACAATATTGATATGATATTAAAATAATACCATTAATAAATAACATAATAAAAGACCACCACTTTTATAGAGACATAACGCCACTGTGTGGCGCCGCCATCAGTCTCCTTAGACTCGGTACTTTGTCGTCGCCGTCGACTTCGCACCTTCGCCCCATATAGTAGTGGCGCGGCGCGACGGGCCTAATGTGTAAGTGAAAAAAAAAAAAAAAAAATTAAATTAATTGTTATTGTACAATATCTTCTAATATGAATAAGAGTACTTTGTATTGGTACGTTTTGTTTTTTGTTTTTTTTTTTTTTAAACGGAACTGAACCTAAGTGACCGGCCTGCGGCCGGGCACCCGTCTTATTCATGTTCTAACCTAACCTAACCTATCCAAACCTTTTAAAACTAGTTTGGATTCCTTTAGACCTCAGCCCACCGGCAACTACGACTAACTAAACACTGATCTAGCTATAATATGGCTTTCATCAGTGCATCAACAGCAGCATAACTAGTATTAAAATAGTAATGAGTTTTTATTAAAGCATATATTCACATTAAATCTTGAATCTAAAGTCTAAAGGTGTCAAAACTAGATTTAGGTTAGGTTAGGTTAGAACATGAATACGAGGGGTGCCCGGCCACAGGCCGGGCACTTGGGTTCAGTTCAGTCAAAAATTATATATTATTTACTATTATTTATATTTGAATGAGAATGAAAAATAGCAATTATTTTGAATAGTTTTCAGAATGAGACAGACGGGTAAAATCTCCAATTTAAAGTTCCCTTATTGCGTATATGTTATGTGTGTTTGCATAGTAGTTTACTATAATGGTAAGCGGTTCGTGTAACGATCTTGCGCGTCTATATTTACAAGTGTGTGGGCAGTTCGTGTATTGATTATTCGATGACGAGACCTCGTAAGAGTCCCGTATCGTTATTTTTCGTCACTACCTACCCGTACCTCCGCCTGCTGCCTTCCTTGGATGTGGTAGCAGTTTCTCAGGCTCCCTCACCGGAATCGAACCCTGATTCCCCGTTACCCGCGACAAACAATGGTAGTCGCAGAAACTCATTCCGATTACGAGACCTCGTAAGAGTCCCGTATCGTTATTTTTCGTCACTACCTACCCCCCTACCTCCCCCCGTGCGGGGTACAATATTGATATGATATTAAAAAAATACCATTAATAAATAACATAATAAAAGACCACCACTTTTATAGAGACATAACGCCACATAATTATAAAAAGTATAGTGTGTGGATCTAATCAACCACCACTGGCACCAGACCCTCAATGCCCTTAAATTTTACCTCGTTAAAATATTTAAAGTGTACTCATTCCGATTGCGAGACCTCGTAAGAGTCCCGTATCGTTATTTTTCGTCACTACCTACCCGTACCTCCCCCCTGTGCGGGGTACAATATTGATATGATATTAAAATAATACCATTAATAAATAACATAATAAAAGACCACCACTTTTATAGAGACATAACGCCACTGTGTGGCGCCGCCATCAGTCTCCTTAGACTCGGTACTTTGTCGTCGCCGTCGACTTCGCACCTTCGCCCCATATAGTAGTGGCGCGGCGCGACGGGCCTAATGTGTAAGTGAAAAAAAAAAAAAAAAAATTAAATTAATTGTTATTGTACAATATCTTCTAATATGAATAAGAGTACTTTGTATTGGTACGTTTTGTTTTTTGTTTTTTTTTTTTTTAAACGGAACTGAACCTAAGTGACCGGCCTGCGGCCGGGCACCCGTCTTATTCATGTTCTAACCTAACCTAACCTATCCAAACCTTTTAAAACTAGTTTGGATTCCTTTAGACCTCAGCCCACCGGCAACTACGACTAACTAAACACTGATCTAGCTATAATATGGCTTTCATCAGTGCATCAACAGCAGCATAACTAGTATTAAAATAGTAATGAGTTTTTATTAAAGCATATATTCACATTAAATCTTGAATCTAAAGTCTAAAGGTGTCAAAACTAGATTTAGGTTAGGTTAGGTTAGAACATGAATACGAGGGGTGCCCGGCCACAGGCCGGGCACTTGGGTTCAGTTCAGTCAAAAATTATATATTATTTACTATTATTTATATTTGAATGAGAATGAAAAATAGCAATTATTTTGAATAGTTTTCAGAATGAGACAGACGGGTAAAATCTCCAATTTAAAGTTCCCTTATTGCGTATATGTTATGTGTGTTTGCATAGTAGTTTACTATAATGGTAAGCGGTTCGTGTAACGATCTTGCGCGTCTATATTTACAAGTGTGTGGGCAGTTCGTGTATTGATTATTCGATGACGAGACCTCGTAAGAGTCCCGTATCGTTATTTTTCGTCACTACCTACCCGTACCTCCGCCTGCTGCCTTCCTTGGATGTGGTAGCAGTTTCTCAGGCTCCCTCACCGGAATCGAACCCTGATTCCCCGTTACCCGCGACAAACAATGGTAGTCGCAGAAACTCATTCCGATTACGAGACCTCGTAAGAGTCCCGTATCGTTATTTTTCGTCACTACCTACCCCCCTACCTCCCCCCGTGCGGGGTACAATATTGATATGATATTAAAAAAATACCATTAATAAATAACATAATAAAAGACCACCACTTTTATAGAGACATAACGCCACATAATTATAAAAAGTATAGTGTGTGGATCTAATCAACCACCACTGGCACCAGACCCTCAATGCCCTTAAATTTTACCTCGTTAAAATATTTAAAGTGTACTCATTCCGATTGCGAGACCTCGTAAGAGTCCCGTATCGTTATTTTTCGTCACTACCTACCCGTACCTCCCCCCTGTGCGGGGTACAATATTGATATGATATTAAAATAATACCATTAATAAATAACATAATAAAAGACCACCACTTTTATAGAGACATAACGCCACTGTGTGGCGCCGCCATCAGTCTCCTTAGACTCGGTACTTTGTCGTCGCCGTCGACTTCGCACCTTCGCCCCATATAGTAGTGGCGCGGCGCGACGGGCCTAATGTGTAAGTGAAAAAAAAAAAAAAAAAATTAAATTAATTGTTATTGTACAATATCTTCTAATATGAATAAGAGTACTTTGTATTGGTACGTTTTGTTTTTTGTTTTTTTTTTTTTTAAACGGAACTGAACCTAAGTGACCGGCCTGCGGCCGGGCACCCGTCTTATTCATGTTCTAACCTAACCTAACCTATCCAAACCTTTTAAAACTAGTTTGGATTCCTTTAGACCTCAGCCCACCGGCAACTACGACTAACTAAACACTGATCTAGCTATAATATGGCTTTCATCAGTGCATCAACAGCAGCATAACTAGTATTAAAATAGTAATGAGTTTTTATTAAAGCATATATTCACATTAAATCTTGAATCTAAAGTCTAAAGGTGTCAAAACTAGATTTAGGTTAGGTTAGGTTAGAACATGAATACGAGGGGTGCCCGGCCACAGGCCGGGCACTTGGGTTCAGTTCAGTCAAAAATTATATATTATTTACTATTATTTATATTTGAATGAGAATGAAAAATAGCAATTATTTTGAATAGTTTTCAGAATGAGACAGACGGGTAAAATCTCCAATTTAAAGTTCCCTTATTGCGTATATGTTATGTGTGTTTGCATAGTAGTTTACTATAATGGTAAGCGGTTCGTGTAACGATCTTGCGCGTCTATATTTACAAGTGTGTGGGCAGTTCGTGTATTGATTATTCGATGACGAGACCTCGTAAGAGTCCCGTATCGTTATTTTTCGTCACTACCTACCCGTACCTCCGCCTGCTGCCTTCCTTGGATGTGGTAGCAGTTTCTCAGGCTCCCTCACCGGAATCGAACCCTGATTCCCCGTTACCCGCGACAAACAATGGTAGTCGCAGAAACTCATTCCGATTACGAGACCTCGTAAGAGTCCCGTATCGTTATTTTTCGTCACTACCTACCCCCCTACCTCCCCCCGTGCGGGGTACAATATTGATATGATATTAAAAAAATACCATTAATAAATAACATAATAAAAGACCACCACTTTTATAGAGACATAACGCCACATAATTATAAAAAGTATAGTGTGTGGATCTAATCAACCACCACTGGCACCAGACCCTCAATGCCCTTAAATTTTACCTCGTTAAAATATTTAAAGTGTACTCATTCCGATTGCGAGACCTCGTAAGAGTCCCGTATCGTTATTTTTCGTCACTACCTACCCGTACCTCCCCCCTGTGCGGGGTACAATATTGATATGATATTAAAATAATACCATTAATAAATAACATAATAAAAGACCACCACTTTTATAGTGACATAACGCCACTGTGTGGCGCCGCCATCAGTCTCCTTAGACTCGGTACTTTGTCGTCGCCGTCGACTTCGCACCTTCGCCCCATATAGTAGTGGCGCGGCGCGACGGGCCTAATGTGTAAGTGAAAAAAAAAAAAAAAAAATTAAATTAATTGTTATTGTACAATATCTTCTAATATGAATAAGAGTACTTTGTATTGGTACGTTTTGTTTTTTGTTTTTTTTTTTTTTAAACGGAACTGAACCTAAGTGACCGGCCTGCGGCCGGGCACCCGTCTTATTCATGTTCTAACCTAACCTAACCTATCCAAACCTTTTAAAACTAGTTTGGATTCCTTTAGACCTCAGCCCACCGGCAACTACGACTAACTAAACACTGATCTAGCTATAATATGGCTTTCATCAGTGCATCAACAGCAGCATAACTAGTATTAAAATAGTAATGAGTTTTTATTAAAGCATATATTCACATTAAATCTTGAATCTAAAGTCTAAAGGTGTCAAAACTAGATTTAGGTTAGGTTAGGTTAGAACATGAATACGAGGGGTGCCCGGCCACAGGCCGGGCACTTGGGTTCAGTTCAGTCAAAAATTATATATTATTTACTATTATTTATATTTGAATGAGAATGAAAAATAGCAATTATTTTGAATAGTTTTCAGAATGAGACAGACGGGTAAAATCTCCAATTTAAAGTTCCCTTATTGCGTATATGTTATGTGTGTTTGCATAGTAGTTTACTATAATGGTAAGCGGTTCGTGTAACGATCTTGCGCGTCTATATTTACAAGTGTGTGGGCAGTTCGTGTATTGATTATTCGATGACGAGACCTCGTAAGAGTCCCGTATCGTTATTTTTCGTCACTACCTACCCGTACCTCCGCCTGCTGCCTTCCTTGGATGTGGTAGCAGTTTCTCAGGCTCCCTCACCGGAATCGAACCCTGATTCCCCGTTACCCGCGACAAACAATGGTAGTCGCAGAAACTCATTCCGATTACGAGACCTCGTAAGAGTCCCGTATCGTTATTTTTCGTCACTACCTACCCCCCTACCTCCCCCCGTGCGGGGTACAATATTGATATGATATTAAAAAAATACCATTAATAAATAACATAATAAAAGACCACCACTTTTATAGAGACATAACGCCACATAATTATAAAAAGTATAGTGTGTGGATCTAATCAACCACCACTGGCACCAGACCCTCAATGCCCTTAAATTTTACCTCGTTAAAATATTTAAAGTGTACTCATTCCGATTGCGAGACCTCGTAAGAGTCCCGTATCGTTATTTTTCGTCACTACCTACCCGTACCTCCCCCCTGTGCGGGGTACAATATTGATATGATATTAAAATAATACCATTAATAAATAACATAATAAAAGACCACCACTTTTATAGAGACATAACGCCACTGTGTGGCGCCGCCATCAGTCTCCTTAGACTCGGTACTTTGTCGTCGCCGTCGACTTCGCACCTTCGCCCCATATAGTAGTGGCGCGGCGCGACGGGCCTAATGTGTAAGTGAAAAAAAAAAAAAAAAAATTAAATTAATTGTTATTGTACAATATCTTCTAATATGAATAAGAGTACTTTGTATTGGTACGTTTTGTTTTTTGTTTTTTTTTTTTTTAAACGGAACTGAACCTAAGTGACCGGCCTGCGGCCGGGCACCCGTCTTATTCATGTTCTAACCTAACCTAACCTATCCAAACCTTTTAAAACTAGTTTGGATTCCTTTAGACCTCAGCCCACCGGCAACTACGACTAACTAAACACTGATCTAGCTATAATATGGCTTTCATCAGTGCATCAACAGCAGCATAACTAGTATTAAAATAGTAATGAGTTTTTATTAAAGCATATATTCACATTAAATCTTGAATCTAAAGTCTAAAGGTGTCAAAACTAGATTTAGGTTAGGTTAGGTTAGAACATGAATACGAGGGGTGCCCGGCCACAGGCCGGGCACTTGGGTTCAGTTCAGTCAAAAATTATATATTATTTACTATTATTTATATTTGAATGAGAATGAAAAATAGCAATTATTTTGAATAGTTTTCAGAATGAGACAGACGGGTAAAATCTCCAATTTAAAGTTCCCTTATTGCGTATATGTTATGTGTGTTTGCATAGTAGTTTACTATAATGGTAAGCGGTTCGTGTAACGATCTTGCGCGTCTATATTTACAAGTGTGTGGGCAGTTCGTGTATTGATTATTCGATGACGAGACCTCGTAAGAGTCCCGTATCGTTATTTTTCGTCACTACCTACCCGTACCTCCGCCTGCTGCCTTCCTTGGATGTGGTAGCAGTTTCTCAGGCTCCCTCACCGGAATCGAACCCTGATTCCCCGTTACCCGCGACAAACAATGGTAGTCGCAGAAACTCATTCCGATTACGAGACCTCGTAAGAGTCCCGTATCGTTATTTTTCGTCACTACCTACCCCCCTACCTCCCCCCGTGCGGGGTACAATATTGATATGATATTAAAAAAATACCATTAATAAATAACATAATAAAAGACCACCACTTTTATAGAGACATAACGCCACATAATTATAAAAAGTATAGTGTGTGGATCTAATCAACCACCACTGGCACCAGACCCTCAATGCCCTTAAATTTTACCTCGTTAAAATATTTAAAGTGTACTCATTCCGATTGCGAGACCTCGTAAGAGTCCCGTATCGTTATTTTTCGTCACTACCTACCCGTACCTCCCCCCTGTGCGGGGTACAATATTGATATGATATTAAAATAATACCATTAATAAATAACATAATAAAAGACCACCACTTTTATAGAGACATAACGCCACTGTGTGGCGCCGCCATCAGTCTCCTTAGACTCGGTACTTTGTCGTCGCCGTCGACTTCGCACCTTCGCCCCATATAGTAGTGGCGCGGCGCGACGGGCCTAATGTGTAAGTGAAAAAAAAAAAAAAAAAATTAAATTAATTGTTATTGTACAATATCTTCTAATATGAATAAGAGTACTTTGTATTGGTACGTTTTGTTTTTTGTTTTTTTTTTTTTTAAACGGAACTGAACCTAAGTGACCGGCCTGCGGCCGGGCACCCGTCTTATTCATGTTCTAACCTAACCTAACCTATCCAAACCTTTTAAAACTAGTTTGGATTCCTTTAGACCTCAGCCCACCGGCAACTACGACTAACTAAACACTGATCTAGCTATAATATGGCTTTCATCAGTGCATCAACAGCAGCATAACTAGTATTAAAATAGTAATGAGTTTTTATTAAAGCATATATTCACATTAAATCTTGAATCTAAAGTCTAAAGGTGTCAAAACTAGATTTAGGTTAGGTTAGGTTAGAACATGAATACGAGGGGTGCCCGGCCACAGGCCGGGCACTTGGGTTCAGTTCAGTCAAAAATTATATATTATTTACTATTATTTATATTTGAATGAGAATGAAAAATAGCAATTATTTTGAATAGTTTTCAGAATGAGACAGACGGGTAAAATCTCCAATTTAAAGTTCCCTTATTGCGTATATGTTATGTGTGTTTGCATAGTAGTTTACTATAATGGTAAGCGGTTCGTGTAACGATCTTGCGCGTCTATATTTACAAGTGTGTGGGCAGTTCGTGTATTGATTATTCGATGACGAGACCTCGTAAGAGTCCCGTATCGTTATTTTTCGTCACTACCTACCCGTACCTCCGCCTGCTGCCTTCCTTGGATGTGGTAGCAGTTTCTCAGGCTCCCTCACCGGAATCGAACCCTGATTCCCCGTTACCCGCGACAAACAATGGTAGTCGCAGAAACTCATTCCGATTACGAGACCTCGTAAGAGTCCCGTATCGTTATTTTTCGTCACTACCTACCCCCCTACCTCCCCCCGTGCGGGGTACAATATTGATATGATATTAAAAAAATACCATTAATAAATAACATAATAAAAGACCACCACTTTTATAGAGACATAACGCCACATAATTATAAAAAGTATAGTGTGTGGATCTAATCAACCACCACTGGCACCAGACCCTCAATGCCCTTAAATTTTACCTCGTTAAAATATTTAAAGTGTACTCATTCCGATTGCGAGACCTCGTAAGAGTCCCGTATCGTTATTTTTCGTCACTACCTACCCGTACCTCCCCCCTGTGCGGGGTACAATATTGATATGATATTAAAATAATACCATTAATAAATAACATAATAAAAGACCACCACTTTTATAGAGACATAACGCCACTGTGTGGCGCCGCCATCAGTCTCCTTAGACTCGGTACTTTGTCGTCGCCGTCGACTTCGCACCTTCGCCCCATATAGTAGTGGCGCGGCGCGACGGGCCTAATGTGTAAGTGAAAAAAAAAAAAAAAAAAATTAAATTAATTGTTATTGTACAATATCTTCTAATATGAATAAGAGTACTTTGTATTGGTACGTTTTGTTTTTTGTTTTTTTTTTTTTTAAACGGAACTGAACCTAAGTGACCGGCCTGCGGCCGGGCACCCGTCTTATTCATGTTCTAACCTAACCTAACCTATCCAAACCTTTTAAAACTAGTTTGGATTCCTTTAGACCTCAGCCCACCGGCAACTACGACTAACTAAACACTGATCTAGCTATAATATGGCTTTCATCAGTGCATCAACAGCAGCATAACTAGTATTAAAATAGTAATGAGTTTTTATTAAAGCATATATTCACATTAAATCTTGAATCTAAAGTCTAAAGGTGTCAAAACTAGATTTAGGTTAGGTTAGGTTAGAACATGAATACGAGGGGTGCCCGGCCACAGGCCGGGCACTTGGGTTCAGTTCAGTCAAAAATTATATATTATTTACTATTATTTATATTTGAATGAGAATGAAAAATAGCAATTATTTTGAATAGTTTTCAGAATGAGACAGACGGGTAAAATCTCCAATTTAAAGTTCCCTTATTGCGTATATGTTATGTGTGTTTGCATAGTAGTTTACTATAATGGTAAGCGGTTCGTGTAACGATCTTGCGCGTCTATATTTACAAGTGTGTGGGCAGTTCGTGTATTGATTATTCGATGACGAGACCTCGTAAGAGTCCCGTATCGTTATTTTTCGTCACTACCTACCCGTACCTCCCCCCCCGTGCAGGGAGTGGGTAATTTGCGCGCCTGCTGCCTTCCTTGGATGTGGTAGCAGTTTCTCAGGCTCCCTCACCGGAATCGAACCCTGATTCCCCGTTACCCGCGACAAACAATGGTAGTCGCAGAAACTCATTCCGATTACGAGACCTCGTAAGAGTCCCGTATCGTTATTTTTCGTCACTACCTACCCGTACCTCCCCCCCCCGTGCAGGGAGTGGGTAATTTGCGCGCCTGCTGCCTTCCTTGGATGTGGTAGCAGTTTCTCAGGCTCCCTCACCGGAATCGAACCCTGATTCCCCGTTACCCGCGACAAACAATGGTAGTCGCAGAAACTCATTCCGATTACGAGACCTCGTAAGAGTCCCGTATCGTTATTTTTCGTCACTACCTACCCCCCTACCTCCCCCCGTGCGGGGTACAATATTGATATGATATTAAAAAAATACCATTAATAAATAACATAATAAAAGACCACCACTTTTATAGAGACATAACGCCACATAATTATAAAAAGTATAGTGTGTGGATCTAATCAACCACCACTGGCACCAGACCCTCAATGCCCTTAAATTTTACCTCGTTAAAATATTTAAAGTGTACTCATTCCGATTGCGAGACCTCGTAAGAGTCCCGTATCGTTAATTTTCGTCACTACCTACCCGTACCTCCCCCCTGTGCGGGGTACAATATTGATATGATATTAAAATAATACCATTAATAAATAACATAATAAAAGACCACCACTTTTATAGAGACATAACGCCACTGTGTGGCGCCGCCATCAGTCTCCTTAGACTCGGTACTTTGTCGTCGCCGTCGACTTCGCACCTTCGCCCCATATAGTAGTGGCGCGGCGCGACGGGCCTAATGTGTAAGTAAAAAAAAAAAAAAAAAAAATTAAATTAATTGTTATTGTACAATATCTTCTAATATGAATAAGAGTACTTTGTATTGGTACGTTTTGTTTTTTGTTTTTTTTTTTTTAAACGGAACTGAACCTAAGTGACCGGCCTGCGGCCGGGCACCCGTCTTATTCATGTTCTAACCTAACCTAACCTATCCAAACCTTTCAAAACTAGTTTGGATTCCTTTAGACCTCAGCCCACCGGCAACTACGACTAACTAAACACTGATCTAGCTATATGGCTTTCATCAGTGCATCAACAGCAGCATAACTAGTATTAAAATAGTAATGAGTTTTTATTAAAGCATATATTCAAAATTCAAAATTCATTTATTTCAAGTAGGCCTAATACAAGCACTTTTGAAACGTCAAGTCTGTCCGTGTGTAGTGACTCTACCACCGGTTCGGAAGGCAGATTCTACCGAGAAGAAGCCGGCAAGAAACTCAGCAGTTGCTCTTTTCCAACATCAAAAATTTACATTTTATATTTTAACATTCATTTTTCTATCTTGTGAGAGATGAAAGCGGAGCCGGATGCTTCCAAGCAACCTTGTCATTAAGAAACTCATCAATTGTATAATAACCTCGCTGTAATAAATGTGTTTTAACACATTCTTTAAACTTATGGATTGGTAGGTCCAAAATTACCTTAGGAATCATATTATAAAAGCGTATACTCAATCCCACAAATGACTTCTGCACCTTTCGCAGACGATATGCAGATGTCACTAATTTATGACCATTTCTTGTAAGTCGACTGTTTATATCCACTTTTTGTTTATAAAGACTAATATGTTGTCTTACAAATACTATATTGTTATAAATGTATTGTGAGGCTACCGTAAGTATACCAATTTCTTTAAATTTTTCACGGAGGGATTCACGTGATTTAAGTTTATATATTGACCGTACAGCTCTTTTCTGCAATATGAATATAGTTTCAATATCAGCAGCTTTGCCCCATAATAAGATCCCGTAAGACATCACACTATGAAAGTACGCGAAGTAAACAAGTCTTGCTGTTTCTACGTCAGTAATCTGTCTAATTTTCCTGACGGCGTAGGCAGCCGAGCTTAGTTTACCTGCTAGTGTATCTATATGGGTACCCCACTGAAGCTTACAATCCAAGGTCATGCCCAGAAAAACTGTGGAATCTTCCATTTTTAGTGATTCTCCATTTATTATTATATTTTTATTAACTTTCTTTACATTTGGTAAAATAAATTCCACACACTTAGTTTTTTTTGCATTTAAAAGTAAATTATTGACAGTAAACCAGTGCGACACATGCGACATAGCACGGCTTACATCGTCAGAGTTGTCTCTACCTCTATCAGTTTTAAAAATTAGAGATGTATCATCAGCAAACAGTACAATGTCACAGGTTTCACTGACATGGTGTGGTAGATCATTTATATACACCAAAAATAGAAAGGGACCCAAGATTGAACCCTGTGGGACACCCATTGACGTAGCCGACCCCTGCGACTTAATGTCTTTTATGCAAACCCTTTGGGTTCTGTCACTGAGATAAGAGGCAACCAAATTTAGTGCAACGTTTTTGATACCATAATGGGCTAGTTTAAGAAGCAAGGTTTTATGATCGACACAATCGAATGCTTTGGATAGATCACAAAAAACACCAATGGCATTCTGCGAACGTTCCCAGGCATCGTACACATGTTTTAAAAGTTTAGCGCCTGCATCCGTGGTGCTACGACCTTTAGTAAAACCGTACTGCTCCGGATGTAGTAAGTTATTTACATTGAAGTGATTCAAAAGTTGATTTAATATAATTTTTTCAAAGACCTTACTAAGAGCTGGTAAGATTGAAATGGGTCTGTAATTGTTAATGTCGTTTTTATTGCCAGATTTAAATAGAGGTATAAGTTTACTATGTTTCATTAAATTTGGAAAAGTACCTCTATCAACACATTCATTAAAAAGTATGGCTAAGTAAGGGGCAATAACGTCTATAATGTTAGATATTACCATTACAGACATACCCCATAAATCACCGGTTTTTTTCTGTTTCAACAACTTAAAATTCTTTATTATATCATATGCAGATATATGTTTAAAATTAAATAAAACGTTGCACTCATTAACGTTGTTCCTCAATAAACTCTGAGCTGCAGTAGGTGAAGAATTAAGTGAATCAGTCAACAAAATAGGAACACTCTGAAAAAAGTTTTCAAAGGTACTTGCAACCTCACTGTCAGCGGTAACTTTATTATCATTAATAATTAATTCAAAGTTTACGTTGCGAGATTTAGCTTTCCCAGTTTCATTATTAACAATTTTCCAGGTTGTTTGTACTTTGTTATCCGATTTTATGATTTGATCCTTAAAGTATAGCGACTTAGCATGAAAGCAAACGTTCTTAAACGTTTTAGAGTACATTTTTACGTGTTGTAGGAAAGCTGGAGTATGGTTATATTGTTTTTCACCATAGAGCTCATACAAATTATCTCTACTTTTGTATATGCCAATAGTTGCCCAATCGCTAAACTTTATTTTTTTATTGAAATCTATATGTTTGAAATTGAATATTTTGTTAAATTCATTTTCTATAATATTAAAGAGCGTACCATAAATGCTGTCAGGATGACCGTTCTTAAAGACAAGGGCAGGAATTTTGGATGATATTTCACCTTTGAATCGCGTCAATTTGCTCTTAGTTATCGGCCTACACTTGACGATATGTTTATCTTTGTTTATATTATTCAAAACAGTAATTTGTTGGCCACAATGATCTGATCTTAAGTTGGTTATTATCGATTTACCTAAGATATCACAGTTGTGAAAAATATTATCTAAACACGATGCTGAGGTTGCTGTGATTCTAGTAGGTTCACTAAAAGCATAATTTAAATTAAAACATTTAAATAAGTTTAGCAACCTAGTCGTAGTTGCATTACTAAGTAAAATATCAACATTAAAATCCCCGCATACTATTGCTTTTTTTGTGGATACAGACAATCGCTTAAGCACATCTTCCATTACATCCTCAAAAAGGCTAAAATCACCTGAGGGGGGACGATATACACACACTATTATAAATCGCTCCAGCTCCACACAAGATAGTTCTACAGTGCGTTCAACAGAAAGACTAACTATGTCTTTTCGCTCCTTACAAGTTATATTATTGTGTACAAAAATTAAGGACCCACCATGAATTGCAGTCCTTCTGAAGAACACACTTGACATTTTGAAATTCCTTAAGATAACTGCTGGATGTGCACCAGTGAGCCAATGCTCAGTAATACACAGAATGTGTATATTGAGTTTTTCCACACACAGTTCTATTTCAATTTCTTTGCCGGTTAAGCTCTGTATATTTATTCACATTAAATCTTGAATCTAAAGTCTAAAGGTGTCAAAACTAGATTTAGGTTAGGTTAGGTTAGAACATGAATACGAGGGGTGCCCGGCCACAGGCCGGGCACTTGGGTTCAGTTCAGTCAAAAATTATATATTATTTACTATTATTTATATTTGAATGAGAATGAAAAATAGCAATTATTTTGAATAGTTTTCAGAATGAGACAGACGGGTAAAATCTCCAATTTAAAGTTCCCTTATTGCGTATATGTTATGTGTGTTTGCATAGTAGTTTACTATAATGGTAAGCGGTTCGTGTAACGATCTTGCGCGTCTATATTTACAAGTGTGTGGGCAGTTCGTGTATTGATTATTCGATGACGAGACCTCGTAAGAGTCCCGTATCGTTATTTTTCGTCACTACCTACCCGTACCTCCCCCCCCGTGCAGGGAGTGGGTAATTTGCGCGCCTGCTGCCTTCCTTGGATGTGGTAGCAGTTTCTCAGGCTCCCTCACCGGAATCGAACCCTGATTCCCCGTTACCCGCGACAAACAATGGTAGTCGCAGAAACTCATTCCGATTACGAGACCTCGTAAGAGTCCCGTATCGTTATTTTTCGTCACTACCTACCCCCCTACCTCCCCCCGTGCGGGGTACAATATTGATATGATATTAAAAAAATACCATTAATAAATAACATAATAAAAGACCACCACTTTTATAGAGACATAACGCCACATAATTATAAAAAGTATAGTGTGTGGATCTAATCAACCACCACTGGCACCAGACCCTCAATGCCCTTAAATTTTACCTCGTTAAAATATTTAAAGTGTACTCATTCCGATTGCGAGACCTCGTAAGAGTCCCGTATCGTTAATTTTCGTCACTACCTACCCGTACCTCCCCCCTGTGCGGGGTACAATATTGATATGATATTAAAATAATACCATTAATAAATAACATAATAAAAGACCACCACTTTTATAGAGACATAACGCCACTGTGTGGCGCCGCCATCAGTCTCCTTAGACTCGGTACTTTGTCGTCGCCGTCGACTTCGCACCTTCGCCCCATATAGTAGTGGCGCGGCGCGACGGGCCTAATGTGTAAGTGAAAAAAAAAAAAAAAAAAATTAAATTAATTGTTATTGTACAATATCTTCTAATATGAATAAGAGTACTTTGTATTGGTACGTTTTGTTTTTTGTTTTTTTTTTTTTAAACGGAACTGAACCTAAGTGACCGGCCTGCGGCCGGGCACCCGTCTTATTCATGTTCTAACCTAACCTAACCTATCCAAACCTTTCAAAACTAGTTTGGATTCCTTTAGACCTCAGCCCACCGGCAACTACGACTAACTAAACACTGATCTAGCTATATGGCTTTCATCAGTGCATCAACAGCAGCATAACTAGTATTAAAATAGTAATGAGTTTTTATTAAAGCATATATTCAAAATTCAAAATTCATTTATTTCAAGTAGGCCTAATACAAGCACTTTTGAAACGTCAAGTCTGTCCGTGTGTAGTGACTCTACCACCGGTTCGGAAGGCAGATTCTACCGAGAAGAAGCCGGCAAGAAACTCAGCAGTTGCTCTTTTCCAACATCAAAAATTTACATTTTATATTTTAACATTCATTTTTCTATCTTGTGAGAGATGAAAGCGGAGCCGGATGCTTCCAAGCAACCTTGTCATTAAGAAACTCATCAATTGTATAATAACCTCGCTGTAATAAATGTGTTTTAACACATTCTTTAAACTTATGGATTGGTAGGTCCAAAATTACCTTAGGAATCATATTATAAAAGCGTATACTCAATCCCACAAATGACTTCTGCACCTTTCGCAGACGATATGCAGATGTCACTAATTTATGACCATTTCTTGTAAGTCGACTGTTTATATCCACTTTTTGTTTATAAAGACTAATATGTTGTCTTACAAATACTATATTGTTATAAATGTATTGTGAGGCTACCGTAAGTATACCAATTTCTTTAAATTTTTCACGGAGGGATTCACGTGATTTAAGTTTATATATTGACCGTACAGCTCTTTTCTGCAATATGAATATAGTTTCAATATCAGCAGCTTTGCCCCATAATAAGATCCCGTAAGACATCACACTATGAAAGTACGCGAAGTAAACAAGTCTTGCTGTTTCTACGTCAGTAATCTGTCTAATTTTCCTGACGGCGTAGGCAGCCGAGCTTAGTTTACCTGCTAGTGTATCTATATGGGTACCCCACTGAAGCTTACAATCCAAGGTCATGCCCAGAAAAACTGTGGAATCTTCCATTTTTAGTGATTCTCCATTTATTATTATATTTTTATTAACTTTCTTTACATTTGGTAAAATAAATTCCACACACTTAGTTTTTTTTGCATTTAAAAGTAAATTATTGACAGTAAACCAGTGCGACACATGCGACATAGCACGGCTTACATCGTCAGAGTTGTCTCTACCTCTATCAGTTTTAAAAATTAGAGATGTATCATCAGCAAACAGTACAATGTCACAGGTTTCACTGACATGGTGTGGTAGATCATTTATATACACCAAAAATAGAAAGGGACCCAAGATTGAACCCTGTGGGACACCCATTGACGTAGCCGACCCCTGCGACTTAATGTCTTTTATGCAAACCCTTTGGGTTCTGTCACTGAGATAAGAGGCAACCAAATTTAGTGCAACGTTTTTGATACCATAATGGGCTAGTTTAAGAAGCAAGGTTTTATGATCGACACAATCGAATGCTTTGGATAGATCACAAAAAACACCAATGGCATTCTGCGAACGTTCCCAGGCATCGTACACATGTTTTAAAAGTTTAGCGCCTGCATCCGTGGTGCTACGACCTTTAGTAAAACCGTACTGCTCCGGATGTAGTAAGTTATTTACATTGAAGTGATTCAAAAGTTGATTTAATATAATTTTTTCAAAGACCTTACTAAGAGCTGGTAAGATTGAAATGGGTCTGTAATTGTTAATGTCGTTTTTATTGCCAGATTTAAATAGAGGTATAAGTTTACTATGTTTCATTAAATTTGGAAAAGTACCTCTATCAACACATTCATTAAAAAGTATGGCTAAGTAAGGGGCAATAACGTCTATAATGTTAGATATTACCATTACAGACATACCCCATAAATCACCGGTTTTTTTCTGTTTCAACAACTTAAAATTCTTTATTATATCATATGCAGATATATGTTTAAAATTAAATAAAACGTTGCACTCATTAACGTTGTTCCTCAATAAACTCTGAGCTGCAGTAGGTGAAGAATTAAGTGAATCAGTCAACAAAATAGGAACACTCTGAAAAAAGTTTTCAAAGGTACTTGCAACCTCACTGTCAGCGGTAACTTTATTATCATTAATAATTAATTCAAAGTTTACGTTGCGAGATTTAGCTTTCCCAGTTTCATTATTAACAATTTTCCAGGTTGTTTGTACTTTGTTATCCGATTTTATGATTTGATCCTTAAAGTATAGCGACTTAGCATGAAAGCAAACGTTCTTAAACGTTTTAGAGTACATTTTTACGTGTTGTAGGAAAGCTGGAGTATGGTTATATTGTTTTTCACCATAGAGCTCATACAAATTATCTCTACTTTTGTATATGCCAATAGTTGCCCAATCGCTAAACTTTATTTTTTTATTGAAATCTATATGTTTGAAATTGAATATTTTGTTAAATTCATTTTCTATAATATTAAAGAGCGTACCATAAATGCTGTCAGGATGACCGTTCTTAAAGACAAGGGCAGGAATTTTGGATGATATTTCACCTTTGAATCGCGTCAATTTGCTCTTAGTTATCGGCCTACACTTGACGATATGTTTATCTTTGTTTATATTATTCAAAACAGTAATTTGTTGGCCACAATGATCTGATCTTAAGTTGGTTATTATCGATTTACCTAAGATATCACAGTTGTGAAAAATATTATCTAAACACGATGCTGAGGTTGCTGTGATTCTAGTAGGTTCACTAAAAGCATAATTTAAATTAAAACATTTAAATAAGTTTAGCAACCTAGTCGTAGTTGCATTACTAAGTAAAATATCAACATTAAAATCCCCGCATACTATTGCTTTTTTTGTGGATACAGACAATCGCTTAAGCACATCTTCCATTACATCCTCAAAAAGGCTAAAATCACCTGAGGGGGGACGATATACACACACTATTATAAATCGCTCCAGCTCCACACAAGATAGTTCTACAGTGCGTTCAACAGAAAGACTAACTATGTCTTTTCGCTCCTTACAAGTTATATTATTGTGTACAAAAATTAAGGACCCACCATGAATTGCAGTCCTTCTGAAGAACACACTTGACATTTTGAAATTCCTTAAGATAACTGCTGGATGTGCACCAGTGAGCCAATGCTCAGTAATACACAGAATGTGTATATTGAGTTTTTCCACACACAGTTCTATTTCAATTTCTTTGCCGGTTAAGCTCTGTATATTTATTCACATTAAATCTTGAATCTAAAGTCTAAAGGTGTCAAAACTAGATTTAGGTTAGGTTAGGTTAGAACATGAATACGAGGGGTGCCCGGCCACAGGCCGGGCACTTGGGTTCAGTTCAGTCAAAAATTATATATTATTTACTATTATTTATATTTGAATGAGAATGAAAAATAGCAATTATTTTGAATAGTTTTCAGAATGAGACAGACGGGTAAAATCTCCAATTTAAAGTTCCCTTATTGCGTATATGTTATGTGTGTTTGCATAGTAGTTTACTATAATGGTAAGCGGTTCGTGTAACGATCTTGCGCGTCTATATTTACAAGTGTGTGGGCAGTTCGTGTATTGATTATTCGATGACGAGACCTCGTAAGAGTCCCGTATCGTTATTTTTCGTCACTACCTACCCGTACCTCCGCCTGCTGCCTTCCTTGGATGTGGTAGCAGTTTCTCAGGCTCCCTCACCGGAATCGAACCCTGATTCCCCGTTACCCGCGACAAACAATGGTAGTCGCAGAAACTCATTCCGATTACGAGACCTCGTAAGAGTCCCGTATCGTTATTTTTCGTCACTACCTACCCCCCTACCTCCCCCCGTGCGGGGTACAATATTGATATGATATTAAAAAAATACCATTAATAAATAACATAATAAAAGACCACCACTTTTATAGAGACATAACGCCACATAATTATAAAAAGTATAGTGTGTGGATCTAATCAACCACCACTGGCACCAGACCCTCAATGCCCTTAAATTTTACCTCGTTAAAATATTTAAAGTGTACTCATTCCGATTGCGAGACCTCGTAAGAGTCCCGTATCGTTATTTTTCGTCACTACCTACCCGTACCTCCCCCCTGTGCGGGGTACAATATTGATATGATATTAAAATAATACCATTAATAAATAACATAATAAAAGACCACCACTTTTATAGAGACATAACGCCACTGTGTGGCGCCGCCATCAGTCTCCTTAGACTCGGTACTTTGTCGTCGCCGTCGACTTCGCACCTTCGCCCCATATAGTAGTGGCGCGGCGCGACGGGCCTAATGTGTAAGTGAAAAAAAAAAAAAAAAAATTAAATTAATTGTTATTGTACAATATCTTCTAATATGAATAAGAGTACTTTGTATTGGTACGTTTTGTTTTTTGTTTTTTTTTTTTTTAAACGGAACTGAACCTAAGTGACCGGCCTGCGGCCGGGCACCCGTCTTATTCATGTTCTAACCTAACCTAACCTATCCAAACCTTTTAAAACTAGTTTGGATTCCTTTAGACCTCAGCCCACCGGCAACTACGACTAACTAAACACTGATCTAGCTATAATATGGCTTTCATCAGTGCATCAACAGCAGCATAACTAGTATTAAAATAGTAATGAGTTTTTATTAAAGCATATATTCACATTAAATCTTGAATCTAAAGTCTAAAGGTGTCAAAACTAGATTTAGGTTAGGTTAGGTTAGAACATGAATACGAGGGGTGCCCGGCCACAGGCCGGGCACTTGGGTTCAGTTCAGTCAAAAATTATATATTATTTACTATTATTTATATTTGAATGAGAATGAAAAATAGCAATTATTTTGAATAGTTTTCAGAATGAGACAGACGGGTAAAATCTCCAATTTAAAGTTCCCTTATTGCGTATATGTTATGTGTGTTTGCATAGTAGTTTACTATAATGGTAAGCGGTTCGTGTAACGATCTTGCGCGTCTATATTTACAAGTGTGTGGGCAGTTCGTGTATTGATTATTCGATGACGAGACCTCGTAAGAGTCCCGTATCGTTATTTTTCGTCACTACCTACCCGTACCTCCGCCTGCTGCCTTCCTTGGATGTGGTAGCAGTTTCTCAGGCTCCCTCACCGGAATCGAACCCTGATTCCCCGTTACCCGCGACAAACAATGGTAGTCGCAGAAACTCATTCCGATTACGAGACCTCGTAAGAGTCCCGTATCGTTATTTTTCGTCACTACCTACCCCCCTACCTCCCCCCGTGCGGGGTACAATATTGATATGATATTAAAAAAATACCATTAATAAATAACATAATAAAAGACCACCACTTTTATAGAGACATAACGCCACATAATTATAAAAAGTATAGTGTGTGGATCTAATCAACCACCACTGGCACCAGACCCTCAATGCCCTTAAATTTTACCTCGTTAAAATATTTAAAGTGTACTCATTCCGATTGCGAGACCTCGTAAGAGTCCCGTATCGTTATTTTTCGTCACTACCTACCCGTACCTCCCCCCTGTGCGGGGTACAATATTGATATGATATTAAAATAATACCATTAATAAATAACATAATAAAAGACCACCACTTTTATAGAGACATAACGCCACTGTGTGGCGCCGCCATCAGTCTCCTTAGACTCGGTACTTTGTCGTCGCCGTCGACTTCGCACCTTCGCCCCATATAGTAGTGGCGCGGCGCGACGGGCCTAATGTGTAAGTGAAAAAAAAAAAAAAAAAAATTAAATTAATTGTTATTGTACAATATCTTCTAATATGAATAAGAGTACTTTGTATTGGTACGTTTTGTTTTTTGTTTTTTTTTTTTTTAAACGGAACTGAACCTAAGTGACCGGCCTGCGGCCGGGCACCCGTCTTATTCATGTTCTAACCTAACCTAACCTATCCAAACCTTTTAAAACTAGTTTGGATTCCTTTAGACCTCAGCCCACCGGCAACTACGACTAACTAAACACTGATCTAGCTATATGGCTTTCATCAGTGCATCAACAGCAGCATAACTAGTATTAAAATAGTAATGAGTTTTTATTAAAGCATATATTCACATTAAATCTTGAATCTAAAGTCTAAAGGTGTCAAAACTAGATTTAGGTTAGGTTAGGTTAGAACATGAATACGAGGGGTGCCCGGCCACAGGCCGGGCACTTGGGTTCAGTTCAGTCAAAAATTATATATTATTTACTATTATTTATATTTGAATGAGAATGAAAAATAGCAATTATTTTGAATAGTTTTCAGAATGAGACAGACGGGTAAAATCTCCAATTTAAAGTTCCCTTATTGCGTATATGTTATGTGTGTTTGCATAGTAGTTTACTATAATGGTAAGCGGTTCGTGTAACGATCTTGCGCGTCTATATTTACAAGTGTGTGGGCAGTTCGTGTATTGATTATTCGATGACGAGACCTCGTAAGAGTCCCGTATCGTTATTTTTCGTCACTACCTACCCGTACCTCCGCCTGCTGCCTTCCTTGGATGTGGTAGCAGTTTCTCAGGCTCCCTCACCGGAATCGAACCCTGATTCCCCGTTACCCGCGACAAACAATGGTAGTCGCAGAAACTCATTCCGATTACGAGACCTGGTAAGAGTCCCGTATCGTTATTTTTCGTCACTACCTACCCCCCTACCTCCCCCCGTGCGGGGTACAATATTGATATGATATTAAAAAAATACCATTAATAAATAACATAATAAAAGACCACCACTTTTATAGAGACATAACGCCACATAATTATAAAAAGTATAGTGTGTGGATCTAATCAACCACCACTGGCACCAGACCCTCAATGCCCTTAGATTTTACCTCGTTAAAATATTTAAAGTGTACTCATTCCGATTGCGAGACCTCGTAAGAGTCCCGTATCGTTATTTTTCGTCACTACCTACCCGTACCTCCCCCCTGTGCGGGGTACAATATTGATATGATATTAAAATAATACCATTAATAAATAACATAATAAAAGACCACCACTTTTATAGAGACATAACGCCACATAATTATAAAAAGTAGTGTGTGGATCTAATCAACCAGCACTGGCACCAGACCCTCAATGCCCTTAAATTTTACCTCGTTAAAATATTTAAAGTGTACTCATTCCGATTGCGAGACCTCGTAAGAGTCCCGTATCGTTATTTTTCGTCACTACCTACCCGTACCTCCCCCCTGTGCGGGGTACAATATTGATATGATATTAAAATAATACCATTAATAAATAACATAATAAAAGACCACCACTTTTATAGAGACATAACGCCACTGTGTGGCGCCGCCATCAGTCTCCTTAGACTCGGTACTTTGTCGTCGCCGTCGACTTCGCACCTTCGCCCCATATAGTAGTGGCGCGGCGCGACGGGCCTAATGTGTAAGTGAAAAAAAAAAAAAAAAAAATTAAATTAATTGTTATTGTACAATATCTTCTAATATGAATAAGAGTACTTTGTATTGGTACGTTTTGTTTTTTGTTTTTTTTTTTTTTAAACGGAACTGAACCTAAGTGACCGGCCTGCGGCCGGGCACCCGTCTTATTCATGTTCTAACCTAACCTAACCTATCCAAACCTTTTAAAACTAGTTTGGATTCCTTTAGACCTCAGCCCACCGGCAACTACGACTAACTAAACACTGATCTAGCTATATGGCTTTCATCAGTGCATCAACAGCAGCATAACTAGTATTAAAATAGTAATGAGTTTTTATTAAAGCATATATTCACATTAAATCTTGAATCTAAAGTCTAAAGGTGTCAAAACTAGATTTAGGTTAGGTTAGGTTAGAACATGAATACGAGGGGTGCCCGGCCACCGGCCGGGCACTTGGGTTCAGTTCAGTCAAAAATTATATATTATTTACTATTATTTATATTTGAATGAGAATGAAAAATAGCAATTATTTTGAATAGTTTTCAGAATGAGACAGACGGGTAAAATCTCCAATTTAAAGTTCCCTTATTGCGTATATGTTATGTGTGTTTGCATAGTAGTTTACTATAATGGTAAGCGGTTCGTGTAACGATCTTGCGCGTCTATATTTACAAGTGTGTGGGCAGTTCGTGTATTGATTATTCGATGACGAGACCTCGTAAGAGTCCCGTATCGTTATTTTTCGTCACTACCTACCCGTACCTCCGCCTGCTGCCTTCCTTGGATGTGGTAGCAGTTTCTCAGGCTCCCTCACCGGAATCGAACCCTGATTCCCCGTTACCCGCGACAAACAATGGTAGTCGCAGAAACTCATTCCGATTACGAGACCTCGTAAGAGTCCCGTATCGTTATTTTTCGTCACTACCTACTCCCCTACCTCCCCCCGTGCGGGGTACAATATTGATATGATATTAAAAAAATACCATTAATAAATAACATAATAAAAGACCACCACTTTTATAGAGACATAACGCCACTGTGTGGCGCCGCCATCAGTCTCCTTAGACTCGGTACTTTGTCGTCGCCGTCGACTTCGCACCTTCGCCCCATATAGTAGTGGCGCGGTGCGACGGGCCTAATGTGTAAGTGAAAAAAAAAAAAAAAAAATTAAATTAATTGTTATTGTACAATATCTTCTAATATGAATAAGAGTACTTTGTATTGGTACGTTTTGTTTTTTGTTTTTTTTTTTTTTAAACGGAACTGAACCTAAGTGACCGGCCTGCGGCCGGGCACCCGTCTTATTCATGTTCTAACCTAACCTAACCTATCCAAACCTTTCAAAACTAGTTTGGATTCCTTTAGACCTCAGCCCACCGGCAACTACGACTAACTAAACACTGATCTAGCTATATGGCTTTCATCAGTGCATCAACAGCAGCATAACTAGTATTAAAATAGTAATGAGTTTTTATTAAAGCATATATTCACATTAAATCTTGAATCTAAAGTCTAAAGGTGTCAAAACTAGATTTAGGTTAGGTTAGGTTAGAACATGAATACGAGGGGTGCCCGGCCACAGGCCGGGCACTTGGGTTCAGTTCAGTCAAAAATTATATATTATTTACTATTATTTATATTTGAATGAGAATGAAAAATAGCAATTATTTTGAATAGTTTTCAGAATGAGACAGACGGGTAAAATCTCCAATTTAAAGTTCCCTTATTGCGTATATGTTATGTGTGTTTGCATAGTAGTTTACTATAATGGTAAGCGGTTCGTGTAACGATCTTGCGCGTCTATATTTACAAGTGTGTGGGCAGTTCGTGTATTGATTATTCGATGACGAGACCTCGTAAGAGTCCCGTATCGTTATTTTTCGTCACTACCTACCCGTACCTCCGCCTGCTGCCTTCCTTGGATGTGGTAGCAGTTTCTCAGGCTCCCTCACCGGAATCGAACCCTGATTCCCCGTTACCCGCGACAAACAATGGTAGTCGCAGAAACTCATTCCGATTACGAGACCTCGTAAGAGTCCCGTATCGTTATTTTTCGTCACTACCTACCCCCCTACCTCCCCCCGTGCGGGGTACAATATTGATATGATATTAAAAAAATACCATTAATAAATAACATAATAAAAGACCACCACTTTTATAGAGACATAACGCCACATAATTATAAAAAGTATAGTGTGTGGATCTAATCAACCACCACTGGCACCAGACCCTCAATGCCCTTAAATTTTACCTCGTTAAAATATTTAAAGTGTACTCATTCCGATTGCGAGACCTCGTAAGAGTCCCGTATCGTTAATTTTCGTCACTACCTACCCGTACCTCCCCCCTGTGCGGGGTACAATATTGATATGATATTAAAATAATACCATTAATAAATAACATAATAAAAGACCACCACTTTTATAGAGACATAACGCCACTGTGTGGCGCCGCCATCAGTCTCCTTAGACTCGGTACTTTGTCGTCGCCGTCGACTTCGCACCTTCGCCCCATATAGTAGTGGCGCGGCGCGACGGGCCTAATGTGTAAGTGAAAAAAAAAAAAAAAAAAATTAAATTAATTGTTATTGTACAATATCTTCTAATATGAATAAGAGTACTTTGTATTGGTACGTTTTGTTTTTTGTTTTTTTTTTTTTTAAACGGAACTGAACCTAAGTGACCGGCCTGCGGCCGGGCACCCGTCTTATTCATGTTCTAACCTAACCTAACCTATCCAAACCTTTCAAAACTAGTTTGGATTCCTTTAGACCTCAGCCCACCGGCAACTACGACTAACTAAACACTGATCTAGCTATATGGCTTTCATCAGTGCATCAACAGCAGCATAACTAGTATTAAAATAGTAATGAGTTTTTATTAAAGCATATATTCACATTAAATCTTGAATCTAAAGTCTAAAGGTGTCAAAACTAGATTTAGGTTAGGTTAGGTTAGAACATGAATACGAGGGGTGCCCGGCCACAGGCCGGGCACTTGGGTTCAGTTCAGTCAAAAATTTTATATTATTTACTATTATTTATATTTGAATGAGAATGAAAAATAGCAATTATTTTGAATAGTTTTCAGAATGAGACAGACGGGTAAAATCTCCAATTTAAAGTTCCCTTATTGCGTATATGTTATGTGTGTTTGCATAGTAGTTTACTATAATGGTAAGCGGTTCGTGTAACGATCTTGCGCGTCTATATTTACAAGTGTGTGGGCAGTTCGTGTATTGATTATTCGATGACGAGACCTCGTAAGAGTCCCGTATCGTTATTTTTCGTCACTACCTACCCGTACCTCCGCCTGCTGCCTTCCTTGGATGTGGTAGCAGTTTCTCAGGCTCCCTCACCGGAATCGAACCCTGATTCCCCGTTACCCGCGACAAACAATGGTAGTCGCAGAAACTCATTCCGATTACGAGACCTCGTAAGAGTCCCGTATCGTTATTTTTCGTCACTACCTACCCCCCTACCTCCCCCCGTGCGGGGTACAATATTGATATGATATTAAAAAAATACCATTAATAAATAACATAATAAAAGACCACCACTTTTATAGAGACATAACGCCACATAATTATAAAAAGTAGTGTGTGGATCTAATCAACCAGCACTGGCACCAGACCCTCAATGCCCTTAAATTTTACCTCGTTAAAATATTTAAAGTGTACTCATTCCGATTGCGAGACCTCGTAAGAGTCCCGTATCGTTAATTTTCGTCACTACCTACCCGTACCTCCCCCCTGTGCGGGGTACAATATTGATATGATATTAAAATAATACCATTAATAAATAACATAATAAAAGACCACCACTTTTATAGAGACATAACGCCACTGTGTGGCGCCGCCATCAGTCTCCTTAGACTCGGTACTTTGTCGTCGCCGTCGACTTCGCACCTTCGCCCCATATAGTAGTGGCGCGGCGCGACGGGCCTAATGTGTAAGTGAAAAAAAAAAAAAAAAAATTAAATTAATTGTTATTGTACAATATCTTCTAATATGAATAAGAGTACTTTGTATTGGTACGTTTTGTTTTTTGTTTTTTTTTTTTTTAAACGGAACTGAACCTAAGTGACCGGCCTGCGGCCGGGCACCCGTCTTATTCATGTTCTAACCTAACCTAACCTATCCAAACCTTTCAAAACTAGTTTGGATTCCTTTAGACCTCAGCCCACCGGCAACTACGACTAACTAAACACTGATCTAGCTATATGGCTTTCATCAGTGCATCAACAGCAGCATAACTAGTATTAAAATAGTAATGAGTTTTTATTAAAGCATATATTCACATTAAATCTTGAATCTAAAGTCTAAAGGTGTCAAAACTAGATTTAGGTTAGGTTAGGTTAGAACATGAATACGAGGGGTGCCCGGCCACAGGCCGGGCAATTGGGTTCAGTTCAGTCAAAAATTATATATTATTTACTATTATTTATATTTGAATGAGAATGAAAAATAGCAATTATTTTGAATAGTTTTCAGAATGAGACAGACGGGTAAAATCTCCAATTTAAAGTTCCCTTATTGCGTATATGTTATGTGTGTTTGCATAGTAGTTTACTATAATGGTAAGCGGTTCGTGTAACGATCTTGCGCGTCTATATTTACAAGTGTGTGGGCAGTTCGTGTATTGATTATTCGATGACGAGACCTCGTAAGAGTCCCGTATCGTTATTTTTCGTCACTACCTACCTGTACCTCCGCCTGCTGCCTTCCTTGGATGTGGTAGCAGTTTCTCAGGCTCCCTCACCGGAATCGAACCCTGATTCCCCGTTACCCGCGACAAACAATGGTAGTCGCAGAAACTCATTCCGATTACGAGACCTCGTAAGAGTCCCGTATCGTTATTTTTCGTCACTACCTACCCCCCTACCTCCCCCCGTGCGGGGTACAATATTGATATGATATTAAAAAAATACCATTAATAAATAACATAATAAAAGACCACCACTTTTATAGAGACATAACGCCACATAATTATAAAAAGTATAGTGTGTGGATCTAATCAACCACCACTGGCACCAGACCCTCAATGCCCTTAAATTTTACCTCGTTAAAATATTTAAAGTGTACTCATTCCGATTGCGAGACCTCGTAAGAGTCCCGTATCGTTATTTTTCGTCACTACCTACCCGTACCTCCCCCCTGTGCGGGGTACAATATTGATATGATATTAAAATAATACCATTAATAAATAACATAATAAAAGACCACCACTTTTATAGAGACATAACGCCACTGTGTGGCGCCGCCATCAGTCTCCTTAGACTCGGTACTTTGTCGTCGCCGTCGACTTCGCACCTTCGCCCCATATAGTAGTGGCGCGGCGCGACGGGCCTAATGTGTAAGTGAAAAAAAAAAAAAAAAAAATTAAATTAATTGTTATTGTACAATATCTTCTAATATGAATAAGAGTACTTTGTATTGGTACGTTTTGTTTTTTGTTTTTTTTTTTTTTAAACGGAACTGAACCTAAGTGACCGGCCTGCGGCCGGGCACCCGTCTTATTCATGTTCTAACCTAACCTAACCTATCCAAACCTTTTAAAACTAGTTTGGATTCCTTTAGACCTCAGCCCACCGGCAACTACGACTAACTAAACACTGATCTAGCTATAATATGGCTTTCATCAGTGCATCAACAGCAGCATAACTAGTATTAAAATAGTAATGAGTTTTTATTAAAGCATATATTCACATTAAATCTTGAATCTAAAGTCTAAAGGTGTCAAAACTAGATTTAGGTTAGGTTAGGTTAGAACATGAATACGAGGGGTGCCCGGCCACAGGCCGGGCACTTGGGTTCAGTTCAGTCAAAAATTATATATTATTTACTATTATTTACATTTGAATGAGAATGAAAAATAGCAATTATTTTGAATAGTTTTCAGAATGAGACAGACGGGTAAAATCTCCAATTTAAAGTTCCCTTATTGCGTATATGTTATGTGTGTTTGCATAGTAGTTTACTATAATGGTAAGCGGTTCGTGTAACGATCTTGCGCGTCTATATTTACAAGTGTGTGGGCAGTTCGTGTATTGATTATTCGATGACGAGACCTCGTAAGAGTCCCGTATCGTTATTTTTCGTCACTACCTACCCGTACCTCCGCCTGCTGCCTTCCTTGGATGTGGTAGCAGTTTCTCAGGCTCCCTCACCGGAATCGAACCCTGATTCCCCGTTACCCGCGACAAACAATGGTAGTCGCAGAAACTCATTCCGATTACGAGACCTCGTAAGAGTCCCGTATCGTTATTTTTCGTCACTACCTACCCCCCTACCTCCCCCCGTGCGGGGTACAATATTGATATGATATTAAAAAAATACCATTAATAAATAACATAATAAAAGACCACCACTTTTATAGAGACATAACGCCACATAATTATAAAAAGTATAGTGTGTGGATCTAATCAACCACCACTGGCACCAGACCCTCAATGCCCTTAGATTTTACCTCGTTAAAATATTTAAAGTGTACTCATTCCGATTGCGAGACCTCGTAAGAGTCCCGTATCGTTATTTTTCGTCACTACCTACCCGTACCTCCCCCCTGTGCGGGGTACAATATTGATATGATATTAAAATAATACCATTAATAAATAACATAATAAAAGACCACCACTTTTATAGAGACATAACGCCACTGTGTGGCGCCGCCATCAGTCTCCTTAGACTCGGTACTTTGTCGTCGCCGTCGACTTCGCACCTTCGCCCCATATAGTAGTGGCGCGGCGCGACGGGCCTAATGTGTAAGTGAAAAAAAAAAAAAAAAAAATTAAATTAATTGTTATTGTACAATATCTTCTAATATGAATAAGAGTACTTTGTATTGGTACGTTTTGTTTTTTGTTTTTTTTTTTTTAAACGGAACTGAACCTAAGTGACCGGCCTGCGGCCGGGCACCCGTCTTATTCATGTTCTAACCTAACCTAACCTATCCAAACCTTTTAAAACTAGTTTGGATTCCTTTAGACCTCAGCCCACCGGCAACTACGACTAACTAAACACTGATCTAGCTATATGGCTTTCATCAGTGCATCAACAGCAGCATAACTAGTATTAAAATAGTAATGAGTTTTTATTAAAGCATATATTCACATTAAATCTTGAATCTAAAGTCTAAAGGTGTCAAAACTAGATTTAGGTTAGGTTAGGTTAGAACATGAATACAAGGGGTGCCCGGCCACAGGCCGGGCACTTGGGTTCAGTTCAGTCAAAAATTATATATTATTTACTATTATTTATATTTGAATGAGAATGAAAAATAGCAATTATTTTGAATAGTTTTCAGAATGAGACAGACGGGTAAAATCTCCAATTTAAAGTTCCCTTATTGCGTATATGTTATGTGTGTTTGCATAGTAGTTTACTATAATGGTAAGCGGTTCGTGTAACGATCTTGCGCGTCTATATTTACAAGTGTGTGGGCAGTTCGTGTATTGATTATTCGATGACGAGACCTCGTAAGAGTCCCGTATCGTTATTTTTCGTCACTACCTACCCGTACCTCCGCCTGCTGCCTTCCTTGGATGTGGTAGCAGTTTCTCAGGCTCCATCACCGGAATCGAACCCTGATTCCCCGTTACCCGCGACAAACAATGGTAGTCGCAGAAACTCATTCCGATTACGAGACCTCGTAAGAGTCCCGTATCGTTATTTTTCGTCACTACCTACCCCCCTACCTCCCCCCGTGCGGGGTACAATATTGATATGATATTAAAAAAATACCATTAATAAATAACATAATAAAAGACCACCACTTTTATAGAGACATAACGCCACATAATTATAAAAAGTATAGTGTGTGGATCTAATCAACCACCACTGGCACCAGACCCTCAATGCCCTTAAATTTTACCTCGTTAAAATATTTAAAGTGTACTCATTCCGATTGCGAGACCTCGTAAGAGTCCCGTATCGTTAATTTTCGTCACTACCTACCCGTACCTCCCCCCTGTGCGGGGTACAATATTGATATGATATTAAAATAATACCATTAATAAATAACATAATAAAAGACCACCACTTTTATAGAGACATAACGCCACTGTGTGGCGCCGCCATCAGTCTCCTTAGACTCGGTACTTTGTCGTCGCCGTCGACTTCGCACCTTCGCCCCATATAGTAGTGGCGCGGCGCGACGGGCCTAATGTGTAAGTGAAAAAAAAAAAAAAAAAAATTAAATTAATTGTTATTGTACAATATCTTCTAATATGAATAAGAGTACTTTGTATTGGTACGTTTTGTTTTTTGTTTTTTTTTTTTTAAACGGAACTGAACCTAAGTGACCGGCCTGCGGCCGGGCACCCGTCTTATTCATGTTCTAACCTAACCTAACCTATCCAAACCTTTTAAAACTAGTTTGGATTCCTTTAGACCTCAGCCCACCGGCAACTACGACTAACTAAACACTGATCTAGCTATATGGCTTTCATCAGTGCATCAACAGCAGCATAACTAGTATTAAAATAGTAATGAGTTTTTATTAAAGCATATATTCACATTAAATCTTGAATCTAAAGTCTAAAGGTGTCAAAACTAGATTTAGGTTAGGTTAGGTTAGAACATGAATACAAGGGGTGCCCGGCCACAGGCCGGGCACTTGGGTTCAGTTCAGTCAAAAATTATATATTATTTACTATTATTTATATTTGAATGAGAATGAAAAATAGCAATTATTTTGAATAGTTTTCAGAATGAGACAGACGGGTAAAATCTCCAATTTAAAGTTCCCTTATTGCGTATATGTTATGTGTGTTTGCATAGTAGTTTACTATAATGGTAAGCGGTTCGTGTAACGATCTTGCGCGTCTATATTTACAAGTGTGTGGGCAGTTCGTGTATTGATTATTCGATGACGAGACCTCGTAAGAGTCCCGTATCGTTATTTTTCGTCACTACCTACCCGTACCTCCGCCTGCTGCCTTCCTTGGATGTGGTAGCAGTTTCTCAGGCTCCCTCACCGGAATCGAACCCTGATTCCCCGTTACCCGCGACAAACAATGGTAGTCGCAGAAACTCATTCCGATTACGAGACCTCGTAAGAGTCCCGTATCGTTATTTTTCGTCACTACCTACCCCCCTACCTCCCCCCGTGCGGGGTACAATATTGATATGATATTAAAAAAATACCATTAATAAATAACATAATAAAAGACCACCACTTTTATAGAGACATAACGCCACATAATTATAAAAAGTATAGTGTGTGGATCTAATCAACCACCACTGGCACCAGACCCTCAATGCCCTTAAATTTTACCTCGTTAAAATATTTAAAGTGTACTCATTCCGATTGCGAGACCTCGTAAGAGTCCCGTATCGTTAATTTTCGTCACTACCTACCCGTACCTCCCCCCTGTGCGGGGTACAATATTGATATGATATTAAAATAATACCATTAATAAATAACATAATAAAAGACCACCACTTTTATAGAGACATAACGCCACTGTGTGGCGCCGCCATCAGTCTCCTTAGACTCGGTACTTTGTCGTCGCCGTCGACTTCGCACCTTCGCCCCATATAGTAGTGGCGCGGCGCGACGGGCCTAATGTGTAAGTGAAAAAAAAAAAAAAAAAATTAAATTAATTGTTATTGTACAATATCTTCTAATATGAATAAGAGTACTTTGTATTGGTACGTTTTGTTTTTTGTTTTTTTTTTTTTTAAACGGAACTGAACCTAAGTGACCGGCCTGCGGCCGGGCACCCGTCTTATTCATGTTCTAACCTAACCTAACCTATCCAAACCTTTTAAAACTAGTTTGGATTCCTTTAGACCTCAGCCCACCGGCAACTACGACTAACTAAACACTGATCTAGCTATATGGCTTTCATCAGTGCATCAACAGCAGCATAACTAGTATTAAAATAGTAATGAGTTTTTATTAAAGCATATATTCACATTAAATCTTGAATCTAAAGTCTAAAGGTGTCAAAACTAGATTTAGGTTAGGTTAGGTTAGAACATGAATACGAGGGGTGCCCGGCCACAGGCCGGGCACTTGGGTTCAGTTCAGTCAAAAATTATATATTATTTACTATTATTTATATTTGAATGAGAATGAAAAATAGCAATTATTTTGAATAGTTTTCAGAATGAGACAGACGGGTAAAATCTCCAATTTAAAGTTCCCTTATTGCGTATATGTTATGTGTGTTTGCATAGTAGTTTACTATAATGGTAAGCGGTTCGTGTAACGATCTTGCGCGTCTATATTTACAAGTGTGTGGGCAGTTCGTGTATTGATTATTCGATGACGAGACCTCGTAAGAGTCCCGTATCGTTATTTTTCGTCACTACCTACCCGTACCTCCGCCTGCTGCCTTCCTTGGATGTGGTAGCAGTTTCTCAGGCTCCCTCACCGGAATCGAACCCTGATTCCCCGTTACCCGCGACAAACAATGGTAGTCGCAGAAACTCATTCCGATTACGAGACCTCGTAAGAGTCCCGTATCGTTATTTTTCGTCACTACCTACCCCCCTACCTCCCCCCGTGCGGGGTACAATATTGATATGATATTAAAAAAATACCATTAATAAATAACATAATAAAAGACCACCACTTTTATAGAGACATAACGCCACATAATTATAAAAAGTATAGTGTGTGGATCTAATCAACCACCACTGGCACCAGACCCTCAATGCCCTTAAATTTTACCTCGTTAAAATATTTAAAGTGTACTCATTCCGATTGCGAGACCTCGTAAGAGTCCCGTATCGTTATTTTTCGTCACTACCTACCCGTACCTCCCCCCTGTGCGGGGTACAATATTGATATGATATTAAAATAATACCATTAATAAATAACATAATACAAGACCACCACTTTTATAGAGACATAACGCCACTGTGTGGCGCCGCCATCAGTCTCCTTAGACTCGGTACTTTGTCGTCGCCGTCGACTTCGCACCTTCGCCCCATATAGTAGTGGCGCGGCGAGACGGGCCTAATGTGTAAGTGAAAAAAAAAAAAAAAAAAATTTAATTAATTGTTATTGTACAATATCTTCTAATATGAATAAGAGTACTTTGTATTGGTACGTTTTGTTTTTTTTTTTTTTAAACGGAACTGAACCTAAGTGACCGGCCTGCGGCCGGGCACCCGTCTTATTCATGTTCTAACCTAACCTAACCTATCCAAACCTTTCAAAACTAGTTTGGATTCCTTTAGACCTCAGCCCACCGGCAACTACGACTAACTAAACACTGATCTAGCTATATGGCTTTCATCAGTGCATCAACAGCAGCATAACTAGTATTAAAATAGTAATGAGTTTTTATTAAAGCATATATTCACATTAAATCTTGAATCTAAAGTCTAAAGGTGTCAAAACTAGATTTAGGTTAGGTTAGGTTAGAACATGAATACGAGGGGTGCCCGGCCACAGGCCGGGCACTTGGGTTCAGTTCAGTCAAAAATTATATATTATTTACTATTATTTATATTTGAATGAGAATGAAAAATAGCAATTATTTTGAATAGTTTTCAGAATGAGACAGACGGGTAAAATCTCCAATTTAAAGTTCCCTTATTGCGTATATGTTATGTGTGTTTGCATAGTAGTTTACTATAATGGTAAGCGGTTCGTGTAACGATCTTGCGCGTCTATATTTACAAGTGTGTGGGCAGTTCGTGTATTGATTATTCGATGACGAGACCTCGTAAGAGTCCCGTATCGTTATTTTTCGTCACTACCTACCCGTACCTCCGCCTGCTGCCTTCCTTGGATGTGGTAGCAGTTTCTCAGGCTCCCTCACCGGAATCGAACCCTGATTCCCCGTTACCCGCGACAAACAATGGTAGTCGCAGAAACTCATTCCGATTACGAGACCTCGTAAGAGTCCCGTATCGTTATTTTTCGTCACTACCTACCCCCCTACCTCCCCCCGTGCGGGGTACAATATTGATATGATATTAAAAAAATACCATTAATAAATAACATAATAAAAGACCACCACTTTTATAGAGACATAACGCCACATAATTATAAAAAGTATAGTGTGTGGATCTAATCAACCACCACTGGCACCAGACCCTCAATGCCCTTAAATTTTACCTCGTTAAAATATTTAAAGTGTACTCATTCCGATTGCGAGACCTCGTAAGAGTCCCGTATCGTTAATTTTCGTCACTACCTACCCGTACCTCCCCCCTGTGCGGGGTACAATATTGATATGATATTAAAATAATACCATTAATAAATAACATAATAAAAGACCACCACTTTTATAGAGACATAACGCCACTGTGTGGCGCCGCCATCAGTCTCCTTAGACTCGGTACTTTGTCGTCGCCGTCGACTTCGCACCTTCGCCCCATATAGTAGTGGCGCGGCGCGACGGGCCTAATGTGTAAGTGAAAAAAAAAAAAAAAAAAATTAAATTAATTGTTATTGTACAATATCTTCTAATATGAATAAGAGTACTTTGTATTGGTACGTTTTGTTTTTTGTTTTTTTTTTTTTTTAAACGGAACTGAACCTAAGTGACCGGCCTGCGGCCGGGCACCCGTCTTATTCATGTTCTAACCTAACCTAACCTATCCAAACCTTTCAAAACTAGTTTGGATTCCTTTAGACCTCAGCCCACCGGCAACTACGACTAACTAAACACTGATCTAGCTATATGGCTTTCATCAGTGCATCAACAGCAGCATAACTAGTATTAAAATAGTAATGAGTTTTTATTAAAGCATATATTCACATTAAATCTTGAATCTAAAGTCTAAAGGTGTCAAAACTAGATTTAGGTTAGGTTAGGTTAGAACATGAATACGAGGGGTGCCCGGCCACAGGCCGGGCACTTGGGTTCAGTTCAGTCAAAAATTATATATTATTTACTATTATTTATATTTGAATGAGAATGAAAAATAGCAATTATTTTGAATAGTTTTCAGAATGAGACAGACGGGTAAAATCTCCAATTTAAAGTTCCCTTATTGCGTATATGTTATGTGTGTTTGCATAGTAGTTTACTATAATGGTAAGCGGTTCGTGTAACGATCTTGCGCGTCTATATTTACAAGTGTGTGGGCAGTTCGTGTATTGATTATTCGATGACGAGACCTCGTAAGAGTCCCGTATCGTTATTTTTCGTCACTACCTACCCGTACCTCCGCCTGCTGCCTTCCTTGGATGTGGTAGCAGTTTCTCAGGCTCCCTCACCGGAATCGAACCCTGATTCCCCGTTACCCGCGACAAACAATGGTAGTCGCAGAAACTCATTCCGATTACGAGACCTCGTAAGAGTCCCGTATCGTTATTTTTCGTCACTACCTACCCCCCTACCTCCCCCCGTGCGGGATACAATATTGATATGATATTAAAAAAATACCATTAATAAATAACATAATAAAAGACCACCACTTTTATAGAGACATAACGCCACATAATTATAAAAAGTATAGTGTGTGGATCTAATCAACCACCACTGGCACCAGACCCTCAATGCCCTTAAATTTTACCTCGTTAAAATATTTAAAGTGTACTCATTCCGATTGCGAGACCTCGTAAGAGTCCCGTATCGTTAATTTTCGTCACTACCTACCCGTACCTCCCCCCTGTGCGGGGTACAATATTGATATGATATTAAAATAATACCATTAATAAATAACATAATAAAAGACCACCACTTTTATAGAGACATAACGCCACTGTGTGGCGCCGCCATCAGTCTCCTTAGACTCGGTACTTTGTCGTCGCCGTCGACTTCGCACCTTCGCCCCATATAGTAGTGGCGCGGCGCGACGGGCCTAATGTGTAAGTGAAAAAAAAAAAAAAAAAAATTAAATTAATTGTTATTGTACAATATCTTCTAATATGAATAAGAGTACTTTGTATTGGTACGTTTTGTTTTTTGTTTTTTTTTTTTTTAAACGGAACTGAACCTAAGTGACCGGCCTGCGGCCGGGCACCCGTCTTATTCATGTTCTAACCTAACCTAACCTATCCAAACCTTTTAAAACTAGTTTGGATTCCTTTAGACCTCAGCCCACCGGCAACTACGACTAACTAAACACTGATCTAGCTATATGGCTTTCATCAGTGCATCAACAGCAGCATAACTAGTATTAAAATAGTAATGAGTTTTTATTAAAGCATATATTCACATTAAATCTTGAATCTAAAGTCTAAAGGTGTCAAAACTAGATTTAGGTTAGGTTAGGTTAGAACATGAATACGAGGGGTGCCCGGCCACAGGCCGGGCACTTGGGTTCAGTTCAGTCAAAAATTATATATTATTTACTATTATTTATATTTGAATGAGAATGAAAAATAGCAATTATTTTGAATAGTTTTCAGAATGAGACAGACGGGTAAAATCTCCAATTTAAAGTTCCCTTATTGCGTATATGTTATGTGTGTTTGCATAGTAGTTTACTATAATGGTAAGCGGTTCGTGTAACGATCTTGCGCGTCTATATTTACAAGTGTGTGGGCAGTTCGTGTATTGATTATTCGATGACGAGACCTCGTAAGAGTCCCGTATCGTTATTTTTCGTCACTACCTACCCGTACCTCCGCCTGCTGCCTTCCTTGGATGTGGTAGCAGTTTCTCAGGCTCCCTCACCGGAATCGAACCCTGATTCCCCGTTACCCGCGACAAACAATGGTAGTCGCAGAAACTCATTCCGATTACGAGACCTCGTAAGAGTCCCGTATCGTTATTTTTCGTCACTACCTACCCCCCTACCTCCCCCCGTGCGGGATACAATATTGATATGATATTAAAAAAATACCATTAATAAATAACATAATAAAAGACCACCACTTTTATAGAGACATAACGCCACATAATTATAAAAAGTATAGTGTGTGGATCTAATCAACCACCACTGGCACCAGACCCTCAATGCCCTTAAATTTTACCTCGTTAAAATATTTAAAGTGTACTCATTCCGATTGCGAGACCTCGTAAGAGTCCCGTATCGTTAATTTTCGTCACTACCTACCCGTACCTCCCCCCTGTGCGGGGTACAATATTGATATGATATTAAAATAATACCATTAATAAATAACATAATAAAAGACCACCACTTTTATAGAGACATAACGCCACTGTGTGGCGCCGCCATCAGTCTCCTTAGACTCGGTACTTTGTCGTCGCCGTCGACTTCGCACCTTCGCCCCATATAGTAGTGGCGCGGCGCGACGGGCCTAATGTGTAAGTGAAAAAAAAAAAAAAAAAAATTAAATTAATTGTTATTGTACAATATCTTCTAATATGAATAAGAGTACTTTGTATTGGTACGTTTTGTTTTTTGTTTTTTTTTTTTTTAAACGGAACTGAACCTAAGTGACCGGCCTGCGGCCGGGCACCCGTCTTATTCATGTTCTAACCTAACCTAACCTATCCAAACCTTTTAAAACTAGTTTGGATTCCTTTAGACCTCAGCCCACCGGCAACTACGACTAACTAAACACTGATCTAGCTATATGGCTTTCATCAGTGCATCAACAGCAGCATAACTAGTATTAAAATAGTAATGAGTTTTTATTAAAGCATATATTCACATTAAATCTTGAATCTAAAGTCTAAAGGTGTCAAAACTAGATTTAGGTTAGGTTAGGTTAGAACATGAATACGAGGGGTGCCCGGCCACAGGCCGGGCACTTGGGTTCAGTTCAGTCAAAAATTATATATTATTTACTATTATTTATATTTGAATGAGAATGAAAAATAGCAATTATTTTGAATAGTTTTCAGAATGAGACAGACGGGTAAAATCTCCAATTTAAAGTTCCCTTATTGCGTATATGTTATGTGTGTTTGCATAGTAGTTTACTATAATGGTAAGCGGTTCGTGTAACGATCTTGCGCGTCTATATTTACAAGTGTGTGGGCAGTTCGTGTATTGATTATTCGATGACGAGACCTCGTAAGAGTCCCGTATCGTTATTTTTCGTCACTACCTACCCGTACCTCCGCCTGCTGCCTTCCTTGGATGTGGTAGCAGTTTCTCAGGCTCCCTCACCGGAATCGAACCCTGATTCCCCGTTACCCGCGACAAACAATGGTAGTCGCAGAAACTCATTCCGATTACGAGACCTCGTAAGAGTCCCGTATCGTTATTTTTCGTCACTACCTACCCCCCTACCTCCCCCCGTGCGGGGTACAATATTGATATGATATTAAAAAAATACCATTAATAAATAACATAATAAAAGACCACCACTTTTATAGAGACATAACGCCACATAATTATAAAAAGTATAGTGTGTGGATCTAATCAACCACCACTGGCACCAGACCCTCAATGCCCTTAAATTTTACCTCGTTAAAATATTTAAAGTGTACTCATTCCGATTGCGAGACCTCGTAAGAGTCCCGTATCGTTAATTTTCGTCACTACCTACCCGTACCTCCCCCCTGTGCGGGGTACAATATTGATATGATATTAAAATAATACCATTAATAAATAACATAATAAAAGACCACCACTTTTATAGAGACATAACGCCACTGTGTGGCGCCGCCATCAGTCTCCTTAGACTCGGTACTTTGTCGTCGCCGTCGACTTCGCACCTTCGCCTCATATAGTAGTGGCGCGGCGAGACGGGCCTAATGTGTAAGTAAAAAAAAAAAAAAAAAAAATTTAATTAATTGTTATTGTACAATATCTTCTAATATGAATAAGAGTACTTTGTATTGGTACGTTTTGTTTTTTGTTTTTTTTTTTTTTAAACGGAACTGAACCTAAGTGACCGGCCTGCGGCCGGGCACCCGTCTTATTCATGTTCTAACCTAACCTAACCTATCCAAACCTTTCAAAACTAGTTTGGATTCCTTTAGACCTCAGCCCACCGGCAACTACGACTAACTAAACACTGATCTAGCTATATGGCTTTCATCAGTGCATCAACAGCAGCATAACTAGTATTAAAATAGTAATGAGTTTTTATTAAAGCATATATTCACATTAAATCTTGAATCTAAAGTCTAAAGGTGTCAAAACTAGATTTAGGTTAGGTTAGGTTAGAACATGAATACGAGGGGTGCCCGGCCACAGGCCGGGCACTTGGGTTCAGTTCAGTCAAAAATTATATATTATTTACTATTATTTATATTTGAATGAGAATGAAAAATAGCAATTATTTTGAATAGTTTTCAGAATGAGACAGACGGGTAAAATCTCCAATTTAAAGTTCCCTTATTGCGTATATGTTATGTGTGTTTGCATAGTAGTTTACTATAATGGTAAGCGGTTCGTGTAACGATCTTGCGCGTCTATATTTACAAGTGTGTGGGCAGTTCGTGTATTGATTATTCGATGACGAGACCTCGTAAGAGTCCCGTATCGTTATTTTTCGTCACTACCTACCCGTACCTCCGCCTGCTGCCTTCCTTGGATGTGGTAGCAGTTTCTCAGGCTCCCTCACCGGAATCGAACCCTGATTCCCCGTTACCCGCGACAAACAATGGTAGTCGCAGAAACTCATTCCGATTACGAGACCTCGTAAGAGTCCCGTATCGTTATTTTTCGTCACTACCTACCCCCCTACCTCCCCCCGTGCGGGGTACAATATTGATATGATATTAAAAAAATACCATTAATAAATAACATAATAAAAGACCACCACTTTTATAGAGACATAACGCCACATAATTATAAAAAGTATAGTGTGTGGATCTAATCAACCACCACTGGCACCAGACCCTCAATGCCCTTAAATTTTACCTCGTTAAAATATTTAAAGTGTACTCATTCCGATTGCGAGACCTCGTAAGAGTCCCGTATCGTTAATTTTCGTCACTACCTACCCGTACCTCCCCCCTGTGCGGGGTACAATATTGATATGATATTAAAATAATACCATTAATAAATAACATAATAAAAGACCACCACTTTTATAGAGACATAACGCCACTGTGTGGCGCCGCCATCAGTCTCCTTAGACTCGGTACTTTGTCGTCGCCGTCGACTTCGCACCTTCGCCCCATATAGTAGTGGCGCGGCGCGACGGGCCTAATGTGTAAGTGAAAAAAAAAAAAAAAAAAATTAAATTAATTGTTATTGTACAATATCTTCTAATATGAATAAGAGTACTTTGTATTGGTACGTTTTGTTTTTTGTTTTTTTTTTTTTAAACGGAACTGAACCTAAGTGACCGGCCTGCGGCCGGGCACCCGTCTTATTCATGTTCTAACCTAACCTAACCTATCCAAACCTTTCAAAACTAGTTTGGATTCCTTTAGACCTCAGCCCACCGGCAACTACGACTAACTAAACACTGATCTAGCTATATGGCTTTCATCAGTGCATCAACAGCAGCATAACTAGTATTAAAATAGTAATGAGTTTTTATTAAAGCATATATTCACATTAAATCTTGAATCTAAAGTCTAAAGGTGTCAAAACTAGATTTAGGTTAGGTTAGGTTAGAACATGAATACGAGGGGTGCCCGGCCACAGGCCGGGCACTTGGGTTCAGTTCAGTCAAAAATTATATATTATTTACTATTATTTATATTTGAATGAGAATGAAAAATAGCAATTATTTTGAATAGTTTTCAGAATGAGACAGACGGGTAAAATCTCCAATTTAAAGTTCCCTTATTGCGTATATGTTATGTGTGTTTGCATAGTAGTTTACTATAATGGTAAGCGGTTCGTGTAACGATCTTGCGCGTCTATATTTACAAGTGTGTGGGCAGTTCGTGTATTGATTATTCGATGACGAGACCTCGTAAGAGTCCCGTATCGTTATTTTTCGTCACTACCTACCCGTACCTCCGCCTGCTGCCTTCCTTGGATGTGGTAGCAGTTTCTCAGGCTCCCTCACCGGAATCGAACCCTGATTCCCCGTTACCCGCGACAAACAATGGTAGTCGCAGAAACTCATTCCGATTACGAGACCTCGTAAGAGTCCCGTATCGTTATTTTTCGTCACTACCTACCCCCCTACCTCCCCCCGTGCGGGATACAATATTGATATGATATTAAAAAAATACCATTAATAAATAACATAATAAAAGACCACCACTTTTATAGAGACATAACGCCACATAATTATAAAAAGTATAGTGTGTGGATCTAATCAACCACCACTGGCACCAGACCCTCAATGCCCTTAAATTTTACCTCGTTAAAATATTTAAAGTGTACTCATTCCGATTGCGAGACCTCGTAAGAGTCCCGTATCGTTAATTTTCGTCACTACCTACCCGTACCTCCCCCCTGTGCGGGGTACAATATTGATATGATATTAAAATAATACCATTAATAAATAACATAATAAAAGACCACCACTTTTATAGAGACATAACGCCACTGTGTGGCGCCGCCATCAGTCTCCTTAGACTCGGTACTTTGTCGTCGCCGTCGACTTCGCACCTTCGCCCCATATAGTAGTGGCGCGGCGCGACGGGCCTAATGTGTAAGTGAAAAAAAAAAAAAAAAAAATTAAATTAATTGTTATTGTACAATATCTTCTAATATGAATAAGAGTACTTTGTATTGGTACGTTTTGTTTTTTGTTTTTTTTTTTTTTAAACGGAACTGAACCTAAGTGACCGGCCTGCGGCCGGGCACCCGTCTTATTCATGTTCTAACCTAACCTAACCTATCCAAACCTTTTAAAACTAGTTTGGATTCCTTTAGACCTCAGCCCACCGGCAACTACGACTAACTAAACACTGATCTAGCTATATGGCTTTCATCAGTGCATCAACAGCAGCATAACTAGTATTAAAATAGTAATGAGTTTTTATTAAAGCATATATTCACATTAAATCTTGAATCTAAAGTCTAAAGGTGTCAAAACTAGATTTAGGTTAGGTTAGGTTAGAACATGAATAAGACGGGTGCCCGGCCGCAGGCCGGTCACTTAGGTTCAGTTCCGTTTAAAAAATTATATATTATTTACTATTATTTATATTTGAATGAGAATGAAAAATAGCAATTATTTTGAATAGTTTTCAGAATGAGACAGACGGGTAAAATCTCCAATTTAAAGTTCCCTTATTGCGTATATGTTATGTGTGTTTGCATAGTAGTTTACTATAATGGTAAGCGGTTCGTGTAACGATCTTGCGCGTCTATATTTACAAGTGTGTGGGCAGTTCGTGTATTGATTATTCGATGACGAGACCTCGTAAGAGTCCCGTATCGTTATTTTTCGTCACTACCTACCCGTACCTCCGCCTGCTGCCTTCCTTGGATGTGGTAGCAGTTTCTCAGGCTCCCTCACCGGAATCGAACCCTGATTCCCCGTTACCCGCGACAAACAATGGTAGTCGCAGAAACTCATTCCGATTACGAGACCTCGTAAGAGTCCCGTATCGTTAATTTTCGTCACTACCTACCCGTACCTCCCCCCTGTGCGGGGTACAATATTGATATGATATTAAAATAATACCATTAATAAATAACATAATAAAAGACCACCACTTTTATAGAGACATAACGCCACTGTGTGGCGCCGCCATCAGTCTCCTTAGACTCGGTACTTTGTCGTCGCCGTCGACTTCGCACCTTCGCCCCATATAGTAGTGGCGCGGCGCGACGGGCCTAATGTGTAAGTGAAAAAAAAAAAAAAAAAATTAAATTAATTGTTATTGTACAATATCTTCTAATATGAATAAGAGTACTTTGTATTGGTACGTTTTGTTTTTTGTTTTTTTTTTTTTAAACGGAACTGAACCTAAGTGACCGGCCTGCGGCCGGGCACCCGTCTTATTCATGTTCTAACCTAACCTAACCTATCCAAACCTTTCAAAACTAGTTTGGATTCCTTTAGACCTCAGCCCACCGGCAACTACGACTAACTAAACACTGATCTAGCTATATGGCTTTCATCAGTGCATCAACAGCAGCATAACTAGTATTAAAATAGTAATGAGTTTTTATTAAAGCATATATTCACATTAAATCTTGAATCTAAAGTCTAAAGGTGTCAAAACTAGATTTAGGTTAGGTTAGGTTAGAACATGAATACGAGGGGTGCCCGGCCACAGGCCGGGCACTTGGGTTCAGTTCAGTCAAAAATTATATATTATTTACTATTATTTATATTTGAATGAGAATGAAAAATAGCAATTATTTTGAATAGTTTTCAGAATGAGACAGACGGGTAAAATCTCCAATTTAAAGTTCCCTTATTGCGTATATGTTATGTGTGTTTGCATAGTAGTTTACTATAATGGTAAGCGGTTCGTGTAACGATCTTGCGCGTCTATATTTACAAGTGTGTGGGCAGTTCGTGTATTGATTATTCGATGACGAGACCTCGTAAGAGTCCCGTATCGTTATTTTTCGTCACTACCTACCCGTACCTCCGCCTGCTGCCTTCCTTGGATGTGGTAGCAGTTTCTCAGGCTCCCTCACCGGAATCGAACCCTGATTCCCCGTTACCCGCGACAAACAATGGTAGTCGCAGAAACTCATTCCGATTACGAGACCTCGTAAGAGTCCCGTATCGTTATTTTTCGTCACTACCTACCCCCCTACCTCCCCCCGTGCGGGATACAATATTGATATGATATTAAAAAAATACCATTAATAAATAACATAATAAAAGACCACCACTTTTATAGAGACATAACGCCACATAATTATAAAAAGTATAGTGTGTGGATCTAATCAACCACCACTGGCACCAGACCCTCAATGCCCTTAAATTTTACCTCGTTAAAATATTTAAAGTGTACTCATTCCGATTGCGAGACCTCGTAAGAGTCCCGTATCGTTAATTTTCGTCACTACCTACCCGTACCTCCCCCCTGTGCGGGGTACAATATTGATATGATATTAAAATAATACCATTAATAAATAACATAATAAAAGACCACCACTTTTATAGAGACATAACGCCACTGTGTGGCGCCGCCATCAGTCTCCTTAGACTCGGTACTTTGTCGTCGCCGTCGACTTCGCACCTTCGCCCCATATAGTAGTGGCGCGGCGCGACGGGCCTAATGTGTAAGTGAAAAAAAAAAAAAAAAAAATTAAATTAATTGTTATTGTACAATATCTTCTAATATGAATAAGAGTACTTTGTATTGGTACGTTTTGTTTTTTGTTTTTTTTTTTTTTAAACGGAACTGAACCTAAGTGACCGGCCTGCGGCCGGGCACCCGTCTTATTCATGTTCTAACCTAACCTAACCTATCCAAACCTTTTAAAACTAGTTTGGATTCCTTTAGACCTCAGCCCACCGGCAACTACGACTAACTAAACACTGATCTAGCTATATGGCTTTCATCAGTGCATCAACAGCAGCATAACTAGTATTAAAATAGTAATGAGTTTTTATTAAAGCATATATTCACATTAAATCTTGAATCTAAAGTCTAAAGGTGTCAAAACTAGATTTAGGTTAGGTTAGGTTAGAACATGAATACGAGGGGTGCCCGGCCACAGGCCGGGCACTTGGGTTCAGTTCAGTCAAAAATTATATATTATTTACTATTATTTATATTTGAATGAGAATGAAAAATAGCAATTATTTTGAATAGTTTTCAGAATGAGACAGACGGGTAAAATCTCCAATTTAAAGTTCCCTTATTGCGTATATGTTATGTGTGTTTGCATAGTAGTTTACTATAATGGTAAGCGGTTCGTGTAACGATCTTGCGCGTCTATATTTACAAGTGTGTGGGCAGTTCGTGTATTGATTATTCGATGACGAGACCTCGTAAGAGTCCCGTATCGTTATTTTTCGTCACTACCTACCCGTACCTCCGCCTGCTGCCTTCCTTGGATGTGGTAGCAGTTTCTCAGGCTCCCTCACCGGAATCGAACCCTGATTCCCCGTTACCCGCGACAAACAATGGTAGTCGCAGAAACTCATTCCGATTACGAGACCTCGTAAGAGTCCCGTATCGTTATTTTTCGTCACTACCTACCCCCCTACCTCCCCCCGTGCGGGGTACAATATTGATATGATATTAAAAAAATACCATTAATAAATAACATAATAAAAGACCACCACTTTTATAGAGACATAACGCCACATAATTATAAAAAGTATAGTGTGTGGATCTAATCAACCACCACTGGCACCAGACCCTCAATGCCCTTAAATTTTACCTCGTTAAAATATTTAAAGTGTACTCATTCCGATTGCGAGACCTCGTAAGAGTCCCGTATCGTTAATTTTCGTCACTACCTACCCGTACCTCCCCCCTGTGCGGGGTACAATATTGATATGATATTAAAATAATACCATTAATAAATAACATAATAAAAGACCACCACTTTTATAGAGACATAACGCCACTGTGTGGCGCCGCCATCAGTCTCCTTAGACTCGGTACTTTGTCGTCGCCGTCGACTTCGCACCTTCGCCTCATATAGTAGTGGCGCGGCGAGACGGGCCTAATGTGTAAGTGAAAAAAAAAAAAAAAAAAATTTAATTAATTGTTATTGTACAATATCTTCTAATATGAATAAGAGTACTTTGTATTGGTACGTTTTGTTTTTTGTTTTTTTTTTTTTTAAACGGAACTGAACCTAAGTGACCGGCCTGCGGCCGGGCACCCGTCTTATTCATGTTCTAACCTAACCTAACCTATCCAAACCTTTCAAAACTAGTTTGGATTCCTTTAGACCTCAGCCCACCGGCAACTACGACTAACTAAACACTGATCTAGCTATATGGCTTTCATCAGTGCATCAACAGCAGCATAACTAGTATTAAAATAGTAATGAGTTTTTATTAAAGCATATATTCACATTAAATCTTGAATCTAAAGTCTAAAGGTGTCAAAACTAGATTTAGGTTAGGTTAGGTTAGAACATGAATACGAGGGGTGCCCGGCCACAGGCCGGGCACTTGGGTTCAGTTCAGTCAAAAATTATATATTATTTACTATTATTTATATTTGAATGAGAATGAAAAATAGCAATTATTTTGAATAGTTTTCAGAATGAGACAGACGGGTAAAATCTCCAATTTAAAGTTCCCTTATTGCGTATATGTTATGTGTGTTTGCATAGTAGTTTACTATAATGGTAAGCGGTTCGTGTAACGATCTTGCGCGTCTATATTTACAAGTGTGTGGGCAGTTCGTGTATTGATTATTCGATGACGAGACCTCGTAAGAGTCCCGTATCGTTATTTTTCGTCACTACCTACCCGTACCTCCGCCTGCTGCCTTCCTTGGATGTGGTAGCAGTTTCTCAGGCTCCCTCACCGGAATCGAACCCTGATTCCCCGTTACCCGCGACAAACAATGGTAGTCGCAGAAACTCATTCCGATTACGAGACCTCGTAAGAGTCCCGTATCGTTATTTTTCGTCACTACCTACCCCCCTACCTCCCCCCGTGCGGGGTACAATATTGATATGATATTAAAAAAATACCATTAATAAATAACATAATAAAAGACCACCACTTTTATAGAGACATAACGCCACATAATTATAAAAAGTATAGTGTGTGGATCTAATCAACCACCACTGGCACCAGACCCTCAATGCCCTTAAATTTTACCTCGTTAAAATATTTAAAGTGTACTCATTCCGATTGCGAGACCTCGTAAGAGTCCCGTATCGTTAATTTTCGTCACTACCTACCCGTACCTCCCCCCTGTGCGGGGTACAATATTGATATGATATTAAAATAATACCATTAATAAATAACATAATAAAAGACCACCACTTTTATAGAGACATAACGCCACTGTGTGGCGCCGCCATCAGTCTCCTTAGACTCGGTACTTTGTCGTCGCCGTCGACTTCGCACCTTCGCCCCATATAGTAGTGGCGCGGCGCGACGGGCCTAATGTGTAAGTGAAAAAAAAAAAAAAAAAAATTAAATTAATTGTTATTGTACAATATCTTCTAATATGAATAAGAGTACTTTGTATTGGTACGTTTTGTTTTTTGTTTTTTTTTTTTTAAACGGAACTGAACCTAAGTGACCGGCCTGCGGCCGGGCACCCGTCTTATTCATGTTCTAACCTAACCTAACCTATCCAAACCTTTCAAAACTAGTTTGGATTCCTTTAGACCTCAGCCCACCGGCAACTACGACTAACTAAACACTGATCTAGCTATATGGCTTTCATCAGTGCATCAACAGCAGCATAACTAGTATTAAAATAGTAATGAGTTTTTATTAAAGCATATATTCACATTAAATCTTGAATCTAAAGTCTAAAGGTGTCAAAACTAGATTTAGGTTAGGTTAGGTTAGAACATGAATACGAGGGGTGCCCGGCCACAGGCCGGGCACTTGGGTTCAGTTCAGTCAAAAATTATATATTATTTACTATTATTTATATTTGAATGAGAATGAAAAATAGCAATTATTTTGAATAGTTTTCAGAATGAGACAGACGGGTAAAATCTCCAATTTAAAGTTCCCTTATTGCGTATATGTTATGTGTGTTTGCATAGTAGTTTACTATAATGGTAAGCGGTTCGTGTAACGATCTTGCGCGTCTATATTTACAAGTGTGTGGGCAGTTCGTGTATTGATTATTCGATGACGAGACCTCGTAAGAGTCCCGTATCGTTATTTTTCGTCACTACCTACCCGTACCTCCGCCTGCTGCCTTCCTTGGATGTGGTAGCAGTTTCTCAGGCTCCCTCACCGGAATCGAACCCTGATTCCCCGTTACCCGCGACAAACAATGGTAGTCGCAGAAACTCATTCCGATTACGAGACCTCGTAAGAGTCCCGTATCGTTATTTTTCGTCACTACCTACCCCCCTACCTCCCCCCGTGCGGGATACAATATTGATATGATATTAAAAAAATACCATTAATAAATAACATAATAAAAGACCACCACTTTTATAGAGACATAACGCCACATAATTATAAAAAGTATAGTGTGTGGATCTAATCAACCACCACTGGCACCAGACCCTCAATGCCCTTAAATTTTACCTCGTTAAAATATTTAAAGTGTACTCATTCCGATTGCGAGACCTCGTAAGAGTCCCGTATCGTTAATTTTCGTCACTACCTACCCGTACCTCCCCCCTGTGCGGGGTACAATATTGATATGATATTAAAATAATACCATTAATAAATAACATAATAAAAGACCACCACTTTTATAGAGACATAACGCCACTGTGTGGCGCCGCCATCAGTCTCCTTAGACTCGGTACTTTGTCGTCGCCGTCGACTTCGCACCTTCGCCCCATATAGTAGTGGCGCGGCGCGACGGGCCTAATGTGTAAGTGAAAAAAAAAAAAAAAAAAATTAAATTAATTGTTATTGTACAATATCTTCTAATATGAATAAGAGTACTTTGTATTGGTACGTTTTGTTTTTTGTTTTTTTTTTTTTTAAACGGAACTGAACCTAAGTGACCGGCCTGCGGCCGGGCACCCGTCTTATTCATGTTCTAACCTAACCTAACCTATCCAAACCTTTTAAAACTAGTTTGGATTCCTTTAGACCTCAGCCCACCGGCAACTACGACTAACTAAACACTGATCTAGCTATATGGCTTTCATCAGTGCATCAACAGCAGCATAACTAGTATTAAAATAGTAATGAGTTTTTATTAAAGCATATATTCACATTAAATCTTGAATCTAAAGTCTAAAGGTGTCAAAACTAGATTTAGGTTAGGTTAGGTTAGAACATGAATAAGACGGGTGCCCGGCCACAGGCCGGGCACTTAGGTTCAGTTCCGTTTAAAAAATTATATATTATTTACTATTATTTATATTTGAATGAGAATGAAAAATAGCAATTATTTTGAATAGTTTTCAGAATGAGACAGACGGGTAAAATCTCCAATTTAAAGTTCCCTTATTGCGTATATGTTATGTGTGTTTGCATAGTAGTTTACTATAATGGTAAGCGGTTCGTGTAACGATCTTGCGCGTCTATATTTACAAGTGTGTGGGCAGTTCGTGTATTGATTATTCGATGACGAGACCTCGTAAGAGTCCCGTATCGTTATTTTTCGTCACTACCTACCCGTACCTCCGCCTGCTGCCTTCCTTGGATGTGGTAGCAGTTTCTCAGGCTCCCTCACCGGAATCGAACCCTGATTCCCCGTTACCCGCGACAAACAATGGTAGTCGCAGAAACTCATTCCGATTACGAGACCTCGTAAGAGTCCCGTATCGTTAATTTTCGTCACTACCTACCCGTACCTCCCCCCTGTGCGGGGTACAATATTGATATGATATTAAAATAATACCATTAATAAATAACATAATAAAAGACCACCACTTTTATAGAGACATAACGCCACTGTGTGGCGCCGCCATCAGTCTCCTTAGACTCGGTACTTTGTCGTCGCCGTCGACTTCGCACCTTCGCCCCATATAGTAGTGGCGCGGCGCGACGGGCCTAATGTGTAAGTGAAAAAAAAAAAAAAAAAATTAAATTAATTGTTATTGTACAATATCTTCTAATATGAATAAGAGTACTTTGTATTGGTACGTTTTGTTTTTTGTTTTTTTTTTTTTAAACGGAACTGAACCTAAGTGACCGGCCTGCGGCCGGGCACCCGTCTTATTCATGTTCTAACCTAACCTAACCTATCCAAACCTTTCAAAACTAGTTTGGATTCCTTTAGACCTCAGCCCACCGGCAACTACGACTAACTAAACACTGATCTAGCTATATGGCTTTCATCAGTGCATCAACAGCAGCATAACTAGTATTAAAATAGTAATGAGTTTTTATTAAAGCATATATTCACATTAAATCTTGAATCTAAAGTCTAAAGGTGTCAAAACTAGATTTAGGTTAGGTTAGGTTAGAACATGAATACGAGGGGTGCCCGGCCACAGGCCGGGCACTTGGGTTCAGTTCAGTCAAAAATTATATATTATTTACTATTATTTATATTTGAATGAGAATGAAAAATAGCAATTATTTTGAATAGTTTTCAGAATGAGACAGACGGGTAAAATCTCCAATTTAAAGTTCCCTTATTGCGTATATGTTTTGTGTGTTTGCATAGTAGTTTACTATAATGGTAAGCGGTTCGTGTAACGATCTTGCGCGTCTATATTTACAAGTGTGTGGGCAGTTCGTGTATTGATTATTCGATGACGAGACCTCGTAAGAGTCCCGTATCGTTATTTTTCGTCACTACCTACCCGTACATCCGCCTGCTGCCTTCCTTGGATGTGGTAGCAGTTTCTCAGGCTCCCTCACCGGAATCGAACCCTGATTCCCCGTTACCCGCGACAAACAATGGTAGTCGCAGAAACTCATTCCGATTACGAGACCTCGTAAGAGTCCCGTATCGTTATTTTTCGTCACTACCTACCCCCCTACCTCCCCCCGTGCGGGATACAATATTGATATGATATTAAAAAAATACCATTAATAAATAACATAATAAAAGACCACCACTTTTATAGAGACATAACGCCACATAATTATAAAAAGTATAGTGTGTGGATCTAATCAACCACCACTGGCACCAGACCCTCAATGCCCTTAAATTTTACCTCGTTAAAATATTTAAAGTGTACTCATTCCGATTGCGAGACCTCGTAAGAGTCCCGTATCGTTAATTTTCGTCACTACCTACCCGTACCTCCCCCCTGTGCGGGGTACAATATTGATATGATATTAAAATAATACCATTAATAAATAACATAATAAAAGACCACCACTTTTATAGAGACATAACGCCACTGTGTGGCGCCGCCATCAGTCTCCTTAGACTCGGTACTTTGTCGTCGCCGTCGACTTCGCACCTTCGCCCCATATAGTAGTGGCGCGGCGCGACGGGCCTAATGTGTAAGTGAAAAAAAAAAAAAAAAAAATTAAATTAATTGTTATTGTACAATATCTTCTAATATGAATAAGAGTACTTTGTATTGGTACGTTTTGTTTTTTGTTTTTTTTTTTTTTAAACGGAACTGAACCTAAGTGACCGGCCTGCGGCCGGGCACCCGTCTTATTCATGTTCTAACCTAACCTAACCTATCCAAACCTTTTAAAACTAGTTTGGATTCCTTTAGACCTCAGCCCACCGGCAACTACGACTAACTAAACACTGATCTAGCTATATGGCTTTCATCAGTGCATCAACAGCAGCATAACTAGTATTAAAATAGTAATGAGTTTTTATTAAAGCATATATTCACATTAAATCTTGAATCTAAAGTCTAAAGGTGTCAAAACTAGATTTAGGTTAGGTTAGGTTAGAACATGAATACGAGGGGTGCCCGGCCACAGGCCGGGCACTTGGGTTCAGTTCAGTCAAAAATTATATATTATTTACTATTATTTATATTTGAATGAGAATGAAAAATAGCAATTATTTTGAATAGTTTTCAGAATGAGACAGACGGGTAAAATCTCCAATTTAAAGTTCCCTTATTGCGTATATGTTATGTGTGTTTGCATAGTAGTTTACTATAATGGTAAGCGGTTCGTGTAACGATCTTGCGCGTCTATATTTACAAGTGTGTGGGCAGTTCGTGTATTGATTATTCGATGACGAGACCTCGTAAGAGTCCCGTATCGTTATTTTTCGTCACTACCTACCCGTACCTCCGCCTGCTGCCTTCCTTGGATGTGGTAGCAGTTTCTCAGGCTCCCTCACCGGAATCGAACCCTGATTCCCCGTTACCCGCGACAAACAATGGTAGTCGCAGAAACTCATTCCGATTACGAGACCTCGTAAGAGTCCCGTATCGTTATTTTTCGTCACAACCTACCCCCCTACCTCCCCCCGTGCGGGGTACAATATTGATATGATATTAAAAAAATACCATTAATAAATAACATAATAAAAGACCACCACTTTTATAGAGACATAACGCCACTGTGTGGCGCCGCCATCAGTCTCCTTAGACTCGGTACTTTGTCGTCGCCGTCGACTTCGCACCTTCGCCCCATATAGTAGTGGCGCGGCGCGACGGGCCTAATGTGTAAGTGAAAAAAAAAAAAAAAAAATTAAATTAATTGTTATTGTACAATATCTTCTAATATGAATAAGAGTACTTTGTATTGGTACGTTTTGTTTTTTGTTTTTTTTTTTTTTAAACGGAACTGAACCTAAGTGACCGGCCTGCGGCCGGGCACCCGTCTTATGCATGTTCTAACCTAACCTAACCTATCCAAACCTTTTAAAACTAGTTTGGATTCCTTTAGACCTCAGCCCACCGGCAACTACGACTAACTAAACACTGATCTAGCTATATGGCTTTCATCAGTGCATCAACAGCAGCATAACTAGTATTAAAATAGTAATGAGTTTTTATTAAAGCATATATTCACATTAAATCTTGAATCTAAAGTCTAAAGGTGTCAAAACTAGATTTAGGTTAGGTTAGGTTAGAACATGAATACGAGGGGTGCCCGGCCACAGGCCGGGCACTTGGGTTCAGTTCAGTCAAAAATTATATATTATTTACTATTATTTATATTTGAATGAGAATGAAAAATAGCAATTATTTTGAATAGTTTTCAGAATGAGACAGACGGGTAAAATCTCCAATTTAAAGTTCCCTTATTGCGTATATGTTATGTGTGTTTGCATAGTAGTTTACTATAATGGTAAGCGGTTCGTGTAACGATCTTGCGCGTCTATATTTACAAGTGTGTGGGCAGTTCGTGTATTGATTATTCGATGACGAGACCTCGTAAGAGTCCCGTATCGTTATTTTTCGTCACTACCTACCCGTACCTCCGCCTGCTGCCTTCCTTGGATGTGGTAGCAGTTTCTCAGGCTCCCTCACCGGAATCGAACCCTGATTCCCCGTTACCCGCGACAAACAATGGTAGTCGCAGAAACTCATTCCGATTACGAGACCTCGTAAGAGTCCCGTATCGTTATTTTTCGTCACTACCTACCCCCCTACCTCCCCCCGTGCGGGGTACAATATTGATATGATATTAAAAAAATACCATTAATAAATAACATAATAAAAGACCACCACTTTTATAGAGACATAACGCCACATAATTATAAAAAGTATAGTGTGTGGATCTAATCAACCACCACTGGCACCAGACCCTCAATGCCCTTAAATTTTACCTCGTTAAAATATTTAAAGTGTACTCATTCCGATTGCGAGACCTCGTAAGAGTCCCGTATCGTTAATTTTCGTCACTACCTACCCGTACCTCCCCCCTGTGCGGGGTACAATATTGATATGATATTAAAATAATACCATTAATAAATAACATAATAAAAGACCACCACTTTTATAGAGACATAACGCCACTGTGTGGCGCCGCCATCAGTCTCCTTAGACTCGGTACTTTGTCGTCGCCGTCGACTTCGCACCTTCGCCTCATATAGTAGTGGCGCGGCGAGACGGGCCTAATGTGTAAGTGAAAAAAAAAAAAAAAAAATTTAATTAATTGTTATTGTACAATATCTTCTAATATGAATAAGAGTACTTTGTATTGGTACGTTTTGTTTTTTGTTTTTTTTTTTTTTAAACGGAACTGAACCTAAGTGACCGGCCTGCGGCCGGGCACCCGTCTTATTCATGTTCTAACCTAACCTAACCTATCCAAACCTTTCAAAACTAGTTTGGATTCCTTTAGACCTCAGCCCACCGGCAACTACGACTAACTAAACACTGATCTAGCTATATGGCTTTCATCAGTGCATCAACAGCAGCATAACTAGTATTAAAATAGTAATGAGTTTTTATTAAAGCATATATTCACATTAAATCTTGAATCTAAAGTCTAAAGGTGTCAAAACTAGATTTAGGTTAGGTTAGGTTAGAACATGAATACGAGGGGTGCCCGGCCACAGGCCGGGCACTTGGGTTCAGTTCAGTCAAAAATTATATATTATTTACTATTATTTATATTTGAATGAGAATGAAAAATAGCAATTATTTTGAATAGTTTTCAGAATGAGACAGACGGGTAAAATCTCCAATTTAAAGTTCCCTTATTGCGTATATGTTATGTGTGTTTGCATAGTAGTTTACTATAATGGTAAGCGGTTCGTGTAACGATCTTGCGCGTCTATATTTACAATTGTGTGGGCAGTTCGTGTATTGATTATTCGATGACGAGACCTCGTAAGAGTCCCGTATCGTTATTTTTCGTCACTACCTACCCGTACCTCCGCCTGCTGCCTTCCTTGGATGTGGTAGCAGTTTCTCAGGCTCCCTCACCGGAATCGAACCCTGATTCCCCGTTACCCGCGACAAACAATGGTAGTCGCAGAAACTCATTCCGATTACGAGACCTCGTAAGAGTCCCGTATCGTTATTTTTCGTCACTACCTACCCCCCTACCTCCCCCCGTGCGGGATACAATATTGATATGATATTAAAAAAATACCATTAATAAATAACATAATAAAAGACCACCACTTTTATAGAGACATAACGCCACATAATTATAAAAAGTATAGTGTGTGGATCTAATCAACCACCACTGGCACCAGACCCTCAATGCCCTTAAATTTTACCTCGTTAAAATATTTAAAGTGTACTCATTCCGATTGCGAGACCTCGTAAGAGTCCCGTATCGTTAATTTTCGTCACTACCTACCCGTACCTCCCCCCTGTGCGGGGTACAATATTGATATGATATTAAAATAATACCATTAATAAATAACATAATAAAAGACCACCACTTTTATAGAGACATAACGCCACTGTGTGGCGCCGCCATCAGTCTCCTTAGACTCGGTACTTTGTCGTCGCCGTCGACTTCGCACCTTCGCCCCATATAGTAGTGGCGCGGCGCGACGGGCCTAATGTGTAAGTGAAAAAAAAAAAAAAAAAAATTAAATTAATTGTTATTGTACAATATCTTCTAATATGAATAAGAGTACTTTGTATTGGTACGTTTTGTTTTTTGTTTTTTTTTTTTTTAAACGGAACTGAACCTAAGTGACCGGCCTGTGGCCGGGCACCCGTCTTATTCATGTTCTAACCTAACCTAACCTATCCAAACCTTTTAAAACTAGTTTGGATTCCTTTAGACCTCAGCCCACCGGCAACTACGACTAACTAAACACTGATCTAGCTATATGGCTTTCATCAGTGCATCAACAGCAGCATAACTAGTATTAAAATAGTAATGAGTTTTTATTAAAGCATATATTCACATTAAATCTTGAATCTAAAGTCTAAAGGTGTCAAAACTAGATTTAGGTTAGGTTAGGTTAGAACATGAATACGAGGGGTGCCCGGCCACAGGCCGGGCACTTGGGTTCAGTTCAGTCAAAAATTATATATTATTTACTATTATTTATATTTGAATGAGAATGAAAAATAGCAATTATTTTGAATAGTTTTCAGAATGAGACAGACGGGTAAAATCTCCAATTTAAAGTTCCCTTATTGCGTATATGTTATGTGTGTTTGCATAGTAGTTTACTATAATGGTAAGCGGTTCGTGTAACGATCTTGCGCGTCTATATTTACAAGTGTGTGGGCAGTTCGTGTATTGATTATTCGATGACGAGACCTCGTAAGAGTCCCGTATCGTTATTTTTCGTCACTACCTACCCGTACCTCCCCCCCCGTGCAGGGAGTGGGTAATTTGCGCGCCTGCTGCCTTCCTTGGATGTGGTAGCAGTTTCTCAGGCTCCCTCACCGGAATCGAACCCTGATTCCCCGTTACCCGCGACAAACAATGGTAGTCGCAGAAACTCATTCCGATTACGAGACCTCGTAAGAGTCCCGTATCGTTATTTTTCGTCACTACCTACCCCCCTACCTCCCCCCGTGCGGGGTACAATATTGATATGATATTAAAAAAATACCATTAATAAATAACATAATAAAAGACCACCACTTTTATAGAGACATAACGCCACATAATTATAAAAAGTATAGTGTGTGGATCTAATCAACCACCACTGGCACCAGACCCTCAATGCCCTTAAATTTTACCTCGTTAAAATATTTAAAGTGTACTCATTCCGATTGCGAGACCTCGTAAGAGTCCCGTATCGTTATTTTTCGTCACTACCTACCCGTACCTCCCCCCTGTGCGGGGTACAATATTGATATGATATTAAAATAATACCATTAATAAATAACATAATAAAAGACCACCACTTTTATAGAGACATAACGCCACTGTGTGGCGCCGCCATCAGTCTCCTTAGACTCGGTACTTTGTCGTCGCCGTCGACTTCGCACCTTCGCCCCATATAGTAGTGGCGCGGCGCGACGGGCCTAATGTGTAAGTGAAAAAAAAAAAAAAAAAATTAAATTAATTGTTATTTTACAATATCTTCTAATATGAATAAGAGTACTTTGTATTGGTACGTTTTGTTTTTTGTTTTTTTTTTTTTAAACGGAACTGAACCTAAGTGACCGGCCTGCGGCCGGGCACCCGTCTTATTCATGTTCTAACCTAACCTAACCTATCCAAACCTTTTAAAACTAGTTTGGATTCCTTTAGACCTCAGCCCACCGGCAACTACGACTAACTAAACACTGATCTAGCTATCTGGCTTTCATCAGTGCATCAACAGCAGCATAACTAGTATTAAAATAGTAATGAGTTTTTATTAATGCATATATTCACATTAAATCTTGAATCTAAAGTCTAAAGGTGTCAAAACTAGATTTATTATTTATATTTGATTTATTATTTATATTTATTTATATTTGAATGAGAATGAAAAATAGCAATTATTTTGAATAGTTTTCAGAATGAGACAGACGGGTGTGGTAGGGTAAAATCTCCAATTTAAAGTTCCCTTATTGCGTATATGTTATGTGTGTTTGCATAGTAGTTTACTATAATGGTAAGCGGTTCGTGTAACGATCTTGCGCGTCTATATTTACAAGTGTGTGGGCAGTTCGTGTATTGATTATTCGATGACGAGACCTCGTAAGAGTCCCGTATCGTTATTTTTCGTCACTACCTACCCGTACCTCCCCCCCCGTGCAGGGAGTGGGTAATTTGCGCGCCTGCTGCCTTCCTTGGATGTGGTAGCAGTTTCTCAGGCTCCCTCACCGGAATCGAACCCTGATTCCCCGTTACCCGCGACAAACAATGGTAGTCGCAGAAACTCATTCCGATTACGAGACCTCGTAAGAGTCCCGTATCGTTATTTTTCGTCACTACCTACCCCCCTACCTCCCCCCGTGCGGGGTACAATATTGATATGATATTAAAAAAATACCATTAATAAATAACATAATAAAAGACCACCACTTTTATAGAGACATAACGCCACATAATTATAAAAAGTATAGTGTGTGGATCTAATCAACCACCACTGGCACCAGACCCTCAATGCCCTTAAATTTTACCTCGTTAAAATATTTAAAGTGTACTCATTCCGATTGCGAGACCTCGTAAGAGTCCCGTATCGTTATTTTTCGTCACTACCTACCCGTACCTCCCCCCTGTGCGGGGTACAATATTGATATGATATTAAAATAATACCATTAATAAATAACATAATAAAAGACCACCACTTTTATAGAGACATAACGCCACTGTGTGGCGCCGCCATCAGTCTCCTTAGACTCGGTACTTTGTCGTCGCCGTCGACTTCGCACCTTCACCCCATATAGTAGTGGCGCGGCGCGACGGGCCTAATGTGTAAGTGAAAAAAAAAAAAAAAAAATTAAATTAATTGTTATTTTACAATATCTTCTAATATGAATAAGAGTACTTTGTATTGGTACGTTTTGTTTTTTGTTTTTTTTTTTTTAAACGGAACTGAACCTAAGTGACCGGCCTGCGGCCGGGCACCCGTCTTATTCATGTTCTAACGTAACCTAACCTATCCAAACCTTTTAAAACTAGTTTGGATTCCTTTAGACCTCAGCCCACCGGCAACTACGACTAACTAAACACTGATCTAGCTATCTGGCTTTCATCAGTGCATCAACAGCAGCATAACTAGTATTAAAATAGTAATGAGTTTTTATTAATGCATATATTCACATTAAATCTTGAATCTAAAGTCTAAAGGTGTCAAAACTAGATTTATTATTTATATTTGATTTATTATTTATATTTATTTATATTTGAATGAGAATGAAAAATAGCAATTATTTTGAATAGTTTTCAGAATGAGACAGACGGGTGTGGTAGGGTAAAATCTCCAATTTAAAGTTCCCTTATTGCGTATATGTTATGTGTGTTTGCATAGTAGTTTACTATAATGGTAAGCGGTTCGTGTAACGATCTTGCGCGTCTATATTTACAAGTGTGTGGGCAGTTCGTGTATTGATTATTCGATGACGAGACCTCGTAAGAGTCCCGTATCGTTATTTTTCGTCACTACCTACCCGTACCTCCCCCCCCGTGCAGGGAGTGGGTAATTTGCGCGCCTGCTGCCTTCCTTGGATGTGGTAGCAGTTTCTCAGGCTCCCTCACCGGAATCGAACCCTGATTCCCCGTTACCCGCGACAAACAATGGTAGTCGCAGAAACTCATTCCGATTACGAGACCTCGTAAGAGTCCCGTATCGTTATTTTTCGTCACTACCTACCCCCCTACCTCCCCCCGTGCGGGATACAATATTGATATGATATTAAAAAAATACCATTAATAAATAACATAATAAAAGACCACCACTTTTATAGAGACATAACGCCACATAATTATAAAAAGTATAGTGTGTGGATCTAATCAACCACCACTGGCACCAGACCCTCAATGCCCTTAAATTTTACCTCGTTAAAATATTTAAAGTGTACTCATTCCGATTGCGAGACCTCGTAAGAGTCCCGTATCGTTAATTTTCGTCACTACCTACCCGTACCTCCCCCCTGTGCGGGGTACAATATTGATATGATATTAAAATAATACCATTAATAAATAACATAATAAAAGACCACCACTTTTATAGAGACATAACGCCACTGTGTGGCGCCGCCATCAGTCTCCTTAGACTCGGTACTTTGTCGTCGCCGTCGACTTCGCACCTTCGCCCCATATAGTAGTGGCGCGGCGCGACGGGCCTAATGTGTAAGTGAAAAAAAAAAAAAAAAAATTAAATTAATTGTTATTGTACAATATCTTCTAATATGAATAAGAGTACTTTGTATTGGTACGTTTTGTTTTTTGTTTTTTTTTTTTTTAAACGGAACTGAACCTAAGTGACCGGCCTGCGGCCGGGCACCCGTCTTATTCATGTTCTAACCTAACCTAACCTATCCAAACCTTTTAAAACTAGTTTGGATTCCTTTAGACCTCAGCCCACCGGCAACTACGACTAACTAAACACTGATCTAGCTATATGGCTTTCATCAGTGCATCAACAGCAGCATAACTAGTATTAAAATAGTAATGAGTTTTTATTAAAGCATATATTCACATTAAATCTTGAATCTAAAGTCTAAAGGTGTCAAAACTAGATTTAGGTTAGGTTAGGTTAGAACATGAATACGAGGGGTGCCCGGCCACAGGCCGGGCACTTGGGTTCAGTTCAGTCAAAAATTATATATTATTTACTATTATTTATATTTGAATGAGAATGAAAAATAGCAATTATTTTGAATAGTTTTCAGAATGAGACAGACGGGTAAAATCTCCAATTTAAAGTTCCCTTATTGCGTATATGTTATGTGTGTTTGCATAGTAGTTTACTATAATGGTAAGCGGTTCGTGTAACGATCTTGCGCGTCTATATTTACAAGTGTGTGGGCAGTTCGTGTATTGATTATTCGATGACGAGACCTCGTAAGAGTCCCGTATCGTTATTTTTCGTCACTACCTACCCGTACCTCCGCCTGCTGCCTTCCTTGGATGTGGTAGCAGTTTCTCAGGCTCCCTCACCGGAATCGAACCCTGATTCCCCGTTACCCGCGACAAACAATGGTAGTCGCAGAAACTCATTCCGATTACGAGACCTCGTAAGAGTCCCGTATCGTTATTTTTCGTCACTACCTACCCCCCTACCTCCCCCCGTGCGGGGTACAATATTGATATGATATTAAAAAAATACCATTAATAAATAACATAATAAAAGACCACCACTTTTATAGAGACATAACGCCACTGTGTGGCGCCGCCATCAGTCTCCTTAGACTCGGTACTTTGTCGTCGCCGTCGACTTCGCACCTTCGCCCCATATAGTAGTGGCGCGGCGCGACGGGCCTAATGTGTAAGTGAAAAAAAAAAAAAAAAAAATTAAATTAATTGTTATTGTACAATATCTTCTAATATGAATAAGAGTACTTTGTATTGGTACGTTTTGTTTTTTGTTTTTTTTTTTTTTAAACGGAACTGAACCTAAGTGACCGGCCTGCGGCCGGGCACCCGTCTTATGCATGTTCTAACCTAACCTAACCTATCCAAACCTTTTAAAACTAGTTTGGATTCCTTTAGACCTCAGCCCACCGGCAACTACGACTAACTAAACACTGATCTAGCTATATGGCTTTCATCAGTGCATCAACAGCAGCATAACTAGTATTAAAATAGTAATGAGTTTTTATTAAAGCATATATTCACATTAAATCTTGAATCTAAAGTCTAAAGGTGTCAAAACTAGATTTAGGTTAGGTTAGGTTAGAACATGAATACGAGGGGTGCCCGGCCACAGGCCGGGCACTTGGGTTCAGTTCAGTCAAAAATTATATATTATTTACTATTATTTATATTTGAATGAGAATGAAAAATAGCAATTATTTTGAATAGTTTTCAGAATGAGACAGACGGGTAAAATCTCCAATTTAAAGTTCCCTTATTGCGTATATGTTATGTGTGTTTGCATAGTAGTTTACTATAATGGTAAGCGGTTCGTGTAACGATCTTGCGCGTCTATATTTACAAGTGTGTGGGCAGTTCGTGTATTGATTATTCGATGACGAGACCTCGTAAGAGTCCCGTATCGTTATTTTTCGTCACTACCTACCCGTACCTCCGCCTGCTGCCTTCCTTGGATGTGGTAGCAGTTTCTCAGGCTCCCTCACCGGAATCGAACCCTGATTCCCCGTTACCCGCGACAAACAATGGTAGTCGCAGAAACTCATTCCGATTACGAGACCTCGTAAGAGTCCCGTATCGTTATTTTTCGTCACTACCTACCCCCCTACCTCCCCCCGTGCGGGGTACAATATTGATATGATATTAAAAAAATACCATGAATAAATAACATAATAAAAGACCACCACTTTTATAGAGACATAACGCCACATAATTATAAAAAGTATAGTGTGTGGATCTAATCAACCACCACTGGCACCAGACCCTCAATGCCCTTAAATTTTACCTCGTTAAAATATTTAAAGTGTACTCATTCCGATTGCGAGACCTCGTAAGAGTCCCGTATCGTTAATTTTCGTCACTACCTACCCGTACCTCCCCCCTGTGCGGGGTACAATATTGATATGATATTAAAATAATACCATTAATAAATAACATAATAAAAGACCACCACTTTTATAGAGACATAACGCCACTGTGTGGCGCCGCCATCAGTCTCCTTAGACTCGGTACTTTGTCGTCGCCGTCGACTTCGCACCTTCGCCCCATATAGTAGTGGCGCGGCGAGACGGGCCTAATGTGTAAGTGAAAAAAAAAAAAAAAAAAATTTAATTAATTGTTATTGTACAATATCTTCTAATATGAATAAGAGTACTTTGTATTGGTACGTTTTGTTTTTTGTTTTTTTTTTTTTTAAACGGAACTGAACCTAAGTGACCGGCCTGCGGCCGGGCACCCGTCTTATTCATGTTCTAACCTAACCTAACCTATCCAAACCTTTCAAAACTAGTTTGGATTCCTTTAGACCTCAGCCCACCGGCAACTACGACTAACTAAACACTGATCTAGCTATATGGCTTTCATCAGTGCATCAACAGCAGCATAACTAGTATTAAAATAGTAATGAGTTTTTATTAAAGCATATATTCACATTAAATCTTGAATCTAAAGTCTAAAGGTGTCAAAACTAGATTTAGGTTAGGTTAGGTTAGAACATGAATACGAGGGGTGCCCGGCCACAGGCCGGGCACTTGGGTTCAGTTCAGTCAAAAATTATATATTATTTACTATTATTTATATTTGAATGAGAATGAAAAATAGCAATTATTTTGAATAGTTTTCAGAATGAGACAGACGGGTAAAATCTCCAATTTAAAGTTCCCTTATTGCGTATATGTTATGTGTGTTTGCATAGTAGTTTACTATAATGGTAAGCGGTTCGTGTAACGATCTTGCGCGTCTATATTTACAAGTGTGTGGGCAGTTCGTGTATTGATTATTCGATGACGAGACCTCGTAAGAGTCCCGTATCGTTATTTTTCGTCACTACCTACCCGTACCTCCCCCCCCGTGCAGGGAGTGGGTAATTTGCGCGCCTGCTGCCTTCCTTGGATGTGGTAGCAGTTTCTCAGGCTCCCTCACCGGAATCGAACCCTGATTCCCCGTTACCCGCGACAAACAATGGTAGTCGCAGAAACTCATTCCGATTACGAGACCTCGTAAGAGTCCCGTATCGTTATTTTTCGTCACTACCTACCCCCCTACCTCCCCCCGTGCGGGGTACAATATTGATATGATATTAAAAAAATACCATTAATAAATAACATAATAAAAGACCACCACTTTTATAGAGACATAACGCCACATAATTATAAAAAGTATAGTGTGTGGATCTAATCAACCACCACTGGCACCAGACCCTCAATGCCCTTAAATTTTACCTCGTTAAAATATTTAAAGTGTACTCATTCCGATTGCGAGACCTCGTAAGAGTCCCGTATCGTTATTTTTCGTCACTACCTACCCGTACCTCCCCCCTGTGCGGGGTACAATATTGATATGATATTAAAATAATACCATTAATAAATAACATAATAAAAGACCACCACTTTTATAGAGACATAACGCCACTGTGTGGCGCCGCCATCAGTCTCCTTAGACTCGGTACTTTGTCGTCGCCGTCGACTTCGCACCTTCGCCCCATATAGTAGTGGCGCGGCGCGACGGGCCTAATGTGTAAGTGAAAAAAAAAAAAAAAAAATTAAATTAATTGTTATTTTACAATATCTTCTAATATGAATAAGAGTACTTTGTATTGGTACGTTTTGTTTTTTGTTTTTTTTTTTTTAAACGGAACTGAACCTAAGTGACCGGCCTGCGGCCGGGCACCCGTCTTATTCATGTTCTAACCTAACCTAACCTATCCAAACCTTTTAAAACTAGTTTGGATTCCTTTAGACCTCAGCCCACCGGCAACTACGACTAACTAAACACTGATCTAGCTATCTGGCTTTCATCAGTGCATCAACAGCAGCATAACTAGTATTAAAATAGTAATGAGTTTTTATTAATGCATATATTCACATTAAATCTTGAATCTAAAGTCTAAAGGTGTCAAAACTAGATTTATTATTTATATTTGATTTATTATTTATATTTATTTATATTTGAATGAGAATGAAAAATAGCAATTATTTTGAATAGTTTTCAGAATGAGACAGACGGGTGTGGTAGGGTAAAATCTCCAATTTAAAGTTCCCTTATTGCGTATATGTTATGTGTGTTTGCATAGTAGTTTACTATAATGGTAAGCGGTTCGTGTAACGATCTTGCGCGTCTATATTTACAAGTGTGTGGGCAGTTCGTGTATTGATTATTCGATGACGAGACCTCGTAAGAGTCCCGTATCGTTATTTTTCGTCACTACCTACCCGTACCTCCCCCCCCGTGCAGGGAGTGGGTAATTTGCGCGCCTGCTGCCTTCCTTGGATGTGGTAGCAGTTTCTCAGGCTCCCTCACCGGAATCGAACCCTGATTCCCCGTTACCCGCGACAAACAATGGTAGTCGCAGAAACTCATTCCGATTACGAGACCTCGTAAGAGTCCCGTATCGTTATTTTTCGTCACTACCTACCCCCCTACCTCCCCCCGTGCGGGGTACAATATTGATATGATATTAAAAAAATACCATTAATAAATAACATAATAAAAGACCACCACTTTTATAGAGACATAACGCCACATAATTATAAAAAGTATAGTGTGTGGATCTAATCAACCACCACTGGCACCAGACCCTCAATGCCCTTAAATTTTACCTCGTTAAAATATTTAAAGTGTACTCATTCCGATTGCGAGACCTCGTAAGAGTCCCGTATCGTTATTTTTCGTCACTACCTACCCGTACCTCCCCCCTGTGCGGGGTACAATATTGATATGATATTAAAATAATACCATTAATAAATAACATAATAAAAGACCACCACTTTTATAGAGACATAACGCCACTGTGTGGCGCCGCCATCAGTCTCCTTAGACTCGGTACTTTGTCGTCGCCGTCGACTTCGCACCTTCACCCCATATAGTAGTGGCGCGGCGCGACGGGCCTAATGTGTAAGTGAAAAAAAAAAAAAAAAAATTAAATTAATTGTTATTTTACAATATCTTCTAATATGAATAAGAGTACTTTGTATTGGTACGTTTTGTTTTTTGTTTTTTTTTTTTTAAACGGAACTGAACCTAAGTGACCGGCCTGCGGCCGGGCACCCGTCTTATTCATGTTCTAACGTAACCTAACCTATCCAAACCTTTTAAAACTAGTTTGGATTCCTTTAGACCTCAGCCCACCGGCAACTACGACTAACTAAACACTGATCTAGCTATCTGGCTTTCATCAGTGCATCAACAGCAGCATAACTAGTATTAAAATAGTAATGAGTTTTTATTAATGCATATATTCACATTAAATCTTGAATCTAAAGTCTAAAGGTGTCAAAACTAGATTTATTATTTATATTTGATTTATTATTTATATTTATTTATATTTGAATGAGAATGAAAAATAGCAATTATTTTGAATAGTTTTCAGAATGAGACAGACGGGTGTGGTAGGGTAAAATCTCCAATTTAAAGTTCCCTTATTGCGTATATGTTATGTGTGTTTGCATAGTAGTTTACTATAATGGTAAGCGGTTCGTGTAACGATCTTGCGCGTCTATATTTACAAGTGTGTGGGCAGTTCGTGTATTGATTATTCGATGACGAGACCTCGTAAGAGTCCCGTATCGTTATTTTTCGTCACTACCTACCCGTACCTCCCCCCCCGTGCAGGGAGTGGGTAATTTGCGCGCCTGCTGCCTTCCTTGGATGTGGTAGCAGTTTCTCAGGCTCCCTCACCGGAATCGAACCCTGATTCCCCGTTACCCGCGACAAACAATGGTAGTCGCAGAAACTCATTCCGATTACGAGACCTCGTAAGAGTCCCGTATCGTTATTTTTCGTCACTACCTACCCCCCTACCTCAATAAATAACATAATAAAAGACCACCACTTTTATAGAGACATAACGCCACATAATTATAAAAAGTATAGTGTGTGGATCTAATCAACCACCACTGGCACCAGACCCTCAATGCCCTTAAATTTTACCTCGTTAAAATATTTAAAGTGTACTCATTCCGATTGCGAGACCTCGTAAGAGTCCCGTATCGTTATTTTTCGTCACTACCTACCCGTACCTCCCCCCTGTGCGGGGTACAATATTGATATGATATTAAAATAATACCATTAATAAATAACATAATAAAAGACCACCACTTTTATAGAGACATAACGCCACTGTGTGGCGCCGCCATCAGTCTCCTTAGACTCGGTACTTTGTCGTCGCCGTCGACTTCGCACCTTCGCCCCATATAGTAGTGGCGCGGCGCGACGGGCCTAATGTGTAAGTGAAAAAAAAAAAAAAAAATTAAATTAATTGTTATTTTACAATATCTTCTAATATGAATAAGAGTACTTTGTATTGGTACGTTTTGTTTTTTGTTTTTTTTTTTTAAACGGAACTGAACCTAAGTGACCGGCCTGCGGCCGGGCACCCGTCTTATTCATGTTCTAACGTAACCTAACCTATCCAAACCTTTTAAAACTAGTTTTGATTCCTTTAGACCTCAGCCCACCGGCAACTACGACTAACTAAACACTGATCTAGCTATCTGGCTTTCATCAGTGCATCAACAGCAGCATAACTAGTATTAAAATAGTAATGAGTTTTTATTAATGCATATATTCACATTAAATCTTGAATCTAAAGTCTAAAGGTGTCAAAACTAGATTTATTATTTATATTTGATTTATTATTTATATTTATTTATATTTGAATGAGAATGAAAAATAGCAATTATTTTGAATAGTTGTCAGAATGAGACAGACGGGTGTGGTAGGGTAAAATCTCCAATTTAAAGTTCCCTCATTGCGTATATGTTATGTGTGTTTGCATAGTAGTTTACTATAATGGTAAGCGGTTCGTGTAACGATCTTGCGCGTCTATATTTACAAGTGTGTGGGCAGTTCGTGTATTGATGTATTGATTATATATTTAACAGCAGCATAACTAGTATTAAAATAGTACTGAGTTTTTATTAATGCATATATTCACATTAAATCTTGAATCTAAAGTCTAAAGGTGTCAAAACTAGATTTAGGTTAGGTTAGGTTAGAACATGAATACGAGGGGTGCCCGGCCACAGGCCGGGCACTTGGGTTCAGTTCAGTCAAAAATTATATATTATTTACTATTATTTATATTTGAATGAGAATGAAAAATAGCAATTATTTTGAATAGTTTTCAGAATGAGACAGACGGGTAAAATCTCCAATTTAAAGTTCCCTTATTGCGTATATGTTATGTGTGTTTGCATAGTAGTTTACTATAATGGTAAGCGGTTCGTGTAACGATCTTGCGCGTCTATATTTACAAGTGTGTGGGCAGTTCGTGTATTGATTATTCGATGACGAGACCTCGTAAGAGTCCCGTATCGTTATTTTTCGTCACTACCTACCCGTACCTCCGCCTGCTGCCTTCCTTGGATGTGGTAGCAGTTTCTCAGGCTCCCTCACCGGAATCGAACCCTGATTCCCCGTTACCCGCGACAAACAATGGTAGTCGCAGAAACTCATTCCGATTACGAGACCTCGTAAGAGTCCCGTATCGTTATTTTTCGTCACTACCTACCCCCCTACCTCCCCCCGTGCGGGGTACAATATTGATATGATATTAAAAAAATACCATTAATAAATAACATAATAAAAGACCACCACTTTTATAGAGACATAACGCCACTGTGTGGCGCCGCCATCAGTCTCCTTAGACTCGGTACTTTGTCGTCGCCGTCGACTTCGCACCTTCGCCCCATATAGTAGTGGCGCGGCGCGACGGGCCTAATGTGTAAGTGAAAAAAAAAAAAAAAAAAATTAAATTAATTGTTATTGTACAATATCTTCTAATATGAATAAGAGTACTTTGTATTGGTACGTTTTGTTTTTTGTTTTTTTTTTTTTTAAACGGAACTGAACCTAAGTGACCGGCCTGCGGCCGGGCACCCGTCTTATGCATGTTCTAACCTAACCTAACCTATCCAAACCTTTTAAAACTAGTTTGGATTCCTTTAGACCTCAGCCCACCGGCAACTACGACTAACTAAACACTGATCTAGCTATATGGCTTTCATCAGTGCATCAACAGCAGCATAACTAGTATTAAAATAGTAATGAGTTTTTATTAAAGCATATATTCACATTAAATCTTGAATCTAAAGTCTAAAGGTGTCAAAACTAGATTTAGGTTAGGTTAGGTTAGAACATGAATACGAGGGGTGCCCGGCCACAGGCCGGGCACTTGGGTTCAGTTCAGTCAAAAATTATATATTATTTACTATTATTTATATTTGAATGAGAATGAAAAATAGCAATTATTTTGAATAGTTTTCAGAATGAGACAGACGGGTAAAATCTCCAATTTAAAGTTCCCTTATTGCGTATATGTTATGTGTGTTTGCATAGTAGTTTACTATAATGGTAAGCGGTTCGTGTAACGATCTTGCGCGTCTATATTTACAAGTGTGTGGGCAGTTCGTGTATTGATTATTCGATGACGAGACCTCGTAAGAGTCCCGTATCGTTATTTTTCGTCACTACCTACCCGTACCTCCGCCTGCTGCCTTCCTTGGATGTGGTAGCAGTTTCTCAGGCTCCCTCACCGGAATCGAACCCTGATTCCCCGTTACCCGCGACAAACAATGGTAGTCGCAGAAACTCATTCCGATTACGAGACCTCGTAAGAGTCCCGTATCGTTATTTTTCGTCACTACCTACCCCCCTACCTCCCCCCGTGCGGGGTACAATATTGATATGATATTAAAAAAATACCATGAATAAATAACATAATAAAAGACCACCACTTTTATAGAGACATAACGCCACATAATTATAAAAAGTATAGTGTGTGGATCTAATCAACCACCACTGGCACCAGACCCTCAATGCCCTTAAATTTTACCTCGTTAAAATATTTAAAGTGTACTCATTCCGATTGCGAGACCTCGTAAGAGTCCCGTATCGTTAATTTTCGTCACTACCTACCCGTACCTCCCCCCTGTGCGGGGTACAATATTGATATGATATTAAAATAATACCATTAATAAATAACATAATAAAAGACCACCACTTTTATAGAGACATAACGCCACTGTGTGGCGCCGCCATCAGTCTCCTTAGACTCGGTACTTTGTCGTCGCCGTCGACTTCGCACCTTCGCCCCATATAGTAGTGGCGCGGCGAGACGGGCCTAATGTGTAAGTGAAAAAAAAAAAAAAAAAAATTTAATTAATTGTTATTGTACAATATCTTCTAATATGAATAAGAGTACTTTGTATTGGTACGTTTTGTTTTTTGTTTTTTTTTTTTTAAACGGAACTGAACCTAAGTGACCGGCCTGCGGCCGGGCACCCGTCTTATTCATGTTCTAACCTAACCTAACCTATCCAAACCTTTCAAAACTAGTTTGGATTCCTTTAGACCTCAGCCCACCGGCAACTACGACTAACTAAACACTGATCTAGCTATATGGCTTTCATCAGTGCATCAACAGCAGCATAACTAGTATTAAAATAGTAATGAGTTTTTATTAAAGCATATATTCACATTAAATCTTGAATCTAAAGTCTAAAGGTGTCAAAACTAGATTTAGGTTAGGTTAGGTTAGAACATGAATACGAGGGGTGCCCGGCCACAGGCCGGGCACTTGGGTTCAGTTCAGTCAAAAATTATATATTATTTACTATTATTTATATTTGAATGAGAATGAAAAATAGCAATTATTTTGAATAGTTTTCAGAATGAGACAGACGGGTAAAATCTCCAATTTAAAGTTCCCTTATTGCGTATATGTTATGTGTGTTTGCATAGTAGTTTACTATAATGGTAAGCGGTTCGTGTAACGATCTTGCGCGTCTATATTTACAAGTGTGTGGGCAGTTCGTGTATTGATTATTCGATGACGAGACCTCGTAAGAGTCCCGTATCGTTATTTTTCGTCACTACCTACCCGTACCTCCGCCTGCTGCCTTCCTTGGATGTGGTAGCAGTTTCTCAGGCTCCCTCACCGGAATCGAACCCTGATTCCCCGTTACCCGCGACAAACAATGGTAGTCGCAGAAACTCATTCCGATTACGAGACCTCGTAAGAGTCCCGTATCGTTATTTTTCGTCACTACCTACCCCCCTACCTCCCCCCGTGCGGGATACAATATTGATATGATATTAAAAAAATACCATTAATAAATAACATAATAAAAGACCACCACTTTTATAGAGACATAACGCCACATAATTATAAAAAGTATAGTGTGTGGATCTAATCAACCACCACTGGCACCAGACCCTCAATGCCCTTAAATTTTACCTCGTTAAAATATTTAAAGTGTACTCATTCCGATTGCGAGACCTCGTAAGAGTCCCGTATCGTTAATTTTCGTCACTACCTACCCGTACCTCCCCCCTGTGCGGGGTACAATATTGATATGATATTAAAATAATACCATTAATAAATAACATAATAAAAGACCACCACTTTTATAGAGACATAACGCCACTGTGTGGCGCCGCCATCAGTCTCCTTAGACTCGGTACTTTGTCGTCGCCGTCGACTTCGCACCTTCGCCCCATATAGTAGTGGCGCGGCGCGACGGGCCTAATGTGTAAGTGAAAAAAAAAAAAAAAAAAATTAAATTAATTGTTATTGTACAATATCTTCTAATATGAATAAGAGTACTTTGTATTGGTACGTTTTGTTTTTTGTTTTTTTTTTTTTTAAACGGAACTGAACCTAAGTGACCGGCCTGTGGCCGGGCACCCGTCTTATTCATGTTCTAACCTAACCTAACCTATCCAAACCTTTTAAAACTAGTTTGGATTCCTTTAGACCTCAGCCCACCGGCAACTACGACTAACTAAACACTGATCTAGCTATATGGCTTTCATCAGTGCATCAACAGCAGCATAACTAGTATTAAAATAGTAATGAGTTTTTATTAAAGCATATATTCACATTAAATCTTGAATCTAAAGTCTAAAGGTGTCAAAACTAGATTTAGGTTAGGTTAGGTTAGAACATGAATACGAGGGGTGCCCGGCCACAGGCCGGGCACTTGGGTTCAGTTCAGTCAAAAATTATATATTATTTACTATTATTTATATTTGAATGAGAATGAAAAATAGCAATTATTTTGAATAGTTTTCAGAATGAGACAGACGGGTGTGGTAGGGTAAAATCTCCAATTTAAAGTTCCCTTATTGCGTATATGTTATGTGTGTTTGCATAGTAGTTTACTATAATGGTAAGCGGTTCGTGTAACGATCTTGCGCGTCTATATTTACAAGTGTGTGGGCAGTTCGTGTATTGATTATTCGATGACGAGACCTCGTAAGAGTCCCGTATCGTTATTTTTCGTCACTACCTACCCGTACCTCCGCCTGCTGCCTTCCTTGGATGTGGTAGCAGTTTCTCAGGCTCCCTCACCGGAATCGAACCCTGATTCCCCGTTACCCGCGACAAACAATGGTAGTCGCAGAAACTCATTCCGATTACGAGACCTCGTAAGAGTCCCGTATCGTTATTTTTCGTCACTACCTACCCCCCTACCTCCCCCCGTGCGGGATACAATATTGATATGATATTAAAAAAATACCATTAATAAATAACATAATAAAAGACCACCACTTTTATAGAGACATAACGCCACATAATTATAAAAAGTATAGTGTGTGGATCTAATCAACCACCACTGGCACCAGACCCTCAATGCCCTTAAATTTTACCTCGTTAAAATATTTAAAGTGTACTCATTCCGATTGCGAGACCTCGTAAGAGTCCCGTATCGTTAATTTTCGTCACTACCTACCCGTACCTCCCCCCTGTGCGGGGTACAATATTGATATGATATTAAAATAATACCATTAATAAATAACATAATAAAAGACCACCACTTTTATAGAGACATAACGCCACTGTGTGGCGCCGCCATCAGTCTCCTTAGACTCGGTACTTTGTCGTCGCCGTCGACTTCGCACCTTCGCCCCATATAGTAGTGGCGCGGCGCGACGGGCCTAATGTGTAAGTGAAAAAAAAAAAAAAAAAAATTAAATTAATTGTTATTGTACAATATCTTCTAATATGAATAAGAGTACTTTGTATTGGTACGTTTTGTTTTTTGTTTTTTTTTTTTTTAAACGGAACTGAACCTAAGTGACCGGCCTGTGGCCGGGCACCCGTCTTATTCATGTTCTAACCTAACCTAACCTATCCAAACCTTTTAAAACTAGTTTGGATTCCTTTAGACCTCAGCCCACCGGCAACTACGACTAACTAAACACTGATCTAGCTATATGGCTTTCATCAGTGCATCAACAGCAGCATAACTAGTATTAAAATAGTAATGAGTTTTTATTAAAGCATATATTCACATTAAATCTTGAATCTAAAGTCTAAAGGTGTCAAAACTAGATTTAGGTTAGGTTAGGTTAGAACATGAATACGAGGGGTGCCCGGCCACAGGCCGGGCACTTGGGTTCAGTTCAGTCAAAAATTATATATTATTTACTATTATTTATATTTGAATGAGAATGAAAAATAGCAATTATTTTGAATAGTTTTCAGAATGAGACAGACGGGTGTGGTAGGGTAAAATCTCCAATTTAAAGTTCCCTTATTGCGTATATGTTATGTGTGTTTGCATAGTAGTTTACTATAATGGTAAGCGGTTCGTGTAACGATCTTGCGCGTCTATATTTACAAGTGTGTGGGCAGTTCGTGTATTGATTATTCGATGACGAGACCTCGTAAGAGTCCCGTATCGTTATTTTTCGTCACTACCTACCCGTACCTCCCCCCCCGTGCAGGGAGTGGGTAATTTGCGCGCCTGCTGCCTTCCTTGGATGTGGTAGCAGTTTCTCAGGCTCCCTCACCGGAATCGAACCCTGATTCCCCGTTACCCGCGACAAACAATGGTAGTCGCAGAAACTCATTCCGATTACGAGACCTCGTAAGAGTCCCGTATCGTTATTTTTCGTCACTACCTACCCCCCTACCTCCCCCCGTGCGGGGTACAATATTGATATGATATTAAAAAAATACCATTAATAAATAACATAATAAAAGACCACCACTTTTATAGAGACATAACGCCACATAATTATAAAAAGTATAGTGTGTGGATCTAATCAACCACCACTGGCACCAGACCCTCAATGCCCTTAAATTTTACCTCGTTAAAATATTTAAAGTGTACTCATTCCGATTGCGAGACCTCGTAAGAGTCCCGTATCGTTATTTTTCGTCACTACCTACCCGTACCTCCCCCCTGTGCGGGGTACAATATTGATATGATATTAAAATAATACCATTAATAAATAACATAATAAAAGACCACCACTTTTATAGAGACATAACGCCACTGTGTGGCGCCGCCATCAGTCTCCTTAGACTCGGTACTTTGTCGTCGCCGTCGACTTCGCACCTTCGCCCCATATAGTAGTGGCGCGGCGCGACGGGCCTAATGTGTAAGTGAAAAAAAAAAAAAAAAAATTAAATTAATTGTTATTTTACAATATCTTCTAATATGAATAAGAGTACTTTGTATTGGTACGTTTTGTTTTTTGTTTTTTTTTTTTTAAACGGAACTGAACCTAAGTGACCGGCCTGCGGCCGGGCACCCGTCTTATTCATGTTCTAACCTAACCTAACCTATCCAAACCTTTTAAAACTAGTTTGGATTCCTTTAGACCTCAGCCCACCGGCAACTACGACTAACTAAACACTGATCTAGCTATCTGGCTTTCATCAGTGCATCAACAGCAGCATAACTAGTATTAAAATAGTAATGAGTTTTTATTAATGCATATATTCACATTAAATCTTGAATCTAAAGTCTAAAGGTGTCAAAACTAGATTTATTATTTATATTTGATTTATTATTTATATTTATTTATATTTGAATGAGAATGAAAAATAGCAATTATTTTGAATAGTTTTCAGAATGAGACAGACGGGTGTGGTAGGGTAAAATCTCCAATTTAAAGTTCCCTTATTGCGTATATGTTATGTGTGTTTGCATAGTAGTTTACTATAATGGTAAGCGGTTCGTGTAACGATCTTGCGCGTCTATATTTACAAGTGTGTGGGCAGTTCGTGTATTGATTATTCGATGACGAGACCTCGTAAGAGTCCCGTATCGTTATTTTTCGTCACTACCTACCCGTACCTCCCCCCCCGTGCAGGGAGTGGGTAATTTGCGCGCCTGCTGCCTTCCTTGGATGTGGTAGCAGTTTCTCAGGCTCCCTCACCGGAATCGAACCCTGATTCCCCGTTACCCGCGACAAACAATGGTAGTCGCAGAAACTCATTCCGATTACGAGACCTCGTAAGAGTCCCGTATCGTTATTTTTCGTCACTACCTACCCCCCTACCTCCCCCCGTGCGGGGTACAATATTGATATGATATTAAAAAAATACCATTAATAAATAACATAATAAAAGACCACCACTTTTATAGAGACATAACGCCACATAATTATAAAAAGTATAGTGTGTGGATCTAATCAACCACCACTGGCACCAGACCCTCAATGCCCTTAAATTTTACCTCGTTAAAATATTTAAAGTGTACTCATTCCGATTGCGAGACCTCGTAAGAGTCCCGTATCGTTATTTTTCGTCACTACCTACCCGTACCTCCCCCCTGTGCGGGGTACAATATTGATATGATATTAAAATAATACCATTAATAAATAACATAATAAAAGACCACCACTTTTATAGAGACATAACGCCACTGTGTGGCGCCGCCATCAGTCTCCTTAGACTCGGTACTTTGTCGTCGCCGTCGACTTCGCACCTTCACCCCATATAGTAGTGGCGCGGCGCGACGGGCCTAATGTGTAAGTGAAAAAAAAAAAAAAAAAATTAAATTAATTGTTATTTTACAATATCTTCTAATATGAATAAGAGTACTTTGTATTGGTACGTTTTGTTTTTTGTTTTTTTTTTTTTAAACGGAACTGAACCTAAGTGACCGGCCTGCGGCCGGGCACCCGTCTTATTCATGTTCTAACGTAACCTAACCTATCCAAACCTTTTAAAACTAGTTTGGATTCCTTTAGACCTCAGCCCACCGGCAACTACGACTAACTAAACACTGATCTAGCTATCTGGCTTTCATCAGTGCATCAACAGCAGCATAACTAGTATTAAAATAGTAATGAGTTTTTATTAATGCATATATTCACATTAAATCTTGAATCTAAAGTCTAAAGGTGTCAAAACTAGATTTATTATTTATATTTGATTTATTATTTATATTTATTTATATTTGAATGAGAATGAAAAATAGCAATTATTTTGAATAGTTTTCAGAATGAGACAGACGGGTGTGGTAGGGTAAAATCTCCAATTTAAAGTTCCCTTATTGCGTATATGTTATGTGTGTTTGCATAGTAGTTTACTATAATGGTAAGCGGTTCGTGTAACGATCTTGCGCGTCTATATTTACAAGTGTGTGGGCAGTTCGTGTATTGATTATTCGATGACGAGACCTCGTAAGAGTCCCGTATCGTTATTTTTCGTCACTACCTACCCGTACCTCCCCCCCCGTGCAGGGAGTGGGTAATTTGCGCGCCTGCTGCCTTCCTTGGATGTGGTAGCAGTTTCTCAGGCTCCCTCACCGGAATCGAACCCTGATTCCCCGTTACCCGCGACAAACAATGGTAGTCGCAGAAACTCATTCCGATTACGAGACCTCGTAAGAGTCCCGTATCGTTATTTTTCGTCACTACCTACCCCCCTACCTCAATAAATAACATAATAAAAGACCACCACTTTTATAGAGACATAACGCCACATAATTATAAAAAGTATAGTGTGTGGATCTAATCAACCACCACTGGCACCAGACCCTCAATGCCCTTAAATTTTACCTCGTTAAAATATTTAAAGTGTACTCATTCCGATTGCGAGACCTCGTAAGAGTCCCGTATCGTTATTTTTCGTCACTACCTACCCGTACCTCCCCCCTGTGCGGGGTACAATATTGATATGATATTAAAATAATACCATTAATAAATAACATAATAAAAGACCACCACTTTTATAGAGACATAACGCCACTGTGTGGCGCCGCCATCAGTCTCCTTAGACTCGGTACTTTGTCGTCGCCGTCGACTTCGCACCTTCGCCCCATATAGTAGTGGCGCGGCGCGACGGGCCTAATGTGTAAGTGAAAAAAAAAAAAAAAAATTAAATTAATTGTTATTTTACAATATCTTCTAATATGAATAAGAGTACTTTGTATTGGTACGTTTTGTTTTTTGTTTTTTTTTTTTAAACGGAACTGAACCTAAGTGACCGGCCTGCGGCCGGGCACCCGTCTTATTCATGTTCTAACGTAACCTAACCTATCCAAACCTTTTAAAACTAGTTTTGATTCCTTTAGACCTCAGCCCACCGGCAACTACGACTAACTAAACACTGATCTAGCTATCTGGCTTTCATCAGTGCATCAACAGCAGCATAACTAGTATTAAAATAGTAATGAGTTTTTATTAATGCATATATTCACATTAAATCTTGAATCTAAAGTCTAAAGGTGTCAAAACTAGATTTATTATTTATATTTGATTTATTATTTATATTTATTTATATTTGAATGAGAATGAAAAATAGCAATTATTTTGAATAGTTGTCAGAATGAGACAGACGGGTGTGGTAGGGTAAAATCTCCAATTTAAAGTTCCCTCATTGCGTATATGTTATGTGTGTTTGCATAGTAGTTTACTATAATGGTAAGCGGTTCGTGTAACGATCTTGCGCGTCTATATATTTTACAAGTGTGTGGGCAGTTCGTGTATTGATGTATTGATTATATATTTAACAGCAGCATAACTAGTATTAAAATAGTACTGAGTTTTTATTAATGCATATATTCACATTAAATCTTGAATCTAAAGTCTAAAGGTGTCAAAACTAGATTTAGGTTAGGTTAGGTTAGAACATGAATACGAGGGGTGCCCGGCCACAGGCCGGGCACTTGGGTTCAGTTCAGTCAAAAATTATATATTATTTACTATTATTTATATTTGAATGAGAATGAAAAATAGCAATTATTTTGAATAGTTTTCAGAATGAGACAGACGGGTAAAATCTCCAATTTAAAGTTCCCTTATTGCGTATATGTTATGTGTGTTTGCATAGTAGTTTACTATAATGGTAAGCGGTTCGTGTAACGATCTTGCGCGTCTATATTTACAAGTGTGTGGGCAGTTCGTGTATTGATTATTCGATGACGAGACCTCGTAAGAGTCCCGTATCGTTATTTTTCGTCACTACCTACCCGTACCTCCCCCCCCGTGCAGGGAGTGGGTAATTTGCGCGCCTGCTGCCTTCCTTGGATGTGGTAGCAGTTTCTCAGGCTCCCTCACCGGAATCGAACCCTGATTCCCCGTTACCCGCGACAAACAATGGTAGTCGCAGAAACTCATTCCGATTACGAGACCTCGTAAGAGTCCCGTATCGTTATTTTTCGTCACTACCTACCCCCCTACCTCCCCCCGTGCGGGGTACAATATTGATATGATATTAAAAAAATACCATTAATAAATAACATAATAAAAGACCACCACTTTTATAGAGACATAACGCCACATAATTATAAAAAGTAGTGTGTGGATCTAATCAACCACCACTGGCACCAGACCCTCAATGCCCTTAAATTTTACCTCGTTAAAATATTTAAAGTGTACTCATTCCGATTGCGAGACCTCGTAAGAGTCCCGTATCGTTATTTTTCGTCACTACCTACCCGTACCTCCCCCCTGTGCGGGGTACAATATTGATATGATATTAAAATAATACCATTAATAAATAACATAATAAAAGACCACCACTTTTATAGAGACATAACGTCACTGTGTGGCGCCGCCATCAGTCTCCTTAGACTCGGTACTTTGTCGTCGCCGTCGACTTCGCACCTTCGCCCCATATAGTAGTGGCGCGGTGCGACGGGCCTAATGTGTAAGTAAAAAAAAATAAAAAAATTAAATTAATTGTTATTTTACAATATCTTTTAATATGAATAAGAGTACTTTGTATTGGTACGTTTTGTTTTTTGTTTTTTTTTTTTTAAACGGAACTGAACCTAAGTGACCGGCCTGCGGCCGGGCACCCGTCTTATTCATGTTCTAACCTAACCTAACCTATCCAAACCTTTTAAAACTAGTTTGGATTCCTTTAGACCTCAGCCCACCGGCAACTACGACTAACTAAACACTGATCTAGCTATCTGGCTTTCATCAGTGCATCAACAGCAGCATAACTAGTATTAAAATAGTACTGAGTTTTTATTAATGCATATATTCACATTAAATCTTGAATCTAAAGTCTAAAGGTGTCAAAACTAGATTTAGGTTAGGTTAGGTTAGAACATGAATACGAGGGGTGCCCGGCCACAGGCCGGGCACTTGGGTTCAGTTTAGTCAAAAATTATATATTATTTACTATTATTTATATTTGAATGTGAATGAAAAATAGCAATAATTTTGAATAGTTTTCAGAATGAGACAGACGGGTGTGGTAGGGTAAAATCTCCAATTTAAAGTTCCCTTATTGCGTATATGTTATGTGTGTTTGCATAGTAGTTTACTATAATGGTAAGCGGTTCGTGTAACGATCTTGCGCGTCTATATTTACAAGTGTGTGGGCAGTTCGTGTATTGATTATTCGATGACGAGACCTCGTAAGAGTCCCGTATCGTTATTTTTCGTCACTACCTACCCGTACCTCCCCCCCCGTGCAGGGAGTGGGTAATTTGCGCGCCTGCTGCCTTCCTTGGATGTGGTAGCAGTTTCTCAGGCTCCCTCACCGGAATCGAACCCTGATTCCCCGTTACCCGCGACAAACAATTTATTTTATTTATTAAACTCTTTATTTGTATACCACAACATTTAAAATGTAACAAAAACAGAAACATCGAAAGAAGTAGTAATACAAAAGGCGGCCTTATCGCTTAATAGCGATCTCTGCCAGGCAACCTTAGAATTAGGAAAAAAAAAAAGAAGAGGAGAATAGACTGCTGGTGGTACAAATATTAAAATACATACAATGGTACAATGGTAAACAATGGTAAAAAAACAATGGTAGTCGCAGAAACTCATTCCGATTACGAGACCTCGTAAGAGTCCCGTATCGTTATTTTTCGTCACTACCTACCCCCCTACCTCCCCCCGTGCGGGGTACAATATTGATATGATATTAAAAAAATACCATTAATAAATAACATAATAAAAGACCACCACTTTTATAGAGACATAACGCCACATAATTATAAAAAGTATAGTGTGTGGATCTAATCAACCACCACTGGCACCAGACCCTCAATGCCCTTAAATTTTACCTCGTTAAAATATTTAAAGTGTACTCATTCCGATTGCGAGACCTCGTAAGAGTCCCGTATCGTTATTTTTCGTCACTACCTACCCGTACCTCCCCCCTGTGCGGGGTACAATATAGATATGATATTAAAATAATACCATTAATAAATAACATAATAAAAGACCACCAATTTTATAGAGACATAACGCCACTGTGTGGCGCCGCCATCAGTCTCCTTAGACTCGGTACTTTGTCGTCGCCGTCGACTTCGCACCTTCGCCCCATATAGTAGTGGCGCGGCGCGACGGGCCTAATGTGTAAGTGAAAAAAAAAAAAAAAAAATTAAATTAATTGTTATTTTACAATATCTTCTAATATGAATTTTTGGTTTTTTTTTTTTAAACGGAACTGAACCTAAGTGACCGGCCTGCGGCCGGGCACCCGTCTTATTCATGTTCTAACCTAACCTAACCTATCCAAACCTTTTAAAACTAGTTTGGATTCCTTTAGACCTCAGCCCACCGGCAACTACGACTAACTAAACACTGATCTAGCTATCTGGCTTTCATCAGTGCATCAACAGCAGCATAACTAGTATTAAAATAGTAATGAGTTTTTATTAATGCATATATTCACATTAAATCTTGAATCTAAAGTCTAAAGGTGTCAAAACTAGATTTAGGTTAGGTTAGGTTAGAACATGAATACGAGGGGTGCCCGGCCACAGGCCGGGCACTTACTTGGGTTCAGTTCAGTCGAAAATTATATATTATTTACTATTATTTATATTTGAATGAGAATGAAAAATAGCAATTATTTTGAATAGTTTTCAGAATGAGACAGACGGGTGTGGTAGGGTATAATCTCCAATTTAAAGTTCCCTTATTGCGTATATGTTATGTGTGTTTGCATAGTAGTTTACTATAATGGTAAGCGGTTCGTGTAACGATCTTGCGCGTCTATATTTACAAGTGTGTGGGCAGTTCGTGTATTGATTATTCGATGACGAGACCTCGTAAGAGTCCCGTATCGTTATTTTTCGTCACTACCTACCCGTACCTCCCCCCCCGTGCAGGGAGTGGGTAATTTGCGCGCCTGCTGCCTTCCTTGGATGTGGTAGCAGTTTCTCAGGCTCCCTCACCGGAATCGAACCCTGATTCCCCGTTACCCGCGACAAACAATGGTAGTCGCAGAAACTCATTCCGATTACGAGACCTCGTAAGAGTCCCGTATCGTTATTTTTCGTCACTACCTACCCCCCTACCTCCCCCCGTGCGGGGTACAATATTGATATGATATTAAAAAAATACCATTAATAAATAACATAATAAAAGACCACCACTTTTATAGAGACATAACGCCACATAATTATAAAAAGTATAGTGTGTGGATCTAATCAACCACCACTGGCACCAGACCCTCAATGCCCTTAAATTTTACCTCGTTAAAATATTTAAAGTGTAGTCATTCCGATTGCGAGACCTCGTAAGAGTCCCGTATCGTTATTTTTCGTCACTACCTACCCGTACCTCCCCCCTGTGCGGGGTACAATATTGATATGATATTAAAATAATACCATTAATAAATAACATAATAAAAGACCACCACTTTTATAGAGACATAACGTCACTGTGTGGCGCCGCCATCAGTCTCCTTAGACTCGGTACTTTGTCGTCGCCGTCGACTTCGCACCTTCGCCCCATATAGTAGTGGCGCGGTGCGACGGGCCTAATGTGTAAGTGAAAAAAAAAATAAAAAAATTAAATTAATTGTTATTTTACAATATCTTTTAATATGAATAAGAGTACTTTGTATTGGTACGTTTTGTTTTTTGTTTTTTTTTTTTTAAACGGAACTGAACCTAAGTGACCGGCCTGCGGCCGGGCACCCGTCTTATTCATGTTCTAACCTAACCTAACCTATCCAAACCTTTTAAAACTAGTTTGGATTCCTTTAGACCTCAGCCCACCGGCAACTACGACTAACTAAACACTGATCTAGCTATCTGGCTTTCATCAGTGCATCAACAGCAGCATAACTAGTATTAAAATAGTAATGAGTTTTTATTAATGCATATATTCACATTAAATCTTGAATCTAAAGTCTAAAGGTGTCAAAACTAGATTTAGGTTAGGTTAGGTTAGAACATGAATACGAGGGGTGCCCGGCCACAGGCCGGGCACTTGGGTTCAGTTCAGTCAAAAATTATATATTATTTACTATTATTTATATTTGAATGTGAATGAAAAATAGCAATTATTTTGAATAGTTTTCAGAATGAGACAGACGGGTGTGGTAGGGTAAAATCTCCAATTTAAAGTTCCCTTATTGCGTATATGTTATGTGTGTTTGCATAGTAGTTTACTATAATGGTAAGCGGTTCGTGTAACGATCTTGCGCGTCTATATTTACAAGTGTGTGGGCAGTTCGTGTATTGATTATTCGATGACGAGACCTCGTAAGAGTCCCGTATCGTTATTTTTCGTCACTACCTACCCGTACCTCCCCCCCCGTGCAGGGAGTGGGTAATTTGCGCGCCTGCTGCCTTCCTTGGATGTGGTAGCAGTTTCTCAGGCTCCCTCACCGGAATCGAACCCTGATTCCCCGTTACCCGCGACAAACAATGGTAGTCGCAGAAACTCATTCCGATTACGAGACCTCGTAAGAGTCCCGTATCGTTATTTTTCGTCACTACCTATCCCCCTACCTCCCCCCGTGCGGGGTACAATATTGATATGATATGAAAAAAATACCATTAATAAATAACATAATAAAAGACCACCACTTTTATAGAGACATAACGCCACATAATTATAAAAAGTATAGTGTGTGGATCTAATCAACCACCACTGGCACCAGACCCTCAATGCCCTTAAATTTTACCTCGTTAAAATATTTAAAGTGTACTCATTCCGATTGCGAGACCTCGTAAGAGTCCCGTATCGTTATTTTTCGTCACTACCTACCCGTACCTCCCCCCTGTGCGGGGTACAATATAGATATGATATTAAAATAATACCATTAATAAATAACATAATAAAAGACCACCAATTTTATAGAGACATAACGCCACTGTGTGGCGCCGCCATCAGTCTCCTTAGACTCGGTACTTTGTCGTCGCCGTCGACTTCGCACCTTCGCCCCATATAGTAGTGGCGCGGCGCGACGGGCCTAATGTGTAAGTGAAAAAAAAAAAAAAAAAATTAAATTAATTGTTATTTTACAATATCTTCTAATATGAATTTTTGGTTTTTTTTTTTTAAACGGAACTGAACCTAAGTGACCGGCCTGCGGCCGGGCACCCGTCTTATTCATGTTCTAACCTAACCTAACCTATCCAAACCTTTTAAAACTAGTTTGGATTCCTTTAGACCTCAGCCCACCGGCAACTACGACTAACTAAACACTGATCTAGCTATCTGGCTTTCATCAGTGCATCAACAGCAGCATAACTAGTATTAAAATAGTAATGAGTTTTTATTAATGCATATATTCACATTAAATCTTGAATCTAAAGTCTAAAGGTGTCAAAACTAGATTTAGGTTAGGCTAGGTTAGAACATGAATACGAGGGGTGCCCGGCCACAGGCCGGGCACTTACTTGGGTTCAGTTCAGTCGAAAATTATATATTATTTACTATTATTTATATTTGAATGAGAATGAAAAATAGCAATTATTTTGAATAGTTTTCAGAATGAGACAGACGGGTGTGGTAGGGTAAAATCTCCAATTTAAAGTTCCCTTATTGCGTATATGTTATGTGTGTTTGCATAGTAGTTTACTATAATGGTAAGCGGTTCGTGTAACGATCTTGCGCGTCTATATTTACAAGTGTGTGGGCAGTTCGTGTATTGATTATTCGATGACGAGACCTCGTAAGAGTCCCGTATCGTTATTTTTCGTCACTACCTACCCGTACCTCCCCCCCCGTGCAGGGAGTGGGTAATTTGCGCGCCTGCTGCCTTCCTTGGATGTGGTAGCAGTTTCTCAGGCTCCCTCACCGGAATCGAACCCTGATTCCCCGTTACCCGCGACAAACAATGGTAGTCGCAGAAACTCATTCCGATTACGAGACCTCGTAAGAGTCCCGTATCGTTATTTTTCGTCACTACCTACCCCCCTACCTCCCCCCGTGCGGGGTACAATATTGATATGATATTAAAAAAATACCATTAATAAATAACATAATAAAAGACCACCACTTTTATAGAGACATAACGCCACATAATTATAAAAAGTATAGTGTGTGGATCTAATCAACCACCACTGGCACCAGACCCTCAATGCCCTTAAATTTTACCTCGTTAAAATATTTAAAGTGTACTCATTCCGATTGCGAGACCTCGTAAGAGTCCCGTATCGTTATTTTTCGTCACTACCTACCCGTACCTCCCCCCTGTGCGGGGTACAATATTGATATGATATTAAAATAATACCATCAATAAATAACATAATAAAAGACCACCACTTTTATAGAGACATAACGCCACTGTGTGGCGCCGCCATCAGTCTCCTTAGACTCGGTACTTTGTCGTCGCCGTCGACTTCGCACCTTCGCCCCATATAGTAGTGGCGCGGCGCGACGGGCCTAATGTGTAAGTGAAAAAAAAAAAAAAAAATTAAATTAATTGTTATTTTACAATATCTTCTAATATGAATAAGAGTACTTTGTATTGGTACGTTTTGTTTTTTGTTTTTTTTTTATTTTTAAACGGAACTGAACCTAAGTGACCGGCCTGCGGCCGGGCACCCGTCTTATTCATGTTCTAACCTAACCTAACCTATCCAAACCTTTTAAAACTAGTTTGGATTCCTTTAGACCTCAGCCCACCGGCAACTACGACTAACTAAACACTGATCTAGCTATCTGGCTTTCATCAGTGCATCAACAGCAGCATAACTAGTATTAAAATAGTAATGAGTTTTTATTAATGCATATATTCACATTAAATCTTGAATCAAAAGTCTAAAGGTGTCAAAACTAGATTTAGGTTAGGTTAGGTTAGAACATGAAAACGAGGGGTGCCCGGCCACAGGCCGGGCACTTACTTGGGTTCAGTTCAGTCGAAAATTATATATTATTTACTATTATTTATATTTGAATGAGAATGAAAAATAGCAATTATTTTGAATAGTTTTCAGAATGAGACAGACGGGTGTGGTAGGGTAAAATCTCCAATTTAAAGTTCCCTTATTGCGTATATGTTATGTGTGTTTGCATAGTAGTTTACTATAATGGTAAGCGGTTCGTGTAACGATCTTGCGCGTCTATATTTACAAGTGTGTGGGCAGTTCGTGTATTGATTATTCGATGACGAGACCTCGTAAGAGTCCCGTATCGTTATTTTTCGTCACTACCTACCCGTACCTCCCCCCCCGTGCAGGGAGTGGGTAATTTGCGCGCCTGCTGCCTTCCTTGGATGTGGTAGCAGTTTCTCAGGCTCCCTCACCGGAATCGAACCCTGATTCCCCGTTACCCGCGACAAACAATGGTAGTCGCAGAAACTCATTCCGATTACGAGACCTCGTAAGAGTCCCGTATCGTTATTTTTCGTCACTACCTACCCGTACCTCCCCCCCCCGTGCAGGGAGTGGGTAATTTGCGCGCCTGCTGCCTTCCTTGGATGTGGTAGCAGTTTCTCAGGCTCCCTCACCGGAATCGAACCCTGATTCCCCGTTACCCGCGACAAACAATGGTAGTCGCAGAAACTCATTCCGATTACGAGACCTCGTAAGAGTCCCGTATCGTTATTTTTCGTCACTACCTACCCCCCTACCTCCCCCCGTGCGGGGTACAATATTGATATGATATTAAAAAAATACCATTAATAAATAACATAATAAAAGACCACCACTTTTATAGAGACATAACGCCACATAATTATAAAAAGTATAGTGTGTGGATCTAATCAACCACCACTGGCACCAGACCCTCAATGCCCTTAAATTTTACCTCGTTAAAATATTTAAAGTGTACTCATTCCGATTGCGAGACCTCGTAAGAGTCCCGTATCGTTATTTTTCGTCACTACCTACCTTCTAATATGAATAAGAGTACTTTGTATTGGTACGTTTTGTTTTTTAAACGGAACTGAACCTAAGTGACCGGCCTGCGGCCGAGCACCCGTCTTATTCATGTTCTAACCTAACCTAACCTATCCAAACCTTTTAAAACTAGTTTGGATTCCTTTAGACCTCAGCCCACCGGCAACTACGACTAACTAAACACTGATCTAGCTATCTGGCTTTCATCAGTGCATCAACAGCAGCATAACTAGTATTAAAATAGTAATGAGTTTTTATTAATGCATATATTCACATTAAATCTTGAATCTAAAGTCTAAAGGTGTCAAAACTAGATTTAGGTTAGGTTAGGTTAGAACATGTATATGAGGGGTGTTCCTGGTACGCCTCTGACGGAGTTTGGAGACCTTTAGAAGGTCCCTCTGTGAAGGGTCTGCCTCGGCAGACGCCGCTGGCTGGGATGTGGAAGATTGCGCAAGTGTTCCCATGTCCCAGTCACCAGGCGACGAGTAGGAACATCGCTGGGTTTTAGTGGGTATTCTGGCCGCTTTATGCCGGTGAGTCCCACATACCCCTCCGGAAACGGCGCAGCTTCGGATGCGCTGTTTCCGGAGGGGATGCATAAACGCATTGACGCGCAAACGACCTTGCGCGTCTATATTTACAAGTGTGTGGGCAGTTCGTGTATTGATTATTCAGTACTTTTGAAATATTTATAATTCTCAAACTTAACTCTATGTCATTACCAGTAATTGTACTCAAAAAAAAAATTCAAAATTCAAAATTCAAAATTCATTTATTTCAAGTAGGCCTAATACAAGCACTTTTGAAACGTCAAGTCTGTCCGTGTGTATTGACTCTACCACCGGTTCGGAAGGCAGATTCTACCGAGAAGAAGCCGGCAAGAAACTCAGCAGTTGCTCTTTTCCAACATCAAAAATTTACATTTTATATTTTAACATTCATTTTTCTATCTTGTGAGAGATGAAAGCGGAGCCGGATGCTTCCAAGCAACCTTGTCATTAAGAAACTCATCAATTGTATAATAACCTCGCTGTAATAAATGTGTTTTAACACATTCTTTAAACTTATGGATTGGTAGGTCCAAAATTACCTTAGGAATCATATTATAAAAGTGTATACTCAATCCCACAAATGACTTCTGCACCTTTCGCAGACGATATGCAGATGTCACTAATTTATGACCATTTCTTGTAAGTCGACTGTTTATATCCACTTTTTGTTTATAAAGACTAATATGTTGTCTTACAAATACTATATTGTTATAAATGTATTGTGAGGCTACCGTAAGTATACCAATTTCTTTAAATTTTTCACGGAGGAATTCACGTGATTTAAGTTTATATATTGACCGTACAGCTCTTTTCTGCAATATGAATATAGTTTCAATATAAATCAAGCAGAGCAGCATATTATGGAGCAGCTTTGCCCCATAATAATATCCCGTAAGACATCACACTATGAAAGTACGCGAAGTAAACAAGTCTTGCTGTTTCTACGTCAGTAATCTGTCTAATTTTCCTGACGGCGTAGGCAGCCGAGCTTAGTTTACCTGCTAGTGTATCTATATGGGTACCCCACTGAAGCTTACAATCCAAGGTCATGCCCAGAAAAACTGTGGAATCTTCCATTTTTAGTGATTCTCCATTTATTATTATATTTTTATTAACTTTCTTTACATTTGGTAAAATAAATTCCACACACTTAGTTTTTTTTGCATTTAAAAGTAAATTATTGACAGTAAACCAGTGCGACACATGCAACATAGCACGGCTTACATCGTCAGAGTTGTCTCTACCTCTATCAGTTTTAAAAATTAGAGATGTATCATCAGCAAACAGTACAATGTCACAGGTTTCACTGACATGGTGTGGTAGATCATTTATATACACCAAAAATAGAAAGGGACCCAAGATTGAACCCTGTGGGACACCCATTGACGTAGCCGACCCCTGCGACTTAATGTCTTTTATGCAAACCCTTTGGGTTCTGTCACTGAGATAAGAGGCAACCAAATTTAGTTACACACAAATTATCTCTACTTTTGTATATGCCAATAGTTGCCCAATCGCTAAACTTTATTTTTTTATTGAAATCTATATGTTTGAAATTGAATATTTTGTTAAATTCATTTTCTATAATATTAAAGAGCGTACCATAAATGCTGTCAGGATGACCGTTCTTAAAGACAAGGGCAGGAATTTTGGATGATATTTCACCTTTGAATCGCGTCAATTTGCTCTTAGTTATCGGCCTACACTTGACGATATGTTTATCTTTGTTTATATTATTCAAAACAGTAATTTGTTGGCCACAATGATCTGATCTTAAGTTGGTTATTATCGATTTACCTAAGATATCACAGTTGAGAAAAATATTATCTAAACACGATGCTGAGGTTGCTGTGATTCTAGTAGGTTCACTAAAAGCATAATTTAAATTAAAACATTTAAATAAGTTTAGCAACCTAGTCGTAGTTGCATTACTAAGTAAAATATCAACATTAAAATCCCCGCATACTATTGCTTTTTTTGTGGATACAGACAATCGCTTAAGCACATCTTCCATTACATCCTCAAAAAGGCTAAAATCACCTGAGGGGGGACGATATACACACACTATTATAAATCGCTCCAGCTCCACTCAAGATAGTTCTACAGTGCGTTCAACAGAAAGACTAACTATGTCTTTTCGCTCCTTACAAGTTATATTATTGTGTACAAAAATTAAGGACCCACCATGAATTGCAGTCCTTCTGAAGAACACACTTGACATTTTGAAATTCCTTAAGATAACTGCTGGATGTGCACCAGTGAGCCAATGCTCAGTAATACACAGAATGTGTATATTGAGTTTTTCCACAAACAGTTCTATTTCAATTTCTTTGCCGGTTAAGTTCTGTATATTTTGATGTACAATGTTCATATTGGAGAGCTTCTCCGTTGTCTGGCTATCTAGTTTAAATAATTATAAGAAATTTTCTTAGTACTTGAACAAGTACTTGGGTCATTATCAGAAATATTGGTACCTAAAGTACAATTTGTAAAGTTGTCAATAGACTTAGTTACAACACTTGTAACTGTATCATTTAAATTGTAAGCTAATAATGAGGCTATATGTTGCTTACATTTTTTTGACAGATAAAAAGTATCCCTAGTCAATAACAGTGGTGAAATAAATTTATTCACATCAAAATAACTAACTAAAAAAACTGCCTCACTATGACGGCATGTCAAGTTATAAATTAATAAATTTAAATTATAAATTTGCTTATTTCGCTTAGAACTAAGTGTGCCACAGTACGGAAAGGCACACATAAAAACTGTACTGGTACTTATATAGGATAATTATAAAAAGTATAGTGTGTGCATCTAATCAACCACTGGCACCAGACCCTCAATGCCTTTAAATTTTACCTCGTTAAAATATTTAAAGTGTACTCATTCCGATTACGAGGCCTCGTAAGAGTCCCGTATCGTTATTTTTCGTCACTACCTACCCGTACCTCCCCCCCCGTGCAGGGAGTGGGTAATTTGCGCCTTCCTTGGATGTGGTAGCAGTTTCTCAGGCTCCCTCACCGGAATCGAACCCTGATTCCCCGTTACCTGCGACAAACAATGAAAGTCGACGTCACCTTCGCATCTTCGCCCCATATAGTAGTGGCGCGGCGCGACGGGCCTAATGTGTTAGTGAAAAAAAAAAAAAAATTACTTATTGTTATTTTACAATATCTTCTAATATAAATAAGAGTACTTTGTAGTGGTACGTTTTGTTTTTTGTTTTTATTATTTTTTAAACGGAACTGAACCTAAGTGCCCTGCGGCCGGGCACCCGGCTTATTCATGTTCTAACCTAACCTAACCTACCCAAACCTTTTAAAACTAGTTTGGATTCCTTTAGACCTAAGCCCACCGGCAAAAAATGGTAGTCGCAGAAACTCATTCCGATTACGAGACCTCGTAAGAGTCCCGTATCGTTATTTTTCGTCACTATCTACCCCTACCTCCCCCCCGTGCCGGTAGTGGGTACCCAAACCTGTGTGTGTTGCATGTATTGCATAGTACTTTACTATAATGCATTCATTTAGCTATCGGTAAGAAGATTATCGTTTGATATACATTTATATATTGAAAAATAGTAAGCGGTTCGTCTAACGATCTTTCGCCTCTATATTTACATGTGTGTGGGCAGTTCGTTTATTGATTCTTCGATACTTTTGAAATATTTTGACGTGACAACGTCTTATAAATTGGTTTGCCGGGTGACACTTCAAGAAACTGCGTTACGCTCCGCTCACGTTATGCGCTCACAATGAGAGCGAGTGAGAGGCACGCGCCCGCCTAAGAGCGAGAGAGACAGACATAAAAAGTGAAAGGCACGCGTCCCTTTGTAGTAAACGCTGTTTCATTGTACGCAAATGTATTGCAAGTTATTGTATGTATATTTGTATATAAATACGTATGTATGTGTAAAGGTAAAAATAAAATTTTGTTAATATGAAATTCAGTGCGAGATTCTTTGTATAAATTAATGTTTTAAATATAATTCTTTGTATAAATAAATGTTTTAAATTGTTACTATTATTTCATCCTTCTTCCTACTATACGAATGAATATTCACATTAAAATTATTTTACCACTCAAAGTCGTTGTCACGTAAAACTTTCGCCCGTATACCGACTTTACAGGCAACCAATTTTTTTTTTAATTTTCAAACTCTATGTTATTACCAGTACTTGTACTTGTACTTGTACTTGTATAGGATAATTATAAAAGTATAGTGTGTGCATCTCTAATCAACATATATAACCAAACGACCAACCTCACCTGCAACTATTGCTAAGCTAACACTGATCTAGCTATCATTATCATTATCAACTCGGCTCACCGACGATATGCTCCTCAGACGTGTTAGTATCATCGCGCATACAAATGCAACTACGAGCTTTTTAATCGCAACAATTTTAGTATACGCTATTGGAGCTGGAATTACCGCGGCTGCTGGCACAGACTTGCCCTCCAATTGTACCTCGTTAAAATATTTAAATCCATAGTCACTGACCGTTAGGGACAAGCGAAATTTGTATGAGAGGCTATTATTTTCTCCTAATTGACCTATTTTTATTTGATAAAATAATACATTTTCTGTTTGTTGTCAGCGTGACTACGGCGTTTATTGATCTAATCTATTAAATTGCCAAAAAAAATAATAAAATCATTAATATTTTAGGTTTTATTGAAAAGAAAAACTGCTAGGGACAACATTTGGCAAGGAAAAGTTGATCCACCCAAATATATTATGATATTTTATGGTTTATTTTCAGGCAACCAGTAAACTCTTATTGCCCGTTACTTTTCGCAATCTGAAAGCAAGTCATCCGCAAACGTCTTAATCGTTTGCTTCCGTTAATTATAAATGACAGCTTTGCGTTCTAGTGTCTTTGAGGCGTAAGAGGGCGCCGGTATCTTCGCGAAGAATCGTTCAGTGCTGTTTTAGGTTGGAAATGGGAGAATAGGAACACCAATGAATTTTTAAATATTATTTACAACTTAATTATAAGTTGGCGCAAACAGTTAGGCCTTCCAATTGGTAGTTTGGCTTCGGCTCGGCATTTCACGTGATATTTAAAAAAAAAAAACAAAATACGCCGACCACATCCTTGCCTTTCACACTCTTGGGCCGTTCGATAGCATACTGGCAGACCTTTCGACCTTATTGGCCCGGAACGGTTCGATATTTTTTGAGTTATTTGAAAGAAAAAAAGGAATTACGCCGACCACACCCACCTTACCTTTCCCGCTTTTAAGCCATTCGATAGAATTCTGGCGAAGCTTCCGAAAAGTTTTAACAATGTTCGGATCGGCCTAAAAGTTTTCGGGATATTCTTGTTATAAGTTGACATAACCCAACACACATTTTTTACAATAGGTACATGTTTCACCCAACCGACGAAAGTCAGCGACATCAAACAAAAAAATGTGTGTGCCGTCACGGGACGCCTGGCAGATGTGAAACGTTGAAACTGTTTTTTAAGTTATATGCATAAAATAAGATATAGATTAAGCGTACTGAAAAGATCAAATTCAAATATCTGGCACTTTTGATGCGTACTTCACATGTAAAATATGACATAGGAGTGAGTTGATGGCGATAAATAAATTCGTCAACTTAAAACTAAAGCTACGAGGGTTCCAAACGCGCCCTGGTCTACGAAGAAGCCCACAACAAACTTAGCTGGTTGTTTTTTTTTTTCTTATCACCATCTCATATTGTCATTTAAAAAATTAAAGAAGCAAATTGGTTAGAGCAATAATTTACACCCAAGCATTTTTATCGTTGACGTAGTCCTTAATACTATAATAGAACTTTTCTATAAGCTTACGTTTAATACAAACTTTGAACTTTTTCGGAGACATCTCCAAGATATCAACTGGTAATTTATTGTAAAATTGTATACAATTTCCTTTAATGAATTACTTATTTTATGTAGTTTAGTATATTGTACTGCAAGTTTATTTTTGCTTCTAATGTTCAAATTATTGCAGTATTTCTATAAATTCAAAATTCAAATTCAAAATTCAAAATTTCTTTATTCATGTAGGCACTTATGAAGCGTTCATACATATTTGTTTACATAATTGTAACGGGATGGTGATAACTTCGTTCGCCAACTTAAATCTAAAGCTACGATATATATTATAACAATTATATATCTTCTCTTAAACTTAGATATATTTTTGTGAACATGCATTAAATTTTCAAATATTTATTGGCTAAAAACTGTCATTATCTTTACATCTTTAAATTGATCTCTCAATGACCCTCTCGTACCCATTTTATAGATCGCACTAACAGCCCTCTTCTGCAGCACGAAAATAGTGCCAATATCAGCAGCATTACCCCATAGTAAAATTCCATATGACATAATGCTGTAAAAGTAGCTAAAATCGACTAGCCTAGCAGTTTCTATGTCCGTTATGTGGGAGTATCTTCTTCACCGCATAGGCGGCTGAACTAAGCCTGTTCGATAAATTATTTACATGAGGGCCCCATTGAAGTTTAGCATCTAACGTTATTCCTAGAAAAACTGCCGTTTCCACCAGATTCAATTCCTCATTATTAAGTAGTAAAGTGGTTTTTACATGTTTAACATTTGATAATGTGAATTTTGTGCATTCGGTTTTTTTCCATTTAGAACCAAATTATTGGCTTCAAACCACTGTACTACTGTACACTTTACACTGTACTACTGTACACTGTACACTGTAATACTGTACACTGTAATACTGTACACTGTACACTGTACACTGTAATACTGTACACTGTACACTGTACTACTGTACACTGTACACTGTACTACTGTACACTGTACACTGTACTACTGTACACTGTACACTGTACTACTGTACACTGTACACTGTACTACTGTACACTGTACACTGTACTACTGTACACTGTACACTGTACTACTGTACACTGTACACTGTAATACTGTACACTGTAATACTGTACACTGTACACTGTACACTGTAATACTGTACACTGTACACTGTACTACTGTACACTGTACACTGTACTACTGTACACTGTACACTGTACTACTGTACACTGTACACTGTACTACTGTACACTGTACACTGTACTACTGTACACTGTACACTGTACTACTGTACACTGTACACTGTACTACTGTACACTGTACTACTGTACACTGTACTACTGTAGCGAGAGAGTTGTTTACATCGTCAAAATCGAATTCACGTCTATTTATTTTAAACATAAGTCATGTAAAATCATTAAAAATTTGTTCCAAAAAAATTACTGTTTATTACATTTTTATTAAAAACAAAATCAAATTAAAAAAAGAACAAAGAATTTATTTAAAATTGCGACAACTCAACTACGTATACTGCATATATTCCATGATATGTATTGCGCGGCGATGCGTCGCTACGGTCTGTGTCGCCACGCCAATAATCCTCCACCTATAGACGTTTCACATCAAAAACCAAAACATTTAAAGGGACCTGGATTTAATGAGTTTCATTCATTGTTAGGGTCCCATTAAATCAAAGTACAAAAAATACATAATATAAAATATTACAAGAATATTAATATACAAGATTGATGTAAATGATTGGAGATAAGATTATTGAAGATTAACAAAATTTATATGTTTCCTGACAGACGGACAAATTGCAATTTCACCCATGCAAACTCGGAGGACACGTAGGTTAAATGAATAAAACACAGTTTTGTAAAAAAATTGCATTTTAATTATCTAGTCAATACTATGAAGATCCTATTAGCTCACTCATTGCTTTTAATTTAATTGGTTACAATAATTATTATATAACACGAAAGTCTAACTAGTATACGTCGCTAATTATAATTCCAATTGAGATTTTTATAGTCTCCTTTTATAAAAATGGTGCTAGTAGGCCGCCCTGCCAGGCGTGCCGCAGGGGCCGCGCTGGAGCCGGCGTCGATGGCTCAGCGTGCTGGGCGTAGCACCCGGGGCCACTTGAGTCAGTCGGCATCTCGGTTTCATATGAGAATGTCAATGCCGGCTTTTTATTACTCATGTTCAGCAATACGTTTCTATTAAGAACCAAAAAAAAATTGAACTTTTTTAGAAAGAAGTAGTTGCAGGATATTATGGATCCTTTTTTCGCACGTAAGAAGAGAAAAACTAGAACTACTACACTTCACAGTCGCTTCTCGCAACGTTGATCGTAGAAAAAGATGGTGTAACTTCTACACCTGTTAATTTACTTTAGCGCCGGCGTACCTGTATGCTAGTTGTACACCGCATGCTACGTGACGTACAACGACTACAACAGACATGCCAGTCCAATAAAACAACTGGTTCATATAAACAGTATAATTAAACAAAACCATTGCAAACTGCCAAATTCTAAGTGTAAAAGTGGAAAAGTTATTGTATTGCATTATATTTTGCCGTTGACACCGACATCCAAATATTGAGATAAAATAATAACGATATATTGTCAGTATAGGTAATTAAATAAACCAAGTCGAATATTTTTGTGCAATAAAATTACTTGACCAAGGTTAGGAATAAAACAAAAATTCTTGCAAAAAACACAGTTTTAAACGGCAAATGTTCTCTCTTCAGCATCTGAATCAGTTGGTGCTAATCCCAGCGCTTGTAATCATAGTTGACCATTTGAATACTTTAATATTGTGTAACAATGTGTACTGTGCAAGTACTTAAAAGTGATCATAACGACTGAATGAACGAATTTGTGCACAAATGTTTACCAAATAAAAGTCACAAAAGCCAACACAACACAACTAGGGCATGGAATATTAGTATCAAGAGTTTCAGAAATTTTTAAATCTTCTGCATATCCTATTCCAATTCAAGACAAGTATCTCAAATACTAGGTTTTTCATCAATATTGAATCAAACAGACTTACCGTACTACCTATCTTAATATAACTTATTAAACTCTATCGGTCTATTTCAAGCAACCGACGACGCAGAATGCCAGATGCTAATTAGTAATTACCTCGCGGAGTCTTACCTTTTGTCAGTAGGACTGGCGACATGTCAGTAATACATCGAATGACGTGCATTACCGAAAAAAAACTATTGTAGTATAATTTTTTTACCAAAGTCATTGTGACTTTCGGTCTTCAATTAATTATAATTTTTGATTTAAAAGAAACTGTTTGTAAAAATTTTGTTTATTTTTCAATTAACATGAACCTCTATGATAGTTATTCATTCGAATGTTCACTTGGCAAACATTGAAGACGATTGGCATTCGGGAGCAATTGTATTCCATTCCTCCAGAACCCCATTTACAAACGCAAATCATGCAGTAGTGCGTGACTTGACATAATATGATATTTTATTGTCTCTAATCAACCATATTTGAACGCCTGTAAGTTCGTAGGTCGTGATATTTTATTTTTTACTGTTCAACAGAATTTTATGACAATTCAAGACAAGTTTCAGACAAAGTCATGTTGCAGTTTTGAATAATACATAGTGTCCTGGAAAGGTCTATAGTTTGAACATGAGCAGACTATCGTCTTCGGTTGATCTCGTTGTCATTGTCAGCGGCTGGCGCGGCGCTGGCGGGTTGTGCGGTGGTGGTGGTGGTGGTGGTGGTGGTGGTGGTGGTGGGCGGGTCGAGGCCTTTGATCTGGAACTGTCCGCGGAACAGCGGCCGGAACAAGCGCAGAAACGACTGGTAGCGCACCGCCGAGTTCTGAAACAGGCGCCGCGCAATTAACACACTTGCTTATTTTGCTTTCATTAATTGCGTTAAGGTTTTTTTTATAGTAATATTTGACGGACCAAGCAGGCTGACGGTAAGTGGAAACCATGGCGTATAAACCGAGCAACTCTTCACAGGGCATACAGGGAGCACGTCCTGTAACATGCCTAGTCCATCAAATTTAAGCCTCATGTGTCTGCCTTCAGACCGGAATACTGCATTGCAACAATGCTGCTTAGCGGCAAAAATAAACATGGTGAAAGCTCTGTCACAGAGAGTCTACTACTACTACGGTTATTACTACGGGATAAACCTTACTGGGATCCTTTAAACTAACTCTTTGCCTAAAATCAATTCGATTGGATGCTGAGTGAGGACGTAAAGTAAAAACAAGCAAACAAACACACTTACTCCTTTACTTTATTAGTATCGATGAAAAAATTAACTATACAAGGCTAGTTGGAATTAATGCAGTTTTTATATAAAAGTAAACCAAAATTAAGTGTATTGTTTTAATATTAATACATCCTAAATAGACTTTAACCGTTTTGCTGTCGCTCTAGTAAACCGGTATATCAATGGAAACAGCTGTTCTGGTTGTCACTGCGTACTTTTCATACCAAGTTTAACTCAAAAGTACAACTTGTCATGTCTTTGTTCATTCAAAATAATAAATAGAGGCCTCTTGTGCCTCTCAAACCTCGTATAAGATTGAGAGGGAGTCGGCGATATGGAAGTTCATGAACAAAGCAATAGTGTGTGAAGAAAGTGAAAAAGTCAACAAAAACTCCTTTAACTTGTTGCGTATAACATGTTTTATTATAACATGTTGTACAGTCAATTTTCTGACCTTCAATCATATGATTAAAGAAGTTATCCAATTGAATGCGAATGAAGGTCTTCGCGTCGGAACCTTCCATTACATTTTGAAATTACCTTATCTTGTCATGCAATTGTTACTTTTAAACGTGGTGTCGTAAATCTGTTTCGTTCCGAAATTACTTCAAAAATTCAGTTTAATTTGACAGCGGGAATGCTCTTCTCTTCTCTACTTCCTACAGCAATCTTCAAATGATATGATATTTCAACCTACACCTTTGGATTAAGTTTCTGATTCATTCAGGAATGGAATTCTAATGCGTAACAACAACTCTTAATTTCGGGATACAAGATATTACATAATAGGATAGGCAATCATCATTATTAGATCTTGCGTATCGTGAACCACCAGTGAAGTGCTCATTCGGCGCCGGTTCCCGATGGAATGACTCATATCAGGGACGCACAACTCATATCAGGGAGACAGCATCAAGATCGGCAAGTTGCCTCTCTAATAGAGAGTTATTTGCTCCATTTTGCGTGGTAATCCTAAGGCCATGGAGTCTAAGTGCAAAAAAACCTTGCGAGACACAAAACTGCGGTTGATTTATTCATCTGGTGAAAGAAGGGCTGGTTACCTGTCTATTTAGCGCAAAAATGCAGGCACCATTCCACACGGGAATTATTTTGACAGTATTCAGTTTAGTTAGTTTTGTTGTAAAATTATCAATAAAATCAGATAAGAAAGTGCTGGGTACCTGTATGACGTCGCCGATGATCTTAGTCGTCCGGATGAGGAGCGACACGGATGGTCCAAACAGGTTCCCCGGGAAGTCCAGGCTGACCTTGTTGCGGTCGAACACCGGGATATCGTCGGCGGGCGTGGACGCGGCCTGGCGGGTCACGCGCGCTGATCTGCGGCTGAGGCGCGTACTCGGCGGGCTCGGGTTCCAGCGAGTACGCGGTGCCTGCAGAACGCACGGGTCACAGGGGAGCAGGCTCCGGCAGCGCACGTGCTGCGCATTCGGTAGTGCTCAGATCATTAACTAATTTGAACTGTCTGTTCAATAAGTAGAGCCATACAAGAAAAGTAGCCGCGGGACAGTGAGGCCTTTAAAGAAGCCCTTATTGACATTTTAGTTAAGAATTTTAGGTTTTTTTGTCCCAACCTGGCATCTTCGTCATCAAAAACTAAAGTAAAAGCGACAATGCCAATTCTATTGTACACAATGTATAAACTGAATACCGCGAGTTACCGAAGAGTTGTTTTCTGACCGAAACACTGAAATGACTGCTTTGGAAGAAACTCACGCACTTCGTGCACGTTTCTATTGCAAAACTTCCCGTTGAATAATTATAAAGTAGAAATCATTCGGTCCACTTTTTATGACAATTTGTTTCGATACTTGAAAATAACTCAATACATGCATACAAATGCTCGGAGCACAAATGGTCTACTTTGTAACCCGTCATTTAGTTAAGGATGTGTGCACAACCAAATAGTCTCCAGCAGTATGTGCACAGTTGCCTGCGACAGAGCTTGTCATTCACGCCGGTGCAGTGTCATCGGCTGCGGCGCGCGCTCCGGCTCACCTCCGCCGACGTCGGGGCGGCCGGTGTAGCCGCCGCCATAGCGCCCGTACTCGGGCCCGCCGCTGAACGCGAACTCGCCGAGCTCAGCGCGTCCCGGAGAAGCGTGTCCCGCGTGCCCCGCGAGTCCCGCGTGCCCCGGCGCCTCCACGTAGCGCCAGTCTGCGCCACACGCGCCGCGTCAGTCGCGACGCCGCACGCGGTAGCGCCTTCAGCTCACGTCTCGCCGATATGTGTCCCGATATTGTGAATGTGATAGTTGTGAAGGCGATGAATTTATGAATCATGTACGTATAATTTACAGTAATTAACGCTGTGTTGTAAAAAGAAAAATGTTTAAATTCCTTTCCAAACTCTTTTTAAGTGTTTTGCAAATTATGTTTATTTTGTACTGATTTTCCTTTTCCGCAAATTTTAGTTTCGTAGTAAAATAAAGATATGGTTATTGTAGATAGAAATATAGGTTTAAAGTGTAATTTAAAAGTAGTCATTTAAAATTGTATGCAAATTTTAAAATGTTTGACAAATATTATTACAGAGTTAGCGCTGCTTAAACCGGCCTGTGTTCAACAGTGGGGGATTGTTGGCTGCTGATGCTGATGGGTTATTTCATAAACTTTTCTTGCTGCGTGACACTAATAAATAATTGGATATACTACTTACTTCAATGTAATTTCAGCATAATACTGAGTACTTAAACTTTTGAATTGAACTGGTGTTTCCTACAAACATACTAATTTGACGTTTCGAAGGTGCTTATAGTCAAAGCCTACGTTTGACATAAATGAATTTTGAAGTAAAATCCTGCTTTAATTTTTCAAGGTTTTTTAAAATTTACTTTGTTGTCATGATAATCAAGGTCGGTCCATTTCGATGAAATGGTAAATCAAACAAATATCAAACGACAATAATTTATTTCTCAGGTACACAGTGATTTGGGAATTTATGTGCGATCTATTGTGGCGGCGTCACGCGCCTGTCGCGTCGCACTCTCAGCGTTGGGTTTCGCTTTGCGTCAAACACCCACAATGCAACAAGTGCCTCGATAGTTTAATTGTAATCAGGAACCATACTACATTTGCTTTTGAACCAAGAAATATTCTGTGCGTGTTAAGTTGCCAAAGAGTAATGTTCTAAACATACAAGTGCACAAATGAAAGTGTGTCTACTACGCGTTAGGTAATGTAGTTCTACTTCGTATAAGTTCGGCTTAGCGGCCAAATGGCGTATGATATGCTGTGGGCCAAGTGATCAATGAGCGATATTATGACGCCCATGAATATGAATATTTAAATCGCTAAATAATTGGAAAATTGCCTGCTTGAAATAAATTCCAAAACAGGCGTTCTCGTGAAAATCATCTTACGAAATGGACTTTTTTTTTAAATAAACTTAATTGTGACATCTTCATGATTATGTGAATTTCAAGCTATAAAAAGTTCGGGCAAAATGAATAATCAGAAATCAAACCAGACATTATACTTTTTACCTCCTCCCGCGATATGGTTTTCAACGAATTCGGTTATCTAGTTATTAAAAATCTCAATCGATTTTTTTTATTCGCTGAAATGATTATGATATTGGTAACTATCTCACGTACAAAATAAAGGATCTTAATAAGATCTAAATATCGGTTCGGTATTATTGATAGCGGCCGCTGGGTCACTCTGCCCGCAGCATGCATACTGAAAGTGCAAGTCAGCGCGCTCAGCCGAGTGTGTGCTATCAGCCGCGGCCAGTCATGCGGAAGGCGCTACGCGTGCTCGGTACCCCGTACGGACAAACAACGTTATTTCATTGACACCTTTACATTTTTACAAACAAGACAATAAATTTACAATTTACTTTGTGGACGTCCATCATATACAATGAGCTTTGAGCAAAATTTTCTTTACTGGAAATCAAGAGAAATACTGTGCAACGTACAATTTCAAAAAAATTCATACTCCACACCGAATAGATTGCCCAGTTTACTCTCTGCGCACGTTTTGCTCCAACACCAGAGTCTCCTTAGATGTTAACTTTAAAATTCAAAGCTCAAAAAGATCTGTTTGTTGTTTGAAAAATTATAAATTGCACCGTACCTACAGACTCTCCAGCTTCTATAGTATAGCAGATTAGGCTTAAAATTCATTGTATAAGTGGAAGTTATTCTAATCCAGTCATAATTACACTACACTGCTTGGCCCTGACAAAACTTAAGTAACGAAATAAATTGCAATGCTATTGAGTATCAGGGCTGTTCATATTAATTCCATGGGTTTGAGTAGGAATATTATTGTAGACAATCGTATATTAATATAATTTGGATATACTCTCGTTAATGTGGGTCCATGTGTACAAGCGTTGGTATTTACTTGGGTACGCAAGATCTGGGGCAAACTTCTATGCGATAGGGAGGAGGGCTGGGTTTCTAGGCTATGGGATCAGATGAACCGTCGGACGGGATGTAAGCAAATATTGTACTACACACATATCAGATACGTATTTGCTAATGTTTTGTACAGCGTACCTACTATTTGATGTTGAAAAAGATACTAAGTTCAAAATAATATATTTGAGTATTTTTTTATAATTAAATATATGTAGTTTCTTAGACTCAAGATGAAATATTCAATATCAGTTAGTAGTATAAAAAAAAAAAAAAATACATTAAATGTTTTTTAAATAGCAATTACTTCCCTACTCATAAATAGGTAGTTCTAAAGTAAAGCATGTTTTATGCTTTAAATTATTGTTTTATTTTAAACACCCCCGGTATACACATGGCAAATTGTTAACTTATGATACCATAGGACTGGTACTGGTACTGGAGTAGACGGAGTTAGATCAACTCAACACAGCACGATAAGAAGTTCAGAAGCGACTAGGCAGGACTAGATACAACACCAATTATAAGAAGAAAAATAAGAACTCGCTGGCAAGTTCTGGCTGCAACTGCGCATTGGGAGTTCCTTGCCTTGGAGACAAACGTATAAATAATAATTCTATCAGTTAAGAAAACTTATGTACATATAGTAAAATATAAAAAGTACCCCATATTGTATATTCAAATGAAAATATTCCAAAATTTAAGTCTAACAATTCAGTGGTTGTAAACTGTAATATATAATAAGGTTGTCACAGTCGGATTTGGTTTCGGTTTTACGAACAGGTACTACGACTGCAATCTTCCTTGTTGTAAGGTTTTTATCGTAATACGATTTTTCCCTATCATCAGGATTCAAAGAGTTTCCAACCTTAGTAGTTTAAAGTGGAAATATTTAATTATTTAAAAAATATAATACAAAAATTAAAAAGAATTAGATATCTTATACCTAAATAAGAACAAGGTTATTTGGTAGCAAGATGGTGGCAAGATGGTATTTTGTAAGCGGGTTGTTCTAATGTGTCATTAATTTAAAAATGTAAATTTAGTTTTTTTATACTTGCTACTAAGAGGTCGAAAACATATATATTTTTTGATAATTCGATCCATTTTATGAACAACGCTACGCTACGCTATTAGGTTTAGAATATCTACAAACATGCAACTAAACAAAAATCATGCATTCTCTACTTGTATAAACACTACATACCTACTGTCCTGCTTCAGTTATAATCACTACTGCTATTAGTTGTTGCCAGAGAGGAGTAACGCCAGTGAGGGATACTCTTATTCCTTATTAATAGAATTAATTTGAAGAATTGAAATACTCCAATTCGTCGAATTGTCCGAAGAGAAAAAAACATTTACGGCAAATTCGGCAACGTCGGACTTGCCGGAAATGATTGCCTACGGACCAGATAGGAACTCATCAAAATAACTTCCTTACAATTTCTCATTGAAAAGCATCGCACTTGGCGTCACCTCAGCGACACGGTTACCGGTACATGGTGCAAACGAGGACACGGTGCAAGGAAACAAAGATTTGTAAAACCAAATACTATTTAATTATCACCACACTCACCTAATACTATTTACATATAAATACAAGCGCTGAGAGCGCGGCGCCGGACTGTACAGGGGCCTGCCGGCATTCAGGTCGCAACTCCACGAGCCGGGTCGTGCCGAGCACTGGCGGTGCGGGTGACAGTTTCCCCGACGTGGCAAGAGGGAAGTCGTAGGGAGTTGCGATATCAATGTCGTGGGGATGCAGGCCCCGGGAGGGGAGCCACTCCGCCGCGCCCGGCAAGAGCTGCACTGGGGTCAGGCCTCTGGGTCAGAGGGAGGCGAGAGCGCGACGGAGCGGGGTCGGGAGCGACACGTCACTCGTCGTCCTCGTCGGAGTCGACGGTCTCGACGGTGCCGCCGGCCGCGGCGCCGCCGGACGACGAGCCCGACAGCGACGTGACGAGCGACAGGATGGAGCCCAGCCCCGAGCCCCCACCTGCGCCGCCCGACGCGCCGCCCAGCAGCCCGCTCACGGCCTGCAGCTTGGGCGCCAGGAACTGCAGCTTGGGCCCGATGACCTGGCCCACGATGCCGCTCAGCGAGCTCAGCCCGCCGCCGGCCTTGGGCGCCTCGATGCCGTACTGCTTGTTGATCTCGATGTTCTGGCGGTCCAGGTTCTCCACCAGCCGCGTCTTGGAGTCGATCAGCGAGTTGATTTTCTGCAAGAGTGGCGAGCGTCATCATCGTGCCGTGCCGCGCGTCTCCCGCGCCGCCGCGTACTCACCCCGAACACGAAGCCGAGCACGGCGTTCTTGATGCCGAACTTGGCCTCCGTCACGCCCTCGAACTTGCGCTTGTCGCGCGTCTGCTCGGCGGCCGCCGCGTCCTGCACACACAACAGCGTCACTGCAGCGCCTCGCCACTCGCCACCACCGCCCTTACTTGCTACCACACCACCACCCGGGGACCGAGCCGCCTACGAGAAATGACTTATTCTACTGCGTGCAACTCTCCCAGTCAAGCGATGGATCTCGCCGGCCACATTGTAGAACGCTTCTACAAATTGCAGCTAATAAATGTTCTGCGTAATCTGGTAGATATAATGGAGGTTAGGTGCTCATATGAACATCACATCGAGACCTAGTAGGGTAATATTGGTTTCAGTGACGTCAGCGGCGGCAAAAGGCTGACACTGTCGCGTCGAGATCGCGACTGTGGGCGCGTGTCGCGGTCGCAAATGTAATGCAATCCGCGATGCATGTTGCGGACCGCGCTGCAACAAACGGCGGCTATTTCACACACGACGAAATATAGCCAATTACCGTAAACACTTTGGTCAAAACAATTATACCATTTCATATTTCAAAAAGTATCAAATTAGGTACTTACTGCGTGTGGACACAACGAATACTAAATTGAAAGGGAGATTATTTATTTGTTAAATGACTTTAAAAAGTGGGTTATGTGTAGTTGCAAGAGGCGTCGTAACATTCCATCGTTTCTGTTAATATGTGCGATTGCGCAAATACTTCTATATAAAATGGGTTTATTTATAATTTTATTCTACGTTTGTGTTACAAAACCGCTGATGTGTTGAGGCCAAAATTCATTTCATCATCGCGCAGGTCGCCCGAGCGCGCGGAGCCGTGTGTCGTGCACTCACACACACAGCGCGCACTAAACGCAAATTTATAATAAAGCTCAAATATACGCTTGTCTTGCAACCGTTCAATAAAACTCTCTTTATGAAGGAATGATGGATCATTAAACAACAGTTTAAGTCTATGTAGGTTTAATCAACGATGTCAAGTTGTAGTAAGAGCTGGCGGCAGATTAGTTCTTAGTCGTGAGGATAAGGTAATAAAGGAAAAACTTTTATTTAATAAGGCATTTATGGTTGGGAACAGTTAACAATAAACGAGGTGCCAAGGTCGGCCGAGAATTTAAAGAAAATAATGCTTTCCTAAATTGTTTGATCATCCTGATCGTCATCGTCAGACCCTAATAGTACAGACAGAGTTGGAACTCTCCACGCTGTTCCACTGCGAGCTTTCACATATTAGCGTCGGATTACTAATAGTTTTGTTTACGAGAGCACTTTCCGACGACCCGCATTTCTTCAAATCCTACGAGTAGATACGAATCCTCTACGAGTATACTCGGTACTGCACCTCTATACCGAGTATACTTTGAAGGTTTAAAAAAATAGTAAATTAAAAATGTATGCAATAGCATAGAAATTCTTGTAAAGTAATTTAATGGGAAAATTATAAATAGCACTTACAAACAAATAAACTAATATGTTAGTGTTCTCATGAAGTAATAATTAATGCAATAGCATCTCACCAGAGGTTTACTGTTATTGCTTGTATCAAATTTAATATGTGGGTATAATCAAAACTACACTATTTCCTAACTTCTGCGAGTACAATGTTTTTTTTTGCCACCGGCTCCCTTACTATAGTATCGTAAGCAAATAAAGTATACCTAAGTTTGATGATTGCTACAAGTGGTTGCATAGCAGCTGATGTGTGGAAATTGCACCGCTCGGCCGTCTAGAGAATTGCATTCAATATAAACCTAATGCTTGTCTTTTCGAGAAAAGGCTAATCTTGCAGACCCCGTGTTAAAAACTATTATATTTTTGAACGTACACGAACACAAATTTATTAAATTTATTATTTATATTCGTTCACATCTATTACGATTTTTACAAATGGGAAGGCAAATTAGTTACGATAAATAAAAAAGTTCTTAGAGTCTTGAGGTTAGAGCTTCGGCCTTCCTTCCGAGGAGACCGAGCTCGATTCCCGGCATATATTTCTAACTTTTCGGAGTTATGTGCACTTTTCTATCTAAGCATTTGAAATATGACTTTCTTAGCGGTCAAAGCAAACCTGCATACGCGCTCTTGGCGATCTTGGTGGACTGCAGTGCGGGCCCTTCTCAGTTTCCCGCGCCCTGTGGTGGGCCGATAATGGCTTGTTAATGTTTTGTATTATAACACTGTATTGTAATCACCGCCGCCCATGAACACCTACTTGACATGTGAATCTCTAAGTATAAAGCTTACACAAATAGTCTTTACTTTACGAAGGCCTACCTTACCGTCTCTTTCGAAAGGTCAAGTCTATCTGTTTATTGAGCAACTTCACTGGTTTTTTATTTAGTCATATATATATCATCGCGTAGGAATAAATCAAATCAAACACATGGAAATGTCAATAACGGGTTGGAATGTAATTTATTTTTTAATAAGGCATGGACAGATGGACTTTTGTATATGCACATCCGTATAGCCTGCTGCGCCGGGCGGGGTACATTTTCTCCGCGGGGAAAAGAACTAAATGTTCATCATCACACATTACCCACAGTTTTATCCACTCTCCGAGTGAGGGCTCAGAGCACACAGGATATAATCTCCGTATAATAAACGTGTAATATTTAACGGGGGTAAACTTGTCATAAAAAATATAAAGAAGGACACAGGTGCAGGTGTACAAGGACGTATTATCTCAAAAGAGATTTCTTCCAGAAGCCAAGATAAAATCGGCGACTATAACGTTAGTCTCCGGTCTGTGCCAGCCGAGTTGCGCAGGTGTCGCCGCGCTCGGGTCGAGGCCGCCCGCTGTGCGCCGCCCGCCGACTACACTCGCATAATTATCACACTTAGCCTTACTAGTAGTAGACCGAAACCACTTTCAATAACTACATCTAGACCATTTGCAATTAGGTATTGCCACACAGGTAAGGCCAATGTTATCTTTTTGCTTAACTACCGGAGGGTAGTCATAACTTTGAAAAGTGAAAGGTGCTTCCCGGGGTTCGAACTCGGCCCCCGAAAGTGAAGTCGAGCCCACTGGGCTAGCACCGCTTTGTACAGAACTCATGCACAAACACACACGCAATTAATGATTTAACCAATTTTTGGGAAGGCCCTCCGCACTAGCCCCTAACATTTGGTCACTGTTCAGAGATCAGGATTCCAAACATTTATTGTACCGAATAATTGGAACGAATGAAGTTTTAGTACCGAATACTGGTACGAAAGTGACATGTTTGCATTCATGCAAACATGTCACTTTCGCTATTCATAGCTTAGGCGGTGGATAACACTGCTTATCGGGCACACAATAAGAATACTAAACTACTGAAAGAACTGGTACATAATACGTAATATAATTGTTTTATTCTTTTTGTTGCACTGTGGGAAAACAAGTAATAGAACAACTAGTGTTATGTGCAACCGGTATCGGGTATTGATTAAGTACCTGCAGGTACTCGCGTGGTATCGACTGTCGACGAGTATGCGTTATAGAGTCAGCTGACGCCATTGTGCAAGCGCGCGGGAACCGCCGCAAAAACCTCTCCGTACACTTTCATTTGCGCAATACTCGCACTGTGCGACGAACGCGCGGGGGGACTGCGCCCACCTTCACTTTCTTTGTTTCCGCCGAGCCGACCAACAGTCTTCAATTTACCCTACACTGCCTCGCTGGTCTAGTGGATAGCAAGTACGGATCCCAAGGTACTGAGTTCGAAACTCCAGCTCGAGCTAAATGCTGCTATTTTAGGTTAGATATAGGTAGAATTGTGTTTTTCTTTTAAAGAATTTTCAGTAGCAACACGCAGTTAGGAAGTTGTCGGTGTCCGCCCCCTTGCCTCGGAGAGCACGTTAACCGTCGGTCATGGTTATTACTACTAACTTGTGAAAATAGATGTTAAAGCCCACCCACCCTTATTGGAGCAGCGTGGTGGGTGTATGTTATAAAACCGATTTCCTATCAGAGAGGAGGCCTGTAGGACTCTCCGTACACGCAAAACTATACATATTATATCGTGTGAACAGTCTTTGTCCGAGCTTTACGACAGTAGGTATGCCGGTTACTAACTGCCTTGAAAGGATTGAATTATATTATTGTCTATCTTATTATTTGTTTGTTTGTGTGTCCTTCCTTCAAGCTAACCTAACTTAGCAACCAATTGGATTGATTTTTGACTTTTGATTTTTGAGTTAGTTGACAACTGGAGAGAAACATATGCTACTATGATCCCAGGAAAACAAACAGATTGGAAAAAAAAACATTATAAACGCGGATGAAGAACGCTGGCTGCAATCTGGTATAAGCGCATTTTAAATGCATCAATCCTTGTAAGAGTTCAGATTCAAAATTAATTTATTTCAAGTAGGCTTGTTCTAAAGACACTTTTGAAACGTCAAGACTGTCAGTTTGTTATGACTCTAGCACCGGTTTGGAAGGCAGAATTGTACAGAGAAGAAGCCGGCGAGAAACTTAGTAATCTTTTCCTAAGTTATATCAATTTAATAGGAGTGCTATATTGAAATAAATCAAAAGTCATTTTGAGGCTACCAGTGTACCATTGTGTAGCATTTCATACAAAATACCTCCTCCCCTAAAGTACCAATTTTAGCAAAATAGCTTTAGTGTACGAAATAACAGATCACTAAGCGACTTTATTATGAGAGACGACGAAACCCTAAAACTAAGGGGCGTGAATAGAACGATTAATATACGCACTTACATAAATTGAGAACAGTGGTGAGCACAGAAGGCCATGAATATAAAACACCTTCTACAATACGAGTTATAAAAAACTAGGTAGGCAATGCTTTTATACGTTTACGACGTGAACGTTACGAAAGACTGATGCATATTTAAATTTAATAGGTATAACCTAGTAACTATAAAAAAATTATACTTCACATACACTAAAACAATTGTAATGCAAAGTATGTTTTAAAATAAAAGAAAAACAAATGTGTTGAAATAAATAAAAATAAATAAAATATATTGAAAGACTGTTTACTAATAATCATATATGTATCTTTGCATTGAAACAACTTGCAGCCACACATCGCAGCTTGTCCCCCGGGCGGCACACGCCGGGCGGGTACGACATTGGCAGACCTTCATATTGATTGGTTTTTGTAGCATGTCCGGAAATGGCACTTCGATTGGAGGTCACCTTGAATTATCTAATACTAGTCGGTGCGTGGTAGTTCTACCGACGCTTATTATGTCGTTCAATCCAAAACTCTATACCTTGCGATTAGACTTTTATTTATTACGAATGACCCTGGATTTATAAGTTGAATATGGTGCCAATATTATGGTGTTCCCCGTTTTACCTAATAAGGCAATGAACCTACTTCTCAGATAAAGGAGCTACTATAATATATGTGTCCTATATATAAAAATAGGTGACGTTTGACAAAGAAATGTTTGGAAACCAAAAAGTTCATTACATATTTTAATTTTTCAGTAATAATTTTAAATTAAAATTACGCATTAGAGACTTTTAGTTTGTAGTTATCACAACAAAGATTTAAGAGAGCAACTTTGAGTGTGTCGCGAGTCAATATAATAAAAAAGATTGGTGAAAATAGTGCCAGTCTCAATAATAAAATGAAAATGCGCTACATTGAAATCTAGTTCAGTTTAAGTTAGGTTAGGTTTAGAACAACCAAATTTACACTATCAACCTGAATGTGCACAAAAATCACTTGCTCGAGAATGACTTCGTATATGAAAATTATGATTAAGGATATGAGAGACGGAATGCCTCTCGATAAATTTGATTACAGATTACAGGATAAATTAGATTGGCAAAGTATACTATAAGTAAGAAATGGAATTGTAAATAGATAACTAACTAATCAAGACCTAGTGTAAGCCTTCCATTTTTGTGTACTAAAATGGATATGTCTGCTTTTTGTTGCGCGCGCGCCCCGCCAGCAGGCCGGGTCAGTATGTCAGCGAGAGTGCGCTCGAGGGCCTTGGATTCGGTAACAAGCTGCCGACCCGCTGCCCGAGCCCCCGGGACTACTCCCACCGCTAGAGCACGCACGAGACGCGCCGAGATAACTTGAACCTATTAAACTGTGCCATTGCGCGTTCTAAAGGTAACCTCTCCTGAGAATGCTCCGCTCTCAGTGCGAAACGTGCGTAGAGCATCTGACAAGATCTTTTTGGTGTTGCGTATACAAAATTGAAAATTACATCATATGGATATAATATATCTGTTGTTGCGTTCTTTGTCCGCATTCTCGTGGTAAATGCCGTGGGAACAGTTTTTTTTCTCGAATAAAAAATATTCTATATTACTCTCCGTTCTTTCAACAAACTCTATGCCAAAAATCGAGTTTATTGGTAGCTTAATTATGCCAAATAATTACAAACATACAAACAAAAAAACTATTAAACGCATTTATAATATTGGTTAGAAAGTAAGAATAACTTAGCCTTCGACTGCTTTCTCATGTAGTGGTAAGAGATCTACATTCTTAAAATGGTAGTGGACTATGCTGTTAGGGGTATGGCAGTTCTATTAATTAGTCGGTTTCTACGCGGAATCGCGGGTCGGCACGGCTTTGCCCGCAGAAGGGTAAATAGAGGAAATTCAGAAATTATGAATTTTTAATTGGTCTCCGCTGGGGATCGAACCTGAGATCTCCTAAAATTGTCTGGTTCTCACATACTCAACTCAATCTTCATTGTTATTCTGATCTTTTGAATCGCCGTCGCTAGAATGTTGAATCTACCGAGAGCAGGCCGATGTTATTTATTTACTGCTTTTAACGTTACGACGAATTTTGCGTAAGTAATATCATTAAAGTGAAACTTCACTTGGTGCGGTAGGAAATAGTTATTTGAAGGGAAAACTGTTTGACCTCGGGGTTGTAAATTATGTATCTGGTGTCAATATTTATGCGTGTCTCCAAGCTATGCTAACTTCTCTAGACTGCATTAGTGAGCCGCATTTAGTAAAAAGCCAACGAGAAAGGTTAAGAAGTAAGTTATTGGTTTGTTACAGTATCCTTGGGGCCAGGATTGCGAGCACATCTATCAACAAGTTCTAAGGCAAATCTTGCCTTAAAATTCGATCATCACTAGGTGACGATGCTAAGGTATAGATAAGAAGAAAATAAGTTTAAAACGTACCTTATAATGTAATTACTAAAGAAACTGTTATTAAATATACCTATGAGATAATTAAGTTATGGTCGATTTAGAAATTCGTTCGAGTTTGAAACTATTTTATGATTACTGTGATTTGTTATATTTAATTGAATCCCTTTTTTAAGTAAACTTACAGTACACTAATGAATTAAATTTAAATTAGAATTGAATTTAAAATTAATAAGAATTCTACAACTTTTTTCGTGCACTCATATACCTAGTGTGTATACAACAGAAACGATTATATTCCCCACATTGGACATAATACATGTACGGCGAAGTATTATAAGAAACCGCTAATTTTAGCATGATAAAGGTTAATCTGGTAATGTCGTTTGTACAAAGCAGGCATGAGATGAGACAAGTCATGTACGAACAGCGTATCAGATATTACAAGGTGGATGAAAATTATGTATATGTGCAGTGTTAGCGGCGAACATGAGCAATTAGTGGCGAGACGGGTGCTGCGGCGCGTGGGCCGCCCGGCACCGAACTTTGGACGCGCAATGCGATCAGTTTGTACTGCAGGTTGAATCTATGGGGCTCTCGCTAACCGTGAAATTGCATTTGTCCACATTGATAGGCATTTTGGCAGGGGTCGTTTCAGTTACTCTCATAACATTATGCATGACTCTATTCATACACAGCAGCTATTGTAGCTCTCACGAGGTCTTGACCTATAACGAAACAGTGCTAACATATGCAGCTATAAAGTTTACACCAAATAGTTATTTTCAACAGATACATCATAAACCCATGTTGACAAATTTAATTTCACTTTTAAGCATGGGTATCGTCGCCCATAGAGTCTCTCAGAATTCTTTATGCATATTTAGTCGTTATTTCGTTCGAAACATATATAATAATGTACATTATGACACTTCTTCACGCAACAAATTGATCGCACCGGCATGTCGAGTTCATGTGGCAATCAATAAGGGCAGGTTGGCTATGATCGCGGCGTGTCCAAGTATGGTGCTGGGGGCTGGATAAAGTGACTTTTCCAACAAGTTACAAACCGGTTGTCTGCGTTTGAAATACATAATTCCACAGCATTGTTCGTATACTCATCGCACATTTTCATAGAGTCAGAAAAGTCACTGATTAGCGCGTGGAGGTAGCGCGGGACTTGCCGGGAAGGCTCCTTCGCATTAGTTATAAGAACAGCAAAAGTGCGGGCCACGCCACAGCGTTGCATTTACACGTCTTCCTACAATTTAGTTTGTTCATTATGTGTGGACTATCACACGTACACGCGCAGCAACAAACGTTGACCGCACCGCACCAAAAATAAGCCTATGGAGTAATTTTACTAATAGACTCATTTAGATCACAGTTGCTTGCAAAATTTAAACAAAAGAAGCTTTCCATGGGCTACCTATTATAACAGGGGTTTACAAGGAAGGAGTTCACCCCGGATCCCTGACCATCGGATCAGGACCGCAAATACGTTGCGTGGTCGTCATCATCATCATCATATCAACGCATTACCGGCGCACGCAGAGCACGGGTCCCACCAAGCTGGCCCAGTGTTGATTGGTGGATTCCACAGGGCTTTGAGAACATTATAGGGAATTCTAAGACATGCAGGTTTTCTCAAAATGTTATCCTTCACCGTTGAAGCAAGTTATATTTTAATTTAAGCAATTAAAATAACACTTGTTTCAACGCACATTACTTAGAAAAGTTGAGGTGTGTGCTGGACTCGGCCCCAGTGAAGTCGAAGTCCTACCCACTAGCTATCACCACTTTGTTACTTAGTATTTTTGTACAATTTGAAAACAAAGAGAGACACCCATATCTTTCTAAGGGAGCATAAACGAGTTATTTTATCAGCCCAAAATTTTTGTTAATCTAGAGCAGTGATCCCAAGTTTTTTTTGAAGTTATTGTACTGTGAAACCACTGGTTTTATAATGGCTGGCGTAAGAAAATTCTATAAAATTTTAGGTGGATTCGTGTTTGATAGTCCATACAAAATATACTAAAGTTACTGGCTTTAGTAGCATTGTTATGCGTAGCAGCGCGGATACAAAGCTGTTATAATGCGAAGGAGCCATAATATTCAATGGACAAGAGCGATATTACGACACTTCGGGAGAAACTGTCCATACGGAGCGGTTCGATATACGTAATATTATTATACGAGGCGTTTGACGGTCGGGATCAGTTACGTCAACCGCCTGTGCTGTCGATGAGGGCTGGATGTGGTGCGAGCTGTGTGGGCTGGCGGCAGCAGTTCGCTTTGTGATGTTGCTTATCAAAAATTGATAATATAAATTATTTATGACCTTGGGGACGACTGCGTTGGCACCTCTTCTCCGAGCGTGTTCCAATTCAAATGGATATCACATAAGTAGCCTTACTGTAATTCATGTAAACTAACGTCACGTTTGGTGTCATTCTGTCATTTATCTGTAATGTAAATTGTTGACGACTCCATACAAATTTGATAGATTTACTTCTCTAGAAGCTTTTCTTATTTAATTATTATTTAGCAACGCCGAACAGAAATCATATTCTCTTTTCTCCTTGGATGAAGCGCAAGGCTGGTTTTCTAGAAATGTGTGGTTTCAACCTTTAACATTTCAAATTTGTGATCCATAGAGGCCTTGCATCAGTGCAAACTTATACCATTAGGCGATCAGCAAACATTGCGATTGTCGTTGTTTTTTACGACTGTGAAGAGTGTCACACAGGTGTCACGTCACAAATAAAAGTACATACTTTTTCAGATTGCATTGTCTAAGTAAATTTAATTACAGAAAAACTGGAATAATAATTGACGGAAATCTAAACTGCATTATTTCGGCTCCTAATTTCAAAATATACCGCAGAACATCCAACACACACTTCGGCCCGCAGAGTACAAAGTGTTGCACACTCTGTGAAATGACATATTAATATTTATATACAGTCTTGTTGCACGCACTTGATCATAGACAGATAAGAATATCTTTCTTAACTTCTGTTTTGCCATTTTTAACAGGTAGGGATCCAGATAAATGCATATTTGCATACAAATTTCGTTTGCAAATACTGGGAATGGGAATCTTGTGGTAGAACCAATCAAATCACTAGAGCCCTACTTTACAACAAAATTAAAAAGTGAACTTATTTGTTTGAAAGACCTGTTAAAAAACCCGGAACTTAATTTTTTAAAATAAATATCAACCACGAAAATTAAAGTTTAATATCCGTATGTGGATATAACTGAGCCCATTCAGGTACTGCGAGAACGGCAAGCAGACAAGAGAGCACAACGTGCTCGCGCCCAGTGCGTGCAGCAATCATTGTATAACACAATCATCGCAAACAATGCGCTGAAGACGTAATGTGAACCGCTCCGTTTTGTAGATCACATACTCTGCATACATTTGAATCTTGTACACGGACACACGAGCCGGCCGAGGAAACTCACCGAGCGCTGGCTCAATCCACGTAATGGCGTTACAAAATAGTTTATCTTTAATGTTCCAACCCGGACCGGCTCGGCTGATGGCCGCCAACGTTTCGCAATATTACCAAATGTTGAAACCAAGTTCACTTATGAGGGAGCTCGTTTGCAGCCGATCAACTAATTACATTAATTAGAATCCTCGCAGGATAGTGTGTCACGTGGAACTCGAGCAGTGAAATGTTAACGCCCCGGGAGAGACCGCGGCAAGTGAACCATTTATTGTAACCTAAGTTTTAAATTTGAAGAATGTAGTTAGCACTACCGTTGCTTAGCGCTACCGTTATTTTTTTATTCATGCAAGAACCCTTTAACCTAAAAAATCCATCAACTTAATCCTTGACCAATTAATGTACTACTGCTGGACGCGGGCCTCCTGTTCCGCAAGTGTTTGACTGTTATTTTACATTATTAGTGGACGGATCGAGCAGACATATACAAAGCTATAAACAAAGCGAAACTTCTGCGGCAGAAATAAGAATTGTGTACTAGGCTAAGACCAATATCGATGTTTTATAATCATTACTCAGTTACTTCATTTGATATCTATGTATACTTCACAAGGTTCACTCCTACAACGCGGCCATACAACCTCACACATATCCGTGTATCTCTGATCCCTTCACGAAAGCGAACTCCGAAGCTCATAACATTTAACTGCTCCTAATGAAGTTAAAGATAATGAAAGCATTTATTGCCAAACGGGCCCGAATTATGATTAAAGGCTGAAAGAAAATAGGATAATCGCAATAATACACAAGCTTATGAGGAGTCCAGGCTTCCGACCCACTCCATATATGTTGACAGCTATTGCCGGCTATAGCTCTGCGAAAGACAAGACCTAAAAGTTTTAATGTCCGATGAGTACACCCTTTGACCTATACTTTAAGCTCAATTTTTTTTAAAATTACTTTAGGTAAGTACGTACAGAATCCTTAAGATGCATGTGAAGTCCATTCATAGGATGTAAGAGGACGCAGGAGCAACAGGTGGCCTTTTTACCTTTTACCTTTTGTCCTGTTTATCCTGATGTGCTACTCATGAAGAGTAGCACATCAGGATGGGCACATCTTTTGTGTTTTAGCTGTACTTGGCTATGCTGGTTTTGTGACTTTGAATAGTGATGTTTACAGTACTTCAAATATCCTTTGCGCATGCACAGTTTTGCAATCAAATTTTGTAATTTCAACTAGAACAGACGGCCTTCACTGCCGTCAGTCCTGCATTCACAACCAAATCGTAAATTATAAATTGAATTGAGGACATACAGATACAAAATGTTTTAATTGAGCATGTGTCCTTTTGGAGACGGTATATCACTTTGTGTCAAAATCTCACCCTAAAATATGAATATAAAGCTCCACATTGTACGTATAAATAAGTCGTCCTCCAATTATGTCTGTTTATTTGCTAATATATAGTATATAATAAAGCCTAATTAAGTTTATTTGTAAGTAGAAAATATATTAATATAGCAAGTCGTCGATAAATAATGTTACATAACAAGAACTTCACTTTTTTTTCAAATTTGTAACTGTGCTAAAGAAGCTAAAGGTCGCTAGGTTTACTCTATAAAGTGTCTGAATTTAGGGAATTTTAAAAATGATGCACTTTAATGAAATGTCAGGTAAGTCAGCCGGCACTAGCTAGTCAGCATAGTGGAGGAGGGCGGGCGGCGCCGCGGGTACTCACGTCGATAGGCTGCAGGGCGTCGTCGTCGGCGAGCTGGCGGCGCGGGCGCGGCGCGGCGTACGCGACTTGCGCGGCGAGCAGCGCGGCGAACAGCACGGCGAACGAGCGTGCGGCGAACATGGCGGGCGGGCGAGCACTGGCCGCCTCGCAAAGCGCGCCCGGCTGGAGGGGCCGCGTGCGCTGACGTAACGCGCTTCGCGTCCGTTGCGCCACCCCCGCGACTCCTCCGACGCTGCGGATGCAGGGTCTGTGCCGCGCCACAATGATAAAGGTTCCACACGCCTTTGGAAACTTTATCGTGAACTCTCAGGCGTGCAGGTTTTCTGAAGAGGTTTTCAATGTCCGTTGAAGCAAGGGATATTTTAACAGCTTAAAACGCACATAACTTAGGAAAGTTTGAGGGGCGTGAAATCCTACCCCCTAGGCTATCACCGCTCTTCTTTAAATCTGATGATTAGTTGTGGTAGGAGGTTTCTGCCGTAGCTAGTAACCACGCGACTACAAAGACGTACCTCCAAGCGATTTAGCGTTCCTGTACGATGTCGCGTAGAAACCGCTTAGGGGTATGGGTTTAACGTAACTGTACCCCTATACCCCTAACAGGTTAGCCCGTTACCAACCTAGACTGCATCATCACTGACCAGCAGGAGATTGTAGTAGCTGGTAGTGGAATAAAAAAAATATTTAAATGAAATACGTCTCACGAAAATCTGGAACGCACTTCCGGTTTCCGTCTTCCCCGCTACCTACAACTGGAAGTTGTTGGGTTTCATCAAACGCGACACCTTTGATACTATAATTCAATTATTCAACGCGCTGACACGTAGCGCGCTGGAATACGCAGTCTCGGCGTGGAACCCTCACTATAAAAGCCACGCTGCAAGAATAGAGAGAGTTCAACGCTCCTTCACGAGGTACCTAGCCTTCAAAGACGTTGCTTGCCCATATAGAGCTAATTACGAATCAAGGCTCAATCACTTTAAAATTCAGTCCCAGAAAAATACTGCATCTCATAACTAAAGTTATTCATAATACTTAAGAATCTCAACGTCCCGCGCCGTATTCCCAGACACTCTCTCTCTTCTCACCTCATTTTTCAAGAAGTAATCCAGGCAGATTCGCTCCAATTAATCGTCTAGTAAAAGTTACAACAACCTGACCAACTCTGGCATTGATATCTTACACGCTACCCCAGAAAGTTTTAGGAAGAAAATTGTATGAGAATTAAATATAAATAATCTTCATTATAAATATCTAATTTTAATTTAATATAACTTATCAATCTGTTATAATAGCTTAATTCATATTAACATTGTATTTCTTAATAGTTTTTAGTTAAATACTTATTTTAGTTTTTATTTTTATATAATGTGACCGATGATAACAATAATAATACTGTATACGTACACCTATATTTGATTATTGTAATGGCACTAGACAGAATTTGTAATTCCAACACATAATTTAATTTTTTTAAGATTGTAGTTTCAATTAATTTCTAGTGTGTCTTATGAATAAATAAATAAATATAACAAGTTCCTTCAAATAAAGCTTAAATAAGAATCTGAGAAGATACGTGTTTAACTCTAGGTTGCATCCTCTCATCACTCATCTGGACTGATTGTAGGCAAATCTCGTTGCTATAAACCATATATAAAGATCAATAATTTCTGTTGAAGACGCCGCTACGACTCTTATGTCCGTTTCCACTAACGACGAACATGACTATGCCTAAATAAGTGACGCCTAGTCCAAGGAGATTCCTAGGCGTGCATCAACCGTACATCATTTAAGAGTTCATAAAACGTTTTTCTATTGACATCGCCTAAATCTCTAAAATGCTTAAATAAATGCTACGTTTTAAATTAGTACGGAGCATAAAATGATCATTGAAATTGTTATTAATTGGTATTTTTTTTGTTAATTTTTTTAGTTCAAATACAAAAAAAAACCTAGGTTTGACCGCAGCGAGACATACATAGTTCCTAGTACCTAGTGCCCACCCTGCTGGCAGCATGGCTCCTTTGAATGGCGAAACAAATTCCTTGGCCGAGGTAACTGCGAGCGCCAAACTCCCCGGAAGATAATTATAAAATAGCAATTACATGAATTTAATAAGTACCTTTATAATTATTTTGTTCAACTTAATTATATCATAGAAATCTTTAACCTCTAGCTTCCGAAGGAAAGATACTTCCGAATAATACTGGGTTACATTTTATTTTGTTAAACAACTCATGAATTAATGTTGGTTTGGGAGAGACTCAGAGGGTGCGTTGGAGTCCGATCGGGTTGGATTATATTGTTTCACAGCTGTGATTGTTGAAAAATTCGTCTTAGTGTTGTGAGTACTTGATATCATATGGATACCTACGGATAATTTGGCTACACCGCGAAGATCGGTGATTTCTTGCCGGTTCCGGTTTCCGCACCGCCTATAATTTGATTTCAATACATCAAGAATGAATAGGCATCTTCTAGACAAACGTGTTCCAGCATACGCTGCTTTGTCCTAGTTTAAAAAACCAGCGAAGTGTGGGTCAAATGCTTGTACCTTGGCTTAGGGTCGTCAATCGGTGTCATACATCAGTAATCAAGTCAACCGACCAATCTACACCAATGTTATAAATGTGAAAGTGAGTAATGTAGCTATCCAACCAATGTTATAAATATTGGTTGGATAGCTACATTCGGCTTCCGTATCGTATCCTTTTAACCGCGTGAGCAGCACTTTAACGATAACTTATATTTATGACTAGCTATTGCCCGCGACTTCGTCGACGTTCGTTTAATTTTTTTTTAATAAACTCGTAGGAACAGTATATTTGCCGAGTTTTACAATAACAATGTCTATCTCGTTTTTTGGGTTTAAAAATGGCCTAAAAGGTAAACCGGGAGCGCTTAAATAAGTAGTTTAAGTGGGATGCACAAATAAACATACAAAAGTCAAATATAAAATCTGTTTTGGGTGCTCTATCAATATTAAACTATACGTATACCGATATAATTATATATTAAATCTGAATAAAATTTTCAAAAAATATTTTATGTAGATTTACATGAGGGTCCCATTGAATTTTATCTAACGTTATTTCGAGTGTTGCATTCATTTCCTCGGTATTAAAAGTAAAATGGCTATTCATATTATATTTATGGAAATAAAGAAAAATCCTTAATTTCTATTTTTATATGCAATGTGTTTATTAAACTCTCTTAAATCGAAAGAAATCCATTTATGTTACAGGTGTTTGAGTCCGAAAGGTATTTGAAGTCGCTTTATCTTATATTAAAATATTATTGCTTTTCGTAAGTTCCACGGCATATGACCGACCTTTAACCTAAGTTCCTTTAAGATGTGGGCACTTGCTATATTTTAGTCGGACTTTGTGCCTCCGTCTCCGCTAATACTATTGACAGGACATTTTGAATGTTTAACACTAACTTTAAAACGAGAAAAACGGCGACCGATAGGTCCGTGCCGAAAATCCGGCAACAAATAAGTCCGAAATAAAAAAAAATAGGTGTATATAATTAAAACGTTTACGTTTTTGACCCTGCGCGTGTAAAAGATTATAATGATTGATATTCGGACGCGCCGAGGCATTGCTCTAATCTGCTAACGCGCACCTGAGGTCACCGTTACAACATGCTGTACACGAGAGCGTGACTGCTTCCTTTCCTTTCGGGACGCAAATATCCGTAGATATAATCATATCATTTTACTAGACTTAAGCTACTATAATTTTCGTCTATTTATAATATGAATATTATAAAAGCACGTTAGACGTCAATGACGGCAATGTGCGCTAGCCATTTCTCTGGCAAAAAGTATACGTCAAAGCATGTTCTTAATTCGATAAGCTTAAAAATGCAATTTCTTTTCAAATTTATACTAAGTACAGTGGCCGAACCCTGTGAATTGAGGCTAATGACAGATTAGAGAACTACTTCCAAGTTTAACACAGTGTCTATACAACGCAATGCTGTAATCTCCCACCTCTCCGCGTTCTTATGAAACACTAGAATACTTTAATCATCGATATTTTTAGGCCCTACATTATAGTTATTTGTGCTTGTTTGTAGGACAAAATAATTATTTTATAAACAAGCTAGTTTCGAAATTGACTTTAGTGTATATAGCTTGTATTCGACATACTACCCCGTTTTTCAGAATCAAATACCATACAAATTGTCATTAGCCTTTGGAATCCGGCATCTTCTTTCATTGTAGAAATATATAGGTTAGATCCACAACGCTGCCCCAAAACAGAGGGTTAGTAAGGTAACGAGACACACACAAACACATCACATTACCGAATAGGAAGGACGCAGCCAACTTTGCCCCGAGTAGCTCAAACTTGAGCAGAAGAATAACGAGTGACCTTGAATAATCTAATGCTACACTGTGAAAATCGTAGTAGATATAGCCTAGCCCTTTTGGGAGGTCAAGTCAGTCTGTTTGCTTCGCTCTACCACCGGTTCAGAAGGCAGATTCTACCGGCAAGAAAATCACCAGTTGTTCTTCTCCTAAATTTTACAATTTAACAATAGCTTTCTTTAACGAGATGAAAGGGGAGCGGTCAACTTTAAGAAACCAAGCCATTTAGACTTTCCATTAAGTAACCATAATTTATGTGTTTTATTATTTTTTTAAACTTAATCAAAGGTAAAACTATTTCTTATGTATCATGTTTTTTGTGAATCACACAAAAAAAACTAATGTCACCTGAAAAATTTAAACAAGTTTTAAATGAATAATCAAATAAAATAAACTAATGACATTAGCGGGGTGCAAACTGAAGCAAAAACTCTTAAAATATTTTTTCCTTTTTACTTGTCACGTGCTTGTGACTGACCGGCCTATTAGCTGCAATTACAACGAGCTACGTGCAAACACACTTCCTTATTGTGCAGCTTCCATGAGCTCGGGCGCAGCGGTAGACGGGCGTCTCACGGCTATGCCACATGGAGTTTTGATTACAGGGCCCATAAGCGGTGTAATCAAAACTTTTCCAACATCGAATTTTGCACAAACAAACGGCCTTACTAAGCGGATGATAGAGCGACCTGCTTCAAGCAACAATTCGAGGATGTTTTTTTAACGTATGATGAAAAACCATTTGCATTGTTCGAATTAATATTAAATTTTTCCGGTCCAAATTATAAATTCTCGTTTTCTACCGTATTTCATACCCCTCGCTCGCTTTTTGCACTGAATTTTAATTGACACAGCTGGGCTATACACTAATGGGTTAATAATCTTTAACCAAGCTCAGGTCTGCTCTGGCTGGGCTCTGACGGCACGGCGCTTTGTACTAATCCACAGGATACCAACTTTGTAGCCGTGGAGTCCTTACGATGCCTTGCAGTAATGACAATGCCTTGTAGTGGGGGAAACGTTATATTATTTTAATGTATTTTGTATTTAATATAATATCTTCAAATTTAATTCTGTATTGCATATTTTTTGTAGTTATCATTTAGTACATTGTACCTTTATTTAACCATACCACAATAAAATCCTTTCCTTTGCACACTTCTTGTTTCATATGTTCTCATAAATATTTTATGGTACATAAATAATAAATAAATAAAGGTTGACAGGACATAGGCTTACTTTTAATCTCAAGAAAATAAGCGGTTTCTACTGGATTTGTAAAAAAACTGTTAAAAATGCGGGTCAAATAGTTATGTATTTTTTTTGTTTAAAGCCAACCACGTCTTTCAGACCAGAACACAGCATTGCAACAATGCTGCTTAGTGGAAGAAATAATGATGGTGGCAGTTCCCCGGACGAGCTCTGCCACATAAGCTCTACTATCACTAAATATTATATAAACTATTTGAAACTGCGCAGCTGCGGGTTTGATTATGATCTTAAGCCCCAGCAGGTTGTAACGCCATCCACCATCCACGCCACCCCCGTAGTTGGCAGTGAAGTACTAATTTGTCGAGAAAAAATATTTGGAAACGATCATTGTTTAAACGAACGCATCGTTACATGTGACCCGCGACCTCTCGGCGCGGCCGCGCGTGAGGCAACCGAGCCTTCTCCGGCGCCCCACTGAGCCACATGCCGACCACCAAACTGAAAGATATTTTAATCGTAGATGTGCTCTTGCACTAGTTTATATGAGAATAATCTTCTTTATGTTTATTCCTTTTCAATTTATGGACACACTGGCCTCCCAAAATGATAGCGGTTCGTCAATAATTTTGTTTCTTCATTGGTAACAGACTAGCAGTCTACCCTGATGCAACTTGCGGATGTGGCCCAAGATGATGCCTACTCACTCTTGTTTTAAATTAGAGAACAGTATTCATATTCAGGTTTTAAGAATTAGGGAACAGAACTGGAAAGATTGCATATTATCAAAACTTACTTAACAATTATTCATTGTAAAGTCAACATCTCCTGATGATGCTCCGGTTTCGGAGCGAAACGTGCGTAGAGGGTATATTGCCGAAGATCTGTTTGGTGTGGGGTATAAGGATTGAAGAAATTATAAATTACACCACACAGATTCTCCTGCTTTTCGCGGAGTATAGCAAATTAAGCTTAATTTTGATAATATATCATGGATTTCCGCAAAGTAACGCCTGCTTCTATCCAATATTTGGAAAGATTGCTCCAAGCCCCAGCCACGCGTATAAGAGAAGAAGATGTAGTAGGTAGTTCTAGAGCTCTTTGTGACAGAGCTGGTCCGGGGAAGTACTAGCGCCATGCCTTTTTCAGCCGCCAATCAGCATTGCTGTGTTCAAGTCCGAAGGTTGCGGTGGCCAGTATACTAAGGCTGGTTCCATGATCCCAGGAAATTTCAGGCGAAAATAGTTCCCACGGGATTTAAAAAAAATGTAATGATCGCGGACGAAGAACGCGAGCAATAGCTAGTATGGCAATAACTGTTGAAAGTGAAGCACAATGTCTCGTTCCCGAGAGACCTCAGTTCTAGCAGTCGGTGTTCATGTGCTGTATGGCCATTGATGTCATCATCAACATCATATCAACCGATTGACGTCTACTGCTGGATTGACGTTTTTTTCTAGGGAGTTCCAAATACTACGGTCTTGTGTCAGCGGCTCTCTTCAACTCGTTTACACTGATTTATCTGATCCTAAACTTAGATACCTCCATTTTACGTTACCAAGCATTCTTGACTAGTGATTTTAGGTTCAATTATGGGGTCGGGCTGAAAAGTGTTAGGTATTGGGTTTTCCTTTCAATAAAGTTCAGGGGTAAGAAATTGGGTGTCGCGCCTCGGAAAATTAAATATTAAAGTCGTTGGTCATTTTTAAGCCGCCAACCCGCACTATAGCAGCAGGGGGGAACTCTGAAACCCTCTCTTCTATGAGAGGCAGCGCCACATTAGTAGGCTGGTGATGCCAACGATAATTTATCTACACTATGGCTATTCCAACACTTCAATCAGTTTTGTACCCAGTCAACGTAATCACTAAGTGAATGGATATAAATAACTTGGAAAATTCGTAATTCGTACCTAACTTTAAAACACAGGCTATTTCAAGGTTCGTGGTGTACATGTAAGTGGCAATTACATTTGGTGCGAATTAGTTTAAACGGTCATTTCCACACTCATAAATGCGAAAGTGTCTACCAGTCTGTTTATTATATTTCCAAAGCTAAGCCTTCTAACCGATTAATGAAACTTTGTATGTAGACAGCTGGCGATTGCACTAAAAATCTGTAGAAATTTCCTTCCGAACTCGTTGTAAAGTATACAACAGATAGACAGAACTGTCTATTACTAAGTAGGAATATGAAGAAGGGGCATGAATTTTGTCGCGCTAATGTTTATATCAACATACTCGCTGAAGCGAAGGGTGTGAGTGAGGTATGTATGTCATCATCTACTTATTAATCACTAGCTGTTGCCCGCAACTTCGTCCGCTTTTGTCTTTGTTCTTCGAAAGACATGTGCCTCATAAATGTGGCAGCACTTTAAGTATTTCTAAGTCTGGTGTAAAATCGTCAGACCCTTTCGTCTCCTCTCCCAAGGGAACTGAGCTTAATTTCGGGATAAAAAGCATCCTATATTACTTTTAATACCTTCAGGAATACGTGTACAAAGTTTCGTGATGATCGGTTTAGTAGTTATTGCATGAAAGCGTAACAAACAAACTTACATTCACATTTATAATATTAGTAGGGGTTAATATTCGAATAAACAACGACACAGTATGAAATAAAATAAAACAAAATAATGTTAGCTTTGCTGTGTAAAACCGCTAAGCTAACCTTGACAAGAAGCAACCCAAGTCGCAGCTGCTGCGCGCGACTGGCTAATGTAACCTTCTAGTACAATGTAGGAGCTTCAAAGTGCAATCTTTTACATCAATGATACTATTCCAATAAAAGCAAAATCATAAATCGTGAGCGTGTAGAAACCGCACACTTCTCACGTGTGAACCATAAGTGAAGTAATAATATGTACAATTCACACTTGTGCAATAATAAGTGCTCATCAAGGAAAACATAAAACATTTATAGTTTGCATACGCATATAGAGCTTTCAGCGATGTTCGAGGCAACCGAGTGATTTCAAGAAGCTTAGGTAGTATTAGGAATACTGCGTTCTATTTCACCAGAGTTTAGCTGATCTGTGAAACAATGCCCGAAAAAGGCAGAATATTTCAAATCACACTGGTGGTTCATGAGATGAACGCATTTAAACATTCGTTATAGTCTCAACTTTTTATTTTTCATTTAACTTGGCTCACATACCATGGTCTTCTGACGCTTGGGGCCAGCGGCCTTGCATTGTTTACCGTTGTATTTGGAACTCTCTAGAAAAGACCTACGTCCAGCAGTGGACGTGCATTGGTTGATGCCATGCCATGATGATGATGATGGGTCATACATTTTGCATTTAATTTTCTCCTTAATTTCTTAAGATAAACATTATGATATGTTATGTTTGCAATTCTTCTCAACTGAAGCAGCAGTAAAAACTCGTTTTAAAAGAAATAGTTGCACAGTAAAGGTCGCATTTTCTGTGTAAATAAATGATACATTACCTAATAATATATTAGATGATTCCTGCACCGCGCTCCCCAACGCAACCCCGTCACCGTCAGTCATGTAGCACGTTATAAAAAACCTACACTACCTACTTTACCTGGATGTTCTGTCGCAACAAAGCGTTTTGGACCCTTGACTTGACTACCGGCTTTCACCACTAGTAGTGTAAAAGTAATTTTTAATACCTACTACCAATAAATAGTGCTGTGCTGCCATTAATGACTGTAATCTAAGTATTCTTTCTAAAATGATATAGATAGGTAAGTTACAAAACGTTGCTACAAGCGATTGACGAACCGTCGGTTCGTGTTTGGCGTATTCTACCAGCGCCGAGCAAGCCGAGAGGTGCAAATATAGAAACCGATAGCAGTTTACTGCCGTTTGAGTGTTTTGGAGTAGAGAATAAGGGGTCATGGGGCTCGAGCTCTTTTTAAAGAATTGTCATAAATGGGTAACCATCCTAATGCTGGCAGTTACCTTGGCCAAGAAATGAGTTGGCCAGCCTCTTAACTGCCAGCATCTTAACCATTATACTTTGCTGCGCAGTTTCGAAGACGTTTTACATTTAATATTGTTACATAGTTTACTGTAGGTTATTTTTAATTAATTTTTTTTATGTATTTTAAGTGTAGTGTGTAGTACTAAGGATGTCAATAAATAGATATTTACATGAAAAATGTGTCAAATTACGATATAAAACCATTATGTTACTAATTAACATATCTTGTGCGTTGAGATAACAACTTAGAAGCACTAATACGTTGTATCTTTGTTGCGAATAATAATACAATAGGCACTTTTACTATTACAAAAGCATCAGTCTAGCTGCCCTCTTTATGTAATACTACTCATCGGATCTTATTGTAGTAACTATTGTTTAAAAAACTATAAAAAGGAAAGAGGTATACTTTATGCTATGCATAAAGGCCTGCACAATATTTATTACCTACCTTTTTCCACTGAGCAATCTTAACTTAGTGCAAAAGTAGTTGTTAAATAAAATATTGACGGAACAGACACAGTTTGACTGAGGAAGATTAACTCTATTAGATCTATTTTTGGGAATTGATAGAATTACCTAGCACTTTTTTTTTGATTAAAATAGAGTATTTTTAATTTGTACACCACTCAGAAAAACAAGACACAAAAAAGGGAACAAACACATGAAGAATGAAGCAGGATACAAAAGGCGCTAAGTAGCGATCTCTGCCGGGCAACCTTAGGATTAAGAAAACTAAAAAGAAAAAACCAATAGGTGGGGTACACTATATAATACATACATACAAATATCTACATACTAATACATAAACCAGACTACACAAATACAAAAATACTTTTGATAAATATACAAAAATAAATATATATATTATGTACTTAAACTGCTAATATTACACATAAATTTGTAATTATAAGTAGAAAGGCTATAATTGTGTTTTATTGTAAACAAAGTAGAATCAAGCACAATGTTGTATCGGGGTTAGGAAAGTAGATCTCGTTATAACACTAGGAAGACCATAATATAGAGAGAGGGAAATAGTAATGTGATAGCATGCCAGGTTATTGACACCACCTCTCCCCACCCCACCGCCCCACGTTCCACCTCCGCATCACCTTCATGTCGCAGTGGAACACACGGAGTTCGATTCCGGGCTGGTAACTTCTCGCTGGTTGATATGTATTCAGGTTTTCAATCCATGTGGTGGTGCTGGTTAAACACCGCATAAAAACTGATAAGGTATATAATTTAGCCCAAAACCTTCAAAATGTAATTTATAGGTTAGAAACCACTCTAGCAAAGAAACTGTAGTAAATTTTTAGTTTCTTGCATTTAATTTTTTTCAAGAGATTAGCTAAGCTAGCGAATGAAATAAATCATGCTTTGTGATTTACGTCTAAAATCTTTGAACACACGTAAAATTAAAGTTTTAATTGAGTAAACTCTGACCTGACCCTCCCTGATGATCATCTGTATCGAAGGGGACCTGTCTACGGTAATAATTATTTCATCATGTATGACATTACATTTTGGACGCGGCGGCCAAGCGCCGATGTCCGCAACAATTATGCAATCACTACAGTGCATGCAACTATTTGTTTGTACTGTTGTTTACGTCTGAGAATCAGAAAAGAAATCAGAAAGATCATAGCTCTCTACGAAAATAGTTAGTAAACAAAGTGTGACACAAATAAATTAATAAAGTTGATCATTCCGGCAACGGCCTGCGACTGTTGCGGCCGTCTCTTGCGTTTTGCGGCTTGCGATTGCTTGCAACTAAGAGGATCCCTAAATATAGGTCGTCAGGCGATTGCTCAGATTAAAAGATGGCTGGATCAAAAACAATTCAAAAGTTACGATACTTACGTGGAGTCATCATCATATCAACCCATTACGGGCCCACTAGAGGGCCCGTGTTTCCTCCCACAGTGAAAAGAGTTTAGGCCGCAGTCCACCACGCTGGCAGTATCGTACGTACCTGAGTACTTAATATAAATAAAAACAAAACGGCCAAGGCAGTATCAATACTTGCATTCGTTGTTACATCAAACATTAAGACTAACATTAATATATTGTAAACTAAAACTCTTTCAATGAAACTAAAATATTACATTAATGCGTAAATATTGCATAGAGTATACGGAGAAAACAGAGATCCTCTCTTTTTAGAAGTCAGTTAAAACATAACCTTTAAATTGAAATTCATCAAATTATGTAATCATCGTGGTTTTTTAAATGGCATCTTCCTCAGACTCCGAGTCGCGAAGGGCGAACAATGTAATTATCGTAAATAGTTTAGGCGGCGCGTTGAAGTCTTTTGTACGGCGACACGCGATGCGATCTACTCCGTACTCGTAACTACTCATCAGCATTGATAGTGGTGGCGACTGGCATACAAAGGTCGTTATATTTTTCTATGTATTTTGTATTTATTCCACTACAAGTTCGCCCTTGGCTAAGAGCGGACTAACCTGATCAGGGATATCGTACCGGAATGCTAAATCGCTTAGCGGCACAGCCTTGTCGGTAAGGTGGTAACTAGCCTCCAGTTAACCTTATTTGCATTAATGATTTTAATTTCATAAATCGGGAAAATTACTGTACTTAGGCGCTCAAGGAAGTATTTAGGAGAAGGTATATAAAATAATAATTAAAGTAAATAAGTAAGTATATATTGTGGCGATAGCCTAGTAGTTAGGACTCTGGCTTCACTTTCAAAGGGACCAGTTCGAATTCCAGCACGCACACAACTTTCTTAAGTTGTGTGCGTTTTAAGACCCGTGCCCTGTTTTGAGCCAGTAGCGGGTGATACGATGCATTAAATACATCGATCCTCGATGTAATGGCATTGTTGTGAACAGCAGTCAGGTCATTACATCACAGAAGCTAACTTCTGAAAATGCAAATTACATTTTAAATGAGAATTTAAAAACGGAAGAAACATTATGTTGAGTAACAGAGTGTTGTTCGGAAGGTGCAGAGGTTGCGTGCTGCGGGGTTCTCATTAGGCAAATTACATTCATAGCGCTCGCTAATTACCTCCGACGGAATATTCATGGGAGAGCATTGTGCGGGCGCCGAGGTCTGCGGGATCAATATTGTGCATGTGAACATATCTTTAGCAATCATTCATACTTGCAACAAGGCCGCACTGCGACGCTAAACAAAAACTATTAGAATGATAATAAACAATAACCTCTCACTCTCCCAACCAGCACTGTTTAAACGTGGCTTGATGGAGTTTGCTATGTTTTTCATTGCCTATATAAATAGAACATATTACGACATTCCCTTTAGCCCTTGCTTGCAATCATACCTAATAATGGATTATGTAGTCTGAAATGGTACCGGTCTGACTTGTGAGGCAACTAGCTGACCCGCGCAACTTCGAAAAACCTAGAAACGAATTGCAGCGCTACCTACCAGGTCCAGTTCTATTTCCAAACTATGTTATTCGCGGCCCGCTGTATTTTTTCTGCTTTTTGCGTTTCTATACCCGTCGCAACTTCTTAGCGATAAGTTCAATTTGAATAATTTATAAAGGAATTTGCAGGTATATCATCAAAATTAATATTTATAAAACTATGTATTTGGATAAGGATTAATATCATGATAGGAATGTCAACATCTTACGATTATACCCGTGTTTTGAAAGAAAATTTTAAGAAAGCAGTTATTGTGACTTAACCATAACAGTTCGACTTATAGCCTCGCGACTTATTTTGTAGATAATCACGATTACTTTAAACATATAGTGCATTATTTTTATGTATCATCAATCATTTTCGCGGAACTCCAGTAAAACTTTAAGTCGGTATGACATTAGAAAACATCGTTATGTTTCAGCCAATTTACAGAAGACCATAGTAAAATATACACTAAAACCATCCATCCATCCATACATCCATCCTCACAAACTTTCGCATTAAAAATATCAGTAGGATGGTACGCATGCATTCGATCAAATTCAAATTCAAATTCAAATACAAAATTCATTTATTTCAAGTAGGCCTAATATAAGCACTTTTGAAACGTCAAGTCTGTCTGTTTGTAGTGATTCTAACACAGAGTGGTTCGGAAGGCAGATTCTACCGAGAAGAAGCCGGCAAGAAACTCAGCAGTTGCTCTTTTCCAACATCAACAATTTACATTTTGCATTTTAACATTCATTTTTCTATCTTGTGAGAGCTGAAAGCGGAGCCGGATGCTTCCAAGCAACCTTGTCATTAAAAAATTCATCAATTGTATAGTAACCTCGCTGTAATAAATGTGTTTTAACAAATTCTTTAAACTTGTGCATTGGCAGGTCCAAAATCACCTTAGGAATCATATTATAAAAGCGTATACTCAATCCCACAAATGATCCCTGTACCTTACGCAGACGATATGCATATGACACTAATTTATGACCATTTCTTGTAAGTCGACTGATCGTTGTACTATATGCCTTCCGACTTGCGAGTATCTGTAAAGAGTTATGTTCTTTATCTCCGATAACATTTATCAGATCTTCATTAGACAATACATGCTTTTTAGTATACACTTTCAAATAAAATAAGAATTAGTAAAATCGGTTCAAATTAAGCGGAGCTATGAAGTAAAGTTGATAAAAATATTTATCCCGTTTCCCGGAGGAAACCCGGAATACCAGCTACAACTATACTAAATTTTATTTAAATCCGTTCAGTACTTTTCACGTGATGCCCGGACAAACAAACAGAACAAAATTTAATAAAAATCTGTTTAGACTCAGTATCGATTATAAAGCATTCCCCGATCAAAATTTTCAAAATATATTAAATGTACAGAAATCTTCCAGTCACAGTTTTGATATAAGTATAGATATAGATAGATTAACAATTAAAACATAAATACGTTTTCTGTGTGTACCCAAAATAGGAAAGTTTACAATTTCTGTTAATTTTTCGCTCGGTCATCGTAAGTTTTATTTCAATTAATTAAAAAAGAAAAATAATGCACTTCTAATTACAAACAATCTTTATTTTAGTGTAATGTTGTGTAACAAATGTTATGTATTTATTACGAAAACCTACTATTTTTATTATTAGCCTCCCACCAGAATAGATCAGAGAATTCACAGCTATTATAAATTCCCAAATTGGCTCTGCCGGAAATCGAACCCGGGACCTCCATAGCGCTCAACGCTGCACCGGGGAGGTCGACAAGAATAGAATGATAATGAACAATAGCCACTCTCCCAAGCAGCACGGCTGAAACGTAACTTGACGGTATTTATAATGCCCTTTCATTTCCCTGTATTAATACAACTTACGATATTCAATATATTTCAAAAAGCACGCAGAATCAAGTCATGATGTAACATGTCGTTGGCTGTTTATGTGTTACTATTTGTTGGTATTATTTGTGGCCACTGAAAGTTTTTTTTATGTAGCAATTGTAAGGATCCTAACCTAGACACTTGTGACTTGACCCTTATCTAACGCAATAACTAGACATGCAATTGTATTCCGCCAAGCACATTACTGTCAGCACGATGCCTTGGCATCACCGACCTGCGTTATATTCTGTTTTCCGCTAGACATTAAATTTGCCGCATAATTTAATTGACATGCACCACAGATTACAACTAACATGTGTTAAAATCCTCAAAACCCGTTAACCAGCGGCATGGTGGGTGGGCCCATTAGCTATGAGACATTAATAAATTAGTTATCATAGCTGGGACCGATGGCTGCTGCTCTTCAAGGCACAGAGGTCATTAACGCCTTTTTCCTAAATCCGGTCTAATAATCTATTACGGAAATCCTTAAAAGGAATACCGAATATCTAATGTTGCTTCTACCGCCGAATCAAACCTTATACTTCTCAATTTCTTGAGTGCTGAGTTAAAATCCTAGCACACACCTCTAACTTTTCAAAGCTATGTGCGTTTTTAAGCAATTAAAATATCACTTGCTTCAACGGTGAAGGAAAACATTGTGAGCTTCATGCCTGAGAATTCATTATAATGTTCTCAAAGGTGTGTCGAGTCCACCAATCCGCACTGGGCCAGCTTAGTGGTGGCCTTAACCCCTTTTCATTAAGCGATTAGGTCCGTGCTCTGTAGTGGGCCGTTAATGGGATGTTATGATGATGATGAGAAATGCAAAACTTTGCCCCCACAATGAAAGCAATATGAATAAAAATTGAAACCTCAATGAATTGCTTTCGTATATTTTTATGCAACACATTGCGCGGTTTGGCACCTTCACTTTGCTAAACTATGATTTATGATTTAAATTATTAGTTTTTGGTTTATAACCGGCCGTTAGCGCGGAGCTAGATGAGGTCACTTGGACGCAATCGCAGCCTAGTTGCATAACGCAACCTTTGGGCACTTCTATACCACTACCCATTATGCGGGCGATCTTATCTGTTATTATATAAAGTGTGCTTAAGAGCCTTTGCGGAAACCTGTCGTTATACAGCACATAGCGAATTGGGAATAAGCCAATACCGCGATGACTGTCACGGGCATTCTGTATCAACGCGTTCATTATATATTCTACTGCTATCATAGCTTTATAATGATTAAACGAGCAGTAGCTATGATGATTGAGCAAGAAATAGTTCTGATTTTACTTTATAGTAATTATTTACGTTAGTAATTCCCCGGGCGAGCTCATATGAGTGTCGCAAAAAACTTTAGTACTACAGCACTTTGTAAACTTTATGTACTGTACACTTTTTTTTTTCCTTATACACACAAACTGTGTGTGTTCAAACTTAGATCGACGATCTTGTTTGACAGCCACATGTTATAATGCCAGGTGACTGGTGGACAGTCAACAATAGCCATGACACAGCATACCTACTCATTATAATGAACTGGTCCGTCTGGACACAAGGAGGGAAGTTTCTGCTCAGTATTGGGACAGTACAGTTAAGAATAGAATATAAATAGCTACTAAAGCTGGCAATATCCCCCAGCACAACGGTAATTTAATATAGAAGAAAGAATAGACAAGACAAAAGTTGTGTAATATGAGGAATCTATTCTAATATTATAAATGCGAAAGTGTATTTCTTTTTTTTGATTTGTTTGTCCTTGTTTAAAGTCCTATGTAAGCAATTGGCTTGAGTTTTAACATAGTGTTAGTTGAAAAGACGAAGGACTATTTTTTATCCCGAAAAACATCGAATTCCAAAGGGTACAAAACTAACATATGTATTTTTACACTAGATATTATCTTTCTTTTACTAACAAAGCAACCAATTCACCGCGGGTAGCACCGCAGGGCGCAGCCAGCAATATATATACATAGTAAATGTAATTTGAGTAAGTGTGACCGGAATGTGCGACGGATGTGCGCCGCAACCTCACACGTCGCAAACACAGCATTACATCAACTATTATTTCCTGAGAGGCGAACAGCTTTATGTAATTTTAATCTCGTTAACTTCAGAGGTGCCAATCCGCATGATTTCATACAGTACCTTGAGTTACTAAATCTGGTTCAGTGACTCACGGCAGATAATTGGGTCGATTTTCAATATCTACTGCTAGGCGCGTAAATGTTTATAAATGTGAGATATTAAAATAGTTGATTGCTTAGAAAATCCAGTATGTATCATGATCATTCTGATTGGATAGCTTAATATGCAAGTGTTACTACGTTATTATGAGCTTCCGTATATGTGGAAAATTCACATTGAAAATGTCTGCATTGAATTAAATCGTTTTTCTTATGCGCTGTACATGCTTTCAAGGGTGGTTAGCCACAATACGTAGAAGTATGATAGCATATAATTCTTACGTGACTGCTACTTTGCGATATGGTATTATTTTTTGGAGAAATGCAACTGACAGAGAAAGAGTATTTAAATCACAGAAAAAATGTATACGTGCTATTTGTCACCTAAAACCAACAGACACATGCAAACCTCACGTCCAAAAATTAAAAAAATTGACTAGTGCATGCCTGCACATTTATGAAGTTGTTGTATTCATCAAATTAAATGGAAATCTGTTTAGGTTCTCTGAACAGAGAAGTGAGAGTGTAGGAGGCGAAATAAAATTTGTTTTTCAAAACATTCATCTGCGCAGTTTTATAAAAGTATTTTTAATATGGCACCTAAGATTTCCAATAAATTACCGGAGGAGCTGACTGATAAAAATCTTAGTACATATAAGCTGAAACATAAATTAAAACAATATCTTACTGAAAAATGTTATTATTCCGTAGATGAGTACTTTGCTGGTACTTAAGGCCTAAATTAAATTCATTGTCATTATATAGTATCGGCCATAAAATTGACATTGTAATTAATTAATTTATATTATGATTGACGTACCTAATCTAATTATGAATGTTTTTTATTATTTTTAAGTTAAGATTTACATGCCTCTAAATGGGCTAAAACATTTCACATGTTTTTTGCAAATAAATGATTATTATGATTATGTTGCCCGCGTACTTCGTCCACTTTAATAACTTGGGAATCGTTCATTTTTCGGGGATAAAAAACCTGTGTTATTCCCCGCCAATCCAACTAACTTTATGCTACAAATCTTTTATTTATTTAGGGCGTAAAGGAAGAAAAAACAGCCGACGGCCGATTGGCGCAGTTTGCAGCGATCCTACTTTCTGAGGCCAAGGCCGTGGGTTCGATTCCCACAACTGGAAAATGTTCGTGTGTTGAGCACAAATGTTTTTCAGTGTCTGGGTGTTTATATGTATATTCTAAGTATTTATGTATATTATTTATAAAAATATTCAACAGTCATCTTAGTACCCATAACACAAGCTACGCTTACTTTGGGGCTAGATGGCGAGATGTGTGTATTGTCGTAATATATTTTAATTTGAAATAATTTAATTTTAATTTTGGAACTTAGAACCCATTAATTTCCCGAGATAAAAATAACGTATGTAGCTAAATGCAATATGTACTATTTATGGGGCGTCCCCACGATGAAAACTGTCTGTACTAGATTCCCGGTGCAGTGGCCAAGTCATCATCCCACTTGTTACCGCACCACGGCTATACAAAAGCTTCCATTCTCATACGAGTTTAGGAGCTCGGGTAAATGGAAATAAGGAAGTCACTTCCCTTGTTATAACTCTATTTAATCTGCGCGTTCGCCGTGTGTACAGCGCAGTGTACCGATTGCAACTCTCGTGTTAAAATTTAAATTTTTCCTATTAAAATAAACGGTCGCGGCGGGGCGACTCGCTGTATCAGCAACAGGAGTCGTGTTGCACTATGCATATGTTCCTACACGAGGGAGCGATTCCGGAATAGTCTAGAACTTTCCACGCTATTCCAAAGTGGTGTGACGGGCTCCACAAACAAACAAAACGCCACACATGCATTTCTAAAATTAAGTAATTACGGATTCCGGATTCCTTCTGTTTAATTTGTAATAGATTGCTAACGAATCTAGGTCGAAATAACAGTGTAACAGGGAAAAGCCTCTCTAAATGTCAGTCTAATTATGAGTAATCTAGTTAAGTATGCATAATATTGAAATAATTCTGTGGAACTGATTATATCAGCGAATAGTCTTTCACAGTAAGAGCAAACTATAATGATGTAACGGATAAGTGTTATTTTGAAATTGGGATTCCACTTCCTCAAGCGATAGTTAGCAAACAGACATTTAAAAAAAACAATCGTTCGCATCCGAAGTGTCGAAAGCTGAGCACACAGCAGTCGCGATAACACAAAGCCTGAGCGATGAGTTCAACAGACAAATAGCATCCGCAGTGTGGCAAGAGCGGCACACGACCTGCCCAAATACTTTGCGTGTTCGCGATTGTGTTAGCTGTGTAATCAACTAACTCGATCATGTATAATTTGGGGAGATATTTTCATTTTTTACATAAAAATGTATAAAAAATAAACCAATTTTCCCAACCAACTATCGTGGATTCGTTAATATTCTGCAGTATCAATAAACTACGGACTTAAATCTCAAAATATCACATAAGAAGATAACTTTAGTAAAAGCAGATATTAATATTATATAATATAATAATATATATTCCTATACGTTGACTACACGCGTGTGATTTCATCTTTTATAAATCCCCTGGGAGCAATTTTTTCCATTCCCGAATACAAGTTATCTGAGCTTTATCTCAAATCTAATCATCAAATCAATCAATCAATATCATCAAGATCGGTGCAATGGTGGAGCCAAACATAGATAGCAACAAACACACATGCGTTTGCATTTATAATATTACAATTATATTAGTATGACAATTTTAAATACGAATAATGCACACTATTATGTAAGTTGTTTTTGTGAATTCGTAGCAATTACTCGATTTTATGAGTGTATAATCCAATGCTTTAAGCATTTAGCAAACCTATAAAATTGGCTGTTAATTCTTATTGTCATCAAATGATGACAAAAATTATGAAGTGAGGCTTCGTGTCTGACAGCAAAACTCGGCAGCATAGCCTGCGCTCATACTGTGCGGTAAGGGCGATCGCACGCTTCTAGACATTCTATTGAGCGACAAAATGTCTCAATTGTTTTTGCACAGTTACAAGGCATAAGAATTGATTTTAAGCGAAATCATAGCCATCATATTTCTAGGATTCATGTCTATGTACATAAACTCTTACAATTCGTAAAAATATAATTTTTATAAATTTTTGGAGTAATGCAAAATTTAACGGTGGGGGAAAACTTCGTTAAGAAACCTGCATGGCTGAGAGTTCTTAAGGGCGTGTGGAGACCACTAATCCACACTGGGCCATGGTGGTGGGCAGCTGCCTTAACCGGGTCGGTAATGGGTTCATACAACTGATTGATACGCTAATAGCCAGTTAATAAGTTGGCAGTTAGGAGCGCAAATAGCGCAAATTACAAACTTACTACGCAAATTACTACTCCAAAGTGGATTGATGAGCTCCACACTTGCTAATAAGAAAATCGCAAATTTGCTCACAATAGGTTCTTTTTTAACTGTTTATTATTTGAAAAAACTTATAACAGCCATTTTTTCTGTAATATGCAGTTGGTGTAATTAACATAATAATAATATATTCCTTTCACACAACACTCTTCAGTATTCGAATGGCGAATGATAGGTTTAGATACGAAGATTCTGAGGATGAGAAAGAACACTTTTTAGGTGCAAATGCCTCGTTTCAACTTAGAGAATACAATCTCTTTTTAACTTGAATCATTGCACCACGTTCTAAACACTCAGTCATTTCAATCTTGCATTAGCAACTAGACATTTAAGTATTAATATTGATACGTTCTTAAATACCCATGTTTACATTTATCTAAAATTCTTGATTTAGTTTGCTTTTTGGCTTACCTATTAGGGGTATAGTTATAAATAAATTAGACTTAAACGGACTAAACGCTCCGATTTAATAAGAAGTATTATTTATAACTATTATTATATTATTAAACTGGTATTGTCTGCGGCGATCGAGGCGCCTTATGTTTAAACAAACATGACATTTCTGATAATAACTGCACCAAAACAAGAACACAGCTGTCCAGCGATGTGGAGACAATTTTTGCTAGCTACCTTTTGCTTACGGCTTCGCTCTGCTCGTTCAATTCTGGTTGTCTGTTTCACAAAGCTATTTTTTCTATTCTCGGGTTCCGTACTTTTATTCTGAGTGAAAAAGAACCATCGACCGCAACGTTTCATGATGATCGGTTGAAAAGTGAAGATTTGAAACTGTAACAAATTCACGTTATATGCTAACGTGAATTTGGCAAATATCGGGACCTTATAATTTGACATGTGTCCTGCCAGTTCTTTTCGCCTTAGATAACTATAGGCAATAATCTTTTTATCTTTTGGTAGTTAGCGTAGATTTATGCCCAGCTCTCGCAAGGTTTCACCCCTAACATGTGTGTTATATTTTCGTTGATTAAGATCGCCCGTGTTTCATTACACCTAGATAAAATGATGAAGATAATTTAAACGTCTTAATCCTTACATAAAGTGCATGAAAATTAGGTCAAGGTTGACATTTAAGCATTTTAATGTATAATACTTAATTTTTCTAACTAATTTGCATGAAGAACGTAAAACAAGTTTACAGAGATTAATCTTTCTCCTAAAATGCAAACCAAAAGCAGGTTTTGGAACAGGTTGATTAATTCACATGTTTAAATAAAAATTAGATTAATGACACAATTATTATTAAGTAATCTGATAATCACAAATGTTTACGTCTCTACGAGTAAAAAATATAGAATGCGTTGTGTAGGATATATGCCAGAGCTTCGTCGTCAGCCGTAGAGTATTGCCAGCCTTATTAACATCCTCGGTCGTAGGTTCGATACGGACGGGCCCGTGATGTCGCTATAATCACCACTAAGATGTTTTAATACTTGTTTAAGCACTTGATTGCACATCGGAGCAACGTAGTGTGTCAATTCTATATGGCTATATACAGCTATGTGAAATAAATGACTTGCCATGTTGTGACGGCAGATCAAAATACAGTGGACACCAATTTTCCTTTGTCGGGTGTCGTAAGACTAAGGGAACACCCATTCACCAACCCGTCAGGCCAGCGCAGCGTGCGATATGTGAAACGCTCCCGTTGAGAGAGACCTTTAGTACAGCAGTGGACAAATGTTGTGATGATGATGATGATGATAAAATGGCTTGCGCTGTGGCAACCTAGCCATTTTCCCATTTCCACTGCAGACCAACGCGTTCTCGAAATACACTTTAAGAATTTACTTGCTTAGACGAAGCATTCTTTCTGATGAAACTGAAAACATTGCATGAAAGCTAAGAAACCCTTTCATTAAAAAAGTCATCAACTATATAAATATCTCACTGCAGAAAATGTGTTCTAACACAGTTATAACTTATGTTTTAGTAGGTTTATTATTATTTATGGTGCGGTGATTGCTGTGGCTTTAATTTGATTGATCCGGGTTCGATACCCGGCATTCATATTTTTGGTTTCCTTTCAATAATAATTAAAATACTGGAAACTTTAGAATTACTCCATCTGTCTACGCACGGCCTATTGCCTTGGAAACAAAAATTTTATACTATTATTTTATAAATGGAAACGAGTGTTTATTAGTTTGTCATACGATCTCGATAAAATATATTATCGTGGACATTACAATATTGGTGTTCAAATAAACGTTAGTAAGCCCGAAACTGACCAAGTTAAAACGCTAAATAATTATTTAAATAATTATTTTCGCTAATACTTAATTAATTTTCACGCATATAGAGCATATTCAACGCTGAAGAGGTAAAAAGGTAAACCTCATAAGAAAAAAGTCAACATTAAGGTCGCAGGAAGCAATTGTTTGATATAGATGCGGAATAACACCGTCGACACCGTTTTGACATCCTTTTATGAGACATGTAGAATAAGTACCTGCTGCATTTACAAATCGTCCATCGTTTGAGAATAAACTGATGAGAATGTACATGCGCAATAAGGGAAACTAAGATTATTCAGCCACCCATCCAGTTGATCTAGCAATCAACTAGTATCCATATTTCGCTAATCTCAGATAATGCTGTTTCGATTTTGTTTTTTTTTTGCATTGGTAGTATAAATTAAGGCTATAAAACATCACGCTACATCCAATCATCATTAATGCAAAAAATATCCGATGCGTGCGATGCGTGAACGGTAAACGTTACGCCAAACGACGGAAATATGTAGTAAGTATATCGGAATTGTTTCTTTAAAGTTCTATAAAACACTCCGCGACAGCATACGACTACTTTTTGAAGTTGACTCATTCGCGGACAAAGTCGCGCGGGTCCGCTAGTTTCAATAATGTAAATAACCTATTCAACTCTGGTAATTGCACGTTTGTTAAAAATCCAAAAACGTTAAAAACTCTCGTATCCATTTACGGGGACCGATTCATTTGAACGCGTTGGTTTCGCTTCTTTGCGGCTTTGGACGGGTTCGTTGAGAGACATTAAATTACCATTTTGACGATCCGGCCGGAGATGTGCGGCCACGCAAGGCTTCATTAGTAACCTCAATATTCAAACCCAAACGTAACACAGCCTTTTGTAAATGACCATGATCTCGCAACCCGACCTTCGAGGCTTATTTACTGTATTGTATAAAGCAATCACTTTGCACTAATCAATTACAGTTATATCATGTCTAATTAAATTTAGTGTCAATTAGCGATTGAGTATAATGCAAAAAATATACCGAAGCCTATCTGTGGGGAAGTCAGGTTAAATGCTTATGAGCAATTTTTGATGTATTGTGTATATTTTATATAACTAAGTACTCCCCTTTCCTCTTGAGCTAAAGTTTGTGGTAGAAGTGAGTCTGGCAACAAAACAACATTGAATACAATGTTTGGTATTTTATACATTTTATTAAAGTGTTTTCACCTACCCTTGGCGAAAATATCCATTTTAAAAATAATAGTATAAGGGCCGTTCTAAGTGGGAAAGCGCTCAGGCCGCGAGTGCCAGAGAGTCGCATGTTCAAATCCTGTCAGTTCCAAAATGTTATGTGCCTTTTAAAATTGATAAATTTCCTTGAATTGAGTTGAGGCTTGTAAGTATTCTTCATCGTATTGAAATATGCTGTGCAGGGCGTGGCGCCCCAGAGGGTATTTAACCGATTGTCGACACCATCTAATAGTGTCTGTATAACATTGGCTTATTAGTGACTTGCTAAGCTCGCTTTTGTATAGAACATTCACTCTTTACGTTTCGTTACTCTGTCTGTTAAAATTACACACGCCAATAAATCGGCTTTGGTTTTATTCCACAACCAGTTAGCCGTCGACTGCAAATTCACATGACGGTAAGTGAATTGGCAGTCTCAGATGATAGCGGGCAATTAGGTATAAGTTCGACTATGTTTTAGTATCGTTTATTGTATAGGTATTATTGATTGGAACAGTCCGGTCCAATCTAGGTTTTCAATTCGATTGTATGTTTTTTTTTTCTTATTTTGTATATTTTTTACTCGATTTCTCCGCCAATAAAGATAAGCCGATTTTCACGATTTTTTTTGTTCGATACGTTATACTTCAGAGGCGGTCCCATTTTATCTTGGTGAAGATTTATTGAGTAGATACATATTTGATAGATGTTTAGGTATTTGGTAGATAGATTGAGTAGATTCATATAAGCACATCTAAAAATATTCAAAAAGCACAACATGTAATGGCCACTGGAACAATACAATAATAAGAATTACAAGGGTTGCGTTTCGAATATGATATGTGTACTAAATAATTGATGCTCATCACAATAAAAAGCTATTGGTGAAGTGCTGGAAAAACTCCTTAAAGACATAAATATTTTCTACAACATTTTTAAGTCGGTGCCAAGTAAAATGTAGAAACTAGGTACTTTCTTTGTTGTTACTACAAACTTAGTAATTTTACATTTTACTAAGCAAAGTCTTAAAAATGTAGAAAATATTTATATCTTGTTTTTAAACGAAATAATAGCGAGATAGCTTAGTGGTAAGGACTTCAGGCTAGCCCGGCCTCGGCAGGGATATTGGGGGGAGCAGTTTCGATCGATCAATCGACTTTATTGTCAGCGTGCGGTTCGTTGAAAGGAGCAAGAGTAACACAGGCTACTTTATAACCCAGGAAAACCAATGGTTCCCGCGGGATTTCTAATAAATAGTGTTGCCCAAATGCAAGAACAAGACGAGACTTAGCCAGTCTTGGTCTTGGTCTTGCGCCAATACACCTGGTCTTGGTCTTGGTTTTGGTCTTGCGCTCCCAGTCTTGGTCTTGGACTTGGTCTTGCAGCAAGAGTCTTGCAAGTCTTGCAATTACCTATTAGTCTATTACTATTTATTAAAGTTTACTTTAAATCTTAGAAAAACGTATTAGAATTGGAACATTGTGAGCTTGAATTAACATAGCCATAGTAAAGATCAAGCAGATTAATAAATAACTGAAGATTTGATAAGAAATTCGAAAAATCAACTGACCTATATGTCGTTTTCCATGGAAGTAACTGTTTCTTAATAAACATTTATGATTTATAAGCTTACATTTGCTAAAACATGTAAAAAAACAAATTAATTACAATAACTTGACTGTATTTTAAAGAACAATACTTATCTGTCTAGAAAGAGATTGAACCCTCAACTTATAAGAAATTTAATAAAAGAGTATTACGATTTATCATTTATTTGAATAAAAAATAAAATACAACACAAATCAACAGCTTTATCATTAGGTTATGATACTTTATATCAATTCTTTTGACCAAGAATTAATACAAAGTAACCATCTGGCTGACTCATCACTTAACCTATTTCTATGTTTTTTTCTAATTACTAATGATGCTTTAGAAAATAACCTCTCAGCAGGTACTGAAGTTGCAGGTATTGAGAGAAAATCACGGGCCATTTTCGATAAAATCGGATACTCTGTCTCATGCGTCCTCCACCAATCTAAAATGTCTTCCGAGCTGGCAGTTCTGGGTTTTCTCAGGTACTCCTCCAACTCGTCTATCACTAAGCCTTGAAGACAAGATCCAGATGACGTCGAGGGACATTCATAGAGTTTATCAAAGTCTATTACGTCTTCATCTTCATCACATACTTTATTGTCTTTTTCTGGTAATTCCAGAGATTTGTTCAGTGAGTGTAGACTTTTATATTCTTCATAAAGTTCATTGAACTTGCGCAGACTTTCTGTTTTAAGTTGCTTCCCCCACATTGTCAGGTCAAAAGTCTGAGCCTTATGCCTTGGGTCTAAAATTAAAGAAGTACAATAAATCCAGTTGCTCTTCTTGTAATGTTTAAGCATTTTGTCTCGAGCTGCTTGGAAAGCTAGAATGAGCCTTTCATCCACTTCAGATCGATTAGGTTTCTCATCTAACTGTTTTACCATGGATTCAATTTTATCTAGCAAGAGATTAAATGATACAATGACTAGCGGTAACGTAACATATTTGTCTCCACCAAGTTTTGTACTTAAAAGTTTAAAGTTTATTAGAAATTTATGTAATTTTTCGAGTACCTGCCATTCATTAGCTGTGATTTGAAAATTATTCAATTCGGTGACAGAACTGCACAATATGTCAATGCCCGCTCTCACTTTTAAACCAAATCCAATCATATCATGTGTGGAATTCCATCTCGTTGGACAGTCAAGAATGGCATTTAGATTTGATGGCACGCCAGCTGCTTCACAAGCAGACTGAAACTTCTTCTTCACTATCTCACTTCTTTTTATTTTACTGGAAATACTGCGTAACTTTGTTACAGATGTACGCGAGTCAGCAATATTTGGTGCAGATTCTTCATCTTCCTCATCCTCAGTTTCGTCTGCATAGTCTTCGTACTGCTGATCTTGCGCGTTAGTGTCAGACTCACAGTGTAATGCTAAGGTCTTTAATAAATCTTGTACACCAAGGTTTAAAATGTGAGCAAAGCACCGGAAATGTTGATTGTCTGAATCAAAGTGTGGCGGCAGCTGTTTGCCCAGTTCATACATAAATTTGGTATTTGCAGTTGCGTTGTCGACCGTGATACCTTGTATTTTATCAATTATGCCATATTCCAATAAACATTCATGGAAAATCGTTGCAATATCTTCCCCAGTATGTCGACCGCGTGATGGTATAAAATCAAGAACTACAGATCGATACTTCCATTCGTTGTCTATATAATGAATAGTAACCCCGTAGTAACTCCTACCAGCAATTGACGTCCACCCATCAATGGTAAACGACATTTTAGATGATAATGGTTGAAGTCGTTCCTTGAGATTCAATTGGAGCTCTTCAAATCGCTCTTTGACTTTCCTTCTAAGTGTAGACCTTTTAGGAAACACCATATTAGGGCAAATACGTCGAAAATATACTTGTGTAGCTTCGTCATCGAAAAATGAGAAGGGAAGATATTTTTTCACCACCCAATCAACTGTAGCTGTCGTGATGTTGTCACTGCTGTTTTCCGACTGAAACAAAACAATAAATCTTGTGTTATTATTTAAAACATACTAGGTTTGAGCGTATAAGAGGAGGAGGTTTGTTGTTGTTAAATCGAGAAAATCGTTAAATTGATATTTGTTATATTAAGGTTGCACTGTACTGTAATTTACCAAAATAAAGTACTTAGTTGTTACTGGCCGATTAAATGAAAATATGGGTGTTTATAAAAAATATTTAAGACGATAATTACATACTTAATATGTCGCACCCCTAGATGAAAACACCACTAACTCAAAAATACTTACGTAAGTTAATGGCGTTTTTGAAAGTATCGCATGAATAGCTACGCGGAGTTAAAATTCTTTTAACTGTTAAAAAAATATTCTTACCTGTCCACTTCTTCCAGCGGTTACTAAAAAGCTTGTGATATCTCCACTTAATTTTGGTTTAACAGGAAGAAATATTTCTGATTCCTTTTTGTGGAAAGACATTAGATGTTTCCTTAAGCCTGAAGTGTTTCTGTTTTTCATTTTTATTTCAATCTTTTTATGTTGGCACAATTTACACAAGGCAGTTTGGGATGCATGAATTATTTCGAAAAACTACTCAAATTTGCTTTTGGGTCTTTTAGATCTGTGACTCAAACTCTCGTTACTCGGACTAGAATAATTTGAATCTTCGTCACTCATATTAAATTGTACACGTGATACGTTTTTAGAAAACAACGAGAGAATTAGTAAAAACAATTATTAAGTTTGAATCGAAGCACAGCTCAATTGGAAATGACTGGAATTAAAATAATTCCTTCATTTATAGTACGTTTCCTTGCTTTTTACCGCGCCGCCTCGCCACGTGCCGGCTCTATGAAAAGGATGCCGCCGCAAATCGAACGATGCCGCGTGCGGCGTACAAACACACACTAAATATTACCTACTTGTACAGACGCGACCCGTGAATAAAATATATGTAAAGAATTAGTGCCAATCACTATTCTTTACATATAAGTGAATGTTTTGGCGTGCATCTATACTAATATTATAAAGCTGAAGAGTTCGTTTGTATGTTTGATGACAGAAGTTTTAAAATAAATAAATAAATCCTGAACGTCACTATACCTCCAAAGTTACTATTCCTCGTGGACGAAGTCGCGGGCACAGCTAGTAAATACTTACTCTCATCATCTCTCTCAGAGATATTCGAACACTTTTTTGCTATTTTTTCTTGTAAAAACTTAAGAAATATAATGACTAAATGTACAATAATAGTACCTAAGTAATTAGTTTAAAACCATATAAGTAATCAATATTATAATTACTTACTAGAATGAATTATTATGACATCTACTACCTATCCTCACCATTTTATCCTAATCATAATACTACTTGCGTGATCAGTATAATGTATTCATTTTCATTCTAAGCACTCTGAAACTTATTTATTCTTTGGAACACCTGTAGGTACTCTTAAAATTCGAAATTATTTTGCATGAATAGTGTCAAATGTTATGATTTCGGCGCGGCGGCAACGATTGTTTTAGATTTCAAAAGAAGCCGCCGGCGCGTGTATCATAACCATGTACTTCCGAAAAGCGGCAAATTTCTTTGAGAAGTAAGTACAAAACCTTTGATGCCGCATTATCAAAGTGCCGATGGTTAAAACATAACTATGCATGCACTCAGTTTGATTTTAATAGATATTTTTTTATTCGCTATGTTTATGGTATTAGTCGTAATGCGCATAGGTCCAGTTTTTCATATTCTTTGATATAGTTTTTTGCGTCTCATAGAATTCCTAAGCGTACCTACCTACCTATACACCGAACTGTTACACCTAACTACTCCGTGAAATAGCGCTAAGTCCTAGCTGCAAGACGCAAGAGTCTTGCAGGCTATGTCTTGTTCTTGCTCAAGTCTTGCACGGTCAGTCTTGGTCTTGGTCTTGCTAAAAATACGCGGTCTTGTTCTTGGTCTTGGTCTTGCAAAAACGCAAGAACAAGACCAAGACTGCAAGACCAAGACTGAATTTGGGCAACACTACTAATAAACCGTAATAAACTATAAATAGAACAAATGCGAAAGGGGTCGGCGAAGAAAAAACGTAATCAAAAATAAAATGTATCAAACTATACTGTGATGGGCTAGTTGCCACATAATAACTTAAATACATATATTAGTGCTGAGATGGGGTTCGCAAACACTTCGCTTACGCTTCAATACGAATTATATAAAGCTTACGCAACACCAGCGCTGGAATAATTGCCATCATAAAGCTGTTCCACTCGCGCTGATGGCTCCTATCGTGTCTGGCCGCGCACGTGGAAGGTTTGAAGAGAATGGACGGCCTCCGCTTACTAACATAATGAGAATTTCCACTAAATTTAATATATAGCTCAATGTGTTTGCAAGGCATTCGCCTATATATTAGGTACGGAAACAGCGCCGAATCTATTGAAAAATTACAAGTGAGATAAGCCATGAAGAGAGCTAGCCATAATTATTGGCCAAACATTATCGTCCCTAGAGTGCCACAAAGAAATTCAGACTGGTTAACACATAGCCTCCTTTGCAGGGATGAGTTGGGTAAATAGTTAAAAATATAAAAATTAAAAAGCCACGACGGATCCGAATCATTGCAGCACCCCTGGTGGCCTTTAACCTTAAATAATATCTCAAAACCTGCTCTAAACCTGTTTTTCCTACGTAATTCAAACAACCGCATACAAATTTGCTCAGCCATTTCTTTAGAAATATCCTAACAAAGCATATCGATATAGATAACTTAGTACGTAATGAAAAAAACTCGGTCCATCGATTTGAGCGATACATGACACGAGACAGACAAAATGGTCAAACGAAACAAACCTATATTCTAGCTTCTGGGATTTAAATCAAATGTTTATTTTCCGATATGTTACCAGTTCATACGTAGGTACATGAATTTAGATTGGTACACTCGTTACGCAATCCAATTTGTTAGCATTACATTCACTTATAAAAAAAGCATTAAGTTCGTTTGTTTGTCCATAACTATGACGTTTTACAAAACATCTACGGAGTACAGGCCATAACAACATTCTAACTCGAAAACTTATCACTTAGTACACGTACGAGTTATGAATACATAATAAGTAAGATATCTTATTAAATTTTTAATACTAGCAGACAGTCACTACTTGACGCGTTGTTCCAGTTTTCAGAACGTAACTTTGGTATAAAATATTTTATCGGAATCGGTGAGCTATTATATTATAAAAGAAAAACTGAACTGAATAATAATAATAATAGTTCAGTCGTTTTGAAGATTAGACTGGACAAATGGACATACAAACTATAGTATAAGAAATATGTTATTGGGTTCAGATGGCTGTGGTTCGATCATTCTTTGCTTAAATAATAATCAAATGATAATTTAAAGAGACAGTTAGTTTTAGTTTACAGACACAGACATACACTTCCAGTCCATTTTTATGTAGATATATGAATTCGGTGGTAAAACCACTACCAGCAGATACTTATATAGGCCTACTTGAAATAAATATCATTTGAATTTTGACACAAAAAGAATTGTACTTGTACGTTAAGTGATTTAAATATAATTACTATGTTTGGATAGAAGTTGGCGCTACTTTGCGGAAGTCTTTATTTGATGAGAGACATTGAATATGGACTTAAGTCGATACTCATTGCCTGGTTGGGCTACCATGTTTGATTTAGGATTACAAGGTCCTATGTTTGAATCCCGGCTCGGACCAAGAACTTTTCGGTGTTGGGGTTTCCGGTATGAATTCTCAGTACCAGCCCGGAATCAGAAAATGGACGCCTTAAACCCCAATGCTTTTAGAGAGAACATTAAACCGATTGTCCCAGTGACTTACACTAACTTGTGATAACAGTCGTTAGAGCCCGCCAGCCCATATTGTGGCAGCTTGGGGAGTCTATGCCCTAGACCATTTCTCGTATCTGAGAGGAGGTCTGTCCCCACACTGGGACGTCAAGAGGCTGATGATGATGTACAATGCACCTTATACTTAATATGCTTAATTCTTAACAACCAAACTAAAACGAAAAAAAACGGCCAATAGTTAGTAGTAAATATGTGATAAAAATTCATTATCACTTTGTTATATGTGTATTCTATATGCACGATATAAATTTTTACCGATTTAAAGAGGAAACATAGTATGTTTCGTGCCAAGCATGAATTTGATATCAGTGTAGAAACAGTTTTTTTTTTGCCACGGGCAATTTCTCATAGCGATAGTTAAATTAAGAGAAAAAATCAATTAGCGTTTTAAAGTTTAAACGACATTGAAATGTGTTGAATTTGGCCACAGGTGCGAACTGCGCATGAGCAATCGTTGCACAATTTCTTACATTCTATTAAATATTGACAGATATTAAGAAAATTACGAATTGGCTCCAAAACCACTGGTTTTGTAATTTTATAACCCTCTAAATGGTTATAAGATTTTCCAAACGCGTACGAATGCGCTATGGACACGAGGTCATTCATGTAAGAATAAATTATACTCTTATATCAGTAATTAGGAGATCCGTAGAGGAACCGGAGTTATCGACATAGTTAAACGAGTCGCGAAGCTGAAGTGGCAATGTGCGGGGCATATAGCTCAAAGAACAATAGACGTTGGGTCCCAATGTGCTGAACTGGAACCTCGTACCGGTAAATGCAGCGCTGGTACGTCCTCCAGAAGGTGGACAGATGAAATGACGGACGGAGCCGCTGAACCCAAGCAGCACAAGGCCCTGATGTTGGGAACTCCCTACAAAAGACCTATGTCCAGCAGTGGACGTCCTGCGGTTGACATGATGATGATGATGAGTTACCTAAATAACGGCTGGCAACTGCTACTTTTTTCGGAATACTAGCTGGTATTTAAAGATCATAGTAAAACGTCCGTAGAACGCCATCTATCGAGTAATGTCTGAGTTTTTATTAATCACATCATTCAGCTTTATCTGATTATCCCGTAATTATCTTACTATGTATATCTATTCAATATATTATATATTATTATAAAATATTATATAATATTATTAGTTTCGTAAAAATCTTAGTTCATTATTACAGCTAAATTAATACTTTTAATTTCAGTATGATGATAATTTTATTAATCGTTGATTGCACACCTGTAAACATATGGGCCCTTGCGCGCCCTCGACATAGACTGGTTGGTGCTAGAACTTAATTTAATATTGATATTAAAATTCTGTTTTCCTCATACTGTGCATAAGAAAGATTGCTAAACTGCTTAATCGTAAACTGTGTCTCCGAGCCGTTACACAATGCCGTAGAACCTACCTTCCTAGCTGAAAGCGGTTCTTAGTCACAAAGATCGGCTCCGGGAAAACCAAACGGATTTTAGTAAATTGGGATTCGGTGTCGGTATGACTACGTGAGCATAACTATATGGTATCTATATCAATGTGAAGCTGATATTGTGTTCTATTTAATATGTTGTTTTTAACAATATTTGTAAGAATCCGTATTTTTTTGTATAAATTTGATTCTTTTGACATGTGATTAGAATGTATAGCTTCGGATCACAAAGTTTTGGGTTCGGATCCCGGGTCGTTCCAAAAATCGTAAGGTGTTTTTAAAGAATTTTTAGTACCAGCCCGGAGCTTGAAAATTGGCGGGCTCAGCCTCCGTGCCTCCATTATCACTAACCAATAGTCGTTAAAGCCCACCAACCCGCGTTAGAGCAGCGTGGTGTGTCTATGCTCTAGAGCCGATTATGAGAGAAGAGGCTAGTGCTCATCAGTGGGACGTTGGTAGCTGATATTTCATTTTCCATCTTCGGAATGAAGATAAAGAACCTCAGAGACCTTCGCGCAACATAATAATACTATACTATATACTTCTTCTAAGTAATAGCGATTTTGCATGTCGTAGGTTAAAAGCAAGGCGTAAATCTCCCTTTGCGTGGGCTAGATTGAAAACGAGGTATTCGGTAAATTTTTATCTCGTGCGTGTAATGCTTCAACAGAAAAAAATTGTGAGACGGACATTTTGTACGTCAATATTGGCACTTAAAGGAAATTTATTATGGCTACATAAGTATTATGTTTAAAAGTTTTTGTTTTTTTTCTAGGGTTTTTAATTTAATTTATTATTTTCTTTTTTTGTATAATTTTCGCTTGGTAGGTACTTGTTCCTAAGCAATTGTGGTTAATGTTATCGTATATGTATAACTAAGTTGTGAAGCTTCATTGGTTTATGTAATATAAAAATACGGCATTACTTTTATGTGTAATAGTACTGTTTGTTTCCTTTGAAACGCTAATAAATAAATACTTATTTTCAGTAGCATGTTAATAAAGCATTTTGTCCAGTCCAGTCCTCTATAAACATGTAAAGTGTGTTTTTCCGTAAAATACCATATAACCATTGCAGATCTTTGAAGTTCATTAACCCCTATGTAAATGAATAGTGGTGTAAGAGACAGCCCAATTCATCTGCTTATTATGTTACGTTATGCGACGCCGCACTCCGCCGTCACGCAAAAAGAGCCCGCCACACTTAAACGAGCTGTCTTGCGAGGATTCGTACTGCCACGGAAAATGTTATAAAAAGTAGTATACAATTAGGATGAAAGTTGTTTTTTATAGAAACAATTGACGGCCCACTGCATGGTAAGTGGATTATCGTCGCCTATAAACAGAGTAACACTTCGGAGGGCATGCAAGGAACACGTCCTGCAACGTGCCCCGTTTTATCAATTTGAGGCGTCGGTAAGGCCTCATGTTCATGTAATTACAGCAGCAACCGCACCCTCACACCGGAATACAGCATTGTAACAATGCTGCTTAGCGGCACAAATAAGGTCGCAAAACTTCCCCGGAGGAGCTCTGTCACTAAAAGCTCAACTACTACCGAACTTGATGATGGTACTTTAATATTTTATATATGGGATCCTATTATTACAAAATTCACATCAGATTCATAAAAATCACGTGGACATACAAATATACTCGTACCTTGTATATTTTATTTGAGTAATTTTCATTTATGTATTTTTTTGTAATTTCTAATCTTGCCTGGCAGAGATCGCTTCTAAGCGCCGCCTTTTGTATTTTACTCCAGTCTTTATGTTTCTCTCTTTTCCTTTATTTTCCTTACTGTGTAGTGGTGTACAAATAAAGAGTTTAAGTAAACAAATACCTACGGGAAAACAGATAAACCTTCCTTTTCTGCAGTCATTTAAAAAGGGTACCGTTTAATATGACTTTTATCAAATAATTTTAATAATTATAGGCGTATTACATTATTCTTTGCTGTAATGTAGTAAGTGCTTCGTCGATACTGGGTCATTGATCGGGACTGACAGTTTGACACGCTCTCTGAGGCACGGGGATGTATTAGGACATTTTTACCGAAAAAAACCCAAGAAAACTTTTGGTTGTATCCGGAACTCTCATCCAGCATCGCATGGTTGGTATCTGCACACGCTAACCACTATGCACTGAGGCAGTTACTTCACCAGCGCAGAATGCTGCGCGAGTCGGCCTCAGCATTCCGCTGCCTTTTCGTGAACTTTTAAAAGTCACGCAGCTTGTTTGTCCAGCGCGGCCGCAGCCGCCCACCGGTTATTGAATCATAAATGGTGCTGTTTATCTTTAACAAGTTAACTCATTTTGTTATAACTTAAAACAAGCCCAAAAAAACTGCTTTATCTACGAAAAATTCAGATACTTATTTATCTTTTACTTTATATGATTCCATTACTAAAGACGGATGGTCTTTGGTAATGGAGTTAAATTAGTAATGGAGTCATAGAAATCCTATTAAAATGTGAAAGTACGTATGTAATTTGTTTGTGTATTCAAGCACTGAGCCGATCTTGGTGATCTTTGGTACAGCTATAGCTACCACCACGAAGACATCCACCACACATCTGTCTGTCTGCCTCTTCGATACGAGTACGTCAATGATTCTTTTTATCCGGCTAGTTATAAAGCAAGCAAGCTAATTCTAATTTCATACATAAGTAGGTATGTAAGAGAAAACCTCTTTTCACGAGTTCGTATATCGAACCATTTTTAAAGTCACCAGTGATATTTACAGTCATAAGTAACATTTAAAAATAAATATATAAGAGATTGTATTAACAAGAAATCATTTTATTTAAAGACCTGAGGTAAATGCTTTATTTGCAATTTCGTCTTTATTTCAACTACCCGTTGAAGGGGATATTATAAACATTATTATAAGTATATCTTAAAATTAATATTGTTGCGATTCGAAACAAGAAAACTTAAATTTAAATAAGAAAAGAAGAAAACTTAATATATTGAAAGCAAGATGTCTCACTATGTTTGGAGGAGTTAAAATTTACAAGTGGCAAAATTCATATAACTTTGCCTCTAACGATGTCGTCGCTCAATTCCTGGCGACTTTTGTGCTCAGCCCCTATTCTAGCGCTGTTATCACCCTTATAATTGCCTCTGCGCAAGACGAGTCCGCGGCGCGGGCGCGCGGCGGCGTGTGACGCGCTGTATCTAGATGCACTTCGCGCTTAATTGATGACCTTGCACTCGGAGGGTTCCCTGAGGAAACCCTCAAACCACACTCATTTCTAGAACGTACTTATAACAATTATGAAATTAAGCAACTTTCAAATCGACGGAGGTTATCAAGTGGGTATTTTGTTTGGTAGTTCTTTCTTCTCAGAGGTTGTCTGTACGAGATTGCTTGCAGCAATAAGGCCACCTTAGTATACCTACAAATTTTGTAATTTTAAATTTCACTGCTTTATAATATATAAAATATTTTGAAGTTTGTGTGCGGAAAGTATTTGTTCTTCTCCTTTTCTTGGTCTTGAATAGGTTCTTATACATTTTTAGTTGTCCGCAGGTTGAAATGATGATGGTGATAAGTTTAAGATGACAGTTCCATTTTCTTACTTGGTGACCTCTCTGGAGCAGTGGTAAGCGCTGTGGTTTTAAGGGGAAGGTCCCGGGTTCATTTTCTCCGGTCAGCTCTGATGGAAGGCTTTGAACGTGGTTAGTTTCCACTTCCTCCACCTACAAGACGTCCCGCCAAGCGATTTAGCGTTCCGCTTCGATGTCGCGTAGAACCTATTAGGCGTATTTGTTTATTTATATATTTTTTTATTGGGTCTACCAGCGATTTTACACAAAAAGTAATATTTCTTATAATTTGATATGGCATTTTAAAGTAAACACTACATGCTAATTTCGCTTATGGACTATCTTAAAGACTACTTTAAAGTGAGCGAAATAAAAGAAAAATATATAACAAAAACAAAAGCCTAAATTATGGTTAAAATTAAAATAACCACTATGTTTAACTAAGCTACATAGTACTCTTTACTATGTAGCTTAGCAAATTATAATAAAATAACAGAAAGTAGCCGCTAGCTGTGCTACTCGGGGTCACTGACTGATTAGATTACTGATGATCAATTTACTTTTTTTTTTTTGACTATTACTATTTTAATTATTCTGTATGCGAATTAAAGTTAATGTCAACTGTCTTGGTATGGGTTTAATATAACTATCATACCAGCAACCTGTCAGCCCGTTACCATCTAAGACTGCTTCTTCAATTACCTGAGTCAAGGCTGACTTGCAGTGGAAAAACAAAAACCTCATCAGAAACCGAAACACCACTTGTACACGCATTAGCATCATTTTGTAGAATTAATTAGTTTATTGATGTTTTAATTTAAGACGGTAATGTTATCACTAATACCGTTTCAAAAGCACATTACGTTAATTTGGAATCTGACAGGGAAAACCGCTGACAGCTAATAGTAAGTACATTCCAGCACTAATGCGACATACCTGTTATAATATCTCTACAATATTCTAATCGGAAACGTATAAGTTACCTATTATTATAGAGGGGCTGTCACTTTCATTGCTTTTCCTACGAGTACGTGCGCGGCAGACCGGCCATGACACCCGTTATAATTATATAATTATTGTGATTCGAAACGCATCCTTTGCCTTCACAGGCTGCGAGTGATTTCGAGGAAATGGTTCCGACGAGAATCAACTGAATTTAATCATTAATATTTAAATAAGTAGATAAATCTACGTTGAGTGCAAAAATACATATAATTAAGTATTTAAATCATACTACTTTGCTTTGTGTGGACTTCACACTCGGTGGCGAGCAGCCCCGGCACGCTGCTCTAACCTTTCTAAGTTGTGTGCGTTTTTATTCATTGAATATCATTTGCTTTAACGTTGAAGGAAAACATCGTGAGGAAACCTCCATGCCTGTACCTTCCGATAATGTTCTCAAAAGCGGGTAAAGTCCAACAATGCGCACTTGGCCTGAGTGGTGGACTTCGGCCTAAATTCTTATCATTCTGGGAGGAGACCTGTGTCCGACAGCGCGCCGTTATTATTAATGATATTTTCAATTAAACATGGATAATTCTAAATAAGTATAAAGTAACGTTATTTACACTGGATTCAGGACAGTCATTTTCTCATAAAATCACACACACCTAGTACTAAACCGGCAGAAAAGGTGGTAAATATAAAATAAATTGTACGGAATCCATGTAACGTGAACAGCCCGCATTACGTCCAAACTCAATCAGCCTGCAGAGTTGCACAAGCGAATGTCTCCTAATTACGGATTACCAGATATCAGGGTCAGGGCATTCCGAGTTCGGGCCACCGCACCCGACCGTGATATCTGCCAGGGTACGACATCAAAAAGAAAGAAAAACTTTTATTTGGGTATACACACACCAAAATTAAAATACAACTTATAGTCGAAATAAAATTATAGGTGCAGTGTGATCGCAGAATGTTCACTCAGCATGTTTGCTGTGTGGGTTAAGACCCAGCGCAGATCTTCCGCGGAGCCAGACCTCAGTAGGCACACAAGGTATAAAAATCGGCAGCACTGTATTAAGTTTGCGTTCTGAAGTTGTACAGTGAATGAATTAATGCAAATCACAGTGTTTCTAATCTCTGAAATGCTTTATTGATCTCGTGGTTAGGGAATTTTATTGATTATTGCAAAGTTAATTACACAATAATTTACGCTCCTGATCAATTCAACAGGAACTTTCTGTTTAATCGATCTGCAGCGTTTCAGGAACTGTTCATTTTTACAGGGAAAAAGTAGAACATAGTAATGTGTATCTTCAGCCATCAACAAAACACAAACATTTATACCAAATATTATTATGGTTATGTGGTTTGACATCTTGGAGATGTCTCTTAAAAAGTTCAAAGTTTGTATTAAACGTAAGCTTATAGAAAAGTCCTATTATAGTATAAAGGACTACGTAAACGATAAAAAAGCTTGGGTGTAAATTATTGCTCTAATCAGGTTGCTCTTCTAATAATTTAAAATTACATTGTGAGATGGCGATAACAAAAAAAAAAAAAAAAAAACACCCGGCTAAGTTTGTTGTGGGCTTCTTCTTAGACCGGGACGCGTTTGGAACCCTCGTAGCTTTAGTTTTAAGTTTACGAATGTGGTTATCGCCATCATCTTACTACCGTGTAATTCTTATGTACGCATCAAAAGTGCCACCTGTGGGCCTACTTGAATAAAGATATTTTTGACTTTGACTTTGACTTTGACTTTGTCACCTGTCGCTCTATCCTCGTTTGAAAACAGTACAAAGTGACCAACTCGTTTTCGCACTTTTCACGTTCCGGTCCTTAGAAATCACGGATTATATGGAAATACACCTACCCCTGATAATAGCGCCTACACTTAAGGGAGTCTATAAAATCACACTTGCCTACTTGCAGTTAATAAAGTATCTAACTTTATTTACTCTACACTTAAAAAACCCAAAAATTGCCAGCAAGAAAGACGGAAGCCGGAATTGCAGTGCGCATTATAAACTTGAGCCCGTAAGTAGAAATTATAAATTTCAACGTAGATGAAAAACGTAAAAAAAAAAAACATAAAAAACGTAAAAACGTAAAAACGTAAACGTAAATTACCCATTGCCAAATACATAGTCAATAAAAAGAAGTTGAACTGAATCGATAAGTTCCTAAGCACATTCTCCGAAATGTATCTTTATGAATTCAAATAACATTGGATCTTTATTAATTAATAATACTGTTTATTAAGTGCTTTCAAGTAAATACATAAGAGATTACATGACGCTCCGCCGGGGCATCGCAATCATTTTGTCGAAATTATTTTTTATCCGTTACTGAACCTAAATTATTATGATCAAATTAAATTATTATTATTATAATAGATTAAAATAGTTCAAGTTGAAGTTAAAAAAATATTAAAATATGTCAACTTAAAACCTAAAAATAATTTCGATTTACATTAATCAATTATAGAATTAGGATTGAATGTCACTTACACTGTCATTAATAATTGATAATTAATGACAGAAAATCAAAATCAAATCATGGAAATGTTATTTATTTCTTTGCGACAGCGTTACAAACATTGGAATCTAGCTGTACTATCACCTCGTCACTATGAGTCTCCGATGTACGTAAATCTTATTGCATTATTGATAACTCTCGTTGGTTAGTGACATTTCGCTAGGTCCAGACAAGTCTGTCTGCTGACCCTCGCGGCCCGCTGTTGTATAATTGTGATCTTTTTGGAACCATTCGAGCGTGTCAACATTAATTGACGTTTCACCTACTTACCTCAAGTTTTTTAGTACCCGTGCGATTACTTAGACACTATCATATCTACGTCTATGTAAACCTAGCTCTGCCCGAGCTTTAGTCTGCGTTTACTTACCAATTATTATCCCCTGTTAGCCTGCCTGACTTACACTCCGAGGCACGTGGACATACAACGTGTTTATTAAATTATTAATTCCTTCATTACAAGGCGGCTTACTCTATAAACACTTTTGAAGCGTCAAATCAGTCTGTGGTAGTGACTCTATTACCGGTATTTTTAAGTTTTATAACCCAACGCCTATTAACAGAGCAACACTTCACAGGGCAAGGAGTACGTCCTGCAACATGCCGCCATGAGTCCATCAATTAGAGGCGTAGGTGTTAGCCTCATGTGCCTGGAATTTAATCGGCAACCGAGCTCTTCAGACCGGAACACGGCAGTGCAACAACGCTGCTTAGCGGCAGAAATAAGCATGGTGACAGCAGGTTCCCCTGACGAACTCTGTCACAGAAAGCTCTACTACTTAAAAGTAGCTATCTCATTCTTAATTCACAAATTTCAGCCCAACCCGGTAATCGATTCCAGGATATCGTTAAATGCCACAGTCTTGGTATTAAATTTCGTAATCTTGAACAATCACTGGGATATAAAACATGACTTCTTTAATCGGACTGGTATTACCTGAGATTAAACCAATATACATTTACACGAGCGTTACTAAGCATTGGTATATATAAATGTGTCAACATGCTCATCAATTACTGCGTGACATATCGTCGTTGTGGCATCATGAAGCAAATTGGTTTATGTAACTGTTTGAGACACTCGCAGACCAAAGAGCGGGTTGAATGCTGCATCTTCTGATTACGTACTGACAATCATCTCAGTACCTTCCTAATTGATTTAATTTGTAAAAAAAATACTGGTTTTGAAAGGAGCGAAGTAAAAGTAACAGCTTATTAACGGCCCACGGCTGGGCCAAGGCTACCTCGTTCATAAGAGAAAGGTGTAGTGCTTTAACCCACCACGCTGCTAACGATTCGCACATATCTTTGTGTTTAAAAGAAAGAAAGAAAATACATTTATTCACGTACGTGTTGCCAACAGTACATCTTATAATAATATGGTTACAATGTCTGTGTGTAAAACCAGACAGAACGGGTGTACATCTCAGCATTTGCCATACATTTTAGGTACATGCATGCCGCTGATTTTAAGCTTAGACCCAAGTGACGATACAGCAACTTAGATAAATAAATCAAAATAATTAATGTTTGTCATACTAAGGTACGCGTATGTCAAAATCAAACCCGGGACCTCGTGTTCTGTAGTTGAACATGCTAACCACTGGACGAACGAGGCAGATCGAGCAGGCAGGCCGTTTTGGATTAAATAATATTGCGACATTTATAAACAGCTTTTCTGACATAATAATAAAATGTCAGTGTCTCAGCGCGGCCCTTGACCGCAGTCGTAGCTCCCCGCGCCCCGCACCGTACCCCCCACCTGCCCACCTCCCCGCCCGCCCCGTACTTGTTATCTCTCACTAGTTAATATTATTGTTTCAATATAGACCCTGTTTTAAACAAAGAAAAAGAATTAAAAAAAGCCTCACCTAATGACTACATGATTATACTCCATATCTGCGTCAAATCTAAACCAATTTTTATATTTATTTTTCTTTTGTAGTAGCGTTATACTTCGTTTAGGCAAGTGTAGTACTGTATGGTAACAACAACAATTCACACTTAATAAAATCAAGAATTGCCAAAGCTATCTTCAACTCGCACTGCATACAATTTGTTTTACAATATAAAAAATGTATACTAGATTTCACGTGATTTCTAAGTGTCTACATTCAACGATGATTTGATGACGATATCGGGTCCAGGTAACATCACATTAACAAACCTTAATTTTGAGTATCTCATGGAAATCTATCCAATTTATATGGAGTTGTCAAACCTATGATTTAAAATGACCTCATAAAACAGATTTACGCTAACGTGAATGTGACGTTTGTTTGCCTGAAAACTTATATTAATTTAAAATAAACACACTCGCCGCTGCATTACTGAAGACTTATTGCTACTAGACCGTAAAACCTGTCCATTATACCATTATTGGTTTTTGATAAGATGGAAATAATAAAACAAATAACGTCCAATAATTAGTAGCCTTAACTTATTGAAAGAGGTTAAAGAAAAACGAAGGGCTGTGACCGCGTTGATGTCTACAACACTGCGAAACTGATCAATTGAGTTTCCCTGTGTTAACCAATAGAGCTCGTTGCTAAATGCCGGAGTGTGTCGGCATGTATACACGTAAACATATTTCGGCACATAAACATATTCAGATACATTGTCTGCTCGGGGGTGAAAGGCGAAAGGCCGTAAGATCAAACCTCTCACTTACAGCTATTGTCGTACCTAAGCCATATTGTTAGGTGTGTGGATGAAGTTAGTCTATAGTGAGAATTATTTGAAGTTAATATAAGACTAGCTTTTATCCAAGTTCTTCGTGTTTATTACGTTTTAGCACAAATCATATGGGAAATGTTGGCTTTCCAGGAATAAGGCTTCCGAACCGGTGGTAGAGTCACTACAGACTGACTTGACGTTTCAAAAGTGCTTATTAATTAGGCCTACATGAAATATATGAATTTTGAATTTGAATTTAAAATTGAATTTAAGTGAAGGCTTTGGTAATCTCTGTCCTTTCAACTAGCTCTGTGCCAAAAATCAAATCGATTGGTTGTAGTGTTAGAGCGGTGAGCAAGGACAAACAACCAAGCACACTCGCATTTATAATATTAGTAAGGATGTTCTTGACGTCGTCTGTTGTTTAAATCCTTTTGTCAGTATATACGTGCACTCCGTGGATTGATTACACCCAAGGGTCCCTGAACGCTCTTCAAGTCCTATATAATAATAGCTTCAGGATAATGTATTAACTGCTTCGATACTGTAGTGCGTCGAGTAAGTTTGCAGAGAAGCAAGATGAAAACTTAAAAAAAAACATTTATTTCAAGTAGGCCTAATATGTTATGAAATGTCGAGTCTGTCTGTTTGTAGTGACTCTACTAACGGTTCGGAAGGCAGATTTTACCGAGAAGAAGCCGGAAAGAAACACAGCAGTTGCTCTTTTCCAACATCAACAATTTACATTTTAACATTTATTTTTGTTTATTTCGTTTTCTGTATTCTTTTTTGTTTGTTTCGTTTTCTACATATTTTTGAGGGTTCTTTTATTTAATTTTTTTTTTTTATTTTTTTAGTTTTTTTATTTTTTTTTAATTAAGTATTTATAGTAGCGTATTTGTATGTTTATATGTTTGTATATATGTATGGAATATATTTTATATTTTTGTACATATCTTTAATATGTTATGTTTACTTTACGTTTTATGTTTTTTTTATGTTAATTTAGTTTTAAGTCCTAATATTTAATTTTGTTTGTTGTACCACCTACTTATTTCTTATAACATTTTCTTGTATGCCTTTGGTTGCCTGGAAGAGATCGCTATTTAGCGATAAGGCCGCCAAATTGTACGTTCTACCTTATTGTGCTGTTGTATTTGTATCTCTGTAAATTTTCTCTATGGTGTACAATAAAAGTGTATTCATTCATTAATTTTTCTATCTTGTGAGAGATGAAAGCGGAGCCGGATGCTTCCAAGCAACCTTGCCATTAAGAAATTCATCAATTGTATAGCAACCTTGCTGTAATAAATGTGTTTTAACATATTCTTTAAATTTATGCATTGCTTGAACCAAAATCTCAACAGTTCACCGTCACAAGTTTGTTTTCCGATATATATGAATATTACAATAATTATGAATATGATTATGATTCAGGATATGACCAAACCCGCCCACCTGTAGAGCGGTACCCACTTATATAATGTTCAAATCGGTATATTTCTTGGCAGCGCGCGGCGCGCAGGGTTATGTAATAGGCCATCACATATCAGTGTCACAGCAACACGTGGCGTGGTGGGCTCGCCGCCTGTAGCTCGGACAAAACTTCACGTTTCCAGACATACGGCTGCTTTATTCAAAATTATTAACTTTTAACATTAAAGGGTTTGCATAGAATTGTGTCATCTAGATTGTATCTAACAGGTTAGCCCGCTACCATCTTACACAACATCATAACTTAGGTACTACGTGTTCAGATTGCAGTCAAGGGTTAACTTGTAGTGGAATAAAATAAACAAATTGGGACATTTAAAATCTGAGAATGATTCTGAAGACTATTGTCAGCGCTTTTTTATCGTGACACTAACAACACCTAATTCATTAAACTTTAGTTTCCTAGTTTTAACTTGCAAACATCGCCAGCGATGGTTACGCTCTTCCGCCTCCATCTTATGTCGCTGTAATCAAAGGCACTTATGTGTTGCACAGACGGTTGACAGACTGGTAGCTGCGGCATCGCACCGGATCTCCATGTTATTAAACTAGATGGCGCCACAAGAACCTGCATTGTGCTAGCGAAGTTTCATAAATTATGAAAATATATATATACCACTTCTAAAGATGAATGATTGTAGCTCGGTTCCCGAGCACAACACCCGCTTGGAAGAAGATCTTTTTATTATTAACGTCACATAGCTCCCGTACACTCGACAGTGGGTTGTAACCAGACGTGACCGAAGTCTCGCGGAGAAAATCGTAACAACACGTTCTAATTCCACAGAGACGAGTCAAACTGACAAATCTCACAACTTTCAACCTGTCGCGTTCAAGCACTGTTGCACTGCTCCACCAATGCGACACAACAGGCGATAGTTTACAAAGTGTTGCAGTTTTGTTGCACTTTTTACGTTGTGTTCCGGTCTGAAGCTTGTGACTGCCGGTTGTTACAGGAACATGAGACTTAACACCTTCGCCTGAGGTTGCTGGCCTCAGGGTGGCACCTTGTTGGACGTGTTCCTTTATACTCTGCCAACAGTTGCGCGATTTTAACGCGATAGTTTTTGACTAACCATCTAGTGGCCAATCTGACTGTTAAGTCAATTAGTACAATAAAAATAATATAAAAAATTTACGAATTATGAACTTATTAAAATTGAAGATCGACCAGATTCTTCACCCATACCATAACATCTTACCACGACTTCACATTATAAAGTTATTAGAGATCATCTTTTAGGCTACTAGGGCCTCCTTATAGAAGAGAAGGATTTAGAGCACTGACCCACCGTGTTGCTCTAATGAGAGTTGGCAGGATTTAAACAATATTGTCACGTGGTCATGTTAATAATAACCAGATGAAATATATTGGAGATGTACAGGAATACGTATATCAGTATTAAGTTCGTGATGAGAATTCAAAGTACTAAACTAATAAGTTTAGTTTAAAACTCAACGCGCCACGACGGCTGGACAGATCTGGATGAAATAAAGAGAAAAATTTTACAGTTTGGTATAGCACAGCTCTTTTTTGTCCCAGGAAAACAAACAGGTTCCCTAATGGTAATGTGAAATGTGTTGAATGCGGACGAAGAAGCAACATCTAGCCATTTAAAATGCCAAAGCATATATTACATACATATATGTTACCAATGTCAAGCTCTACTAATGCACTGAACCGATTCTGGCCTAAAGATAACTTGCGTTTTGGACACGTCTTTATATCGGATAAAAGACCATTTAGATCAGGCTTCGGCAATGGCGTCCCACTAAGCTATTTAGCGTTCCGGTATGATGTTGGCTAGAAACCGATTATGTGTAAAATATATCTGCCATACTCCCTAACAGGTTAGCCCGCTACCAATTAAGGGCTAACTTATAGTGTAGTAAAATAAAAAAAGTCGCAGGCAAGAGTTCACTGAAAATAATCTTACGAACTTATGTATACTACCTTTTTGAATCATCTAACGGAATCAGGTTCAGCCCTAGACAAGGATGTTACATATAGAGCGATCACATAGCAGGATGTGAGATATAATGCGATATTGTAATGAGGAGAGATCGGTTTCCGGTCAAATTATTTGCACGAGTTGCTCCACCGGGTAATTTACACTGAGATAAACATAATAAGTGTATTAGACTCATTATTAAATTAGGTGCGATCTATATGTGCAATCGACTTATCACAATCTTCATGGGATTTCTCTTAAGAACACACTTGGCTAAGTTAAAGTAGTTAACGAAGGCTGTTAGTTGAAATCCTACCAGCCACCAATCATTATTTTAAGACAAAAATATGTACCACAGGATTTGCCCAATTGCTCTGCACGTAAAACTCGATCGGTAAAAAATACATATAAGGAGTGGAGCTTTGTTTCATTACGCGTAAGTAAACCAGTACAACATTGACATTTTAAAATTTTAAACGTACAACTGAGAGATAAAGAAACCGAAAAATTATTTATGGATACGAAATGATACGAAAATGTGAACTACATTAGCACTTCTATCATATTACGGCATTGCGCGCCAAATAAGGAGATTGAACACTTTCTGGTTTAACACAAATAAATTAACGACGTCAGCAAGCAATTGTATCATTGCTAGTATTGATTAATGCCTGATTTACAAAATGTATACATTTTCTGTAAGCTTAAATTTACTTAACGTGGATCAAAAATGAGCTTTTTGTTTGATTGTTGTTATTAAATTTTGATGTAAAAAGCTATGCAAACACCCCACCAAAAAAGAATCAGGATAATAAGTTTATATTTAACCGTAAGTACCGTTACGTTTTCTTGTTAAATCAGAAAGGTAAATTTAAGTTCTTCGTCCAAGGTTTACGCTAATTATTCGTTTACTGGAACTTTCAGTAACAACGTGTTAATTGACTCATAAAAGTGACTGCAATCTTAAAGTGTACCGGAGAATCGACCTTTGTGCTCCACCACGCCCCGGCCCCAGCAACAGGCCGGAGAATGTTACCTACTTATTTATTTATTAGGCACACTTGCAACATACATATTAATCCCATAAAAAATGATGACATACAATAAAGTGAGTTGATGTGTATGTCAGTGACAAGTGTACACAAAATTACCCTTTGTCGCTACGTATACAAAACGAAAAAAGGGGTTCTAGTTTGAATATGCATAAAAGTAATCAATTTCAATTATCACAAATTTAAACCATTCTCAGAAGTATGAGTCTGAGAGATGTTCAACGATCAGCCTTTCAAATTAAGATACCAAATACCTAAAATAAATAATAAATATACTACGACAATACACACATCGCCATAGCTAATGAATATTTTAATGAATAATATACATATACTAATATAGATAAATACTTTTTTAGCATTTCAAAACAGCAATACTCATGCCATTGCTGTTTTGTGATGGGTTGCACTGGGTCATCTACGGTTGTCTTCAATAGATCGCATAGATATACACTAAGTATAACTACATTACTGAGACGCCGAGTGACTGTGAGCTATCTTATTGGGCTCACATGTTTTAGGGAGTCATGGTTTTGGACAAAAAATGATACATTACATCTATAAATCAAAATGTATTATAATTTTTCAATTCAGTTCAATTCTTGTTTATTTATGACTTTTACGAGTATGTGTGCCAACTTGGAACAAGCCAATTCACAAATGTCTTCTAGATGGAAAGGCGCGAAGAACTTGCTCGGTGAAACTAATGAAAAGTTAATTTTTAATATGTACCTAGTAGACCGCACAGCCAACACAAGTATGAATATGTTACTATGAAAATTTGAAAATATTACACTATAGTTGTATTACTTGCTATATATTTACATAAACATCTGCAATAAGATCTGAACACAAACTTCAACAAACATTTAACACTTAAAGGCCCCCGTCCTTTAACCTTAGGAGGAAGGAAGCCATAGAGAGGATGGGTACGTTTGGGACAGTTAAAAAGAATAAAAGTGCCCTCATCCAAGCTACAGTCACAGATAGAGTTGTCCATTATCCGTTGTTCTTGAAGTTGGGCCAGATGATCAGGTGAATTATAATTACTATTATTGAATTTCAGAATAATTACTGTATCCGTCAACGTTTACGAACGCTTGCCCGGCGCCATCCACTACACAAACCGTCCCACACTCAAACCTGCGTCGACAGGTTGATCATTTTACTATAGGGGTTTCAAAATCCACAAAAGTCGAAGATATTCTATCTTGGACATAATTATTTCAATATTACGCATTTTCAATAGCGCAATATGCTTAAATTTAATGCTTCATACGTGAAGGGGAAATAATCGGCAGATGCTTAAGGCATCACATCCTGGAAGAACCGGTTAGTGACACACACGCTTTCAGTCTATGCCCACTTTAAAGTTTAATTCCAGTAACCCGCTTTCTTCTTCAGCGTTTGTTACGGTCATTTACAAATTCTGTGGGAACCGTTGGTTTTTCTGAGATAAAAAGTACTAGCCTATGTTACTCTCCGTCCTTTCGACTAACTCTATGCCAAAGATTAAGATGATTGTAACTAAACATAGTCAGGGCGTGAAGAAAGGACCAAGAAACACAAAAACGAACACACTGTCGCATTTACAATATTAGTAAAATAGTAAGGACACGTCAGGTAATTGTACTGTCTACTGTTACATATTCACAAAACTAACATCGAGTTTAGGCGTGAAAATTGTGATTTTATTCACCTTAAAACCTGCAGTAGTATTCAAAAAATTATTCGGACTCGAACACGAACTGACACACCATATTATTTAAAATCTAAATCAATGTAAATAAATATAAATGCAAGAGTTTGCAAGGATATATTTGACTCAATCAGGCCAGAACAAATAAATGTGAATATGGCGTACTATTAAAAATACTGAGAGCCCACGAAACCTGGTCGAGGCTTGCGTAGGCCTCTGGGGGGGACCGTTTAAATCAATCCAGATATTTATTTTAACAGGGAATCCTAGGAAGGACTCTTTTTTCGGAGTCAAAGTCTTAGTAATTATCAACAAGAAATACTCGCAACTAATAAATCTGTAGACCGTTTTATTATAACTTGACTCCATTTTTTTCAATTTTTTGTCACACAAAGCTGCGCGCTTGAAAAGTTATTTAGGTTGTCAGCTATGACAATAATTTTGTTAAACATTAAGTATAATGCACTGTTTCCATTCAGTGTAAAAGTTGTATCGATTTGTACAATGACCGCAAAGTTACGTAAAAGTTACCGAATGCTTACTCTTAGATGAATTAAGCGTAGGTATAAGTAACCTAGAATGTGTACAAAAGGAATATTAAAAGAGGATAGCCTGTCTAATCATGGCTTGACATGGCATGGTTTGCTTGCTGGGTTATACGTTTTTCTCAAATTTATAGTCGTTTTGCGTATGCATAATATGTTATGCATACGCAAAGCGACTAAAAGGTAGCTAGAAAACTGAAGTGATAGCGCTTGTTCCGATAGATTTATTTGCGCTACTTTGTTAAAGTTCTGTAGGGAGCTACACCGACAGAGCCTCATGAAGGCTTTCCCCTGGGCGACCGCGCGGCCGCCCCGGCGCGTGCGCAGGGCGCGGGGCGAGGCCGGCAGGGCGGCGCGCGCGCAGCGTGGCTCACTCCGCGATCCGCGCCCGCCTCGCTCGCACGCGTCCAGCGCCTCGCCGCCGCAGCCGGGTACGTACGCGCGCTTGCATAACGCCGACGCTCTGGTTGCTCCACTTCGTTTCGCCATCTATTTCGATAGTTTAATTTGCCGGATTGTTGGCGGGCAGAGCCTCGGCGGAACTTACGCCAGCGATCTACATTTTTGTGAATTTTACTTTGTGATTATGAACCAATTTGCGATCGGTGCCGGTGAAGTGTTTCCGAGGAAACCGAATTGAAGGTCGCGTGAGCCCTTTCACGCAAGCGTGACGCCCAGTTACACGCCGATACGACTTTTTGCCGATGTCAAAAATAGCGCCAAACGGCAGGTTTCCGCTAATCTAGTTTTTATCGACTATAATTTATCCGCTTACTCCCTGCGATTCTAAATCGGGTTTTTATTTTTTTGTGCTATCGCTATAAATGTAAGTGATTCGTGTTTTTCCTAAACTTTCCACTTTGCGGTCACCGATCACAAAATGTTAATATTTCAGGTCTGTTTTTCATCGAGGGTTGAAGGTCAAGGTCTCGTGACCTGGATTTAAAGGTCACGCCCTCAACCCTATCATCTACCGAACTTGATTTATTTTTTCATCTACCGCGCTTTAAATATTTTTGAGAATGTGCTTTTATAAGTTATATAATATTACTAAAGTTTTAACTTAGCATGTACCTAACATGTCAAGACAAAGTTATCAATTACACCGATGACAAACAATAGGTTCAATAATGATCGCGCCGAGTCGCGCGTCGCGGGCGCGACCAATTGTAATGATTAGGACAGCGGGCGGTCAAGGCCGCGCGATATGAAACTACTGCCAGCGGAACATTCGATCGGCTTGGCCTGAAAGCTGCGCTGTCGCAATCCGCAGCGGAGGCTGGTCGCGACGAGTCACCCGGGATCAAATGGGGCATTAAAATCTATAACAGCCTTGGAACTGCAATTAATGAAGTTAATTTCATAAAATTTCACAAACTTTAACATCATAAAATGTATTTCGTGCATTGATGTAGATTGAAATCTTTTTTTTCGTGACAATTTCTTCTATCGGTCGTTATTATGTGGTATAGTGTCAGCATCTCAGAAAGTATTACAGTCGCCAAAATGTCGCTTTTTGTCGCACTCTATGCCAATTATTTACTCGTCTAAGATTTTCACGTTGATATGTTATAAACTTCGAATTTTGAATGAGATTACTAACCTAACCTAGATTTGACCAACCTGATTCCAAAGCTTCTAATATTAGAACTCCCTGATATTCTAGATATAAATTGACATATTATGTGAGTTAATTTCATGTTTTATGACACATATTTGATTTAAGAAATTAAAAAATTCTCTACAATCTATAGTAAATATATGTTAAGCGTTTTTCTCATTGGTTTTGAAGGTTCAGCAGGTGCTAAAATTTATGTTATATTTACACTGGTTTCACAAGTTTTATTATATTTTTGCGCGTAAAAGATTACACAGGGAGTTACATGGAATATGAATTTATTATGATGAGATGAGGTTGAAAGATCGTAAGAAAGTTCCATGTTTTCCAGATTATAAAGTATTTTGTGTCTCTTTCATAGGAACAAAATGAAAGATTTAATTTTTCACGTTCCAAAAGTTTGTTACAAATATTGCATAGAAGCAAGCAGGCGCTTTTCGAAGCCTATGATAAGAGAAAACAAAGCTCTTAAAAGCAAAGCTCTTATCCCAACCACAACCCTCGAAATCTCTATTGTATAACGAATATTTTGTTTCCATACACCACATAGATCCTTCAAAATATTTAATATTCGATCGGATACTGGAACATTTTGTGTAGTAGGCTTGTTAGCACCTCTCCAGCAAACATCTACTACGTCTACTTTTTGTCTGCCAACAAAGACGTACCGCTAAGCGTTCCGCTACGATGTCGGGTAGAGACCGATATATGGGGGTTTATAGCTACTATCCCTAAAAAGTCAGCCCGTTGCGATCTTGCATTGCATCGTAACTTACCAGCGGGTGAGATTGCAATCGAGGGTTGATTTGTAGTTAGATAAAAAAAATTAAGGATAAAATAGGCTTTAAATTCTGCGCCTACACCCGACACAGGGTCAAAGTTCCTTGCGTGTTACAAACACGCCGTGCGCCTTTGCGTCTGTGCGCCTCCCCTCGCCGGTGACGTGTCGACACACATTCGCTAGCTTTACTTTCCACTGTCTCCGCTTCCATCGGACATGACGCGCGTTACCGCGGTTACCTAACCCCCCTCCACGCGCCCCTCGCGCCCGCCTGACCGACTGACCGCAGACACATCGCGATGCGCAGCGCGTTCCCAAAACAAAACAACGTGTCCGACCACTCCAATAACATACAATCCAGTAGTAATAGAGCTTATGTGACGGAGCTCGTGCCGGGCCTTGCTTTTTTCTGCCGCTAAGCAGGATTGCTATGTGCTGACCTGAAGGGCATGGCTGGGCATGGGGTCGATGGACACATTGCGCCACTCTGTAGGACGCGTTCCTTACATTCCCTGCAAAGCGTTGGACTGGATACAGGCGAAGATTTTCCACTTACAGGTTGGCCATCTGCCTGGTCCGTCAATCTTTAGGTACTAATATTGAAAACGTGAAAGTATGTCTTTTTTTTTTTGTCCATTCTTCACGACCTAACTAAGCGACCAATCGACTCGATTTTTGACATAGAGTTAGTTGAAAAGACGGAGGGTAACTTATGCTTTTATCCCATTAAATAAACACTAATGAAGGCAGACCGCGGACAACTGCTAGTTATTACTATAAAAAAAATATCTACTACCAAAGCCTATAATAGCTACCTCTTTGACTCGTGTATATGGCCTTAACTATGTTTTATCTGTATTTTATATCTTATTCCGGAAGACACTTTAAATTATCAATTTGTTGGAATTCGTTCAATGATTTTTAATATTAGCCGAACATAAAAAAAGACCAACGCGGCAGGTTTTCTACAACTACGTCAAATTGAAAATTCGTTTAAAGTAGACCTTTTTTATAGGAGTTTTAAAATTTTAAAGTATATGGATCTGTTTAAGTGACTTAACTGCAGTAGTTACTATGTAATATAATGTAGTGACAGCGCGCGAACAGCTCGGTAATAACAGCGTGACGTCACGTTGAGGAAAATTAAAAAGTATATACAACACTTTACCGAGGATGTCAAAACAAAACAAAACAAAGTAAACATAGAGACACAGTCGGCAAGTGAGCGTTAGTCAACTGCGATCTAGCGTCTCTTCAAATACAGATTAATTTCCGAGTTATGTAAGCACCTTTCTATGCGAGTTTGATATTCAATTAGACTGCGATTAAAGAAACAAACGGCTTACGCAAACTGCAGGCAGGTAGGTCGGCAAGAATGCGTGTTGCAACGCGCGGAATGGAACTATATCACACATATCGGCAGTCGATGTGGCAACGTGAACTTGTTGTTCGATAGTTTGAGCTAATGTTGCCTGGCTCAGCCGGCGCTCCCACGGCCGGTGCGACCTGTCGCGTAGGTACTCTGCAAGCCTACAAGTTTAGTTCATATAGACAAAAAAAGGTTTATGTCGCTAACCTTACTGTGATAAACAAAAAATGTCCTTCAGAGCTATCTTTGAACGCCGGAAATTGACATAGGGCTATGTTTAAGTCTACACACAAAAAATAGAATTCAATTGCTTTGTTTGACATTCTTAGAAATCCACTTGAACGTGCTAGCTAACGAAAACGAAATTCCTTTTGGTTTAGTATGAGTAGAAGATATCTCCCGCAAAACTATCGACGTGCGAAAGAATTCAATTCAGAAAGAGATAGAAAAACTAACAAACGCTCTTCAGTGAAATTCAGTGCTGAATTTAATTTTTGAAATCAAATTTAATTTGTAATAATGGAGCCGGAAAGCATTAAATATCCTGGCTTCTGGCCGAGCACCTATGCAACTATCCATTTTAACCTCCTCTCTCTTTCATCCCGTTCCTTGCTATTCCATTTCCAGTAACTTTTGTATGACCCCGCATGTTTCCCAGCATTATGATAAGCCCTTCAGCTTAATCTCTTATTTCATCATTTGATTACGTTTTCTCCCGACTCGTGACTAATTAAGCCGTATATATTGCATAATGTATGCTTTTTCAATTGTTTTTTTTCTGCGAGCTTGTCGTAAGTTGTTATAAAAAACATCCCATATCGTTTGAAGTCCGGAATCTTATGCCTTAGTTCCTATACATTCACTACTTTATGCTAGTAATCTGTCAGTCATAATTCCAGTTTTTTTTCGGCAATCCGTATGTGCATCCTTCTTCAAAGAGCTTGAGCTGAGGTGAAGAGCGCAAGTATCAGGGTACAGAGGATGTCGTTTTATATCCACAGCACGTTCTGAGCGCCATCTTTCTCTGTGTGCTCAAAACCGTCTTGCTGTATCTTTCCTGCTCAGTGGCCGTTATCCATATCGGTGCGGTTTACTTTACTATCAGAGCCGTTGCCGGAGCAAAGATCTTATTATTTGTAACTTCTGTAGATGATGAGGTATTAAACTACTACTCCTTTTAATTCTTGTTCTTAGAGTAACTTTACCGCAAAGTTTTGCCCGCGTTTAAAGTTTACAAAGCGTACTTATAAAACATAATAGCCTAAATGTCCATAGACTATAGATCAATTAGTATTCTATTAAAGCACTTAAAATAAGCACGTTCAAAAGCAACAATGTTATCATCCCAGAATTCTTGTTCTTAATTCACCGGAACCGTTTGTCTTCCCGGGATAAAAAATATCCGCCGATGACCGACTGCGGAATATAACCTATATCTATCGGTATCGCTTAGTTCGGTTAGTTGGCTAGGATACCATGCATAGGCAACTAATAATAGGTAATTATTTACGGCGATTTCACAAAAAGTGGAAATATTTTTGTATGTTATTTGGCGATGATACTCAAAATCTAACTTTATGATCTATTTTATTTGAAAGTTTTAACCAAAAATCGTCTCCTTTACCTAAATTCCATGACAATCAACTAAAACAAATTCGTTCGCGATAGGACGAAACTCCGCGACTGTCACCAGCTGATCATCTTTGTGTTTAGTATAGTTGTTAAAACTCAAACTACATCCATGTAAATAAGATTTCAAAGAAAATTATTAAACCTTATAATTAGAATTGTAAACTTCATACAAATTATCTTTAATAAACAACTATCATAAAAATGATAGCGAACTCCCAGCAATGCTTACTCAATTGGCCATCATATTTTGGTTCTACGGGTCTGATGGGACCATCATCGATCACCATTTTTATTGCTGTTAATCGATAACGCAGCTGTTCCAATTTGCATTTTTAGCGCTGATACAAGCAGTTCTTATAAATGTGGCCGGCGATGACAGGAAAATCATTTGCTACGAATACAAAGCAGCTTAATGTTTTATTCAATTCCGAATAGGTAAATTAATTTGGCAACATTACAGTTTTAGTGTGTAGGTACACTAATAGTAAGTTTATAAGGATGACATCGCCACAACAACATTATATGCAATATTATTTCGTACATATCTGAAAATAGTATTCATATAACATGTAAATGTGATTTTATACATGCGCGCCATAAAAACGTTACAGTTATTGGGAGGTGATAACTGCATTCGTAAACTTAAAACTAAACGCGCCCTGGCCAAACTGACGACGGCGTGATACGAAATCCGGCTTCGAGACTTGCATATAAATCACCCACAACTTCGTTGCAATGTGACTAAGATATTTTCAAAGTATACAGATAATAAAATAAGCATTAAAAAGTGTTGTGTATTTCCTTGTGTAGTTACGCGTAATAAAAAAAAAACTGTTTTGCGAAATAATTTTAATATCTCACTATAACCCATAAGTGATACCTAGGTAGTTAAAAAACCACGTTCAAATTGTTCTGTTTAAGCGCTTCTATAACAGAAGCACAGAAAAACTAATAAACCAACCTTTTTGGCGTCAGAGAGTACTTGAAGTTATTGCCGAAGTATTGTTTAGTATTTTATGTTTAAAAAAACAAGTTTAAACACAAGAACGAGCAAGCAACTGAGCGTAAAGTGTGGAGTGTTTATTAAACATCAACAAACGCTGCTGTAGTTATATATTATGTTATGTAGAAAAGGACGAGTGCAGCTAAATATTGGACTTATAACAATTGTAACTGCGTCATTTCTTTACTGGATTATTCACGACATACGACTACATAATTAGATACAGTTGGTATATCTGTCTAACTCTAAGTTAACATACTAACTCATATAACAATATGAGTTAGTATGTTATTTTGAGTAACAATGGCTATTATATATAATTTATATATAATTATCCTACTTTAAAGCAAATTCCACGTAATTTACGAAAACGGGGATAAACACTTTATTTTTATAAAAAATCATTTTAGTTGTAATGTACATATCAAAGATTCAAACTTCAAACAAATACAATATCTGATTCAACATATTTTTGTGAATGCCATACGAATCGTTATCATATCTCCATTTCCAGGATACAAGCTCTCTTTGTGCTAATTTATGTTATGTAACGGAAAATACCACCTAAACGGTGCAAACCAATAAGCTGCATTATTATTTATTAATATTAATAATGAAAAATCTCTCAATCTATAAACGCTCAAATCACAGTAAAAACCAGATCATATTCATATTTTACACGAACACACAAATTACAAGAACTAAACTTGGTGCAAAAAATATTCAGATTGACGGAGTGAAACTGTATAAAAAACTATCAAAATAGATTTTAGCTAATTAATTTGTCTTTCTAGGTTCAAGTCACCAATCAAAACAATAAAAAACAGTATATTCTTTGCCTAAGAAAGTCTTTAAACCTACACCTAATATCAGAATGAATTGGGAGCAAGTCTCATTTTCCTGCTCCATCGGTATATCTGCCTCACGTACTGACGTGATACTCGTATTTTGCATGACGTTACCTAACTCAGTTTCAAGCTAAAGTTACAAAATTTAAATAACCGTTCACTGCTATGAGGTTACGATGGAAAAATACTAACTGGTTAAGTGAATACTGGTTAGTTGTAATTGTTATTTAGTAAGTTAAATTATATGTTGTATTCACAGCACGGAAATGCTGAGAACGTTCATTGCGAAATACTAATATTATTCTTAATTTCACAGTTACGGGTCTATTAAGCTAATAGTTCTCCAATTAAGGGTACTATCGTTAACAGCAACTCATTTGCAAGAAAAAAACTTTGAATATAACTTTTGTTTACTAACTATCTAGCCTAGAAGCAACACAAAGATAAATTAGAAAATGCTAACACTCGATAAACCATTTACTGAAAAATTAACAATTATGGGCTGCACGACAACACGTGTATAAATCGATTTTTCATTCAAATCTTCTAACTTATCGAACAACAACGTGTATGAAAACGAAAACACTCGTACCATTTATTTTATTGGACAACCTCCTCTTAGTATTCTTAGTTAAGAATACGATATATTGAAGAACAGTTCGTTCTTCTTTCGTGTTTATGAAGGTTTTTTATAAATTCCGTGGGTATCGTTTGTTTTCCGGCGAAAACAAGTAGCCTTTGTTACTCATAGTCCTTTCAACTAACTATATGTAAAATCAAGTTGATTGGTTGCTAATTTCGGGTGCGAAGGAAGGTCGAACTAACAAATAAACACACTTACGCATTTGTAATATCAGTAAGGATGAACCTGAAGACAACTCTTTACATTATGCATTAGGTACTGTATTCAAAACAGTCATCTCAATATGAATATTTCGAGGCAATGACAGTATGACCCTAGTCCGGAGTTTCGCAAGCAAGGACGCGCTCTTGACCCTCCCCTCCGCAGGCTGTATATTCAATGTTATAGACTAAGAAGCCAGTGTTCAGCGCTGTAAGAATTAATTGTTATCTTAGCAGTTGTAACCTTTCGACATATAGTATTCCATATAGATTATTTGTCGAGGACTAACTGCACCTACTGTATCTTGTTAATTATTTTACTACGTTTAGCTTCAAATTGTGAGCAAAATATATATAAATAACAGCATACAATCATAAATAACAAACTCGAAATAAACCTTATATAAATGTTACATTTCGTTACTTCTTACAATTATGATCAACCTCACTGCCAGCCTCCCAGTGGGTACAGAGCAGCTATCTTATTATACTTATTTCTATTATTTAATCAAATTGATATCAATAGATTATACATAGATATCTAATCTAAAAGTGTACAGACATATTATACAGATTATGCAGATTTTGGTTATTGCCTCAGCATAAGCTCGATGAGACTGAACAAACCTAATTCTAAGTACTATCACAATCCCCTAAAACGTGGTCACAACTTAAACTATAAAGAGCTGTTTACATAAAGGCTCGAAACGAGGACATGCCAACCGAAATACCTATTCACTTTAGTTTTGTAATCGTTGGAACTAATTACACCTAGCGCGTGCTCGTTTAACGTTAACGAGTAGTTGGAGCCAACCGAGCTGGAGTCAACCCAAGAAGACAACTGAATCCAATATCCGCTCTTTTTTATTTTTTTAGCAAAACAATGACGTGTTCATTTGTTCAAATTTCATCATAAATTTCAGAACCTGTCTTTTGTAATTTCGTGGTCTATTATACTTTTATGTAGAATAATTTACTGTGACTTTAAGAAACAGATCAGAGTTTTTTTTTAAGCAACAGAACTGTGATAACAGACACTAAATTACACACTGTTTTACGTTGTACGTACGTTGAGTGTGTAATTGTACGTTCTACTGTTTTAAAAATTAATACTCACAGTATTTTTTATACACAAAATAATTTCCTTGATTTGACATCAAATGACCCCAGTACATAATAGAGGATTTTACGGGTAAATTTTTTTACATTTAAATCTGTATCTTTATACTAATAATTGGTCACATAATGTAAACGTAAATAGCGGGGTAAATATATGACACCCATTATATATACTTCATATTATGCGGTAAGTGCAGTCTGCGTGTCCTGACGGCTGTGGGGTTGACCTCCGACCTCACAGCCAGCCGCGTGAAGCAACGAGCCCTCACCTAACTACGTTAACGAGTACTGCCGGATGTTAGTCGTAGTGACTGGACCGGTGCGACGGCTTAATGAGCCACTTAAAAATGCTTGATAACGGGATTAAACCAAATTCGACCACCAAAGACCGATCTTCGATGCCCAACCCCTTTAAATTTTTCCAGATGTGACCGTACTTAATATCGATTTAAAATTCAGTTTTACGAGAGATTAGAAAGTTATGTTTAGAAATACCTATATCATATCAGTAAAATATTCCGAGGCATTTCCTTTAAAATTCTACCTTTACTTTGCTTAACTATGATTCCTTCCCCGTCCTCGATTTCTGAAGCTAGTAGCAGGTCTTCAGCAATTGTATTAGGGATGCCCCTATTTACCTATCTTATCCAAGCTTACCGAATATAAAGCCCAACATCCACTAACATGCGTTCGGCTCGAGTTGAGCACCTTTCGATTCATTTAAAATCTCTAGATATACCATCCACCAATTTAAATCGCCTTGACTGCTATGACAAGGCTTGTATGGTATGGTAGCATCGTAGCCAAAGCTGCCCAGGACAGAGTATGATACCATTGTTTACAACAAATAAGTACGTCAATAACCTTCATATATTTAGTCTAAGCAATGTTGACTGGATGTGAGACCAAATTGCGTATTCAGCCTTCGCCTTCGTCTCACACTATTTAGGTCTCAGCTCTACATCCTTCACTCCCATTTGAGAATAAACCTGAACCCAGCTATCGGATAAACAGGCTCATGATGTCTTTATGGCGACTGTCTTATATATTATACTTATTCATATTGACCAATAAATACTAATTTCTGGTTACTGGTAAGCTGCCGCGAGGTCCCATGTTTGATCTCCGGCAGACGCAATTTGGGAATTGACTTGTGCTAACTTGTGGATAATAATTATAAATTTAATAAAAAAAACCACAAAAATGGTATTAACATAGCTATCAAGTTAGACTAATAAAAAATAAATATTGTGGCAGTTGTTCCAAAAAAATTCAATGCGCTATCCGTTGTGACGGTCTTCTTGGATTGAAATTTGTCATAGTGTATTCTTACTAGTCATTTGATAACCATAATGAGGGAGTTGTGCCATTTTGTCGCGGCAGACATCTTAGACTGATTTTCATCAAACATAGCATAGCATAGTCAAAACTTATTCCCGTTTCAAACAAAAGAAGCAAAATGAAAATCTGTTCATCCACTCGGGAGCTGCGATATCACAGACAAACACACGCACTCGTTTTTGCGTCGGGGTTTTAAAAAAAGGAAACTACCTTGTTCTATTGGCTCGTAATGATTTAATTGCCGGAACATCGGAACGCACGTGCAGCCTGTTCTATGAATGAACGTGTCAAAATATCATTGTTGACGGAACTGGTTCTGCTCGAACTTGAACTTGCGAACAATGCAAAGGATGCGCACACACATCGTGGGACGCCGCGCGGCCTCGGCCCGCGGGCAACTAATTAAACTTATTATTAAAATATAATGAGAAATACAATGGGTTGAGAGTCAATGTCAAAATATAACAGAACAACCGCCGCAGTAACTAATTCCGACCTAGTAGGTAACACATTAATTTCCAATGGATAGATCTAGAGTCCTAATTTTGATGATGTATTTCTTTTGCTACCAATAGGCCAGCGTGGTGAACTACGGCCTTAACTCCTTCTCATTGTGGGAAGCTTCCCACTTGTGCCTTTTAGTGGGCCGGTAATGTGTCAGATCGAGGATTTCTTTTGCCAAACAAGTCATAATAAAATAAATATTTAAGGGGGCTTCCATACGACAGACAGGGTTTTTTTGCCGTTTTTATAGATAGAGGTACGGAAACCGATGTGCGCGAGTCCGACTCGCACTTGCCGGTTTTTCTCAGTTCATATTATTATAAAAGCGAAGGACACTGTTAATGCATAATTAAGATTGCGAAACCCGACCGGCTCGTAAGCAGGCTCGTTCAGATCGCTACTATAGATATTAATATTTTGAATTTTTTCTTTCAGTTGTGTAATTTAATGGACAATATTACCATTCCATTTAACTATAATTACCATTTAAATGCACAACACATTTTCTGTGTTCTACTTTTTGTGTGTAACATATGTCAGTCACATCTTTACACACTTTGTTAAATGTTTTAAAAAAAATACTATTACATACACAACACAAAAAAGTAACCATGAACTTGTATACTGTAATGGTCACATTTCCCAAACGTTGTAAAAATATTTCAATTTTAGTTTGAAGCCAAAAATTCTAATATTTATAAAATTGGAATAGTAGTTTGACATAAATATTCGTGTTCCTTTCAGACAGATATTTTTAATATCATTTTTATTTATTTGCTGTTAACTTCTAAATATATAATACCTTTTTCTATGATATCGACACCCATATGGCATTGACAAATCGCTTGTAATGACCAGTTATTTATTAATTTATCATAACTAGCCATTATATGCCAAACATTATTGATTGTTTGCGTAGTTAGGGCGTGAAGGATTGCCGAACTTTTGCATAGTAATTAAGTTAGAATTCGTGTTTGCCAGCGTGGATTCGTTTTCTCAGGATTAAATCTTATATTATCTCTACGACACGAATGCGTTGCTGCGTGATAGAAAGACGCACCATTAAATCCTGTAGTATTTAAAATATGAATGTATGAATGACAGCTTAGTTCAGTATTTTAAGATAATATTACTCTCCGTCCATTTAATCTCTATACCAAAAAGTTGATTGATTGTTTAGTTAGGGCGTAAAGACAAACAAGCAAATACACTTTTGCATTTATAACAATTTAGCCTACCTCGGCGGGTGCTACATGGCTATTGCTTCGATCCAAAGTGTTATGCATCCATTAGTGGTTTGGCATACTGTAAGAATATTCATGCTTTGTAAGACGGAAGCTTAGTGTGACCTAATTTCTGCTAAAAATATAACTGCACATCTGATCGTATCAACGTACTCGGCTCATATCACGAGCTTCGTGCCGATCTCTTATTTAATCACTACCACTCAATTAAGTTATACACTATAAATATAATCAGATAATGTACTAGCATTCAAAGCAAATTCGCTCTCATTTCTGATACAAAGTTTTCATACTAGCGTTTCATTAGGCTGTTTATCTAGGCTATAACTCCACTCTATTAACTACAATAATCAGACTGGACGTTACAAAGAAAGCAAATAAGGCCTTATATCTTTAGCCGTAAGGAATAGGAGTGTTTTAAGGCTGTACATGTAGGCTGTATCTTCGCCTGTGATCAGCTGTGAGTGACGCAACGCGCTTGCGGCGCAATGTTGCATAAATGCGCGGACACGGCGCGGCACTTCATACTGGCAGCATCGGGACCAGGAAACATGAAACCAGCGCTTTTAAACCAATCCATATAACCCATCCTACAATGTACGTTCATTTCACTTGCACGAAGATAAAAGTGAATATTGTTTTAAATGAAGATTTGTTTTTTAAGTGTGATTCTTTCTTTGTTTGTTGACGCCCAATCAACTTGAATTGTGGCATAGAATAAGTTTAAAGGACGGAGAGTAACATAGTCTACTATTATCCCAGGGAAGGAACCGGTTCCCCCGAGATTTGTAAAAACCGGTATAACTGCGGACGAAAAAAACGTCCTGCCAAACGACGTAGTGGTTTAGAACATAACATATCCCTAACAGGTTAGCCAGCTCAATTAGGAGAGATTCCAGCTGAGGGCTAACTTTTAGTGGTAATATAGTAAATAAAAGGTGCAATACAATTGATTCTTCTTTTTTTAATACATGAATGAAATGAATGAATAAACTTTTGGCAACATCGCGATGTAGCGATAACGTTGCCAAAAGTTCAAAACTTTTCAAAACTCAAATATTTATTTTTTGAATTGAAAGTATGGACTGCTGTCTTTTAGGTCATCAGCTCTTCTTCATTAGGTGGGACCTCCTTGAGGATTACAAAAAAAAAAACATCTTATGTACAGTTCTCATCATAGACACACTTACATATTATTTACAAACGGGCGAACTTAAGACCCTTTTTGTTTTTAATATAAGTAAAGAATCTACTCAAAATAGTATAAAGTGTATAATTTCATATAAAAACAATTTCCCGATTTGTTTGTACATAATTAATTCGTGCCAGAAAACATTAAACTTCGCAGTGAGCGCAAAAAATAGCACGTAACACATCAGCTGTTGCCTTGCGAAAAGAAAGTAAAATATCTATATATATATAAGTTCATAATATCACCAATATTAAGTCTGATGTTACTGACCTACAAGCAGGTAGAGGTGAGCGAGTAGAGCCTTGTAAAGTATAAGTGAGGGTGAAAGAGTCTGGTCTGATCCTTAAGTAGATTGCAAAAAATTAAAGTATACAAATTGTACCAGAAAATCTGTCAAACATTTCAAATAATCGAGGTAACCGCACCGCTAATATATATATGCTTCATATCACAATGTGTTTTCTATGTATATGTATTAATAGATATTTATTATAGCAAGGTTATATTTTTGATTGAAAATATATTTTCGACAAGGTTGCTAGCAAGCCGTCGACTATATCTTCATCTCAACCAAGATGTTAAATTGAAAAATGTTTATGTATGAAAAGAGTAAATGCTGAATATCTGTCTACTTCATCTGGATAGAATCTGCCTTTTACATCTACATTTGGGTGGTAGGGTCACCTAATGTAGAAAGACTGAGGATTTCAAAAGCGCTGTATTAAGGTCGAAATAAATACATTTTGAATTCGAATCCTCCACTCTGTGCCACAATCCTCCGGTACTAATTATATTTGAAGAAGTCTCATTCTTAATAGATGTCCGTTTTTAGTTCATGTGCTATACAACATCACGCTGTGAGGCAAAATTGACGCGAGTAAAACTGAAAAGCCAATTTTATATATTACAAGCCAAACGATTAAATAAATGCCCCGTCTTTATATGTCTTTTATCATTTTGTAGATCAGTTTAAACTGCTAAGAGTCAAAGTCTTGTTTTTTGCGTCGCCTCTCACAACCTTGCTCAAACAAATAATAAACTACCTGCAAACTTTTTGTCCGATAATGTCGTGTTAAAATCATTTTTATTATCATATTAAATTAATATGTTAATTAAGCGATCACGAAGCACGTGCTTCAACTTTGTTACTTTGACTGATGTACGTCGTATATCTTAAATCAATATGCAATCTTAATGCAATACATTACATAAATTTTGAAATACAGAATATTACATTAAAAACACACAAACAAGGTTTACATATCTATCGTTAGGTATCTAACTGTAGGTAATATACATTATATTATGCCTCGTTATAGATATGTATTAGGTTAGTCATTATCATCATATCAACCCGCCCAATACAGGGCACGGCTCTCCCACAATGAGAAGAGATTAAGGCCGTAGCCCGATTGGTTGATTTCACACGCCATTGAGAACATCGTTGAGAACTCTCAGGCATGCAGGTTTACTCACGATGTTTTGTTTCACCGTTGAAGCCATTTATATTTAAATTGCTTAAAGCGCACATGACTTAAAGTTAGAGGTGCAATTCGAATTCGGCCCCGGAAGTTAAGTCGAAGTCCAGCCCATCAACGCTCTTGTATATGGTTACATAAGCATATTTTTTCTTTAAAACCTAACTAATCACTATTTCGGTTTTTTATTTTTCGTCTTGATTAACCTCTAACAACCGCTACCAGAGGTTACTGGAAAAGATCACTTACAGAGATAAGTTGTTTTATTTCTAAATATAACAAGTGTGGGCATAAGTACCGGTAGGATGAAGGTTTGCTTGAAAGTTTTAACCAGTAGTCTGAATGAGGATGAAGGCATGGAACAAATAAGCAAGAAAACCCTTTTACGCTGGGTTTTTGCACAATTATAGTTTGATATTTATTTATATTATAATGTTTGATTGTGTTTGGTATGCAACACTCAGGTAGTAAACTAAAAGGCAAAACTGACCGTGAACTTACGTCGCTTTTGATTAATATTTACAGGAAAATGAAACTAATCAAAAATTGTTCCGTTTGTAGTATTAACGTGGCGTGGTTTTTTTTTTTACTTTGACAGTTTCAGTTTTATTATCATGATTTTCGTCATTATTCATATTCAGCATAATATGCAACTTGTTCCAAAACCACTCAAAGTCAAAATCAAATATTCAAATAGGCCCATAGATATACATACTGCAAACAAAAATATGTATACAATGTGTAAGATGATGGCGAGAACTACATTCGTACCCTTATTATGACATGAAGACGAGCCTTTTGACAAACAACTGTATTTAGCTGTCACTACACAGCATTTCCTCATCCGGAGGGTGTAGTACAAAGAGAGTAGCGTCTTCTATGCTAGCAATACCATGTCCTGCGATCAGTAACACGTCTGCTCATCTTGGTGATTATGGACAAACCCTCCCGTTGGGAGAGACCTTAAATCCAGCAGTGGACTGTTATAACCTGTTGATGAAGGGAAATGTATCGGGAATCGTCTACAGCTGTGCACTATATAGCGAGCGCCGCGTTACGTCACGGCATTGCGTCAGCAGCGCTTTCCCGCACGCACACGCGCGCGCTGACACACAAACACCGATGCATTAATGAGCCTATCATGCGTGTGCGACTGGCGATAGCGCCTCCCTATGCGCGGCACATTCATTTGATAAGCGGGGATCGGCTCAGCCACTCAGGATGATTGCCATAATATCAACAATTAAGAGAAGATCAACATAACAAGTCACTCATCTCGTAATCATGCTAGATTAACAATACCTACTGATGTATGCAGACGGTACTTGAAAACATAAAGCTGTTTGAGCGAAATGATCATAATAAAATGGCGAAAGGTGTTCACATCATAAATCATTAATATATTTCCCAGTGATACAAATCGGTCGTCCACTCTCGGTTTCAACAGACCGGTTGCAGACTGGTCTACGTTGGCGTTGGCGCGACCCACTGCCAACGAACGCCTCGCATCAAGCGTGACAAAATGCACGCCAACAACTCAATAATTTTGTATTTCTATAGTGTCAATAGTATTTCAGAGTAATAAATTTATATTCACCTTAATATTATTAAAGTTTTTCGGACTAATAAGTATCCTGTTTATCAAACCAAGACTAAGAAATTATATAAAGCAAATTTTCATTAAAATCCATCTAACTGTTTTTGGATTAAAAATAAATAACAGAATTTCCCTGTAGATATTTTCCGTGCATCGTGCATTTTTCCTGAATAAAATGTAGCCTAGCCCTTTCTAAATCATAAAAAATATTGCCCTCTTACTGAATAAAAAACAAACAAACCACTTTTGCATTTATAGCATTAGCAAGAATAGAGATAATTTGCATTCATGTAAACAAGCTAGATTTATAAGACCCTGCCAGAATCAAACAGATACCTTTGACCTTTGACACTTTGACCCTTATCACTTTACTACTTTATTTTAACTACGTCAAAAATGTTGAAACTTAATGTTTATTTGTATATATTATCCTATGAAATTGAATTTTAGTTTTGCAATGATTACTTTTCTTTTCTACTTCAGAATTTATAAGGCGGACATAAAAATCGCAGAACAATACAAGAATTTCTTAAGGCCTCGCTTCGGGTTAATATTGTAATTCCCATCCGACCTCAACAGCCCACTATTCTTACGGATTTTACGATTGAATGCATATTATAAACAAATATTTTATTTATTATTATACACTATACTACCAAGCATCTATGTTATTTTCTTCTACGCTTGTAATTGCCAAATTGCCTGGATGAGATCGCAACATAGCGATAACGCCGACAAATTTTTATTAATAATTTTTTTTGCGAATTTCCTATACAATAAAAGTGTGTTCATTTATTATGCTGAGAAGGTTTCAGCTATTTATCGGCCATAAATGGTCGTCACATCACACAGCACCGAGCACGCAGTTGAGCAAGTGCGAAAGGCCAGCAGTAAAGTTCAAAAGCCGTTCGCTCTCACATTACATTTCGTGTATTTCTTACATCACCCTTCGCGCCAACTTTTCCATTCCATAAAATGTGTATGTAGAGTGTAAACTCAAGGCTACAATAACACTATCAGTATTTCCTAATATCAAAGCCACACATGCGGCGCAAATGTTACAACAACGATCTAGACTATTTTCAGAGATCTTATTTGGATACTGAGACTAAGTAACTTTTATCATCATTTGACATAAAGATCAAAATAGTTCATTGGTAACAAAGGCTTTTTTATAATCTCGCGCTACCGTTACCAGGCTTTATTCTGGAATAAGAATAATCATTATGTCAATCTACAGGATGTATATACGCTCAAACTGATCTAGGTAGGTAGGTGGTTTTACCAAACAGATGCTTCACAGATTTATAATATTACTAGCTGTTATTGTACCCGCGTTCTTGGTCCGCGTTTATAACGAATCCCGTGGGAACCATTTGTTTCCCTGGAGCAAAATGGGTCTACGTTACTCTCCGTCCTTTCAACTGACTCTATGCAAAAAATCAAGTTGATTGGTTGCTAACTTATGACGTAAAGCAAGGACAAACAAACTAACACAATTTCGCATTTAATACATTAGTAAAGCTAAGGATTATGAATTTAAAACCTAAGCGCCAGTGCTCAGCAATCAATTTAAATAGTAAATTGTCAAAAACACTGTTAAACTCAAAAGTCGTTTCCCACATTAATTGACTTAGCCTCGAATTCATTCCAATGAACCGACCTAAAGTATCGCTTACACAACCACGGGCTGCAGCTCCATCAATGCTAACGTCGGCCCAAGCAGCTGTGGGCCACGACCAGATTATAAACTAGCTCATTTTATATTCGACCATATGCGAGTTTGCTTATCTGAACGGCTTCAACCATTTATTAAAAAGAGTTCAAAATAATAAGGAAACCAACTTTGACGTTATGTAATTTTTGAAAGTACATCTACTGTTTACTACTTAACTAATCTCGAGTAATTGGTACTCATTGTACTCTTATTTGTATTTATATGTAATATATTTATATATATATATTGTAGTTATATTTATAAATATATTTTATTTAATATATTTGTATAATTTTTAAAACCTATTTATTGCACCACCTCTTTTCTATGTTTTTTTCCTTTTACGCCATTGGTTGCCTGGAAGAAATCTCTATGTAGCGATAAGGCAACCAAATTGTACTCTCTTACTATGTATTTATATCTCCGTAACTACTTTTTTCTTAGGTATACAATTCATACATTCATTCCTACTCACTAATTAAAAAAAATGTATATAGATTCAACGGACATATGGAGGTTATTTAGACAAGAATAACCTTAATCGAAATTTATAACCTCCGCTAGTCTTTGGAAGTCGGTTAAAATTGTTCACCTCGGTTTTACTTAAATATCAAGAATTCGAAAACCACCAAAATACTTATAGTGTAGATAAACATATAATATAGATACGTTAAAATATATTATAATTTAATTTCTGGCCAAAACGTAAGACCATAATGTATTTCAAGGTTCGTCAAACACGTAGTTACTCGTTATTTATAGCAGAAGTTTTTAATTATTAATTTACATCGTGTCTAGAAGTAAGGTCAAATATACAAAGTGATTTTGTTTAAATTAAAAGATTTATTTTGGAAAAAAGTTCAACTTAGACAGATCTGCTATCCCGGGTAAGGAACTCTGACTTTCTTAGTTCCTCATAAATTCGGAACGAAATCATAACAACTTTATACTTATTTTCTTTTGTTTAGGTACGAGCTGCCTATCACATGCCCATTCACCCTGATAAAGAAAGCCTGTTCCATTAATGTTTTTAAATAATGAGTAACTAATTAAGTTGTTAGACGAACCTTATCTTTGAGAAAAGTAAAGATTGCATATTTTGTTGTTCAAATACCAATATATCGAATCGAAGTGTTCTAATTTAAAAATAAAATGCCAACAAATAGACAGACACTTCGTCAGTGACGCATTGATAATGTTAACACAAATCCACTGGCATTGACTCTGTTACAAAAGCAATGCAGTGTAAAATCGACCGTAATATTGTTGTTATTTGTAATATGAATCAGTAATAGCCGTGAACATCGGGGGCGAAAAAGTTTAACTAACCACGGCGCTGCAGCTGACAGGTGTTGTGTTTCGCGCTCCATATTGCCTAGTTTATTGACGCCTTGCACCGCGCGTTGACGCACAGAGCAATCTACCAGTCCGTTTGATTCAATATATTGTTCTACTTATAAGCTGACTGCCCAAGTAGGAAGCGCAATTTTTTCCGATGTTCAATCTCTTTTTAAGAACAGGGATATAACCTAAACGGTTGAATAGATCCGTCGTAGATTAGTTCGTTATAGTTTTGAGCCATAGTGTTTAAGGTAGTTTAGAGACTATCTACTGTATCCAATTCTTATCCATTTTTGGAATCATTACAAAACCATAGTTTCGGTGTTGCATAAAGTACAAAAATAGTGAATAAAAAGAGCTATAAGATTTGACGGCTTTATCGCGACTTTGCGATTCTCATCAAAGATTTTAAAAGAAAATATTTGATATGCATGGCACGCGATACAATATGTGTTATACACGCATTCGAGTATCTGCATATAGTTAATTAGTTAATAATATATTCCAACCTACCGATGGACAACAGATTATAACGATTATGAAATAATAAAAGGATGATCGTCATAATCTGTTGCCGTATGGGATGCTAGGAATACACCTTCTCTAATAGAAGACAGCTCTTAAGTAACGATAATAGTGTATGTAAGTAAAGCAATCTTCCGCGAGACATGCTAACTGTATCTAGAGTGGCGGCGCGAGAGGGAAAGGGGTGTTGAGTAACAGCGAGCAGCTGTTCAGGCGCCGCGCGTCCCGCAGGCGGCGGAGTGCGCGCCGCATTCCGACACTACACTTTTGATTTCATTCACATCGTACACATTTACTACGAGCAGCCTCAGTAATGGTGTACGATTGGATTGCACTCTGACATTATAACTTTAGATCTTTCTCTATAATCGTTAGACTAATTGGACATAAAAAGAGAATGAGATACAAACAACTTACATAATTTCTTTTTATTTATTTATTTGCATCAGGCAAAAAGGTCCATATAAAATATTTACTACATAGCAATCTAAAATATATACAAAACAAAAAAACAGTTTTTCTCGCTTCACCATAGCGAGGGTACACGATGCTCCCAGGCCAGGCCAGTCCGACCCGAAGAACACGTCCTTCCACAAAAGTGACGTGCAATTTTTAATTGTGTCCATCTAACTGTTTGCCCTGCTTATATGTTTGTGACACTAGACAGCCTTAACTTATTTTTATTTTTTAATTATCTTAGGAAAAATTTTATGAATAAAAAGTATACGTTATATTTTATCACGGAAAAGTACAGAATTTAGAGAAACAATACTGGTGCCCAATTGGGTCCATACAAATCTATGTGATTCTGAAAGTAGTGCTGTCCTTATTAATATGTTCCATGGGAAAGTAAACCACTATTTTTTAAATTGTAAATTATATTGTTTAGTTTTAATTGAATTGGTTAGGCAACTAATTATTATTTAAGTTGGCCGCGTGGTGACGGCAAATCAGAATACGTTTGCCACCATCCTTCTTCTTCCCGTTATATTAATGCTTTGTCCGCGGGTATCGTACGAGGCGACTAACGGAACTGATGATGGGTAGCCGCGTCCTTTATGTTTCTACTACCATCTACTGCCAACGCCAACCCGTCTGCCCAGCGTGGTGATTATGGACAAACCCTCCCGTTAAGAATGCATTTGGTAGATAATATAAATATCTATATCTATATCCTTTTATTGGTAGACTGTTATAGGCTTTTGATGAAGTAATAAATCAATTCGATTACTTAATTAAAAAAATTATATTATTTATTTAAAGTAATTTGAAATGAATACATATCCGGCTGTGCTTTTATGATATTCGCCAGCGCTCATTAAGTTTTTATAATATCACCGATCAGACCGGAATGGGGCCATTTTTATTCTTGTTTTACTTTTAATTTTACTTTTAACAAAAAGAAACAAAATAGTTTCGAAAGTAAGGTCGTTGCTCCGCAGTGAGGCAAACAGTCTTAAGTCGATCGCACATCTACTCGGAGTAAATCGCACATTTTTTTATCAAGTTCGTTGCTTACTGATATTTTTATTACTATTTGGGACACTAAACTAATATATAATTGAATAAATATTTTAATAGGTCGCTTAAACCACTAACCCCTCTAATACGAAGTTAAACAAGCTAAATGAATATCACACATATAATTCACTTAGAACTAAACCTACCCTTTACTCTAACAATGTATAAATTAATAATTATTATGACTTACTAGGGGTGTAATACTTTAGCAAATTGACGATAAGAGTTCAAACGGGGAGATAAGAACCTACACCAGTAAGTCCAAACATTTGCACTTTGCAGCCATTGCAGATACATCATTATCATACCAGGATACTAAAGTAGTGCTAGATAAAAAACAGCACGTACGGGGAGTAATGTCAGATGTGCGATCTACTTAACTCGGAGGTCTGCTCCGGTTTTCTCGATTGCGTGAACAATATGACGAGTGAGCGAGTGCGCGCGTGTGTGTGTGTGACATATGAAAGGTTCACACCGAGTAGGTCAGGGTCGCTCGTGAGGTAACGAAAATATGCGCAAAATACGGAGGCAACTATTTCTTCCTGCTGCGCGTACATTATAATAATAACAAGCAAGGTTGAGCTTAACGCAAATAACTGTAAGTTTTATTTTTTCTCCATTAATATATGCAAGGAAATATAAACATTCGTAATATGTGGACTAGATAAGCTTAAGCTGAAGTTTTATAAGTACGTTTGAAGATTTTTAAAGCTTCATTGTTACTTGGTGAGTATCAACGTGAAATAGACCACTGTGCGTCTTTACATATTATTATATTAAATGGGGCCTCAGGTGCCGTAGCACGTAGCGCATCGCTACGGCTCTACGGCTTGCATACATTAGACATCAACGCGTGCGTCGGGCTCACTTAAACATAACCAAGAGTTAGTTTACTGTTTAAAACTTTATCAGTATGTAATCATTTTTTTTTAAATGCTTCTATGTTACCCCACTTGATTCAAGATTTAAAATATTATTGCATTGATGATAGTAACATATTAAATCAATGTCTCAATGCATAAGTTTAATCAGGCAACTAGTTTAAATTAATCACTCATTATGCACTAAATTTACTTTTTTTGTCACTAGTGAAGTCTTGTGACAAAAAAAGTAAGTGCGCTAGTTTTTTCACAAGCAATAATTAAAGAATGTAAGTTTATATACACTACTGCTTGAAAAACTCAGATATCAATAAAATATTAGAAATACCCGATTTATTTCACAATATTTTTGATAGTGTAGGCATTTGAAAATAATTAAATAGGTTTAACAAGATTTGATCATTCCAGAACAGCTCCAACAGTAATTAGTTGATCCGTATTAAACGCATATTACCAATGGCACAATTTTATAACGGATCGAATTATTTTTTTGGCATCGATATCCGATTATAAGTATAATGAAAAATACAACCAGAACAAATAAAAAAATAGCTTTAGCAATACATTTTACAATCATCCCAATTTGTCAATCGAATTTAGTCATTCTATACTCATTTCGATCTATCTAGGTTCGAAATATCAAAACAAGTTTGTCAATCGGAGCATTCAAGTAATAATAAATTGAATAATTTTAAACGGGTTCAAATACGCTGGTCAATGCAGTGGTTTGTTTTTTTATTCTGCGATTTCTATTTTAGATTGAAAAATAGACATCAGCTATAGCTTCATTCTTATGATTATCTTATTATAAGAATGGCGCTATAGCTGATGATCATGGTGATTGTTGCTTTTTATTGGATTTATAGTAGATACCTATTATTACTTTATACTTTAGCCAGTAATTAATAGTATGTACTTTTTTCTTTAGTAAGTTTTATTTACTAGATAAACTTTTACTTAACTTAAGAACTATAACATCAGCAGAGTCATTGTTAAACCATTCGAATGTGTCACATGGGCAAAAGAAAAAAGGTATAGTCTTAAGTTATATTAATACAATACAACCACACATGTAAATACAATTTTCGGTCATTAAAATTAATGTTAATTACAATCACAATTAGTTGATTAGTCAATTTACTTTTATTTGAACACTGATATATTTGAAATTAAAATCATTCCTCTAATTCGAGTATTACGGATGATGCCCTTGTAATGCCTTTTTAAGCAGCCATGTGTACACCACATTTTGTCAAAAGCTGTGCAACGGTTAAGCTAACATAGTTTAAAAACAAATAAGCGTTCAGACACACTTTCACATTTATAATATGAGTATAGCTTTGTCAATACGCGCCAGTAAAAGCTCACAAATCACCCTCGTGAAGAGTGTTACATAAGGCTGAGCTGTAGGTCCGCTGCGGCCTGTGCGCGTAATAACTTGATGAATGGATGGCACAGATACGATGGCCCGAGCACATCGCGTTGCGACACGCATTTGAATGACCAAAGGTTAAAATTCTTTTGACCTCTCTTACTTGTCTGTGATCCTAGTTCATACTGATCTTATAAAATATGTTATTATTCTTTTTTTGATGTTTAATATTTTGTTTTGGATGTTTATTGCTGTTGATTGCGTTTTTCTTCCACGTTTATTACGGTTTTTCACAAATCCCGTGGGAACCGTTTGTTTCCCTGGTATAAAAGTAGCCTATGCTACTTTACCTTTAACTTTAGTTCAAGAATCAAGATCATTCGTTGATTAGTTAGAGGTTATGGAATTTAAGGCATTGATCGTGACCATAATGTCTCACACAGCTATTATTCTGATTATTGGCTGCCCCTATCAAGTATCCATCAAATTCGTGCAGTTTATTGTGCAATATGCATAATATTACACAGTTAATACTATAAACTTTAAAAAAATACCAAAAATGGTTAATACTCTTACGATGAACATTATTTCATATAAACTTTAGATTTAACACAAGATTGACCAATTCCTTACATTCCCTACAACTTTTACTTACTTTGCGGAGAATAAGTATTACTGAAGATCCTATCCCGCCACTTATAACGTTGAAGTACTGGGTTAAAATTTTTTTTGTATATCAATACATTTAAATCAACTGTTATTAAGTATTAAATCATAAGTATTTTGCTTTAAAGTGCAAAGTTTTAAAATCAATTCAACTTTCGATACCGCTTCCGAACTGATTGATCTGCCCACGAACGCACGACTCAATCCCATCAATTTACACTCTATGAGATTTCAATTTGCAGCAGTCGAACACGAAACTTATAGGTTAAATCTGCAACCTTTAACAATGAAGCAGAATTTATTATTTAATAATAAGAAGAATACATATACTGTGTATGAGATAAGTAACAATTTATTGTAAGTGTCTTAACAACTATTAAAATAAATCAAAATGGTATCATCAAATTATATTATATTACTAGCGGACCCTCGCGACTTTGTTCACGTATGAGTCATTCGAATTTAACGGAGCTGTGAAGTAAAGGTTATAAAAAATCCATATCAATCCCTTCAGTAGTTTTCACGTGATGTCCGGACAGACAGACAGACAAAAATTAAATAAAAAACGGTTTTGAACTGAGTATCGATTATAAAGCATCCCCCCAAAAAATTTAAAAATATATTAAATGTACAGAAATCTTCCAGTTACAGTTTTATCATACGAGAGTATAGATAAGAATATGTTATATACGATACGATATTTAACAAATGTATTAAATAAAAATGGAATATATCGAACCCTTAAAGCCTTAGCCTCTGAAGTTAAATTGAACCGTATACATTTTACGTGATGATTTTGATATTGGAGGAAAATTTGAAATAGCTATAGACAACATTGTAAACATTCAGCAACACTTCAGATAACTGGTCAGGTGGTGTTGTAACATTCTTTCTTTTCCTTCTCAAACAATTCCATGCATTGTTGTTCCGCTAACATTTCGTAAACGACAAATTGCATCTTTTGTGGTAATCACCAATGTACACATTAGGTAACTCAATCGTTACTTTTTAATTCTTGATGAGATGTAGAAATCATGTTTGTATGTTGAAATTTTTATTAAATTAGATTATTGATTTTATTTTTAAGAATTACTTATTTCAAATGTTAGGTGCGGTTGACTTAAAAGCTCGCTAAATCAAGCTGAGTCAGTTGACCTTTGGTAGCTTAGTAGCGAGCATCCAACTACTGATTTTGAGGTGCGGGGTTCCATTTCTTAGCCAGTTCAAATCCTTGGTTATTTGGGTTTTTTCTTCTTTCATAAAGAAAACCGTGCCTCGGAGAGCACGTAAAGCTCATTTCTTGGTTATTTTGTAATGAATGAGAGCAATGTGAAGGTTTTAAGTTGTGCACACCTTCCTCGAGGGACAGTGCACGCCAGGAGGATTTTTAAAGTTGACGAGTTAGAAAATTATCTTAACAAGTTAAGTTTTCTTAATTATTCCATTTTGTTCATAGACCCTCACTGGACTACAGAATTTCTTATTAAGTTCTGCACTGGAGTGAAGCGCTGTTTCTACTTTTAAAGCATCCAGCAACGCCACCGGCTTAAAATAATTAAAATTGATCCCAAAACATATCCTTCTGAGAATATAATATCCAATTAACGTTATTATCTTAAGCACTACATGCTATTCTATTGATGAATTCCCAGATAATTATGAATAATTATTTTATTAATAATAAATCCCACAGCTGACAATCGCTATTTATTACTACAACGAGATGATTGCCGTGTGTTCATCATTTGGTAGTTAAAAAATTATCTTTAATTATAATTAATGTTACAAGCATGTCCCCATTTTTTTAGCAAATTATATAAATTAACTTTATTATGTTAAAGATTTAGTAATCTCTAGCCTCAAAGTAACTATTTATGTATATTTTATATATTATAATAACAGTTTATTAGTGTGGTTGTGTAGATCAATATGCGGTTTTACAAGGCGACTGGTATTGCGTCACGTTGTTCGTATTTATTTCACGAGACGTCAATTTAGCTACGCTTAAACCTTAGCAGTTAATCATAATAACGACAGTATTCATGCTAATACGGTTTCATAGTTCATTGGCTCGTAAATATTGACAAACTTTGATACCCGCATATCCTGCACATATAACCTTTAACACTAGCTAAAATTACTTACTTTATGTTATAAATATGAAATAGAAAATCTTAATCGGTCCATTATTTTAGCCTCTACCCAAATGGGTGTGAAACCCTCACCCTAAGAGCTTTTAGATTTTAGGTTGCACAAAACCTCAGGTTGCTTGTTATGGACTTTTCAGAATTGAGTAGCTGCTATAAGACACTATCCTCTTATTCTGTGCCAAAATCTGTCATATTTTATCGAAAAATCCTCATAAAAATTGCAAAGGGTTTTTGGCTTTTAAGCGCATATCATATTCATACCCGCGGCTTCGATCAACAACTTGTTGAATAGAAAATTCTTTGTAACTCTGTTAAACATTATGTAATTTACTGAATACTACTCTACATCGTTGATGAATTAAATTACTGTTTTTAAATTGAAATATTTTGCTTGAGAATGTTTAAAGCAAGGATTAACTTTTTTTTTGGTAACCTAACATATTGGCTAATAATTACAATTTAGTACGTGTGATGAATAAATTAAATGCGAATATTTGAAAAACAAGTGTCAATCAGGATAACCTTGTCTCTGTCACCTGACGTAATGTGGTCGCGTACAAAAAACAGTCGTCTACGTAAGTACTTGTTCCTACACAATCATAACTATTCTTTTTATATAATTACTAGCTGTTACCCGCTTTCTTCGTCCGCGTCTATCGCGGTTTTTCGCAAATCTCGTGGGAACCGTTAATTACCAGGGATAAAAACTAGCTTCTCATTCTCCGTCCTTTAAACTAACCCTATGCCAAAAATCAAGTTAATTGTTTGCTTAACTAGGGCGCTAAGCAAGGACAAACACTCTTTCCCATTTATAATATTAGTAACGATTAATAAGTAAAATAAGATTACGAGCATTAGAAGTGAGGTTGCGGAGGCAGCACGCACTTATAGCAGAACAGAGTTCGACAAACTTAGTGGTAACAAACTTAGTAATTAATACTCAGATATTTAGACGAGCATAATGAGACTTAATTACGTGTAAGTTTCTTAAAAGCCTTATTATTTTTTTATAAATCGTGCCCAATTCATAGGTAATATGAACCTTTTATCCAAGCTGTAGTAGTAATTAGTAGCTAATGTAACACTAACCTCGAAGCTCTGATATAACCACGTATACAAACAAATAATTCTTCAAACAAGCAACTAAGAAATACATCACTACAGTAGGTGCCGCAGTAGGTAAATAAACCGTTTAGAAATTTCTTATTTCGTCAATTTGAAATCCACTTTTGTCCGCGATGTGGCGATCAGGAAGCCGCAGGTTACGTGACGATTGCGTCACGACTCACGACTAACAATTTAATGAATTAACTTCTAACAAGCTGTGCAACGTGACGTATAAATAAGAAAAACAATAATTTGACAAGTGACGAGTCACAGCCACTGAACACAGCAATCTCACAAGATTAGATGTAATTACATTTGACAGGTTGGTGGCGGCAGTTCCCGGCTCCAGTACGCAGTGTACATGTGTGCACTACCCGTAAAAATTTAATGTCGTTTAATTCATGATAAAACAATTATTTACGCTGCCTTTGTTTTTATACCTTATGTAACCATGAAACTAGATATAATAATTGTGCCAACTTGTCTGTAGAACCCGCATTCCCAACACGTGGTAAAATCTTCATAAACAGTTAGCTAACATCGTTATATCGTTATAGTCCTGTCTCTATTTTATGTAAATCTTCCCAAACACATAGTAACTTAAGTGATATTACATCGATCTACGTTGCCAAAAAAAGGTGGCAAACTTCAAATTCTAATTTATTTATTACATGTGACAGATCAGGTTAGGTATAACTTCATATCATGGATAATATTTAACCTTACCAGTATTACGCAATAAAATATTAATAAATGTAAGTAAATTAAGTCGAAATAAGTCTTTAAAGCTATAACAGGGCTTGACAAAAAGCAAAAGTTTTAGGATCAAACCCTAGTTCCCCCTAGCTTCAGCCGTACTTCAAGAATATCCAATTCTTTATATCTGTATGAAATCTAAGTTTATTTATCAATTGAATCACAAGACGTGTTGTGTCTACAAAGTAATACAAGATATACCATTAATTGACTTGCTCGTAACATTCCAGCGATACCTGTAATAAATTCTTATACCATTCGTGTTTAGTACCATACTCTGTACATAAATAACTTTTATTAGGTCTTAACATTTTTCATCTGTATATCAACAAATTAACTTTCACGTTAGCACAACCAAGGTCCTGAGTCTGATTCCCGAGTCGGGTTAAGATCAATTCGATTAAAAACGCTAAAAATCAAGCATCAGGCTAAGCTAAGCTCTCTAAGTTTTGGATTAGAACCATAGAACCAGATCAGTGGGACGCATAGTTTGAAGGACTTTAGGTCACAAGGTCCTTTAAGTCATGCAATGGTGAAGCGGCACAAAACGGTGGAGTGTAGTAATCCTTACCAGAAACCTATATCCAGAAGTAGGTTTGCTGAAGTAGAGAAGTTGATGAAATTCAACTCGAGACCTAGCCACATCCCTCTACGCATGCTAGCATAGATTAGATTACTGTCAATATTATTTCGGTACCCTGTTTTCAGCAGCTACCGGATATTACGTAGGACAATGAAGGCAGCGTACAACAACGAAGGCTACATAATTGGCGGCGTCTCGCGGAGTCACTTCCGTCACAGAGCCGCACTAATCACACTTATCGTGGCCGTGCCATCTCGCAGGGCATTCCGATGCGCCCGACAGCTTTAACAAGCTTATTAGGGCTCCATCGCGACATCACAACTCCGCATGAGACATGACTCGTCTACTAACTACGGAAGCCTTGAATAGCATGGATTGTACAATAGTGAAACCTCAATTAATTGTTAAGACCATGTGGCTGTTTTTAGAGATTTGTTTGTGACACTTGCTGATATAGACAAAACGCAAACAGGTGCGAGACGCTTTATATTATGAAAATAAAAACATATTTGCATGTAATGGCTAAACACAAAACTTCTTGAGAAGAAGTTAAGAAGTTTTTGGCGCGAGAGTGAGTAGAGAGAATAGTCTGGAAATGGGAAGATTATTTACCATTTACACGATATTATTTGGATAATAATTACTTTAAATTTTAACATCGCTTCTTCCCTTGCAGTTGGATATCTGTGAGCAGGCTAACCATCCGACTGCTTATACACGATATGCTTTAACAAAACATCTCGTTAAAATCGTTCGTTAAAATAGCTAGTGGTGATGTTGGAAAATGGTTTTTTCAGTACTAAGAAAGAATAAGGCCTTTCAGGATTCAGTCAACCCATTAAACTGTAATGCTGTAAGATAATGAAGCTTCTGATTTTTGTGGTAATTATATGATCATCAGCATATTAATGTCCCACTATTGGGCTCGAGAGTATTGCATATCTCTCTGGCAAAGACAGCGCCATATTCCTAATTCCATTTTAGGACCAGCCAGAAAATGTAAGTATTAGGGATTTTATTTGTTAATATCTTATATCAGCTAGCAGTCTATAAAAATATAATATACCAACTCATAGGGTTATTTACTGGTTGCTATCGAGGCCGAGGTTACGCGTGGGTTGCGACACCCTGCACGCGTTTCGATCGGAATTGACGTAATCTCACACTCACACAAGTAATAATATTTAAAGTATTCCGCGATTTCAATCACGAGAAGAATTTTTTGGAAGCCTTCAGTCAAATAATTTCCTATGCAGTTCTCTTATTTTTCAAATATCTTAATATTTAAGTTGCACTTTCAGAACGTTCAAAGATGAATCAGTTAATTACGCAGTCTTACATCGTAAAAGAATAGTAACCAGCTAGACTTTTTTACATTAACATTAAGGCGGACAAAAATCTCAGCAATTCTTCTTTTCATGGCTTCCTAGTGGCTCTTTTTGAATACTAAATATTATGACTGCCTTATTCGTATTAGTTGCTCAAATTAAGGAGGTATGAGAGGAAGTGAATGTATATTAAGCGTGTGGCCTTAAAAAAAGTAGTATGTTTTAAAAAATATGTACCTACTTCGTATTCACAGACGTCAAATTGTCGGAATGAGTTTCTATGAGCTACGAATATGTGTAATTTATTATTCCTATACAAATAAAGGTAATAAGGCATATTAAAAATCTTGAACTACATTAAAACACAAATTTAAACTGGTAATTTCAATTTGTACGTATTTGGACCTACATAATTAGCCAAATGCAATCACTTAAATATCAAAGTCCTTGCACTTTGATTGCTAAATTGCATGAATTTACCGGTTCCATCAGTAGATTAATGACTAGCCGATATTCCCTTGACTATTCATAAACACATTACATAATAAATAGATAAAGTTCATAAATTAAAATTGTATGAATCTATAATCTCTATAAAATATACGTCACTCTACCTATTTCTGTTATATTGAAATTGTTTTTGTGGTGAAAAATAACGTATACCTTCTTTCTTTCTTAAACTATTTCATTACGAATTCGTAGACAGGTCATTCCCAATTATATTAAAGGTAAGATTCTACGAATGAACAAATTCACTTAGGATGATTTATATTTCCTCACTTTTTATACATCAACGAAAAAATTACGATCAATTTAACGATTTGAGAGTGAATTTCAGTCTTAAAATGTATATTATATAGTATCAAATGGTGCGTAGCTGTGAGATGTAAGCAATGCGTTTAATCGCACGTTCACATAATGGTGCATAATGGAGTATCTGGTAACAAAGAACTACCACAGGCATGGTGTTACAACGACTGCCTTGTATCGATTGTTATCTTCAGATGACGCAAAATCTTAATAAAGGACCGCGTCATTTAAACGGATGCACATCAGCTGCTGAACATTGGCCTTTTTAATTTTTCCATAGTGTGTGGTCTACTGCAACAGACAACCTCTGCAAACTTTCTGAGGAATAGTTTGTCAGAGCACCTAGCGAGAAGCTGCGCTTACAAATCATTGGCATGATCGCGTTTCCAGCGTGTTGTGCCTTCAAAGCCAATTGTTTTCCGAGCTATCGCCACTTGTTGTGTTATTGGGTTCATTAAGACATTTACGTCTATGCGAGAGAGAGAGAGAGCTATCATTAATGACTATGGAAAGTTTGACGGAATAATTGTAAGGACTTGTAGCAATTGTTTTTTATTAGTGTAGCTACTCATTAAGCGGTCGATTCTTCTGCTTCTTGTTTCGATCTCATAGTTTCTCTGATTTAAGTTTTTGTCAAACCTAAAGTTAGCGACCATCACAACGTTGGAGTTGATTACAGGTGTCGTAGTAACAAGTTAAGTTTTGTCACATCCGCGGTGTTACCCGTCTTATACTAATAAAAAGCGCAATTCGAAAAGTCTACATATTGTTTACTTTACATACGGTTTGAATATTTAAGTATGGCGTCTGGCTTACAGGCGGTCCGCAGTTTAAAAACCCGTAGTATTCAATAGCTGGCATTTATACTAGAAGTATTATATAAGACCTAAAAACCGATGCGTTTATTGTCAAGATCATTGATATTTTATGTCAAGTTTATTAAATTAAAAATACTCAGATCTGTGTCAGTTGTTTTGATCTTCACATTTAAAATGTGTATTCGTTTTGTATATAATCAATTAGTGCATTGTTATTAATACAAGTATATCTTTACCGCTTTGTTATCGTTAGAATATAATGATGTACGTTCGATGAGCTAATACACGTGGACAAACAAAGGTTAGCAGCTGCATAATGAAGCAATTGTTGTGGTCTTTTTATCACTAGAAAACCTTGACTTGATATAATTGTATGTAGTCCTGTACTACATACAGATATAATAACACGCCGACTGGCGCAGTGGGCAGCGACCCTGCTTTCTGAGTCCAAGGCCGTGGGTTCGATTCCCACAACTGGAAAATGTTTGTGTGATGAGCATTAAGTGTTTTTCAGTGTCTGGGTGTTTATATGTATTTTCTAAGTATTTATGTATATATAATTCATTAAAATATTCATCAGTCATCTTAGTACCCATAACACAAGCTACGCTTACTTTGGGGCTAGGTGGCGATGTGTGTATTGTCGTAGTATATTTATTTATTTATTTATTTAACATTTTATAATGTAGTATTTACGCTATAATGCACCTTCATCTTTAGTAATAAGAACCTTCAAGTAAATGAATACACATAAGTACATAAATGTTTTATAGGGGACGCTAACACACACAAGCCGCCGCAAGCAAGTCGTAGATGTTTATTTTCTGTGATACTGGCGTTTGGTTAACCTTTTTTTTTAACGTGGTGGAAAAGCAATAAAGCTTTTCCCTCCAAGCTGACCCTGGGCAACACGTTTCACTTTTCACTTAAAGTACTTTTTTTTTAAGTTATAGTAACTTTTGATTGTAATAACACCACTGTATAATAAGGTATTTCATCAGCATTCTAACTAACATGTAATAACTGCGGGGCAATTATGCGGGCATTAAATAAACTTAATGGGTTTAAGTTAAATTAGATGACCTTATCACTATGTAGCTGTCTCTGCTAGAGTTTTATATTAAATCGTTCACGCTTATATCTGAACAAACTAAACGATATGCTAACTAAAGCGCTGCTATAATAACATGTTAAAAACACTTAATAAATATGAAATAAAAGAAACATACACTTTACTAAACAAACATTATACATTGTATATAAACATTACAGTAAGATTTACGTATGTAGAGTTTCAATGGTAGTTTTAGATAACAATCACAGAGTGAGATAGCGTATATCATCAATTTTAGTAACAAGGCCAACTTGGATTGACTTGTCTAACTTTGGGCTTGCAGTGAACGAACGAACCAACTAAACAGCTTCCCATCAAAACGTATCTAGTCAATGTTGCTTTTAATCGGTTTTTCTCGCATCGTAAGTAGCCACGAAGCAGTCTCACTAATCCCATCCCGCGTCCACCGACATGATACTGCTAGCCCGTGGCGCAAGTGTTCAGATCCGATGGGGCAATGTGTCGTCGTTACACGCGCACGCGATCACGAATTGTTTTAACATGTCGTGACCTTCGTCAGCCGTGGAGACAACTGTCAGTGCAGAGTTCACAATCATAGACATAGTAATGTTATAAAGCACTTGAAATTACTAATTTTGTTCTTTAGTTTAGAGAGCGAATTAAGAAAAAATAGGCACGCGGTCCTTAACGGAATACTGATTTATCTAGATAGACATAATAAAACATCTTTTAAGAATTTTAAATAAAAAGTGTACCTTTCAACCAACGTTTTCTATCGACTGTTTGAATTTAATTTTAGTTGAAATGTTAAAAGGTCCTTTATTTCTTTTTTGTTAGCCATCAAACTCGTAGGTAGCGTAGCTTATAGCATTTACCAGCGTCAATGCTGTAAGTCCCTCATAGCAAAGAAGGTATGTAGACACTTTGGTCCAAGGCGCGTTGGCTGCCTGATAATATAATTAGTCCACTTTATATTGATCTGTTTGTGGAACTACCGACACCTAGTTCCGGGTAACCTCAACGTTGCAGCCGCCAGAAGCTGTAGTTATTAGTTGAGTAACGAAATAAAACGTCACAATGAAATAATTCGCTTAATATACTCGAAGGTTGTCGGCTTTACTTTCATTTAAAACGAGTTCAAAGTCGTATCAGAGCAGTACCTAGGTAGCTACAATAATAATCACTTTGCGAACATTGTGTTAAATTTTAAAACTTACATAATAAGTGGAAAAAAACATATATAACTTTGCGTTTCGAAATGCTATAAAAATGGCGCTCGCAAGCTGGCGCTGCGTAGAAGTCCTGGCCGTGTCACTATAGTAAGTTATCTCTCACATAGAGTTCCAAATGTAAATAAGTAGTTATTCTATATGGATAATTTAAATACACCACCATCTTGGAAATAGAGGTGCAATGCATTTTAAATTATGGCATGTACTTAAAGTTTTAGCCTGCAGAATTCATATGTTTCAAGTAGGCCTGATTTATAATCACTTTTGAAACGTTAAGTCAGTCTGTTTGTAGTGACTCTACCACCAGTTCGTAAGGCCCGCCAAGACCAACAAGTTAACCACTAAACCATTAAGACAGTTTGAGTTAAGTCGTTGTCTAATAAACCATTTTGATTGTTACAGATTATCAAAACGAAACGGGAGTTAGTTAAGTAGACAGACAGACGCGAGAACTTCAAGGCCACACACCACACAATCAGCATGAAGAGTGCGGTGTACTTCCTAGCGCTCCTCGCAGCAGCGTGCGCCGCGCCGGCGGCTCAGCCCGAGCCGGCGGCCCAGCCCAGCCCCGCCGACGACAACACGCCCGAGATCATCGAGATCATCGCGCCCGCCGGAAGCGCGCAGGTCAGTCGCCTCGCCATGCCATGCGCCACGCTTTACGATTGCGATTGCAGTTATTAAGAGTACCTGTACCCTTAGCACAAGATTTACTCGAGGAGTCGTTTTGTATTATAGCTCAAATTTTCCTGCAATTCTTCAACCAGGTCTTTTGGCAGAACGTTTGTAAAATATAATTATACGATTTGCGCTCTAAAACCAGTATAGTTAGGCCCATGTTACTTTGATATGCGAAAACGACTACTTACCGTAGCCGTTTGCCCGCGAGCATATTTTGTAATAAGGCTACTGGTAGGCACGTGAGACGTAGCCAACTTCTCTACGATTCGTTGCGGTTCCGGCACGTACGAATAGAACGCGTCTGTATTTTTACCGCATAGGCTAAGCGAAGGCTACGTCCATCGGACGCCCCAAACCTCTCATAGTTGCGGCTTCTTTTGACTCACCTATAGCCTTCACGACCCTGAATACCTGGTCACTACTAATAACGCTCCCTATCAGGACGCATAAGTAACCTCTGCACGGCGTCTTCGGCGGCGAAGGAGGAGGTGCGGACTCATCACTGTCCGAAACCCCGTAACTCCAATCGTCGCCTGAGCCGAGGTTCGGCCTCCCATGAGGCGCCGTTGATCCCTTTTGCTTCTCGAGCCCTAGAGTTCAAATTGTGCGGCAGACCCTCATTCCGAGGTTCGCCAAGCGTAACACTGTCGATATCATTAGGATTAATCTAAAGACGATCCGAAAATATCAACTTTCGTAGCCTCTAACTCTTGTACGAAGTGTTGGCTCACCTCCGCCCCTAAATATGCCCAGCCTTAATGTCCACCTGTTGTCTAAATGTCTCCTTTCATAAGAGGTATTCAAATCGAGCTAAGATACACTACATTCGAATGGGACAAAGTCTTCGATTCATTAGTTCAATCTTTAAAAAAAAATATCTACTCAAAACAATTGATCTACTTCTATAGATTTCTATAGATTCTGTGCTCCTGGTACCTAGACTTTAACATAAGTCTCTGGTACTAGATTTTATATTGTTTTTGCGTACTAAGCCAAAAAAATATGTCTCTTGCTTAACATTACAACATTGTAAGTAACTTTGATTTTGACGTCTAAAAAGTAGCCAAAAACGTTGACTCCTTTTTATTAAAACTAAAAACATTGAAATAAAATCTCAAAATGATTTGCAACTTGTTTACCTTAAACCTCACAGGTGTTGAGCAATGGTTTTCAAAAATTTATGATTGTTGGAAAGAGCCATTTTCTACTGAGTTTTGTTGCCTTTTCTTTTGAATCGAATCTGTTATTTGAACTCCCAATGAACGGATATAAAAAAATTAACGTTTTTTTTAATACGACAATACAGGTATCGCAAAAGTAAGCCTAGCCTGTTTTATGGCTGCTAAGATGACTGTTTTTTTTTTCAAAGGAATATTATTTATGTATATTACATAAACTTAAACTCCAATCGAACGAAATAAAAGAAAACATAGGCTTCTTAAATAAAAAATAATGTTGTTTTTTTAAGTATTAGTATCAATAATTGCTGAATAAATAACTTAAATGAGCATTATGTTAATGATAAAATAAAATTAAAATTAAATAAAATTCATATGTATTCTCTGTTTCCCCTTAGTGATAAAACATAGCCAAAGTCAACACTTAACCCTTGCTCTTTATATTGTGATGAGTGTGGTGCAAATACAGTAGTTTATAATTAATTTCCAAAATCCTCGGTCTGATGATCTTAAAATGATCTTAAACTCTCTTAATGATCAACCTCTACGTATATTGAGGACTACGTAACCCGGAATTCTGCAAATACCAAAGATGCATAAATTAGCCGGAATAAGCGAGTTAAATAAGCGCTTTAAGATTTATTTCAGCTAAAACTAGCTTGTCTTCATACTGTACTCGTAAAAACCAATTCCTGCCAGTTTCAGGGCAAGGATAGGGTCTAGTATTATCACGCAAACGCGTAAGTACGTGGTGGAGTTATCTTTGTTAGTTATGAAGAATTAAAGTATAAAGGTTTAGTTATCATATTATGGTAATAAATAAAGGTTTTTTACCGACAATTTATTTCCTCAAAATATCCCTTCCGAAGGTAATAACAAAAATAAAAGGCAAGCATTCGAAAAGTTTCCACTCACTCATTCTTTATTCATAGATTTCGTTATTTTTGATGTTACACCATTCATCAGATTTAGGTACTTACCTAACTAGCCTTACCTTCTTTGTATAATATAATTTCGTAATGACACAGCTTCGGAAAACGGACGCGCTTTGAAATCATTACTCCTTTAGTACTAAAAGCCTTTGTCAGTTATTATATTTGTATTAGGCAAGGGGTATTAAGGCGAGCCAAGGCTCACGCAATGCCATCGTTGGCGCACGGTGACCCTTGACATGGCTGTTGACTAAGTAGCTTCCACGTTCTATTATAATTTTTTATGTTCTCAAAAAAAAATCGGCGAGTGGGCTCGATGGCTGCGCATTCTACATCACAGACTGTGCAGGTTATTTAATATTTGTATTGCTAGTGGATTTCGTTCATTGATAAAAGAAGGCGCGTCACCTTATGGAGATAATACCATACGTGGATGTGGATAAAACATTGTTATAAAAAAAGCTTTATTGCATTCCCGAACACAATAATATTGAAATTTACTTCTTACCTGATTAAGTATCAGTTATCCACGTGAGATATAGATATTTAAAATATCATGTAGGTACCGTGAATCGTCGATCTATGGATTTTTATGGTCCCTCGAACGGCAGTGGTTAGAAGGTAAGGGTATAACTCTTTGTTTTCGATTGAATGTTTCATTCACTCCAGGGTGAGGTAATCTTGAAACTGGCTGCTGCAGTGCTAGCTGAATCTCAGTTTGATAATACTTTGTGAGTAGTCGCAAGCAAAACTAACAAACACTAGCCACTTGAAGAATGAGTGGGAGAGAGATGATTAGAATGCAATTACTGTACTGTGAGATTTACTTCGGGATCCTTCGGGGTGGAGTAAATAAATAAATAAACAAGGTTATTCCAAGCAAGCGTGCTCTAGCTTGTACTTCGCATGCAATTGGACACAACCCCTTGAATATTCCGACGCGCATCATTAACGCTAGCCTTTGCTTGCAGGAGACGCTCTCAACGTTGAACCTGGGCGCACCCGGCTCCGAGCTCAGCGAGCGCAACAAGCGTACCATCGGCATCCTGCGACAGCTGTTCCCCACGCTCACGCAGGTAGGCCCGCCGCACTATGTGTATGAACAGAGATCACCAGTAGCACCCTTGGCCAACTCATAACCCGATGAGTGCAGGCTTCTTGTCTCCTAGAAGAGAGCTCACTCAAAGTTCTCTTCTAGTTTCACACGGTTCGATTTTAGTTGACTAACATTTTCTGCTCAACCAAATATTAAGAATATATTAGAAAGAACACGTTTTGGCGGTTAAATTAAAATGATGCAACATTGTTCCAACGTCTGTTCAGATGGTTGGAGTCTTATGCGATTTATCAGTTGCTCAACTAAAAACAAACCCTGTGAACCCGCTATAATCAGACCCGCTACTCCAAAAGGTCTGGCTTTTACAATATAATCAGTGATAATAATAAAAACCAGGATTATGACCTAACTTAGTGCCCGAAGTACCCACGGAGCTCGACAATTTCCTCCGTCGCTTAGAATTTCAGAAACACCTAACAATAAAACAAAAATAAAAGGTGTAATTTACAATTGTACGCTCACACCCGACACAAATACGAATTATTTTTTGTATCTTACTCCATTTTTACCTTCGTAGCATCGTAGCTCTGAAACTCAAGGCTTGATTTCAATGTTTTTCCCTTAAAAATTGCATAATAATGTACTGCAATGCCACGTGTTAGAAGTTACGAATTGAATAAATGGCTACTAAGCTATTTATTTAATTTTTAAATTCTATAGAATTTAAAAAAAACTATCTTTAATATGTATTAATATAATTGAACGAATTATAACTATAGATTCGTTCAATTATATTAATAAAATAAATTCGTACTTCGTTTTCTATTATATCACATATTAGTATCAGCAGGTTTTAATTTAGCTAATTTAAGTAACGACGTTGTTGCAAGCCGGAAGATTACTTTTCTGGAAGGGGTATAATGATACCCTAGCCATTTTCAATGAGGGATTGAATTGTAACGTTAAAGCACCTTCTCGTTGGGGGGCAGACCCCAACCCGGAATCGAACCTGGAACTTACAAGAGCGCACAGCGCCGCGTTTGGTGTCTTGTTAGTTACATAATACTTAACCAGCATTGCTGAAGAAATTTGTGTATATATGTTTTAAATCGAATACTTTGACTTTAGTACATAAGGTGACCTACGTGCCTAAAATTAAATTATATTAAAAAGTTGCGAAGTATTCACTTTGCATGTACTAATTTATGAATAATTTTAAAACCATTTTTTTTGTGCAAATCACACATTAGGACAATCAGTAAGTTACAAATACAACAATGCAGTGGCGACCCTCCTATATATCAGCTTTTACCTAACGCTTAGCTTTTTAGTTAAACTCACACAAATCTCAATACACCTATAGTCACTGTAATTTCAGTAATAGTTCGTACAGATTTTTATTTGCAAAGCTTAGACAATTCACGAAATCAATAGTTAGGTGACACGCTTTTGTACAGAGATAATAATGATAAGTGCGGAGACCCTGGTCTGGTTTAATTCTACAGTACTGAGTCCCGTCCGCACAACCGATACACTACAGTGGAAGATGACGTTCTCCGAAGTGTAACAGAAAATAAAGTATATTAAAGTTAAAACTTAATATCAACTTCTTATATCTAAAAGTAACAATTGCATGGCTACTTTGTTAAAATGTATTTGAAGATAACGCAAGACTCAGCCTTCTCAAAAAAAATCACACCATCTTACGCACAGTAGTAATAAACACAGTAGTATTAAACACAGTAGTAACAAAGTAGCAGCAGCAGTGTTTTGATGTTCATAGTTTGTTATAGCTACATCCGTATACCTATCGCGTTAAACTGTCTATTCAAAACAGAGATCTGAAATTGGCATTAAATCATTTCTAAACATCGAACTTAATTAGAGTTAACTATTTGACTAATTAAACCACATGTTTTAAGCTGTCAGAGTTGAGGGATTATTTGTAATGTTAAGCCCTTATTTGAGCATAACGTGCACTTTTAAGTTTCGTCCTTCGTCTTTTCAACACTAGTGAAAAGGCTCTCAGAAAGACAAAGATCCACACTGCCAGCTTTCTCGAGTATCAGGAGCTTTACACACTAACTAAAGAACACAAAACGCATAGACGCTTCCGCACAAACAACGGTACTGCAGAGCGCCAAAAACGGTATGCTAAGGGCGGTGTATGTTCTAGATAATCGAACAGAAGGTACAGGAGATCACCAGCCAGGTGCTGAAGGTGTTCGGGCCGATCTTCCTGCGCGTCTTCTTAGGGAACAACAACAACGGTGGCCGCAGCAACAGCGGCACGGTGGAGCTGGACGACGACGACGACGACGACGACGATGAGGACGAGGTGTCGTCGTCGTCGAGTACGACGACGGAGCCGCCCGAGAGGCGCAAGCGAGCGCTGTTCTTCTTGCCGGTATGAGCGACGCACATTCGCGCACTATCAGCCTGTGGACGGCCGCCGGCGCGCGCAGACCGCACGCCTCCATCCATCGCCATCGCCACATCGCCACCAACCATCCCACGCACCCCGAGTGGCGAACTTCGACGCTTACAGTGCGACCATCGCAATACCAACTGGCGCAAGTACCACCTGAAACTGCCAGTGGACGACGGCATCAATGCTTCGCCATTCAGTGTAATAAACTCAGCCACCAGTAAATTGCGATGCTCACAATGTAGCGATCTCCAGTTCAACGCGAGGGGGCAGATCATTGCACGCTTGATTACGCAGTTGGCTCACTCACCGTGATTTTGCAGAACGCAGTGGCCGACGAGAACCAGCTGCTGTCCGGGGCGGAATCCCAGCAGGCCGAGGTTCGCGTGGCGTTCGGCGACGCCCAGGCACCCAGCGACAATCAGGCGGCCAGCGACGACCAGGAAACCGCGGCGCAAACCAACAACGCGGCCATCGATGAAATCACGCTGGACGACGCTGATGACAGCGAAGAGAACAGGAATAAGAGGTAAGGCGACAAGAATGAATTCATCATGGTCGAACCATTACCGGCTCACGGTCTCCTCTCAGGATGAGAAGGGTGTAGGCCGGAGTCCACCACGCTGTCCAAGTGCGGATCGATAGGCTTCACACGTCTTCGAGAACTTTCAGGCATGCAGGTTTGCTCAACATGTTTTCCTGCACCGTTAAAGCCAGGGATATTCGAATTCTTATTCTGAAGTAATATATTACCGTTAATAATGTATTAACGAGACAAAATATTTCTTCAGATAATTAGATCTTTGACGTTAGCGTTTGGCTGCTTGCATTTTCCCCGATAATACGAGAGGATGCGCGCTAATCTAATTGGAAGATAGAGTTCAGCTGAGCTTCATGTCATTGTCTTGAGATGCCAATGCAAGTATTTCACTTGCTAGAAGAAAGAATGGCATTGAAGTTGTAAGAAATCTTTGGTTATAAACTAATTTTAACTATCACCACAAATTGATCATAACTGTAACTGTGGAGCTGCGTCTCTGATCTTTGAGGAACATTTACATGATATGAACAACTGTCAAGATCGAATCACTGCCCATTACTTTATGCGTGGCTCTGCATTATACATCTAGCCACAAAACTCTCAGCGTTTTTTTTTTTTTTTTTTAAAGTACTCTCAGCGTATTGACAACTTCCAGCAATGGAGTTGGTTTATATTAACGAGAAACAACTTTCGGTACATAGCTAAGCATCTACCTTCTAAATATTTTATATTTTGGATCGCAAACAGTAATGTAATATAAATTACACAACTTTAACAATATTTGCAAGCATAAATGACACGCCACCTCGGCCCTCTTACCGTTCTTACAACTCTGCACGCGGCACACGGCCCGTCAGGCAAGTGGCAAGTGGCAAGTCGGGTGGCATTGACGAACAATGTATCGAGAGTACAAGCCAGTTTTTGCAAACTTTTCCATTCGCATTTCGCACGAAATTACAGTACCTTTTTATTGGCTTTACTTCTACATTGAACACGTAACGTCTATTGTAAATTAATCCGCCTCTTCGACACAACAGCATGTTTCAATGGAACTACTATCTAATTTAGTAATTCTGGGAATCTCTGTAGAATTTAGTTCAAAGAATATATTTTTGTATACCTTTCAATCTTATTGAGCATAATTTCTTATGGATCTTTGAATCTTTGAGAGATCCTCGCAAACAGATGACAATTTTTCTCAACGGACAGTAGCAAATGGCCCGCAATCAGACGCAATCGCAGTGCAATCGTTTAGGCAATAATTTTATTTAGATACAAACACATCGTATCTAGGTATTACATGCAACGCTATAACTATTATTTTTAAGGTTCATTTAATTTATGAAAATTAAAATGATAATGATAATTTCAGATTCCTTGGTGGCAGCACGTCTTCTTCCGGCGGTGGATCAGGAAACTTCCTATTCGACGTGGTCAGAGTATGTATCGGTTAAACTGATAGTTATTCCTCTATTGACCAATACTTGTAACGAATTTCTTCTCAATTCTTTTCTCATATCTACCTATGCTTATATTCACTTCATAATATATTTGCCTCAACTTATTTTCTATTATTATCATTCACTCTTACCGATTATCCACAATCACATTTCCGCTAATTTCACTCAAACTTTCAAAGAGAGTTAGGGAAGGATCGGCAGTATCTAATCAAAGCATTTTTGGGTATTACCTTTCAGAAGATGGCACGAGCAAGGATCGCTCCAAACATCTAGTTCGCTCTAAGTACAGTACATTAATAATGTCGACCAGACACACTACGATTTCCCCAATCACGCTCTTTCCAACTCGAGTTCTTTAAAAAGTGAACTTTATTTATGGTAAAGTTAATATAGTTCACTTTGAATTCAAGGCATGGGCATTGAGAGCCAAGTGGATGTTTCGCGCAATTTTTTTATCTATTAAACTTCCACAATCACAAGTATATTTCCATTAATTTCAATCACTTCATTTTCACATTAATAGATTGAGTATTTTGAGCGCTATGGCCAATTGTCTCTGTCGTATTAGTCAATTCCTTTTTAAAAGAGCTACGGGGATTAAACAGTGTTACGGAGGATGAGGAAGTTTTGCAGTTCGGAAGCGGCATGGTGAGGTAGGCCAGGCGAGGTGGTGAGAGCCGCAGCGAGCGTTGTGCCGAGTGTGAAGGGTTGTTTTGCAGCGTCCGGCGGAGATGGTGGCGCGCGCGGCCGGCAACGCCTTCCGCCTGTTCGCGGGCACCGACCAGCTGTCCGTGGGGCTCCGCGCCGCGCACTCGGCCACGCTGGACCCCGCGCTGCTGCCACAAGTACCGTCGCGCACTCGTAGCTAGCCCGCGTGGCGCTGTGGCCATAGGATAATAAGACGTGACTGACAGGATTTTAAATTGGTTTTTAAATAGAATAGTTAGGATAAAGCATTTACAATGAATATAAAGCTGAATTTTCTGTAATTCGCGACAACCAGATAAGTTTGTACACTGTAATTTAATTTAATTCACTCATCGCACGTTGGAGATGTTGACTTCACAAATATCTACAATCGTTCGTTATGTTCGTAGACTTCCGTAATATAACGCTTGGTTTAGTGGATTAACCGGCACTCAATCAGCCAAGATTATATATTATTTAAAGAATCTTAAGATGAAATTATACGTTTGATGATGTTCTTGATTTCAAAGGTATTAAAATCACTTTAGAACGTATGCATACATCGCGCATAGCTATTTCAACATTTTTAGAAGCATGCTCATTGAACTTTCATGGCCGACAACACAACTTAACATCCGTTGTCAGATCACGTGTTATAATACCGATATAGGCACAGTGTCTAAGGCGGCCACTTAGAGTAGAAACTAGAACTTTACAGTCGTCGTCGGGTAGTGCTGCAGCAGTAGAACTGGCGTCGCAGAGGAACCAGCTTTAGAATGTAGCTAGATAATAATGGGGCTTCTTTCGCTTACATGATCCATTTCCTACACCTACACCTATATCTTCTAATTAACACACTTGTACATACTTTTTGGTTGCACTTTCAGTAGTAATTTCCTACTAATTTTATAATGGGTTTTCTATTTTTTACAGTGTATATGAATAAATTAATATATTATTTATGAACAAATTTTAAGTGGAACTTTTTTTTTATTTGTATTGTAATTTAATGCATTATAAATTTTGTTTAAAAATTTACTAAAATTCATAATTTTATAAAACGCCCCAATTTTAATTTTATTATGTTTAATTTACCTGTTACTACGTTAATATTTATTTGAATGGTTGAGAATTACCTTTGATGCATTGGCCTATAATGACAAAGACTTTTATGCAATACTTCGAACCGCAAACCGACTGCTTGTAATTAACTCTGATTGCCTAATTGTGGTGTTCCAGCTGATTGCGGGCTCATCATCGGGCTCCTCATCCGGCGACGCCGCTGCGGCCGAGGGTGAGGACGCCGGCGGCCCCAAGGGAGACAACCTCACGGAGGGTGTCCCCGGCCCCATCACGCGCCTCTTCATCATCGCCAACCGCGGTATCGCCAACCTCATCCAAGACCTCATCCTACGTATCGCGCAGACCTCCGAGAGGATAGTCAACTTCAAGGCGCGACTCATCACCTCTATCATCTAGAGAGTGGGCGTTTAGAATAATATCGAGAGGCTTCGGTCGTAGCGAACTCGGAACGCGACTCGGATCGGGGCGTGTGAAGCTAGCTTAACAAATTCATTTTACATTAAATATTTACAAAAACGACTTCAAAAACACATATTTGATCTTAGTAGGTTTAGGTTTAAAGGAAACATAGGAAACTTAATTTTCTATAATAAATTATGTCTTGTTTTCGATGTCCCATTATTTCTTTATACTACTGAATCGATTTAGATCAAATTTAATTGGGACCGAAACGAGAACGTTAATATATAAAATATAGATTTATACTCTAAAAAATTAAAAATGTCTAATCGACTACTAAAAGTTGTTGAAGTCTGTTTTAAGTTACAAATACAACCCTGTCCGTGTCCCGATCCGACCGTCGCAGGATCGACCGCAGAGTGTTACCGCGGCGAACACTCCCGCTACTTGACTGAGCATGAAAATATAAACCTGTTAGCTCGGGAGCTTTCCTTCGGTATGATAGTATCGACTGAAAGATAATCGTAACTTCGAAGAGCCGCATAATATCCTACTATATCGGGTACACATGAGACATAAATGTCGCTACAGTATCGCTTCAGAGCCCTGACTATCCTCATTGAAGTTGTACCTAAGGGAGAAATACAATTTAAAAAGTCAAACGTCACACCTGTGTCAAGTTTGGCATCATAAATTGCAGTTGCGATAGTAGGTACCCATTCGGTTAAGTGATTCATAACATAGATTTTGTATTTTAACATACTTATTAGTAACTTTTTACTAGCTCACATCGCGATAAGTATGTCTCATGACAGATACTTAACATAAAAATATATTTTATTTATTACACTTATATAATATTGTATACACAATACTATTTATTTTTTATACTTTTACACTATCTAACAGAAATTTACATTTTATACTCTCTATTTTTATATAACTGCTTTGTACTATTCTATAACGGAATATCTTCATCCCTCGGGGTATGCCCAAGAGAACCGATAGCGGAAATGTTTAGTTTAATCGAGGTAGAGGGTAGGCTATTGATAGTTAATTGATAATAATTAATTGTATTTCAACCGCTCGATGGGAGCAAAGCAAACTGACCTGTATTTATTTATGAGGCTCGGCTCCCACTCTAGCGGTGATTGGCTTCTATACCAATAAAAATTGTATCTAAAGCGATTTACACATGCCCATTTTTTGCCAAACCGATTGATAGACAATACTACGACTAACAGTAATTCCTCATTTTCACATTCCTTGGACAGTCCATACTTTTGTTGATCAGGCAAATCGGAGTGTGTATATCGCGTTTAAGTAGAGTCGCGCCGCAGTCGGTTCTCCGGTGCCGTGCTAGTGATGTGCTAGTGATGGACCGCTAGTGACGTGCCGCTAGTGATGTACGCTGTGATTTTTGTGTGCACTTAAGTAGAGAGTGCGCCGCGGGCCGCATCTCGACAACTAGTGATAGAGTGTAGTGATATGAGACGGCAGCGCCGCCTTGCTCAAGCTTTTTTATAATGTGACAATCTCAATTCGTTTTTACGTTTGTAAATATGTATTATAGCGGAATGTATGTAAAATAAATGATTAGTAAATAGTTATTATTGTTTTGGTTTGTAAAATAAAAGGAAAACTGTTAATAAATAAAAACATTAACTTGATAAAAAAGCGCTTCTGATTGAAGTTTAATTCGAAAATAAAAACACACAATAAACAGAATAAAATAATGTCTGAAATTGAAATTATTACCCTAACCAGTTGTTAAACATATAGCAAAAAGCTAATTTTTGAGGTTTATGTACAGTTTAATTACATCTATACCAGATTTTTGATTATATTCTTTGGATGTTAATGACAAGAGTAATATAATTTTTTCTGCAGATTAGCATTATTGCATTGCTGCGGTCTCAGTTGCTGAAATAATAAGAGGCACATAAGGCTTCAAACCTACGCCTCACGTGGATGGACACTGGGCGGCAAATTGTACGACGTATTCCTTGCTTGCCCTGCATAGTGTTACTCTGTTTATGATTTGTGTATAGGCGATAGTTTTACACTTAACATCAGGTGGGCCATCTGATTGGTCCGTCATATGTTATTATTTAAAAAAAAATGTCGATTGATTTATCGAATCCAAAATATTCAGATGACAGTTTAATTGTAGCACCAAGAGATTTTCGGGCGATACACAACACATAAATTTATAAATATCTTAGAAAAGGTCTCAGTATTTTTCTGTAAAAAGGAAAGCGTTACCCATTTAGATTTGGATGCAACCGCATAAGCACCTTATGAACTTACTTATATAACGCATGTACTGTACCTACTGTGTACTCGTTACTCATTTTATAAGGAACCTTTATTACCTCGAGACACAAACCTGAAAGGATTCAGGCCTATATCCTACCCGGTTCAGCTAGTTCAACCAGTCTAACTTCTATGGAAATTAGTTTACAAAACTGTAGTCTTCCCGAAATATAAATAGAAATGAATTTACCTTAGTAAAGAGTAGGTGCAAAGTGTTATAATATAATCAATTTAATAATAAATTTACGTGTAATTATTAAGAAAGGAATCTAGGAGTTTTGCCATGCATCCCATGTAGCAATGCCGCCTAGACAGCTTGGTCGCAACCCTTGGAAACCGAGGTAACGTTCCCAATCTCGTGTCGCTGCTAATTACTTGCGATCTGCTTCCTTGATGTGTCTTCAACTCTGGTAAGCGAATGGTATACACTTTTAGGATACGCGATAACGGTGCTGTGGTTCGTAGTACTCGCATTTCGGTACCAAATAACTATAAAATATAATTAAAAAGATCCAGCAATATTGATTAATAAAGAAAATGGTAAAAAACATTAAAATTGCACTGTAAATTTTGTCATTCGAAATTCAGTGAAAATTATTGACATTACTCAAAAAGGTTATATGGGTTTAAACATTAACTTTTGTATTCCATTTGTTGAATCACTTTCTGCCCACGCCATATTATTTATATTTTAATGGATCTTCACTGGTTCTAGTACGTAGCTCGTATCGTGTACAAGCACTTGCCTGAAGGACTTCACACACGGCAGCTATAATGTATATTAATGTACATTACATCCTGGGATGCATAGGTTTAAATTATCTTAACGTATCATTACACACAACAGGTAACGTGTTTTTATCTTCATTCTATTGGTATACGTCCTGATTGACGCATTCTCCAGCTGCTATGTCGTTATACAGGATGTTGGTATTTAAAAAATAAATAAATAAATATACTACGACAATAAACACATCGTCATCTAGTCCCAAAGTATGCATAGCTTGACTTATGGGTACCAAGAGTGGGTCACACAAAAATTTTCCAGTTGTGGGAATCGAACCCACGGCCTTAGACTCAGAAAGCAGGGTCGCTGCTCACTGCGCCATTCGGCTGACCAATGTTGTAATATTATGGATCTGTCCAGATACTTATTACTAGATTTACTAGAAAGTTCATCAGAAGATGATTCAGATTCAGAATACGCGTATTGCCATATGTGCTAAAAACAGAACAATGTGGATCTAAAATATACATCTTTATATTATAGCTGCCGTGTGTGATTTAAAACCACGGAACCCATTTCACCTTTCTATAATATAATAGAGGTCAGTGACGGAACCTCAGAAACATTTGGTTTCCCTCTCACTGTCAATATAGACGTGCGGTGATACACCTTTGCCTTTTTTCTGTGGGAAAGAATAAAAAAAATGACACTGTCAAATTGACATTTAACTGCAGTTCACACTTCACGTTGTTTAGCTGTTACCTGTAATTTTTACCTTTTTTGTTATTACCTGCCTACTTGTTTTTACTATGACAAATATTTTCTAATTTGAAATTAAAAATTCATTTCCGTGAAGTTAACTTATTAAATGTTAAAGTAATGTAGTGTAAAGCAAAAATGGCACTTTACGAAGGGATCGCTCTAATTCAAGAAAAACAGGCTGTAGTATTGGATCTCGGCACGGATTACACGAAGTAAGTATGAGCTTATGATATATATTCGAATTTCGTTAGCGGAAAGAGAGAAATGAAAGTATTTTTGAAGAATGGTGACTCATAAAATATTCTTATTCTCTTACAACATTAATATCCATCACTGAACGTTGGGCATTTTAATAATAACAATAAGTTTTTTATTTGAAGTATACAAATCTGTTTCTAAATGTACCTATTAAAACCTACATGTGAAATAGTTACAAGTTTGATAAGGACTCTGTAAACCTTCATACGATCTTGAGTTATTGTTTTGTTTTTTCACAAATCCTTTACGGTTCAGGCTGTTACAACTTTGTAACACCCTGCCATTAGAGATTTGTGAGGCGCAAATGATCAGCACCTTTTAGAAACAAGTGAAGGATCACTCCTTGTCTGTATTTCCGAAGGGCATTGATGGGAATGATCACTGTATTCTATTTTGTTTATATTGGATTCTATATATTTTTGAGGGTTATTTTTTTTTATAATTATGTATTTATAGTAGAGTATTTGTATGTTTGTGAATATGTATGGAATATATATTATATTTTTGTACATATGTTTAATATGTTCAATGTTATATGTTTATTTTATGTTAATTGAGTTTAAAATCCTAATATTTCACTAATGTTTGTTGTACCACCTACTAATTTTGTATAGCATTTTCTTGTATGCCTTTGGTTGCCTTGAAGAGATCACTATTTAGCGATAAGGCCGCCAAATGGTATGTTCAACCTTATTGTGTTGTTGTGTTTACAGAGATACAAATATCTCTGTAAATTTTCTGTGGTGTACAATAAAAGTGTATTCATTCATTCATTGTTTAAGTTCCGTAGCTTTTAATAAAAAGATGCTACACAAACTGTTATAATAAATAAAACAAATATAAATGTTGTGCAGCGTAATTAAAATAATCATGGTGTAAGCTCTCATGTATTGTTATCGAATATTAAAAACTAACATTGCACTTGACAGGTTTGGTTTCACAGGGGAAGCTGCGCCGCGATGCATCATTCCCTCAGAGTACTGGTGTGCCGCAGAGCGGAGACACAAGAGAGTTTACGACTACAAAGATGTAGAGGAGCTGTACGACAACCTTGTACACATGCTGCATATACTGTACTTCAGGTGAGGAATGTGATCTGTGCTACTGTATGCAGCTTAGAAACTTCTGGTACTTCTGAAGAGACTATTTCACTTCTATTTAATTATTTTTAAAGATTTGTTGATGGGGGTCGTTCTACAAATGTGCCAAAGTGTATGGTAAGACTTGTTAATTATAGTCAGTATTTGTAAGCTGGTATTGTTTGATCGTGTTGTTGTTTCAGGCATGTGCTGGTGAACCCCAAGGAGCGCAAGGTGGTGGTGGTGGAGTCACTGTTCACACCAACACAGTTCAGAGAAACACTTGCTAAAGTGCTCTTCTTGCATTATGAGGTTGCTATGATTCTATGCACAATATTATAACTTCGTCTTGTTGCACCTTAATAAGAATAGAAAATATTTATTATTCAAAATGCTTTATGCAAAGAAAGCTTTTTTCACACCTACTTTATGTCACCATAGAAATAGCACATTTCAAGTGCATTAAGTATTCTACTTTGAAATATTATAATAGATTTGATAATATCATGTCATGATCATGATAGTGTGTAAGTATTAGCCTTTGAAGATATAACACTGACTTCCATTATTTCCAATGGACAATTTTTTGTTGCTGTCAATTTTTTTTGTGTGACGCCATTTCGAAGAAGTTGTAATCCAAATGTCTGAGGAACTAAAATTTTAATTACTAAATACATTGTAGTATTCAAGTTGGGACTATATGCAGTAATTTTTAAATTTATCATCGAAGTACAAAAAAGAAATGTGAGGAATCAGAGAACGGGGACGGCTGCTGCAGGTGTCGGGCGTGCTGTGGGCGGACAGTCCGCGGCTGTGCGCGCTGACGCTGGGCGCGCCCGTCGTGCTGGTGGTGTCGCTGGGCGCCGAGGAGGCCGAGGCGGTGGCCGTGGTGCACGGCTGCCCCGTGCTGCGCGCCATGCAGAGCGCGGCGCTGGGCGCGCGCGCCGTGCAGCGCGAGCTGGCGGCGCTGCTGGCGCGCGACCGCGCCGCCGCGCCGCCGCCCGCGCGCGCGCTCGAGGACATCGCAGGTGAGCCCGCCCCGTTAGAGCTCTGTTCCCATTTGCTCTTGCATAACGTATTTCTGACAAGCGAAAGCTCATCTCTTCTCATTTGTATGTATATCGTATTTTGCGCAAGCGAAGCGTTCGTTTGATAAGCATTTATCAGAATCAGAATAAATGTATTTATTAAAACGTACATACAATGTTTCAAATGAAGCGATGGCGCACAAGTTAAGGCATTTTTTATGGCACCCGCGCCCTAACCTAGTTAGTTAAAATAGAGAGATACTGGCAGATATTAGTCTGGCAGATAGGTGCAAAAAATAAAACATCCTCATTATTAAACTAACGGAAATATATATTATATAATAAAGAAAAACTACCCCATGTGATAGCTGAGATTGGTAATCTCCACACAAAGTGTGGGACAAGTCCATGACACTGCTGCACAAAAACAATTTTTTTTTTTTAAAAGTACAGAAGCGGTTGAGAAGCCCGGTTTTAAATAATTCAAATGTCATTCATAGTTCTCAATTTGTAACTATAGATAGATAGTTAAAAAAAAGAACTTATCAAAGGGACTCAACAGCTATCGACTACGCTGGGGTTTAGGTTGTAATTCGTCAGTGGCGTGTCCATCGTTTCGGACGCCACTGGCAGCCATAGCTAGAGCTGCCGTTCCGTGCCGCAGTGCGCGCGTGCTTCGTGCCGGGGCGGGCGCGCGCGCAGGCGCTGCGCCAGGGGGCGGAGCCCGCGCGCGGCGCCGCCTACTCGCGCGCCGGCTGCTCGCTGCACGTGAGCGGCGCGGCGCGCGAGCTGGCCGCCGAGCCGCTGTTCGCGCGCGACAACGAGATGGCGTCGCTGCCCGACATCATCCTGCAGTGCATCGTGCAGGTACTGCCGAGTGCCTGCGTGCAGCGCAGTGTGCGGGCACATTTAACGATTGCTTAATCATGTTGTACACTCCTATTGAACGCTAACTCTACGTAAAAGAGACTCTCTGTTTGCAACTTGAGGCCTCAGATAACTTTGAAAAATATAATTGCTAATGAAAATATATTAATGGGCGTTCACATAAGCACAGAAATTACTATTTTATTATTTTCTACACAAGCCTCTGACGCGGACTTTTGAAAACTTTTTCAAGAGTGTTCCAATTTTCTTGACAAGTCCTCTAAATTACTTACCGTCCGCAGCCTGTTTTTAATAGCCAACATAAAAGAGTGCAACATTTTATTTGAATTTATTATGAAAATTAAGCTTAATTTGCTATACTGAAATAAGAAATTATAAATTACACCATACAGATTCTGCTGCTGTTTACGGAGTATAGCAAATTAAGCTTAATTTTCATATTATATTATGGATTTCCGCAAAGTAACACCAGCTTCTATCCAATATTTTATTTCAATTCAAACAGATATCTGCATCTGATATTATTAAGAATTTTAAGATGTTAAAATTGCAAAAAAAACCAGTTTATTTATAAATTATACTTGTGATAGTGATGTGACAAAATTGACCCTTATTTTTCCATCGGTGTGTTGATATCGGTATTTTTCCAAATTGAACGAAATATGGAAAACTTATTAAATAACATTTTTTATTCAAATCAATATGGCACACCAGATGCGGGTGCCGAATTTATAAAGAATGTCAGTGGTGTTTTTGTGATTTATCCAAAGCATTCGATCGTGTTCAACATAATACCTTATTAAGTAGAGCAGCAACTGTGGCATCAAAAATGTTCCACTTAATTTGATGTTAGTGAAATACCACAAAGGGTATGATAAAACACGAAAGTCTCAGGGTTCATCAACTTCCATGGGTGTCACACGGGGCTCAATCGTTGTGACCGGGTGGCGGCGCTTCGATACCATGTTACGAATGTAGTTTTACCCTTCAAATAAGTAGACGCAGGTAGAAAGCTCGAACTCGATCCGCAGTGCCCCATCGACGCGCGGCGCGCGCTGGCCGAGAACATCCTCGTGTGCGGCGGCGGCGCCGCGCTGCCCGGCCTGCGCGCGCGCCTGGCGCAGGAGCTGCGCCACCTGGCCGCGCTGCCGCCGTACTGCGAGCGCGTGCGCGCCGACTTCCGCTTCCACTCCGCGCCCGCGCCGCCCAACGCCGTGGCGTGGCTGGGCGGCGCGCTGGCGGGCGCGGCCGACGGCGGCGCGCGCGCGCTGGCGCGGGACGCCTACCTGCGCGCGCCGCGCCTGCGCGACTGGCCCTGCCTGCTGCACACCACGCCGCCCGCGCACCACCACTGGCGGGACGCGCGGGACGCCTAGCGCCTCGAATAATAAGCTTCCGAAAGAGTCCCAGTTGAAAATAATGTAAACTTATTATTAAAATAATGTATACTTTAAATTATTATTACAACTTTGTTTTATTTCTGTCTTCGACAATAGAAAAATAATTGTTATTTAAAAGAAAACAAATTCCGAAACCACTTTGAGAATAATAAGTATATACCTACATATTTTAGATTATGTATTTTGTGCAAAATGTATTTTTTTAAGGATGCATAACCTCACTTGCTTACACAGGAATAATGACCAATTTAATAATTATCCTGTGTTAATTATACCTTTTTCGTGTTAAATTATAGGGGACGCCTCGCTCCGCTCGGCTCTCTATGTTTGACGATTGACATTTTTTTTTCTGGCTTTACACAGTTTAGCTAATGTGAAATGTATATAATTTAATAAAAGTATGGGAAACTTAAAATATAAAACATCAGGAGAAATTGATTGACGAAATGGGTGGGAAACTTCGCACGTGGCAGACGCGGCCCTCCCGAAGCTCTCCTCAAACTTACGTCGCAATCTCGCCTCGAAAAGGACTGGTGCGGTCTATACCGTACATACCGTAGTACCAGCGCCATTCACACAGCAGCTAGCTGCCTATATAGGCAAATTCTTAAAAATATATTATAAATTTTTAGTCTTTTAAAATATCTTAATAGAACTCACCCATACAAACAACCAACCACTATGAGAATGTCCCCGACACTACAACATGCACTATACAAACAACACCAATCCTCCCCAAAACGAGTTCACAATAATCTAAAGAAAAATCTGTTTAACCGCGTCCACCATGGTTGAAGCCTCCCGCCTTTTTCACGATTGACATTGACGGCTACAACTGCGGAATACATACCATGCTTCATTTTGTTATACGCAATTTTTAGTGAAGTTTATTTTTACCGTAATTAATTCAAAATGCATTTCCGTACCAGATGTCTATAGCCAACCCATCATTTTAAAACAACAAATAAAACATGAATATAGTTGTATTTTTAATCTGAGCTTCACTCCCAACGAAATACGATTACCTATAACACGACAGCGTTCTTTCCACGATAACTTTTTATCTGAACGAAACTGGAAAAGAATTGAATCTTTAATAAAAGTATTAAAAACCAAATGATCAGATCAGATTGCAGACAATCCTTTGCTATTTTATTTGTATAAGTAGAAGTTTTTTATAATGCGGTACTAGACATCACTCATATGATTTATCCATTTCCATTATTTAGAAGATTTTAAAATGCAGTCTGTTCACTCGATCGCTTTATTTACACATAGATAATGTCACGAGGTATGACAAAACCAAAATATTTTGAAAGTCTGATTTTGGGTAGGTACATATTTACGCACTATTATTAATTTAAAACACAAACTGAAAATTAGTCCGATTCTTTATTAGTAAGTGCTATGATTTTTACAAATTAAAAGTAAATTGACCTGCTTGATTAAAGCAATGAAATAAAATTCTAGTTCGATGGGACTTCATGCGCCGTTTGACGTGTCTATGCCCTGGACTGTCCATATTATTGTTCGCATAGTTGGAGTGTGATTTTATTCTATGATATTGCAACCATCTGTGAGCAGCTGTCACAAGATTTTGCAAATGTCATTCGTCTGACTTGTCAACTTGTCTGTGGTGCAAGCAATAGGTATTGAGGTTTACCGATTTGAACTAATTTTTATTTTATTTGAACTACGTTGGTACTCGTGGGTCAGAAAAATGTCCGAAATAAAAATTGTGGCGGCGAGCATAGTTAACTTTCTAAAACAACAGCTGGAGGGCGAGTCGTTGAGTGTTGACTCTAGGGAGAGTGTGGAAGTCGGCGTCCAGTGTATCGAGACTGCCTTCGAGCTGACTGCGGACGAGCTAGCGCGCGGCCTGGACCTGCTGCAGCTAGTGCGCCAGCAGAAGGGCGCGCCGGCGCCGGCCGACCGCGACGAGGCTGAGCGACTTAAGAACGAAGGCAACGAGCTCATGAAGGCGGAGCGCCACCGCGAAGCGCTCGCCAAGTACACGCGCGCAATAGAGCTGGACCCGCGCAACTCGGTGTACTTCTGCAACCGTGCCGCCGCGCATTTCAAGGTATGCATTTTGACCTCGATCATTTTAATTAGGAGCTGTCCACTTTAATAGATATTCCAGGAAAATTCCACTACAAGTTAACCCTTTCCTGCAATATCATTTGGTGATGACACATAAGATGCTAACGGTTTAGCATCGGCGGCGTATGGCATTTATATTATACCCAATATGTCTAATTGTCACTAATAATATCCTAATTGGTAACTAGTACTGCCCGAGCTTCCAACTAGACCACAAAGAAAATTCTATAATAATTATAAATGCCTGAACTGGCTGGGATCAATCCAGTGGCGTGCACTTCATACATGCACAGAAGCACTGCATACCCTAAAAATTTTGTATTACTCATAAAGGGGAAGGATTTTTCCATTTTCCTTCTTTATGCATACCCTGGTCGAAAACCCTGTGCACGCCACTGGATCAATCCCGAGACTTTGGGTTATCGCCACTGCACCATCTATCCTGAAGGACTTGGGGTATAAAGCAGAGGTGAAAGCAGTCACCAATCAAATGACAAATAGAATTATTGCAAAGATTTTGTTCTGTTGTAGACCATCATTACTTACATACTTGGTCATCATGGTTCAAATACCTTGAGTAGTTACACAGCAAGCCTACTTTGTGATCAATAAAGCATTTCTTATTCATTCAAGCTGGGCACACATGAGGCAGCCGTGGCAGACTGCACAGCCGCTCTGGCTTTACAACCTAACTACGGCAAGGCTCATGGCCGCCTGGGCATTGCACTGACCGCATTGGATCGCCACGCCGAAGCGCGCACAGCGTTCGCGCGCGCCGCACAGTTGGAGCCCGACAATGAATCTTATAAGCAGAATTTGCGTCTAGCTGAAGAGCGGCTTGCCTCGCCTGGAGGCGAACGGCGTCTCGATTTGGGCGGCTTACTTCAAAACCCTGCGCTGCTCAGCATGGCCACTGAAATGTTGTCCGACCCTAACATGCAGAACCTAATTTCCGGACTGATGACCACCACCACGCCGCCGGCAGGAAACGGCGCCGCTCCGGGCGCCGCCCCAGTGGGCATGAATGCTCTATTAGAAGCGGGCCAAGCTCTGGCGCAGCACATGCAGTCCGCCAACCCCGACCTCGTGGAGCAGCTGCGGCGCCAGATGCGCCCGCCCGGCGCGGGGGGCGCGGGGGGGGCGGGGGGCAACCCTGCGCCGCCCTCGCAGTGAACACAATATATGAAGTCTAATTAAATTTTATATTTACACGATGATTGCCAAACCAGGGACAATCAGCTTTTAATTTGAAACTTGGAACAATGAATACTGTTGGAGGAGTTACAGTTCTTAATAGAACTTATTGTAGACATAATTACCATACACTATTCATCTGATTATGATGAAACATGAAACACTTAGAAGTATGCCTACAGCGGCTTCACGCATCACAGCTGTGAGCTTTGTTTGTTATAAATCTTCATGTTTGGAGCAGAAATACTAGTCAATTTTGGAGAGACAGGCAGGATGTGGTTATATTTTCCACATATTACTAATATTTAATTACTCTCTACCACATTAGTAACTTTTCCAAAGTAGGCTAACAAAAGTGCCACCAGGAAAACATAATAAAACTGAAATACATTCTTGAGCCACCTTTATTATAATAGAATACCTGGGCTCCTTCTGCAGTATTCACTTTTCAACTGTTTTAAATATAAATTTATATACAATTTGTTGTGTGATGTGACAAAATTATATTCTTGCTACAACTGGGACATCATTTGTGTTACAAAGCTATTTGATTCTTTTTGGGCCCTGATTCTCATGATTTTTTAGTCTTATGCAAGTTGCAATTTTTGTGTCATACATGATGACAGTTCTTTATTCAAGGACCCAATTTCTATGCCACAAACTTTGTTTCAGTTTTAAGTTATCTATAGATTAGTGCTTGGTTGCAAGTTCTACAACATATGGTATGTGATGGTGCATTTTATGGTGGAGCGCACTTACTTAAAAGATATAAACTCTTGATTTGAAGGAAGCTTTGGTGGTGGGGGAAGCCAGAAGGGCAGTCCAGATGTTTGCAATGTGTGCCTAAAAACAAGGAAGATTAAACAGAGAATCAGAGCTCAAATTGAATTACCTACACACTATTTGAAATACACATAGAATAGGTATATGTGCCCATTCACACCTTGCTAAAAGTTTTTTGTTTTATTCTGTGGGTTATTTATTTTTTATTTTGTTTGGCGAGAATTAAATATCTAAGGTTAGGAGAAATTGTGAAGAATAAGGGTTTAACAGGGATTGTTATAGATGCAATATTTAGGAAATAAATATATCTTTATAAAATATCAAAACATTTTAAACTGAAGGCTAAATGTTACTGACTTACTGATATATTCCTAGCTAAGGTATAGATATTTGATTGATATGTAATAAATTTCAAAAATACAACAAAACTTATTTATTGATGACTGTTTTGTGTATTGGCACCTAGTATCAGCTACTGTAGTTTTTTGTGTTTTTTCTTAAGGTCCAGGTATTTGCCACTGTTCGATCCGATCCATATATAGAACCTTTTCTGGACGCTTTCTCCCTCACTTTACTCCGATTATATAGTTAGTGTCGCCGTAGTACAATATTTGAGTCGCTTCCGCATGTCAAATTATAAACCCTCAAGGCAAAATGGATCTACTGTCATTAGCTCTTATCAGTTTTCACTAACCCTAGGCATCGCCTAATTTGAATGCCTAATGAGCTGTCCACGACTATAGAAATGTTCCACGAACTCTTAGGTCTTACTATTAACTACTGCGAGCGAACAAACCTTGTACTAAGGGTACATTTCTGTCAGCAGCCCCTTGATAATCTGAACCGAAACGGCGTATTCTGCCTGCGTATCATCAAGGAGACTTGTCTAGACGCATTTTTTACGTCTGCAAACAGGCAGCGCCCGAAGAACAGTGTTGCTCAATTTTTAAAAAGGCTCCACAAAACCGAGAGATCAACAGGTCCAATGAAACTAAAGCTATTTTCTTAACTATTTATTACACTCTGTGTATAATTTGATAAATACATTTACATATTATTCTTTATTTATGTACACACAGTAGCAAATGTAAAAACATTAAGCGTTTCATTCAGCGGCGATGGCCAGTCCTATTCCGTAACCGATTGGACTACGGGCCGTCACCACTCAACATAATGCCATAAAAATACATTCCAAAACATTGAAATCACATCCAAATCTCCATATTTACAAATATACCTCCCACAGAGTTCCAGCGAGCCTACCATGCCTAAGTAACCCCTCCCTCCCCCCTCGTTAAATCAAACCATACAACATATTCCCTTTGACATGCAAATTGTAACTCTTACCATTTATGGCTTCCAAATTGACAGTTCTTATATTATGAAAGAGTGAAAAACTTACATACAACTTATAAAATTTGTCAAATCAGTTTAATATTAAGGCAGGAAAATCTGACAGCTTGCACAAGACCGTACCGTACTAGGTTACTAAAAGAGTCGTAGATAAATTTCCGAGAACAAGCTTCACAGGTTCCGCTCGAATCTTACAAAAAAACTTATCACACTGAACAAGGCACTGCGACAATGAACTAGGTACTAAATCAATGCCAGCTAAGTCACGAGTTAGAAACAACATTAACTTTGGAGTTTGATACTGTTATTGAACTTAGATTAGATTTGACTTAACACGTGATTGAGCCAATTCTCCCAGCTTTAGTAGACAGATCGTTGGCAGATTTTTAGAACGAAGGGCATTTTGAACGTGGTAGCCAGAGCGATGCGGGGTCGAGTCCCGTCGTACCGGAATTGTTATAAAATAAGAAAACTAAACTATCATCCAAAATGGAGCTTTTACAAATTGCCACGTCTACAGACACGTACGCGACTAAGTACAAAGCAATGCATTAAAAACATAAATTTTTGGAACTGGACCCCGGTGCTAATTCAGCTGTACTCGTATCTTTAAATTGGCAGCTCTAAACATTGCCTTTTTCCTCAAGTAACCACCAGCGAGTGATGCCAAAAGGTTACTATTTTATGCGCATCTGTTACAGATTTCCCAAAGAACTACTGTTTTGATCTTAATGCAGTTCGTACTGGGAAGATTTTTAGATGAGTGGGCGGTCTATAATTCTTTTAATTGTTTTACTGTTTACATTTTCCTCATGTATACTTCGAGTGAACACGTCACAGTGTGTTCCTAGATATATTTTGACGTGCTAGCTGCTAACAGGCGTCAATAATTGTTTCGAAGTACATTATTATTCTAAATTACTTATTATATTATTTGTAGTCCGATTAACGTAGAGAATAGTGTACCTTGAGCTGAACTAGCACTTCTGTGTCGTAACTACCCGCAGAATGTATTATGACGCCAAGTTCAACTGTTCTTTATACAAGTTCTGTCAAATTTAACACCACAACTAAAGTTAAGAGTAAAGATGCCCTGATTATGGATAACAATTCATTGTTTGTTGAATAGTGAATAATAGTTTTTCTCAGTAGGTTCGTATGGTCAATTTATATTGGTCTGTAATTAAAGAAGGAAAACAAAGTATTTGAGGACACTCCTCATAAGTAAAAAAACACAAAACGTTTTACGTAAAATGTTAGATGCTAATATGAATATAATTCGTTTTTCGAATTCGAATGTTGTGGACGAGGCACGGCGGACATTTATTCATCAATTTCACAAACAGGTCAGATTTATTCATCAATTATATTATCGTGTTTGATGTCGAATCATCACTCCAAAAGGATTTGCTAACGGCTATTTGCGGCATCTCTAAAGTTAAGGACGTGTTAAATTAAGAAGTCTCAACGATTAAGGGGCCACACCAAATGCAGCGTACCGTATACGATTAAACAAGTGAATATTAAACTTGAATATCGAAAGCATCGCTAATAGGAACAACATACAAAATATTGGTTTGTTACAAAATTTAAAAGTAAATAAATGTCAACGGACGAGCATGCATAACATAAATTATCTAAAACATATCGAATGAAATGACAATATAATTATAATTTAATTTAAAGACAATGGACTTATAGAATATATTATAATGACGAGTAGTAATAAGTATTGTTTTATCAAATACCCGGCGCTGATTCTGTGTGACGTCCAAACACTCGTCACTTAATGCAGTGAGTGACGTCAACTTCGACAGATGTATGAAGTGACGTCAAGATTGCTGGTTTAACGTTTAGTGACTAGCTCAATCATACAGAATCAGTGGCCAGCTCAAAGTTCTGAAGCACCAACGAGTCGCCCCCGCAATAAATTAACTGTAGCCCCGGACTGAAGGGAAATCATCTCGCGTCCGAAAACAAATATGGGATAGAAAGCTGTACTACCTTGACCCCTAGTACGACTAGTTTACTAAAACTGAATTCCATTTCGAGTTCTTTTGGAATGAAAAATAGATATTTCAGACCACAAACTCACTAATTTAGAATAAATAAATCAATAAACACCAATGAAATTTTCAGAACGCATTTCAAACCCTAAGCCGGAGCTTTTATCGATTCCACCATACTTCCTGAAGAGTCTATTATTGACCAGCCTTTATTTCCACTTCTATTCTTCGGTCTTACATTTCTGTAAATTTCACTGTGTATTTGAATGCATTGTGGAATTTACAGAAATGTATGCATAGTATTGATTTGTTTATATTCTATTTTCTGCATTTTTTGTGGTTTACAATAAAAGTGTACTCTTTTATTCAAGTGCGTTTTTGATAATATCTCAGTGTATTGTTCCCTTCAGTCCGCGCTGAGTAAAGCTAAACATTAGAAACGTAATAACAATTAAGATTTAATTTACTAAAATATAACTATTGAACAATTCATAAGAACAAGTAGCTTCAAGCGATTCTAATACAATTTCTCTTTTCCGAACGCTACGCGATCCGTTCGGTTTTCATACGCAATGCACGTATTATTGCACAGTTATTATGATATTACATTGCAAGCGAATAATATCCATGTTTTGTTCTACAAATAAGGCTTGCACCACACGATTATGGACCCATTAAAATGTCCAGCTTTGAAAGCTGTACATTTATATAAGTCTGAAATTTACGCGTACTTTGTACGTTATATATATATCTTTTTTGTATAAAATGGGACCTGCATCGTGTGGTTAGAGCTGATCGTGATGATACTTTAAAACGCAGTGTCACCATAGTAATCTTTATAAAAAGACAATAGAAATGTCCTTTAGACGGCGCCCAGCGGCCACTACGCGTACGCGCATGCGCTGTGAGTCATTCATTTCTGTTTTCATAACGGTGTAAACTTTTAGAGCGTAAGAGGCAATGTAGTTTAAAAATCACAATAAAGTCTTAACTGATACGAAACTTTTTGTTAACATTCGAGTGCTCTGAGCCTCGTTCTCGAACCAGGTGACGCGTACACAAAACTTCTAATGTCTTTTTAATAAGATTTCTATGAGTGTCACTAACAATGGATAATTTGACAGAGTCCTGTCACCTCGCAGCCTCCGCCGCCACAGGTCGCAATACAAAGTGAAGGGTGTGCGTTCAAAGCCCAAACAAAAATCCCAAAAAACAGGCATTATTATTCAGTAGGTACCTTTTTCTCGGAGTGAAGTATTTACAGTCCAGAATAAACAAAATCAAGCGTTTGCAAATGTTATCGCAACGAGTTTATATCGCTAGTACGAGTTTTGATACTTTTCGAAATAAAAAATCGTCGAAAAAAATCCGGACGGACAGAAAAATAAAAATTGGTTGTATAGAATTGATGTCCTTACCATAGTGTATATGACGAACATCGTCAATTACAATGTCTTACAATGTCGCACTACAATACATACTCGCTCGGAATACTAAGAATGAGAGCTTAGACCAACTAATGTTAAAAACCTATTTACACCCACTAACTTTGATAGTTAGTGGGTGTTAATAAGTTTTAGGACCTTTAAGCAGCGTAGTTAAGCTCTGAATCCCTGTGCTCAATGAAAAAGACTAACACAGAGTAAGAATAAGTCATACAGAGGTCCGGCGAAGCGGAGGAAACGATCGATTTACGGTCACAAGGACGGGTCCTCGCCTCAACCCGCGACGCTATCTAGGCGATGTCAACATTTGCAAAAAAATCAAACTACTGTATCACTTTTTTAACCAACTACCGTCAAAGTAAAATGAGACTTATTTCGCTCGCTTTAGAGTCGCAGATCCCGTACTTCTGATTTTTATTTTCCAAACGCCCTATCCGAACATTAACACAATACACGAATAAGAACCATTGTAAACTGATGGCGAGATACTCGATTGCGAGCGAGCAAGTGTAGTGAGCGCGGCTAGTTGCGCTTGGAGGGCGGCACGAGGTGCGGCGGCAGCTCGGGCGGCAGGTCGTGGCCGTCGATCTTGACGCGGATGAGGTGCATGGCCAGCGCGAACTCCTCCTCGTCCAGGAAGCCGTCCTTGTCGATGTCGGACAGCTTCCAGATCTTGCCCAGCACGGAGTTGGGCAGCTTGGACTTCACCATCTCGGTCTTGGCGGCTGTCGACAGAGGGGGCGTGAGGCGCGGGGGTGGCAGAGCAGGGCTCGCCGAGTTATGCTGACGCTACCCTAATACCTCCAGTTCTTCCACGATTACTACGATCTCACTCAAATCCCGTGGGAACGGCTAGGTCCCCTGAGAAAAAATAGTCTATTGGTTGCTTACTGAGGGGTTGACAAATCAACTTGATTTTCGGCATTGAGTTAGATGAAATAACGTACACAGAAGCTACTTTTTATCCCAGGGAAACAAACGGTGCCCACGGGATTAGTAAAAAATCGTAATGAACACGGGCAATGCTTAGGTTTTCTTATATTATTTTGACTGGTCGTTTCTTTTTACACTTAAAGGAACAGCAGACAGCCGACCTAATGATAAGTAGAAAACCGTCGCCTATAAGTAGAGCTACAATTCGCAGGACGTGCTAGAAACGCATCCTGCAAAGTGGCGCTCTGTGTGCATCGACCACCCTCAAGTGCTTGTAATTACCACGCTCTTCAAACTGGATCACAGCAATAAGCATAGCGGTAGGCAGCCTGCCTAAGGTGACGAGAACCTCCCCCCATCTACGCTGCTTCAATATGGGTTATGAGCTTTCGTTAGGATGCGATAAATGTAACGGATGGAACTCACACTGCGTTCCGATCTTGATATGTTATCTAAATGCAACCGTACCGTATTATCTAATAAGTAACAACGATTCAAAATTGGATATTGAGATTATGATTTTATAAATTTAAAATGCATATAAAAATTTTCGGAACCGACAGGATTTGATAATTCCCCCAAGTGTAGGAAAAAACACTAAAAATATAAAACAGCAATGTGTCATCTCTTGTTTCAAACGTGTCTCATTGTTATATGGACCTTTGGAAAAGTAGATCGAAACTGCAACGTTTCCTACTTGATAACACTACAGTCGCTATAAGACTGATGTGAAAGCAATATACTAATTTCGGCATCGACGGTAGGAGAGCCGTAGCTTAATTGGTGAAAGCGCTCAGGCCGCGATTGCCCGAGAGTCGCAGGTTCAAATCCTGTCGGTTCCGAAAATTTTTGTGTAGGTGAAAACACTAATAAAAAAATTATAAAAAGAGATTATGATTTTCATATTCTAAGATCGTAAGCGACCAATTCTTACTCATCATAAAGCATGACATCTAGCAGTAGGTATATTATTTAACTACCTTTATTATTTATTACACATGGTTATGTGATTATGGCTTACAGTCCACCCGGAATTCATAGACACGAATGCGTGACTATTATCCGTATGTATAATAACTCATGAATACGTGTAGGTTACTCTTATTTTATAAATACTTACCTCGACTTATACTATAGACTATCCTGCAGTGGTTACGTCACACACAACAAAAATATATGAGGAACATTGATAGGAAAAATGCATTTTAACTATAAGTAAAGCTAGCGCAGCACAGACGGGAATAAACAATGAAACCAGCGAACGACTACGTGGGATAACTAGCATAAACCGGGAACACATCGGCATGCGCGACACGCCTGTTGAGTCCGATCGAATTTTACATGTTCACAAGAGCACTATTAAATATTGAGTCATTAATGAGTTTCTTTCGTTTTTCTTTCAGCATTTTTTTTGGTGCTCGCTAAACAGTCGCAAACTTTTTACAAATCAGCGATCTCTAATATCGACGTAATATATTTGAGTATTTTGATGACGTTGTAGTGGTAGAACAACTGAAAGATGGTATTGATCCTGACCACCTCTCGGTCTGCCCCGTAAGTAAAAGCTTTAGCTTTGTCGAACCAATTCTCTGGACTCTTCGGAATCGTGAACTCGATGTATCGCCGGCCGGAGAAGATATAAACTAAACCGATGAACAGCACTTGGGACACTATCGCTATAGTTATCACGTTTACCAATAAAAGGAAAATGAACTTAACCGAAAATACTATTGGACCGAAAACACTTAAAAAACTCCGTGTTTCTACAGGAATATCTTCATTAGGATTGTGAAATGGCTCCCGTGCTGCACTACTATAACTAACTCGTTCTTTATCTGCGGATTCTGGGGTGGTTTCCGAACAAACCCCATTGTCCTCCATAGATCCATCTGGACTCAAAGATTCGTGCAAGCTATGGATGGAAACTGATCGAGAAATGTCACAGATCGATCTAACATTAGCGGAAGATTCGTTTACTAAAAACTGCGAGATACTAGTGCAGTTCCGAGCGGCGACCGCCAACACGTCCGCGATTTTGTCGAAGCTGGTTTGATCGTGGTTTTCGTCGTCTGTGCGGGTTTTAATGTGCATGCAGAGTTCAGTTAGCTGCGAGCAGTTCTGTGTGGTGGCGAGCAGAGCCTGGAGGGCGACGTCGTGTGTGAGCGCCGCGCGAATGTGCGGGTGTGAGTGCAGTGTGTGTGGGCGTGTGGAGATCGTACCGGCTCCAGTGACTTTGCCATCGATGGGGTTGAGCGACTGGAACACCGTGTCGTACTGCGGCTTCTCCTTGCTGCAGATCCACTCGGGGTCCCCGTGGCCCGCGTCCACGCCCTCCCCCCGCCCGTAGCCGAAGGGCGACACTTGGTCCTCCACGCCCTCGAACGCCCCGCCTGGAATGAGATGCACCATGTGTTTAATCATTGAGACTACAGCAATACTACACAAAACTACATCGGAGAACCATTTCATAACTAGGTTAAGGTAACTTGTAAAATTTTGAACTCGAGCGGTAGGCGAAGAAATAAATTTAGTAGCTAAAAGTTGTTGGTCACAAGACAGCTTTTTACTCTAAACATAAAGTTAATTCTTCCAAAATTATCATTAACGAACATGAAAGTAAGACAAAATATGACCGTAGTAGAGTGTGACCTTCAGAGTCGGTGTTAATTTTTTACTGGTCAGAATCATTTAAAAAGTCTTATTTGATAATTTGTCTAAAATAACCACCATTATGTCTAAGAGCAAATGTAATAAATACATCAAAGGAAAGATATATAATTATTGTATAAGAAAATGACGACTGGAGTTCGTAAATATTATATGTTATTTATACATCCGGATACAATTATGACAAAGTAATTGATATATAAGTTGATCTCAAATAGCTATTAAGTGTCATTATTAAGTGGAGGAGCGGACGGAAGCATCAGCTCGCGTCCAGAGCGAGGCACGCTACACTGATTAGCAGTGCACCTCGATAACATCAGCTTATATCTAAGGCTAATTATAGAACATAGTATATATACTATATAGTAGTCAAAGCATAATGACTTCAGATTAAACTCTTATTCCACTCATCTTTTCCTGCACGGCTAGCATGGGCTGGAGCCATTTTTAATCTCGGGGAAAAGATAAAATTGTGTGTTCTCCCATTGCTTTATCAACTCTTTAAGCATTGGCGGAGAAGTGCAAATAATATCCAAAGGTGTAATAAAAACGGGAGTATAATAAAGCCGTGCTTGTGCAGGTGGACCCGTAAATATTGTTCCTTACACAGGGTTAAATAAAAAATAGCAGATACTCGTAGCTCTCTGCCTTTCGTTGTTTAGATTAAAACTAACAACTTTTGTTCTCCGATTATGTTTTAAACTCGTTAGTTTATAAGATATAAAATATTCAATATTTTACATACATACTCTACTTCTTACTACTCTGTAATGTAACATCAACAGGAACAGTGGATTATGGTGACTGATTCGCTGATCACGTGTTTGATTTTACAGTGTAATGTCAATTTACAGAAATAACATGATTTATTAAGTCTAAAAGTCGTAGAAACGTGGTTAATTTTAATGAACTGAACTGCGAGGCCGAGAGTTGAGTGGTATTTTTTATTAAACCCTGTATATAATTGTCTCCTGCTTTTGCCGGCCTTGCTGTTTGCCTACATTCAGCCCAACATGATAATTGCTATCTGTACCTAATTTATATCTTAAAAAATCATTCTCTTCGATGTACTGAAACGACATAAGTGTCACTATTGATTAGGTGCCTACCAGTAATATGAACATGGCAGCGTCAGATGGGAACTCACAAGACGTGTGGACACACTCGACTAATTCTGTGGTGGGTTTCTTAGATTACAGCGCGATTGGAAAGCAGATCAGAGTTTTGTATGGGAAGAAAATTCTTATCAGAAGCTACTGAGGTCCATGAAACAGTCATTTTTGAATACTGCTGAACTCAATGCAACTTGTGACTAATACAGTTAAGTGACTAATGCACGTTATCAAATTTTTGTCGCAACGCTAAATCGACACATTTCCGTCGTCGAAACGTGCCGATTTCGCAAACAATCAGATAAAATATTTTTTTAATCGCTCGGAAAGGCGAGCCGACCATTCAAAGAAATGATTTGTTCACTGCTCATACTAATGTTATTAGCGATTTGCTGAGTCAGCATGCTACATTTTATATTCATAGTTCATGTATGTATAGACTTCATCCGTATTTGCCAACCATCATTCTTTTTATTAGTGATCGAAGGTATATGAATGTTTTATTTTAAACACATAAAGTATTAGCAGATTTTAATTTAAAAACAGGACTAATAGGATGAATTAGGTTTTTGACAATTTTTCTGTCGGTAGGTTTTCATACAATCGGAGGGATCCATTTCCATTTAGGAGTGCGTGCCAGATATACAAATCGATTCAGCCGTTCCAAAGATTAGTCATTACAAAATGACAGCCAAAAAGTTTTCATGCTTTATTTTGGGTTATTCCATCGTTTATACACTCATAAATGTGCATTACGAGTTGAGTATTCAAAATTTAGGTTCAATCAGTTTAAACTTTTATTCAAACATATTCTTGACCATATTTCTGACAAAATGGTTTCCAATACACGATTAATGAATATATAGGGATAACTGGATGTGATGTTTAATGTTTATGTTAAATTTGTATTAGGCAATTTCAGGTCGCTGTTAGTTCACAACGCACTGAAATGGAATCCGCTCATAATAAAGAGCAGCAATTTCGAGAGCACAGACAGACACTTCAATTGTGTTCATTTGTACTGAGATAGAGGTCAATATCAATAATACAAGTGTTAAGGCTCCCGGCGCAACTCGCTTGCGAAACGATTTAGCCTCTACGCGGCAGAGCACCGCTGAATAATAACGAACGGCAGCGGTGTCTGTTGCCTTAGAGCAGGATTGGTTCGCTCGCAATCGTCGCTGGCAAACGAGGAGTCGTTTTCGAGTACGGAAATACATGAACACCTAAGTAAAATGGATCTTTTTAAAGTACTTAAGCTCAAGTTTTACTACAGTTATTTACAGTAGTAGTAGTACAACAAGATTTGCGACTCTAACACGAGTAAAATGAGGTCCATTTTACTTCGACGCAGTAAAGCTAAGGCTATTAGGATTCCTGAAAAGGTCGTCTGTCCGACCAAGATACAGCGTTTCGGTACGTCATCGGGTAGAAGGGGTATGGGTTTAATATAACTGAAACCAAAAAAATTAAAAAAATATATATTTAATTAAATTTCATCGGCTTTGATAATAATTATTGTAAAGTGTTGTCGTTGAAAAAGACCAACTGCTGAGTTTCTTGCCGGCTTCTTTTCGGCAGAATTTGCCTTCCGAAATAGTATTATAGTATATATAGTTGGGAATAGTATTATAATATTAGGACTACCGACTTGAAATAAATGAATTTAGTTTTTTTCTTTTTTAATAAATAAATATACTACGACAATACACACATCGCCATCTAGTCCCAAAGTAAGCGTAGCATGTGTTATGGTAACTGATGAATAATTTATATGAATAAAATACATAAATACTTATAATACCTATACGAAGAATATTGGAAAAATCTATTATTTTAATAATATTATTAGATCGTTTATTCCTTAGGAAGAATTGGTTCTGCCATCCCCAAGACTAGCGCAACAAACAGTCTTCCATCGTTTAAATAATCATAATTGAGCTTATAAGAGGCAATTTTACAAAATGACACACATACATTTAAATTGAAAAAAAAAAAATTCAAAATTCATTTATTTCAAGTAGGCCTAATACAAGCACTTTTGAAACGTCAAGTCTGTCCGTGTGTAGTGACTCTACTACCGGTTCGGAAGGCAGATTCTACCGAGAAGAAGCCGGCAAGAAACTCAGCAGTTGCTCTTTTCCAACATCAAAAATTTACATTTTATATTTTAACATTCATGAATTGCATATGTTTGTCTGTTATCTTATCGTGTCTGTATATTGTTAACGTTATTTAACGCGTTAATATAATTTACGTTTATGATATTATTTAAATATATAAAATAATAGTAATTAAGATCATTATATGAAGAGTGGCGTTTGATTTGTTATTTACGGATGTTAATGTAAATTGTAAAACTAACATATTTAAATAAAATTTACCATCATAATTTAGACAATAATTATTTAAATAATCATAATTAAGTAACTTACATTAGCTTGAATATAAATTGTATGTTTCCTCTTTGGTCTGTATGCCGGGAAAAATAAACAATATGAAGAAGAAAAGATGACGCCAATTATGGATTCAGGCGCGAACGCTCACATACTTGGAATGAATCTAATTTTAGAAGTGTTAAGCTCCGAGCGAAGAGTGATAATTAAAATAATATTATATAAAACAAATAAGGATATAAGAGATTTGGAAATGTTTATGAAAGTTATATTGAACTATCCGCCATTTGCCAACAATATGTGTATCTCCGCGTTATCACAGGAATCTGGCGTAATGAGTGCTAATGATGCCAGTTCAGCAGGAAGTTCAAGTGACTGCGCGGCTGTATATATGGACCCGGTAAGTACCAGCGAGTACGGTTGAGTGGAAGCGACATCCGTCACATGATCTGACCACCATGTATTGTCATTATGTGCGCTCAACCTTTTTTTTATTCCACTAAAAATTGTGGATCTCTTCGACAATTTGCACACTGTTCACTTAAAAGAATGTGATGTCCTCTAAACTGACTGTGTTGTTAACTAACATCTTGTTATTGTACAAACATTCTTGCAGACAAATGATTATTAATAATTATTATTAAAGTCATGTTTAATCCTGCAGGCGAAATAAACAGATTAAAACATCATAATACTCAAGTATATTGAACCCTTTTGATTGAACCGACTGATTTAAGCGATACTACATTATCTACTATGTACTGCATTGTCCAAACAGTTCAGGATACGAAAAAAAGAAGGATTTTATCAATTCGGTTATTTTTTTTTGTTGTTTTATATCCACTCTTCAGCGATCTAAGGAAGAAAAAGTAATATTTAAATTGCGCTTTAGGAACTTTAGGAAGGGCGTGCTTTTCCGGGGTAAACGATGCCTGTGTTATTCTACCGTCCTTAAACTATCTCTGGGCAAAACATCAAGGTAATTGCTGCCTGTAAAAAGAACAAACCAAAAAACATACTTTCACATTCATAAGTTAGGCAGTATGGCCAGCTTTATGTAATGTACATAGTATCAAGTACCAGAGCATTACACAATCCGCTGGCGTAAACCGATTAAATAGTTCAGATTGCATGCTCGTACTCATATCGTATATATAATACAGCTAGCCCTCGTGATGGATGAGCGGTGGGATGTCCTAATCATGTCATCATTATCCCTCAACAACCTAAAACTAGTATCTAGAAGTATTAAATAAATAAATATACTACGACAATACACACATCGCCATCTTGTCCCAAAGTAAGCGTAGCTTGTGTTACAGGTACTAAGATAACTGATGAATTATTTTATTTAAATACCTATATAGATAAACACAGACACTGAAAAACATTCATACTCATAACATGAAAATTGTCCAGTTGTGGGAATCGAACTCACGTCCTTGGACTCAGAAAGCAGGGTCACTGCCCACTACGCCAATCTGCCTATTGCGTCACTGTGAGGATGTAGCAATAGGGCGAGTAATAATACTTTTTGTTTTTAATTATTTAAACTAACCAATAGTGGTTAAGGAAAAATTTGTTACTAACATACTAACAATCTATGGATGGAAACGTCAGAATTAAATTATTATTATATAAAACTAAAGATCAACACGCTTTCAGGTATTCAAAAAAAAATCAACATTGATGAATAACAACAGTGACGACGTCAGGTAAAGTTTAAAAGTGCGTTCCAGCCGCTACGCCCACCTCGGAAACTTAAGCTACGATTACATTATGTTCCAAACCAAGTTGTTGTATGAATAAAGTAAAAAGAGAGTATAAGTAAGGCACTGAAGAACCTGTTTGACTGCCTTATAATGTGGTGCAAAGCATAACATAAAGTAATGTACTAATATAAGAGCGTCTAAAATATTAGTACATTACATTTTTTGTTTATTTGGTACAAATGAATAAAATCTTTGCTTTAAATTAATAGGCTTATTATTAAATAATACGCTCCTCAACGACTGTAGATATTTTTATCAATAGAAACGAAGTATGAACCTAACCTAAAGTTGTTTAATTTTGCCTATAAAATTCATTCTCAGGCGTGCGCTGATATAACTTGGGTACATAAAAGTTCTACATGATTAAAGTAGCTACACAAAATTCCTTAGAAAACTGACAGTTGCCGCGGGATTTGTTAAACACCGTACTTAATGAACTCGGACGAAATCGCGGGCGACAGCCTTCGCTGTACAGGAGTAACTACAGAAAACCGATTAAGTAATAAGTATGTCTTCCTTTTTACATCTTGAGGTAGAGGTGGTAACCTTGTGGTTAGGACTTTGGCTTCCCTTCGGAAGGACCCAGCTATATCCTCGGCACGCTTCGCTTAAAACGCTATGGATATGTTGACCTCGACAAAGAGAGTTTTGTTGAGGTCAACATGTTGAGCGTTGATGTTTTCCTTTGAGCAATTGAATATCACTTGCTTCAAAGGAAAACATCAACAAAACTAGCTCTTGTTTATAACAGCCTGGTATCACGTGTCGCCCACTGACCTGCATACCGACTCCATATTATAACAAATGGTTCTTTGACTGAATCATTTGAGAGTGTAGCTCATTGGTGTCGCGATATCTATATAATAAAAAACCGGTCAAGTGCGAGGCGGACTCGCGCACCCGGGTTCCGTACAAACCCTCAGCTATACATAATGTATATATCATCATATCAAAACCGATCCACACATGGCACGGTCTCTTCCCATAATTAGAAGGGGTTAAGGCCGTAGCCCACGACGCTGGCCCGATGCGGATTGGTGGACTTATAGTAATGTATATATAGGTTCTTGCAAAACGACAATCAATTTATTTAGTGCTGTGACTACATTGTTTTCGGATTTTCACCTTTACTTCGTGATCTAATGGAAGGCTAAGAAATTTCAATTTTTCACAGCAGCAGTATTTACAGATCATTATTTTATCATGACGTATCACGCGTATCTTAGGCAGAAGGTCTAAACAGACAGGCGGACAGGCGTAGTGTTATCAAAGCACTGGGCACGGATTTCCTCTCAGAATGCGAAAGGTTTAGGGCGTAGCAAGTTCACTAAGTACCTTTGTTACTTGGAGGCACGGAATCCTAAAAATAAATAGATGCATACGGGTGAGTCGATACAATATTTTATTGGTGAAACGTGCACTGTACCTACGACGTGATGCCTTATGGTGCCTGTACGACACTCGGAAGGAAACGTTACTTTCTTTTCATGCAATTTACGGAAATTGGGACAAGAAAGCAGGCCCGAGCGACTACAATACAAGCTGAAAATGAAATATGTATGAGGTTTTATTTAATGTATACTATGTGTGGTTACGCTTTCACTCTAAGGATATTTTCATGTGAGGCAAATAAAAATATATTTTCAAAAATTAGAGTCAAATCCACATTGCATTACTGCGCCAATCGGCCGCCAAACATCCTACGAAAATATACTACGACAATACACACATTGCCATGTAGCCCTTGTAAGTAGCTTGTGTTATGGGTACTGAGGTGACTGATGAATATTTTTATGAATAACATACATAAATAAATATAATATGTAACATATAAACACCCAGACACTGAAATACATTCATGTTTATTTCACACAAACATTTTGCAGTTGTGGGAATCGAACCCACGGCCTTGGACTTAGAAAGCAGGGTCGCTGCCCACTGCGCTAATCGGCCGTCGAACAACAAAAGGTAGGTACTATGACAAACTGTATTCACTATTTATCTAGCCCCAAAATAAGCGCAGCTTGTGTTATGGGTACTAAATTGACTGATGAATATTTTTATGAATAATATACATAAATACTTATAAAATACAGACAAACACCCAGACACTGAAAAATATTTATGTTCATCACAGAAACATTTTCCAGTTGTGGGAATCAAACCCACGGCCTCGGTCTCAGAAAGCAGTACGCCAATATATAGTAAATACTTACGTAAAAAACAATTTAATTGATCTTTGCCTGCTGAACTAGTATAGCCTATGTAACAGAAGCGTTGTGTGATAACCGACTCCTTTTATTGAAGGCAGCAAAAAGCGTGCGCCTATCTCGTTAGGTAATTAGCAGAAAGCGTTTGAATGATAACTAATGGGTAATGAAGCAAGAGCACCGCACGCGATGCAAATTGCGATAATGGTATCAGTTCCAAGGCGACGCAACACCGCGCACCGCCTCCTGGCGGGGATGTTGGGCAACCGCGCCTACGGTGACCACCCAGGCAAGAACGCTCGTCGGCTGGAGACAGGTAGTTATATTGACGTAAGTTTATAAACATGTTACACCACCTCATTGCCTAGAGTGAGATATTCTACCTGTTGGTTCGAGTAAAATTTAGTGCGATTTGTATGGAATCAAAAGAGCGCCATCTAGTTTCATTATTGGGAAACAGTATTTTTCTTCTATTTATTAGTTTCTATTCTTCTTTTATTTCTCTTACTTTGTATTAGTGTACCAATAACGAGTACCTACCTATAAATAAAAAATAGAAGCCTTAGATCGACTAGAGACTGGGCTCTGGGAACATAAATCTTACTTGACGATTGACGTCTACGTCTGGAAGTGCTGGAATGGTGATTCCATTAATTGGAAAACTCAGTGTAGCGGTCTCCACATTACATAACTAGATGGCACTACATAAATCCTGCATCGCGCTAACGAAGTGTTCACTAAGAATGCCTATATATACAACTTCCAAAAATGAATGTTTGGACCTCGGTCCCCGAGCACGATCACCCGCTCGGAGGAAGATCTTCCTATTGTTACGGTCGAGCGTATCACAATAGCTCCCGTACACTCAGCGTTAGGACAAACATTCACAAAGGTGATTCAAGTTTAGGACCGGGATAACTAACGTACGAGCAAGAACTTAGACAAAAGAAGTAAAACCTTGTACAAAGTTGGAAGAGGTTTAGACATACTGAGGCTTACCTCTACTCTGCCGAACTTTGGAACTCCCGAATCGCTTCATTATCCTTATCAGCCACTTAACTAATAACGCCCACTCGCATGCTAACAGCTATCTAGCAATGTTGCTGGTACAGTGAGACGTGACTCGGCAACTAGACGCGGCGAGCGGAGGCAGCGACACAGTGTCGGAAGTGTCACGGTAAATAGATCGCGCGGTTCTCCCCGGCGGGATCGGAGCGGTCAGGCGGCAGGATGCAGGTAGCCCGCGCTAAGGAGGATGCGCTTCCGCCGCTGCCGCCCACGGCTACTAATAACACACTTTGCGACACGACGGCCTTCCTCGCGGGGCAAGGACAAATGCTAAGTGATCCTAAGATGTTTACAAAAGCGTAGACGCGATGCTCGCGCTATGCACGTTGTTTAAGCAAGGTAATTGCCCGGAGCAAACGTTGCATCAGAAGGTCGATTGAAACACTACATTCTTTACTTAGAATTTCTAACCACGTTTAATGTGAAGGCGTGGCCAATCTCGTTCATCGTGATGAGGTTTGAAGTAAATGTTAAACTAAGGTACGTAATACCTTAATTTTTAAATGTGAATTATACTGCTACTACGAAACGGAAAAAAACACTATTTGATTTATCCTTACTAATATGTTTGTTTTTATTTTTGGCATAGAGTTAGTTAGTTACGGGGAGTGTCATAGGCTATATCATTTTCTCCCAGGAAAACAAACGGTTTCCATGGGATTTGTAGACGGGCGACGGCTAGTAAGATTCAAGTATAATTATTATTTTTTATTATTGTAGTATAGTATTATCATTACGGTGTACATAAGGAGTATAGTTGCATCAGAAATGAGAACCATAGTGAAACTCGAGAGAGCGAGCATCGGAAAAAACCGATCCGTCTATTTATAAAACGTCTAAGAAGTGATTGTAGTTCAAGTTCAAGAAACTTGATAAAAATGCTAATACATTTACAGATTAAGGGTTGGATTGATTTATAAGATTTTCAAGAAAACAAATTTGTCTTCAATGTTCTGTATTATACTATTAAGTGATCTACCGCACTATGCGGCCGCAAGCCGCAGTGTCCACACTATAACGTCAGAGTAAAAAGGATTTAATTTTGATTACTTTAAGCCCGCACTATTGGAGCACGTGCACATTTTGCAACTATTGTAAAATTAAGACGGTAGTAGATAATAAATTACTTTGAAAGGAAGAACATTGGACTTTAACATGGCTTATATAGATTCTATGATTCATCATAGAAACCCATTACCTTCCGGCCCAAACGTAGTCCGGCCGTAGTCCACCACGCTAGCGCAGTGCGGATTGGTGGACTTCACGCATTTGAGAACATTATGGCGACCTCTCAGGCATGCAGATTCCCTCACGATGCTCTGCCTCCGAAAGTGAAGTCGAGCGCGTACCCACTGGGCTATTACTTCTAGCGATTTTATGATTGTGAGAGTGGAAATATTGGGGTGCAACGTGCAGGTAAAGTAAGGTAATTGGCTACAGCGACTTAAGTACAAGGTATCGCCTGACCATTGACGGCCACTTTATATCTATAAAGTACTGCATAGAACTGCTTTCCTAGCTGAAAACCTAAAAAAACCTTCCTTATGAAATACACAAACAAAGGCCGCAAGCCGACTAATTGTTGCGGCCTTACTTTTTTAAGAATTATTATAAGAACTCGACTAAAAAGGTAAGAAAGACCGGCTGCCCGATGCACTAACTTTTTCAACAAGTTACCAGCTCGTCGTCTTCGTATAAAAGTCATAATTTGATAGCTACAGTTGTCAACTCATCGCAGTTTCTGCGACCTCGATGTCGAGGCCCCATGGTCCCAAATCGTAGATAGGTTAATGGTTTAGTAAACTATAATAGCACAGCGTCATAAAAGGCGCCTTCTTTCATTGATGCGGCATTGACAAACAATTCATATAAATATGCAAACAAGTTCGCTGTTACATAACGCGATAACGTGATAGCAAGAGGCGGCGTCGCCCGCAACATTGGGATCGTGTTAATGCTGATAACGCACACGACGATGCTAGTAATGGTTCCACTCGGAGAATTTTTTAGAAGTAGATTTTTGTGAGAGTTTCGGGAATGCTCATTTCTGCCGCTAACCAGCACTGCAGGGGGTGGTAGCTGGTACAGCCACCTAAGGCTTAACGCCTACGCAGGACTTTGCAGGACGTTTTTTCTTGCATGCCCTGCTATGATTTTCCACTTACAATCGCTACAAAAAAAATTACTTTACGAGCGGCGAACCGATGGTAGAGCCATTACAGACGTTTAAAGTTTACGGATGTAGTCATCACCATCAGCTTACTGCAATGATATATTATTATGAAAATGGTGAAGTAACAAAACTGCCTGCTGAGCTGCAAGCTCTTAGCAAAAACAGTCTTACTTGAATTGCACAAATTTGTATCTCTTTGTATATATATAAGTTTTGTTGGTTTGGTTGTTTACAGGCAGCATTGGTTACAGGGATCGACGATAGAGATAGCTGAAGTTAACTTTTATACTTAAACACCAATTATATAATTACTTAAACGCAAACAAAGGCGCCGTTGCAGTAGCATATGCCGAATATCCCTGACTAGCCCTAAGGCCCGCACAGTGTAAGGCGGTGTTATCTTTGCATATCTACCGGGCTGTCTTATCTTCATGTTTATCGAGTGACGATATTACCAAATGTTAATGATAAGCTCTCACGTCTAAATAGATAATCTTGAAGTTTAAGCAAACTTTCTTTGCTTAAACTATAATCGATTTGGTTATTCGAATCCATATTTGTTTTGGTATTTTACCCATAGTACTTGCTCAATAGGTCAGGGTGTTTGGTATCATTTGCTCTAGTTTTTTAAGACCAACGATCTTTTCGGCACCTCTATAGAAGCACGCTTCGACTGTCATAAGCAGGTCATCGATATTATTATAATATAATGTGAAAAACATGGACCCAGGCGTATAATGGGGTGCTGTCAAGGCGTAACTGTCAAGTAAACAAACGCTGTTAGACGCCCGGGGAACACGTTGTATACCCAGACAAGACCTGAGCAAACTTAGAAATTACAAATAACTCAATTAACCCCACCGGGAATCGAACCCCGGTCCTCCCACTAATAAGACCACTGCGCCATGGCGGTCGTCGAATCCGACGTAACCCTAAAAAGTCACCAGGGGCGCTGCAATTAACAATCTAAACACGCGTCAAGTGAAATTGTAGCTCGCGGAAGTTGCGAGCCGGTCATTTTTTTATCAGCTTCGAAATTAAAAGGAACGCTTTGGAAAGTGCTCGCATCACGTAACGGAGGCAGTTCCTGACTCTCGAGCTCGTTCTGCGGCGCACGTAACCGTGTATTTATTAAAAGACCCGTTTGTAGGAAAAATATAGGAGAGACAGGCGTTACCTCTATGTCTATGTGATGCAACGAACATCCCGCTTCATTAACTAATGTCCGCGTCATCCAGACACATCTGAACGCTGAAATTTATAATTTCATTAAACTTAAATCACTACACCTTTCGCTTGACGGCACGGGTCTTCTCTCAGATTGGGAATGGTTTAGGCCGTAATCCACTACCCTAATTGCTGATTTTTAGATTTCACACACCCCTGAGAACTTTAAGAAGAACTCTCAGATATTTCCTCAAGATGTTTTATTTACCGGAAAACCATTAATATGTAATTGCTTAACCATTAAAAAAACGCACATAACTAGTACAAGTAGACGTGCGTGCCGGAGGTCAAACAAGGTCACCTCGCAAAGTAAGCCGAAGCCTTAACCACTACACTATCACCGCTTGTCACATAAACATTGGCAGTCGAAGGAATGAGAAATAGGAAAATGCATTTCGGGCAAAAAATCATACATATAGTCTGGCTCATTACATTGTACAGTTACGCCCCCTGACATGAACCCTTGAGGAAATAGCTCTGAACCACAGCCAGAGATTATTAAAAACTTGTATGTTGATTTATTCGTTAAAATAATCATGAGCTTATTAGTTAACTCCAACATCGCAGATATCACGTAATTTATAATAGCGCGTGACGTAGCTTAGGTAGCGCACTTATTCAAATTAACGACGCGTTATAAACTACTTTCTATCGTACTGCAACGTGAGCTGCACGCAACACTTGCACAGCTAGGTACGGCTGAGGATGCCACCAATGACGATGTACATGCTACCAAGCACCCACCTATTCCCAAAAATAACTAGTGTCTTTACCTACAAGTGTGTAATCATAATCATATTAACCCATTTCTTACTCGTACCAGCATACACTAAAGGGCACATGTCTCTTCCCACAATGAGAAGGGTGTAAGGCCGTCGTCCACCACGCTGCACTGGCCCAGTGATTGGTAGACTCCCACACCTTTGAGAACATTATGGAGAACTCTCGGGCATACAGTTGTCCTCACAATGTTTTCAACGATGAAGACCGTTGAAGCAAGTGATATTTTAATTGGTTAAAACGCACATAACTTTAAAAAGACCGGGTTCCGTGCTGGGATTAGAATTTGGACCCCCCAGAAGTGAATCCGGATTATAAGCCATCAACACTTTGACATTAAACTAGGTTTAACCGAATTCCGAAACTCAAATTGCGTTTTCAAAATTAAATATCACTTACTTTAACGGTGAAGGACAAACATCGTGGGGAAACCTACATGCTTGAGAGTCCTCAAAGGCGTGTGAAGTCAACCAGTCCGCCCTTGGGCAGCGCGCAGCGTCGTGGACTACAGCCCAGTCAATGTGGGAGGAGAACAGTGACACGTAGTGGGCTACTAGAGAGTTGGTATGTTGATCTGTGAATTAACTACAAATGCTATGATGCACACACAGGCTTCAAAATGGCTTAATAATATATCGGGACTTTTCATGGTACGCCGTGAATACGCAACGCATTATCCCAAAATAAAGTTCAGTGTTCGTTAAATTAATATTTATTTAGTACTTAAGTATATAAGATGTATTCAAATGGCGGCAAATGTAACATTGGAATATGTTTCGTAGGTTTCTGTGCCTACTGGGTACACGACAAGGATGCAGCAGCCGTCCCCTCAAATACTCGGTGTACAAGGAATGCCGCTGCACGGCTAGCAAGGGCAGAAGAAATTTTTCACTCCGGGGAAAGCACCAAATGTTATCTTCTACCACAGCTGTACCAACTCTCGGGGCATTCGTGCACAGGAGGAAAAAATATCCTAATAAACGGGGGTAAGCCTCTCCTATTCCCTGTTGCCATGCTTTGGCGCGTGGACACTAAAATTGTATCTTTTGTCGGGGGTTAGAATTTTTGTCTCCTGGCTACGCTAGCCGTGCAGCCAGGGAAGAGTGGCGGGTAGTCAAGCGTGCCACAACACTTAAATAACAACCAGAGCGGTCTGACAAAAGCGAACCGACTGAAAAGAACTAGGTACATCCATTCTCATTCTGTAAATGATAAATAATGTTTTCTCCTTCTCCTTCTTTTAAGCCCTAATACCCCCTAAATAACCAATCAATCAAATTATGTTTTGACATAGATTAAGTTAAAAGTACCGAGAGTAACAGCCCATTCTACTATACTTTTTCTCCCAGGAAAACAAACTGTTCCCACGAATTAGGCTGAAAGCCGTAATAAATGCGGACAAAAACCGCGGGCAACAGCTAGTGAATAAATAATGTGTAAGCGTGCCTAAATAACATAGTCATAAGTGTTTGGAGCCCGCACTGCCACTGACCTTTACGCGCTGACCCAGCCGCCGCGCCGCCGCCACCGATGCGGGTCGACAATCAATATTTTAGTGCATTCCGTTTACATTTGGGCTTTTGTAATTGAAGTATTTTTGAAGTGCAACTTTGAGAAGCGTTCTTGGGCGACGATTCGATTATTTTTGACGAAAATTGTAAGCAGATTTCAAGTTCAACACACATTTTGTTACGAGAGAAAGAGAGGCACTAACAAACTAACATTGTACAATATAACTTTCTTTTTTATAGTTATAATTGACGGACCCCGCAGATGGCCCACCTGATGACAAGTGGAAAATTAACGCCTATAAACAGAGCAACAAATTCGAAAATGTTTTATTCATGTAAACCTTATCACAGGGCCTTATAAAGCGTTCATACATTTAACATGTAACACTAATGTAAGTGATGGTGATACCTGCATTCTTTAACTTAAAACTAAAGCTAGCGGGGTTCCAAACGCGCCCTGGTCTAAGAAGAGCCCACAACAAACCTAGCCAGGTTTTTTTTGTTATCACCATCTCACAGTCGAGTTAATGTTGAGCTATGACCTGTGTCCATGAACCTGAGGCGTACTTAGGTCCATCAAGTGCACCGACAACCATGACCCTCGACAACAATGCTGCGTAGCGGCAGAAATAAGCATGGTGGCAGTACTTCCCGGACGAGCTCCGTCACTAGAAGCTATTACTACTACACTACTACTACTTAAATATTATGATATTAATATAGATATAGCCGTGTGGCGACGGCAGATCAGAATACAGTTGAAACCAACCCTTCTCTACCCGCGGGTGTCGTACGCGGCGACTATAGGAATGTAACCATCTACTGCGATCACCAATCCGTCTGCGCAGCGTGGTGGTTATGGACAAATCCTGTCATTGGAAGAGGCCTTTAGTCCAGCGGTGGACTGCCACAGGGTATCAATGATGATGATAGTTAAAGATATATTGGCCAGTGTGCGTGGCAACAATGGCTCGTAACAGTACAGCTTGCGTCAGTGCGCAAGCGCGGTGGAGCAGCGCCGCCCGGGTACACCTATATGGAATGCACGCGGCACGACGCGTCGGAAGTGCAATATGGGCTGCGAGACCGCCGCGGTTGCCGCTAGTGATGCGACTGATATCGATACATTCAACAATATTCTTGTACTAACTGTTGCCCGCGTTATTTAGGGCTACATACAAATCACTTGGTAACCGTTTGCCTATGCTAGCGTGCTGTAAACACACACCAAAATAATCCCCCTATTATATTTTCTAACGACGTGTCCACCTGGCTGGCACGGCAACAATGAATAGGAGAAGTTAAAAAAAATCGAAATTCAAAATCCATTGATTTCAAGTAGGCCTAATATAAGCACTTTTGAAACGTCAAGTAAGTCTGTTTATAGTGACTCTACCACCGTTTACCTGCGTTTATTATTACACGTTAGTGAAATAACCAACGTTAGACCAATAATAAATAGCCAATGTAAAGACAATATAGACGTAAAATAACAGATGTAATAAGTGCACTTAAAAAGAAAAAAATCGTTTCATCGTATAATTCACCTTCGTCTTTTATCGATACAATCTATCGATATGTAGAACTCCTAGACGAGGCCGCCCTGAGCGACTACTCGAGAACAATGACTTGGAGTGCTGGATAACCATTTACAGTTGCGATTATCGTCATCATGCTCGACAGTACGGCGCTCCAGTGGTACCATTTTGTTTCAACTCAATGCGCTGTCTTACGTGCTTCTTATACGTTTATATTGCATTGTTCTTTTGAAACATAACAAATATTTTGTTTATTTAGAATAAAATTACTTTTGAAACGTCCGTCACTTGTGTCTGTTTGTAGTACCTACCTACGTCTACTTGGTCGGCAATAAAATCGTTCTTATAAGTAATGAACCAATCAAACTAAGTAGGTATACTTGTTTATTCTAATATATGGTCTAATTCAAAATTCATTTATTTTAAGTACGGAGGCCTAGTTTATAATCTCTTTTCAAACAGTTTGTAGTGATTCTACCACTGGTTCGGAAACGGTTGCTTTTCAATATCATAATTTTTACAATAATTATTCCGTCTTGCGATGGTTTCAGAGAGTTAGCTTTACAAGTAACCTCGTAATTAAGAAATTAATCAATTGTATAGTAACCTCGCTATAATTAATGTGTTATAGATGAATAACTAGTAAAGACATAATAAACCTATAAATATAACTTAACTGCAGTGCAATAAAATGACAAAGGGCCCTCGACGTCAATCTGCGGCGCCGCGCCGAAGGAAACACTGCGCACTCTATGAATGAGCTTATAAATAGAGCAGGCGGTCACCATGTCACTGCCGGCCGGCGACGCGGGACTAACCGGCGCGACACTGCACTACTACGAATAATCACTGCCCTGCTCATCATCCTCAGACTCAAATGTCCCACAGCTGGGCATAGAGCACCTCTCATAAACAAGAGCGAATTAGAGCAACACCCCCTACAGGCTAACTGCACCTATTAACGCTCTATTGTATTAGCATTTTTGGTGTTTGTTCTCTGCAGTGCACGATAAAAGTTTTCATTAATTCACCCTGCTACAATTCAGGTTTCTATTTATGAGTTCAGGTTATGATTGAGGGACCAAGCATATGGCCCACCTGATGGTACTGATAGTTGCGTGCACACACTTTTTGACCAGGGTATGCAGACAAATTCTTCTCCTTTATGAGACATACAAAAATTTTAGGGAAGGCAGGCATTAAATTTTATGTACTTATACGAAGTGCATACCACTTGGTACTGGATAGCCATCGCCTATAAACAGAGCAATACTTCGTAGGGCAAGCAAGGAACTCACGCCACAAAGTCCGCCCTGTGACCATAAACGTAAGGCGTAGGCGTTAAGCTAAGCTAAGCTAAGTTAAGATAGTCTCTGCTCTTTAAGACTCAAAGAGCAGAGACTATCAATATAAACTAAAAACAGAGTGGGTCCCAGTATACTGCCTTGTGGCACTCCATCGTGTTATCGGTAGATAACTACTAAAGTAATTACCTAAAGTATATTTATTATTTATTAATTTATTATTTCTCCGAACACCGTTTTGTATGACAGGTGTAGTTTAAGCAATAACCAAGTTCTAGTCCCACCATGCTGACCAATTGTCCTGTGATGGGTTAAAGTCCTGATACCTACTTAGAGGAATATCATGCTTTTCCAGGACTAGAAGTAGCCTTTGTTACTCTTTGTCTTTTCACCTAACTCTATACCAAAACTCAAGACGATTGGTTGCTTAGTTAGAGTGTCAAGGAAGGACAGACAAACACGTATGCCACATTGAAATCAAGCAATCAATTTCTGTATAATCTATCCAAATTCCTACACACCATCTACCAACGCGACGTGATCTGAAACTTAATGTGTATTGAAACGCCCCGCGGGTGTTACGCACCTCTTACGATCATACGATATTACTTCACGGAAATTTCTTGAGAATATTTATAACAGGAATGTGCTGTAACATTACTGCAAACTGTTCTTTCACTTGCTTCCACAACTAATACATAACAAGGAATGCGAGGGCTGCATTCGTCGGACTCCATAGTATATCGGGTTCCATGAACGCCCGTACTATTTAGTTTGAGCCATGTTAGCCGAACTTTATTAACATTATACTTAACTGCAATTTTGCTCATTTTAAGCTTCTGTATATATTTTAGTGCTGTACAATTTGGCCGTTTAAACCTGCCATAAAATTTAACCAGGTTAATTAGTTCAGCAGCCAACTAATTAACTTAAACTAACCAGTTAAATTAATTAACTAGTTAACCGGTTAAATCAGTTAACTAGTTAACCGGTTAACTGATTAACCGGTTAAACGGTTAATCGGTTTAAAAAAAAACAAATTTTCTCACAAATATATTGATAATTGTTACCCAGAATGATTAATTTGCAAAACATTTGTTAATAGTAAATAAATAATTTATTAGAGACCATTTTTAAACATCAAAAACAAATTATTAGTTTCTATTCAAAATGATTCGTTATTATTTAATAAATCATTTAATGATAAATATTAACAAATCCTCTGTCGATATTTGTTAACAAATCATATAATTATAAAATTATAAAATGTTTTAATTTTACTTACAAGAAATTTCGCTATTTTGATACAGAAATATCAATAAGTTTGCTGATTGCGAGGATAAGCTACTTCTTTTTAACCGATTAACCGTTAAACCGGTTAATCAGTTAACCGGTTAACTAGTTAACTAATTTAACCGGTTAACTAGTCAATTAATTTAACCGGTTAGTTTAAGTTAATTAGTTGGCTGCTGAACTAATTAACCTGGTTAAATTTTATGGCCGGTTTAAACGGCCAAATTGTACAGCACTAATATATTTACATAAATGATTTCGTGATATAAATTAGTTTCCTATCAGTTTGTTAGTTTTTTTTATTATTAAATTATTTTTTTTTAAGACTACTAATTATATCCTCGCCATACTGCTGTAGCAACTTAATAACAATAGAAATAGTTTAATTGTTTTATTCCACGTAACATTCGGGTGTGGTTTAGTTACCTTAAGAGGGCCGATTGGCGCAGTGGCCAGCGGCCCTGCTTTCTGAGTCCAAGGCTGTGGGTGCGATTACCACAACTAGAAAATGTTTGTCATAAAAATTAATGTTTTTAAAGTGTCAGGTTGTTTATCTGTACATTATAAGTACATATTTATGTGTATTAATAAAAAAAAAAAATCAGGCTTCTATATATCACCCAGAACACAAGCAACGCTTACTTTGGAACTAGATAGCGATGTGTGCATTGTCAAAGTTTATTTATTTATTTATTATTTAATTAGTTAAAGACAAACCAGTGTAGTTAACAATACATGTTCAAGTCCGGTAGTACATTGACAAAAACATTTAAGCATTATTGTCCTGTAATTATCAGTGTCATCTAAGTGTCAGCTCACTCATGTTTGTTACGCGGTATTGTTATCAATGCGATACAAGCAGGGCGGATGTGAAAGGGAAACCGAGTGTACTGGCGGGGTGCGTCCAGAGCGCTCCCATTGTGCCAATGGCCCTCAGCCTTAGCACGTCATTTGCTCGTTCGAAATCGAGTAGTCGTTGTCGCATATCAAACTCTGAAAGTAAAATGGACCTAATTCGTTTTCCAGTCGCAAATTATGTATGTGTGATTTTTACTTCTGATTTTTGCTTTTCAAAAGTTTTGTCAAAAACCCGTGCTATAGAATTGTAGGTACTTAGTAAATGTGAGTTTTAATGCAATGTAGATATTATCCTTTAAAGCTTGGGTAAGAATTGCTCTAACTTCATAGCTAAACATTAGCTCGACTATGAGATGGTGATAACAAAGAAAAACCTGGCTAACTTTGTTGTGGCTGTTTCTTCTTAAACCAGTGCGCGTTTAGAACCCGCCTAGCTTTAGTTTTAAGTTTACGAATGCAGTTATCACCATCACTAACATTAGTGTTAACATGTTAAATGTACGAACGCTTTATTAGTACATGAATAAAACATATTTGAATTTGGTCTATTTTACTCCGAAGTGTTCAGGTATTTCCATATTCGAAAACCACTCCTCGATCGCGAGCGACCCAATCTTGTACTGATGCTGCTCTCATTGCGCGAGTGATGAGCACAATAGGGCAGCGCGCGTGAATGTCACGCCGCCGTGACGTCACGCCGGACGCGGCACAATGCTTCGCGCGCAATTAGCGCCGGGCCGCGTGCGCGATTACAACTAGCGCCAGCCACTGAGCCACGATACTTTTTGTGACTGAGCTCGTCCAGGGAAGTACTACCGCGGTTAAGCAACATGATATAAAAGTGCAAGCCGCCTTGCGACATGATTTATTTCTGGTGGGAGGCTTCGGCCGTGGCTAGTTACCACCCTACCACCAAAGACGTACCTCCAAGGGATTAAGCGTTCCGGTACGATGTTGAGTAGACACCATTGTGTATGGGTTTAAAATAACTGCCGTACCTCAACTTACCACCGGGTGGGAGATTACAATTAAGGGCTGCCTTTTAGTGGAATTAAAAAAGAGAATGCAGTAACCGCGGGTCGCCGTTCACACGCGGTGCCTGCCTTACGTAATCGACTCACCGGCTAACTGTTGCGTTCTTTCCTGTCATTATTGTAAGTGTGTGTGATACTTAATGAAAGGAGGTACATGGAAGCAGTTAACCGTCATTCATCGCTGATTTAAAGGACAATATTCGGAGCACAAACGAAAAGTCAAATGATCATAGATGAACTTACATAACCTTAAATCACACGGGAATAACCCACATGTTTCCCTTGTCCAATACTGATGATGATAATGACAATATCATTCATCATCATTCGACCCATTACTGGCCCACTACAGGGCATGGGTCTCCTTTCAGAATGAGAATGGTTTAGGTCCTAGTCTACCACGCTGGCCAAGTGCGGATTGGTGGACTTCACACGCCGCGCCGTTGAGAACGTTGTTGAGAACTCTCAGGCATGCAGGTTTCCTCACGATGTTTTCGTTCACCAGTTGGAGGTGCGTGCTGGGATTCGAACTCGGCACCCAGAGATGAAGTCGAAGTCTTACCCACTGGGGTATCACCGCTTCCAAATAAATTTTTTAGGCTGCTTAAGAGGAAAAATCCCATTGTATTCATTCTTAGCTATTTATTATATAAGCCATTCTCGCTGCGTCGTACTAAAAGCAAAGAATTAAGAAAATACAGAACATACAGTGCATTGTGCCCAAAAACATTTAAAACACCCCGTGCACGTGTCACTTTACAACCGCGGAATGTTCCTAGCTCACAAAATTTTTCCCATTTTCAATATTTTTTACACGTTATTAGCTTTACTTGAATGTTTGTATGTTTGTTTGTATGATTTTAACCGACTTCTTAGGGCGCGAATTCGATCCACTTTAAACGGCCAGATTTCATTCAAATTACAGGTAAAATAATTTTTGTCAACTGCTTAATGGAGTGACTAACTGTTGTTCGAGAAACACTACTAAAGTGGAGTTTTATATTGATGCACCAACTAAGTCGTGTACGCACGGTTTCTGTATGTTCTTAATTCTGTAACTAAAGTTATAAATGCGCAGCAGAAGAAGCAACGATGAGACGTGACGCTTTGCAGAAATGCGCTGCAGAACGTTGGGCCGCAGCTCCGCGAGCGAGTAAATATCGATATCGCGACGAATGACTTGCCATCAAATTCAATATGTCACCCCACTGAGGCTAGTCTTTGGCCCACATATTTGCGGCACTCTCGCTCGTGTAGATGCAGCCTAATAGTCTAGTTTTAAGCCCACAAAAAGGATGGAGTGCTCATGTGTGACGGTGCATTGCTTTTCACAGAGCAGTACGATTTTGAGAGTTCTTTTTATACCATTAAATTAAAACCTTTGCAAAGTTAGTTCGCTGTAAAAAAACTCAGACGAACATAGGAATAAACGGAACGGTCGGTGACCCGGCTTTAATGAATATAATGATCCGATAGTTTTGGCGATTCCATTTAAATTTTAACAACATTAGGTCCTCAGACTGTACCAAATACCTAATATTGGAGTGGTGTATAAAGATTGAAGAAATTATAAATTACACCCTAGACTCTACTCTTCGCGGGGTATAGCAATGTAGCTTCTTAATTTCAACAGCTGATTGGCGCAGAGGGCAGCGACCCTGCTTTCTGAGTCCAAGGCCGTGGGCTCGATTCCCACAACTGGAAAAATGTTTGTGTGATGAACATGAGTTTGAACTGTCTGGGTCTTAATCTGTATATTATAAGTATTTAAGTAGATTATTCATAAAAATATTCATCAGTCATCTTAGAACACATAACACAAGCTACGCTTAATTTGGCACTAGATGGCGATGTGTGTATGGTCGTACTATATTTATTTTATTTAATTATTAATTTTCATTGCACCAAATAAAGCTGAGACGATTTCTAACTCGCCTGGATATAAAGAAGCAACTCACTGGTGTAGCGTAAGTGGGTTGCTTCTTTATCCTTATATATGTACTTTAGCCGCATATTATTTTTGTTAACATGTGCATCCGGAAGTGTAACCTAACACTAACTTTGATATCTTTGTATCTATCTAATAATAGCGATTTATACCCAAGCTTTACATTCGCTAATCGTTTATGAAATCATTTATTATACTTATAATACGTTATTTCTATAAGCTTATATCATTCTGTTCATTATATTATTCTCTAACAAATGCTAATTTTTATATTTATATTTATTATGCAATCGCTCTGCATTCACACTAAACCGGGGCTAAGACATTCATTAGTATTCATTTCATGAGTAAATTAAATGACAAACGGACCGAGTTAGCTCTTGTCCCTCTTAATCAGGGAGCCTTAGAAATCTTTGCCTTGCAAAGTATGAAATAACATACGCCACCAATCACCACATCGGACTGCTACAGTAGTTCTCCTGGCAAATGAGGACAGTAAACAGAGGTCCCTTACTACGGTGGCCAGTAAGTGACCTCCGTCGCCACACTTACACGATTATGACTAGATGGCTTATTTGGTATATAAGCAGGTATCCCATTTCCGTCTCTAGCATGCAAGCTATCTTTATGCGAAATTTTATTAGGATCAAAGCTTTGATTGCGTACTAAACGAATCGGCATCGCAACACGGATAGTCTCAAATACGTTGTCTTCGCACGTTGTGCTCCGATACCAGAGCATCCTCAGGCGCTTCTATTGACATACTGCATGACTTGACAACGCAACTGCTTTTGCAATAGACCATTGCAATCCGAGCTACCCGTCCCTACACAAGCCTCTCTAGGGTGTATCAAGCTGTCCTGGTCCCCTCGTCGTTAGCGCGGGAGCCCCAACAATCGGTTGGGGTGGTTGGTAGATGTCCGGGAGGTATACAACGGGTTCCCCGGGCGTCTGACAAATCCAACAAGAGGGACATGCCGTGGTGGTTTTTAGTTTGGGTACACCCCTTCAGAGGGGGGAGTCCCACATAACCTCCGTCCTGCCCAAGGAGGTAGCAATAAAGCTTTTCCACTACGCCAAAAAAAAATCCATCCATCAGCTTTATTATCATGTCCATAGTTAGCAACCGTTAACAATACGTACATAGTTATGTATGCTTAGTTAAGCAGACAGTAGTTAGTGTGAATAAACACTTGCTACCGGCTCCTTGACATTCACTGGAATGGTCTCAAGCATGACACATGCAGTGACCTCACCCTCACGCCACTCGACGCGAGCACAGAACACTACCAATCGATAAGAGATAAGATTGCGAAACCAGTATTGGCGATTCGTCGCCGTACAGAGTCCGTTTGTAAAATCCACTTTACATGGTAGCATTTTTGAAGAGATCTGTGAGGCGACAACTGAAAATACTACAGACAAATTTGGTTTTAAAAACCTCAAGGTGGATTTCAGAAGAGATTCTTTCATTGAGCTTGAGCTTTTTTTAATGAAGAAAGACTGATATTATTAGAACATTCGGTAAACTAGGTGAAAAATGTCTCCCCATAACACTGAGAGGCGTCTATATATTTAATAAAAAGTTTTTTATGCTGTTCAGATTTATTTGGTTCTAAGTTGATTTTAGCAAATTAACCTTTATTTCTAAACATTTATTGTATTTAATGCTACTTACGTTATTTAAACACTTGTTTATTTATAAATTCAGTGCTGTTTCTTTATACGCTTAATTCTCTCAATATTCCGTTGCTGCCAAATGTTTCCCCCAAAATAGCTTTTTTAATTTTTTGAAAATTGTTATGCGTATATCTATACATTACAACTTTATAATATCACTAGCTGACCCGCGCAACTTCGACTGCACCGAATCGGTTATTAGAGGTTTTAATATCTTAAAAAAAAACCGAATTTATTCATTTCCGAACTATGTTATTCGCGGTCGGGCGGCCCGCTGCATTTTTCTTGCGTTTTGCGTTTCTATACCCGTCGCAACTTCTAAGCGATAGGATCAATTTGAACAATTTAAAAAGGAATTTGCAGGTATATTATCAAAATTAATATTTATAAAACTGGATTGATAGTTTGTTTTTTATCTATTTGGATATGGATTGATATCATGATAGGAATGTCAAAATCTTACGATTATACCCGTGTTTCGAAAGAAAAATTATAAAAAAGCAGTTATTGTGACTTAACCATAAAAGTTACACATATATCCCCGCGGATTCTTTTGAATATAGAACATGTACGCAAGTAAAACTCTATGTCGGTATGACATCTTTAGAAATCATCGTTATTTTTACAGAAAACCACAGTAAAATATACACTAAAACCATCCATCCATACATCCTCACAAACTTTCGCATTTATAATACCAGTAGGATGGTACGCATGCATTCGATCGTTGTACTATATGCCTTGCGACTTGCGAGTATCTGTCCTTTATCTCCGACAATATTTATCAGATCTTCATTAAAATTAGACAATACATTCTTGTTAGTATACACTTTTAAATAAAAGAAGAATTATTAAATTGGTTCAAATTTAACGGAGCTATGAAGTAAAAGTGATAAAATTTTCCATCCCATTTCCCAGAGGAAACTTATTGTTTATCGGGATAAATGGTTATAACGGTTACGGGATAAATATGTTGACCCGGAATACCAGCTACCACTATGCCAAATTTTATTTAAATCAATCAAAAATTAAATAGAAATCTGTTTTGGACTCAGTATCGATTATAAAGCATCCCCCGGTAAATTTTTTTTAAATATATTAAATGTACAGAAATCTTCCAGTTACAGTTTTATTATAAGTATAGATATATAGATAATGTTTATATTTGTGTTTCCGTCTCACTGACCTCTCCTAAAATGCCACCCTGTATATTGGGTTTGGCCATCCATGCGATGGCTTCGCAGAAGAATGCCGAAGCGATCGTGATCTGGTTATTCATCGAAGTACTTTAGTTTAAGAGATCGTTATTTTCGGAGCGCATGCGGCTAGCTTATAGCTTACAAGTCCCTGCTTCAACAACAGAGAATACAAGTTATTTTGATGATTTGAGTTGGCAATTTTTTGAATGAATGAATATACATACTTATATTGCATACCACAAAAAGTACATAAAAAAAGGAAAGTATAACAAAACAACATACACAATTTGGCGGCCTTATCCCCTAACCTACCAGCTTCCAGACCACCAAGGGCGAAGAAAACAAAAGATTTTTTTGTGTGGGTAATGCAGATAAAATAATCACAACAATTTAAACACAAAACAAATAGCTCAAAATAGAGCTTAGATAGACGCAGGTCTTACTTTATGACAAACATTCTTACAATCTCAATTTGCTGTAATCCCGTACAGACAAACATTAATTATACTTCTTATAACATCATGTCAATTAGCAATAGTATCTACCTATGAATCGTTTAGCTAAACAAAAAAGTCAGTCAGATGTTTGGTGGGTTATGGAATTTATTTGATTCTTTAATCAAACGATTCGACAAATATCAGGCTCATTTAAAAATAAAAAAAATAATATGAAATCACTGGCACCTGTAAAATTGTTTTTCAGTTGACGGCCGATTGGCGCAGTTTGCAGCGACCCTGCTTTCTGAGGCCAAGGCCGTGGGTTCGATTCCCACTACTGGAAAATGTTTGTGTGATGAGCATGACTGTTTTTCAGTGTCTGGGTGTTTATATTTATATTCTAAGTATTTATCTATATTATTCATAATAATATTCATTAGTCATCTTAGTACCCATAACACAAGCTACGCTTACTTTGGGGCTAGATGGCGATGTGTGTATTGTCGTAGTATATTTATTTATTATAATATATAAGCGAATGGAAAATATCAAACACTTTGCACGAACTTCGGACCAGTTGAATTTCCTTTGAAGGAAATTTCCTACCCGCTTTCATTATTTAGAAGTATTAGCAAGTAGAGCAGATGATCGTTACGGTAGCATCTAATTACAAACTGAACATATTTGTAGGTCAATAGATCAAGGGAGACAAACAAATAACATTTCTATGTGATGACGTATGTAGGCAAATGTGTCAAAGTAACAATAATTATTACGTCCATTGTTTCTTCTTACTCTAAACTTAGAATATAACTAGAACTATTGATTTAATGTGTTACTACTGGCTTAAACCAATGTACCGCTGCTGCTTTAGTTGACCGCACATTACGGGGCACGAGCCCCGAGATGTTAGCTAGCTTTTCACTGGCACAATGTTGTTTGCGGATTAATTGTTTTAATTAGGGTGGTGCCTATATACCTGTTTAGATGTGTTCACGTGGCGTTAACATATTATTATTTAAGTGAGATTGCATTAGAGCATTATCTTGTTACCGATTTAAAGATGGCCTACCGTTCCTTGTGATTTCTTTAATATGAGAGACTATATTTTTCTGCTTATACCATTCATATCATATGCTTCCGATTGAATGGTGTACTGCGGGGTCAGACAAAATTTTGTTAGCAAATTTTATAAAACGATTTTTAAAGAGCATTCGAAAGAGTACAGCATTCGGTACGAAAGTAGGTAACTGGTAAGTTCACAGATCAAGCTAACGTTTGCCCCTAATTACGTTTCCGCATTAACTTCGCTCTACTAGCCGGAGAGCTAGCGGGCAATTTAGGGGCACTTTATCAACAAAGTCCCCAGCTCAAACTGTTGCTCCATAAAGCTTAAAGAACCATATCAAGAAACAATACAAACTTATTCAAAAACACGTTTGCAGAGTTTGCAGGCTGCCTATAGCTGTCAATATATATGTAAGAATTTGCTTGAAAGTGATACTGTAGACACAAGCCGAAATGGCTTCCTCCCTTCATCAACTCTTTTCAAAGAACCTCATGATAACTTAAAAAACTTAAACATTAACTTAAACCCCTGTGGTAACTTATAAAATTAACCAACCAATCGGAGTACCTTTAATCTGTAATTTTTTTTAAGAATAGTTTTTTAAAAACAAGTTAATTTAGAAGTTTTGACTCCATATAAATTAGAGATTAGATTAACACTAAGATGGATGTGACGTTATTTTCCATGAAAACGTACACAAAGTTTACTAATGATGACAGGAAATACTGCCAGCCCCCATTGAAGAGCATGGGGCCTAAGCTCTGCCCAGCATTGGGATATTGAGAAGAAGGACAATGAGGATGATCCTATTAGAACAGAATGCGTAGTAGTATTATATGCTTTAGGTATACATTGAAACCAGTTCAAAATCCCACACTCTTACTTCAAGTTAAGCCACTTCCCAAAATAAAAAAAATCAAAATTCATTTATTACTCTGTCATCACTTTTGGCACGTGAATTCCGTCTGTTTGTACTGTCTCTACCACCGGTTTGGAAGGCAGATTCTACCGCACCGAAGCCGGCAAAAAACTCAGCAGTCACGTTATAATTGGTTATTTTCTGTGCGATCGTTCTATGGACGATGTCTGGTTTTGCAACACCTTCCAAGTAGTTCAACTACCGAGTTTTCTGTAACTGCTTTCATTAATCGCGATACTTAATCTATAATTTGTTATTGCTTATAAGAAATTAAGTAATCACAACCGATACTTAATATTGCTTAACACTGTCACTGTAATGAAATAAGTTTTGGTCGTTTCTCTCATTATTTTGTTTAATAGCCGAGTCGATTTTAACATGATCTTGAAAATACGGTATTTTACTTCTACGACTACTACGTATTGTTATGAGGTAACATTTGGAACTCTACTTGTCAACATTAAAGACCATAACAAAACCGCACGTCGACAATTTTAATTATCATCATCTCACAACTTTATAAGTAGGTACTTATTATACATCTAGAGTGCATGACTAAATCAATCAGTTAAAGTATAAAATAAATTATTTTATAAAATTTTTTGCTTCAGATAGCCGATTACAGCTATAGATATTTTTGTTTTTACCTTTAATTTAACACGGACAAAACTTGGAGGCTCAGCTAGTGTGGTTTAATAGGAGTCATCGTAATAGAATGACGACGGAGCTAAATTCAAATGTTTCGTCACATGTTGTATTTCAACATTCGTCAGAAACTCAAGTATTGTATTTGTGCATTATAGTGTTATTCACACATCGCCCTATATCTCTAAACATTGAGTCACCGGCGGCCATTGTTACTATAGTCGGCTGGCTTGGCGGTTGTACCAACAACTCTAAGAGCAGGCGGAATAAATTCAAATAGAAATTTAAAAATTCTTTATTTATGTAGGCCTGTCACAGTAGGTTGTTATTTTGCTATAACCATCCACAGTAAATTAATATTTAGCTATGAAGTTATAGTAATTGAAGTAAAACAAAAAAAAATGGGTAAAATTTGCAATATACGTACAAGTACTTAGTGACACTTAATCTATGTTTTTTTTAGCAATAAGAGACTGCATTGGCTTAATTACCAACGACACCAGGTCCATTATACTTTCACGTTATAAAATTTCGACCATCGAAATTTTATAACGTGCTACGGTTCGAAACTTCGCATTATTCTAGCTCTTCGCTTCACTGCGTTCTAGAACTCGTCTTAAAGAAAACATGCCCTTAAGGCGCTACAACTGACATAAACATATGTAATTTTCTATTAAAATCATATGCTTGTTTCGAAAGTGAAATAACAGTACCTGGATAACAATCCACTATACATTCAAGCGGTAAAATTAGCGGCATGACATTTGCATTAAGGGACAGCTCAATAAGTGGCAACTCACCGGGATTTGGTAATACTTATATGGTCACTAAAGTCTTGCTAATTTTTTTTGTAAATAAAAATGTTATTAATGAAAATATAAAAAAAAAATTGTAGATATTTTCAGCCTTAATGAAAGGCCTATTCACTGAAATTGGCTTTTCGTTGGACGAAAAGTTTTCGACCTTATCGACGAGTTCGTCGACCATAATATGTACTCGTATTAAGATTTCTTTTTCAGTGCTTTAAATTTTTCAATGAGAAATTGGTTCGGATACGGACGACTTAAATGCTTTCCTCCGTAAAGCCTTACAATTGATTTTCGATATTATCGATGTAGTAGCAACGGTTTGTACTGGGCGAAAATGACGACAAACCAAATCAACCCAATAAGAGATATCGTTATATTTATAGACTTTGATTGTAATTTCGTTATCAATAGTAATTCAAAGGGGTCAAATTTCTAGACCACTCGAGGTCTCGAGTCAAGGTTAAATATTATGTAGACTATATTCATATTTGAGTGGCACTCCAGTGATAGCAAATGTTTGTACAAGCATGACCTTACTGACGTGTCCCAGTGGTCACCGGTCTCTTGATATGACATACGTAAACGTTACGCGAAAACGCATACCTATCATAGATTTTGGTACGCACTAAAGCTGTTGTACAGCTATAATGGGGTTTAAATTGTTTATTCCTTCGGGCTAATTCAGTTCAGGTGTTGACAACTTATTTTTGGACATTAAATACTAAGATTTGATTGAAATGAGCAAGGTGTCAACTTTACTGGAATAGTGATATAAAGCAGCTGATAAAAGCATAATATAGTATTTACTATAGCTATATAGTATAGGTATGATTCCTAAGGTAATTTTGGACCTACCAAGGCATAAGTTACCGAACGTTGTTATCATCATCGCCTCGTAATAATGGAGCATAGGTATGGACGCTTCATAAGTGCCTGCGATAAACCTACTCGTACATGAATAAATAAACGCATTTATTACAGCGAGGCTACTACACAATTGATGAATTTCTTAACGACATGGTTGCTTGGAGCTCGTGAGCATCCGGCTTCGCTTTCATCGCTCGCAAGATAGAAATATGTTGATGTTGAAAAAGAGCAACGCTAAGTTTCTTCTCGGTAGATCTGCCTTTAAGAGCGGTGGTATGTATGGTCACTACAACAATAGGTACTTACATGAAATTATATTAAAATTATTTTAAGCAATTTTCAAAATAACGGTCAAGTTTGTCTCATAGCATGTATAGCGCGTTGTTACGTGAAAGTCACAGAGCGAGAAACAATAGTCAAGTTTGTCAAAGAGTGTGTTAAGCGCATGAACGACACAGAGCGAGGGCCACCCCCACACAGAGCTTACCTTGCAGGAAGCCGCGCTTGGCGAACAGGCCCTCCAGCGCGTCCGCCAGCGCCGCCTCGCCTTCGAGAAAGAGCAACTTTAGCGATGCATGCACTCACGAGCCTACCGCGCACGGAACGTGAAGCTGAGCTGTGCTGCCGGGCTACGACGAATAACGGGAGTTTATGACCGAATCGAGAAAGCAAACTACCAGAGTTAGTTCTTGTTACTTTTCTGAGATTAAAAGTCGTCTTAATCCAGAGGCAGATCGCAAGATTAATCTGTGACTTATATCGTTATCGACAATATTTGTTCAGCAATCACTGGTACCACTCAACGGTACGTTAGCGAGGGCCACACCTTTGTCCAAGCTGCGTCCTTTGTAGATTTCAAGTAAGCGTCCTGTGAGCGACCAATCACAAAACTTCTGCTCGAAAGCGCGTTTGTGATTGGTGGGAACATAGACGCAGCTAAGGACGCTGTCTGGAAGCAAAACTAAATTTAATTTTTTTTACGACATTTAGTATTGGTATCGGTGGGTTTAAATTCTTATAATTCTTAAGCATCAAGCTCACGTTTTCATGTTCCGTGTCGCGCTCGGTACAATATTTACATGCGGGACAAACTCATGTTAGATGGCGATATTTGTGGACATAATAAATTAAACAAAACAATAATTTTACAGCTATTATTATTATAATACTAAACGCAAAAACTAAGTTATTTAGGGTAACACTAAAATTATGCGTGCAATTCGATTGAATTCTGAGTAGTAGAGTGGTGCGGAAGCAACAGTTTATCAGTTATTTTAGTTATTAGTTAAAATACATACAACTCGTTAGAAGTCGATGGCTTTCGAGAATTGAAACATTTTACCGAATAAAATACATAATAAATTTCTTACGGCCTGTTTTCATTGATCGATCACTTTGACTAGATATGACGCAGCATACTGGGACAGTATGCTTAGAGGAGGCTAGAGCAACTAGTGAAATTAAAACGATGGCCGGACAAATGTTGTGCTTTTTGTCCGTTTATATGATTCCAGTTCCCATAGGTTAACTACGGACTCATCTGATGCTTATTTTCGAGTGACTACCATACTAGTACCCACTTTATTCGATACACAGCATGCGAAGTCATTATTATACATTGTTGGTATGCTTTTTAGAATTCCACGCCAAAAGGGTCCTTTCTTTATATAGTTATTCAATAATCATGGATCTGAACTCACTTAAACGATCATCAAATAATATTACTGAATTCGTCTCGTCTCGCCACCACTTCATTTACTTCGCTCAAATCTAAATACAGACTCCTGAGAAGTGTTCATACCTACATAATTTTCTAACACACTCACTGTTGCGATTGAATGTGATTGATGAGGGGACGTTGATAGCTGAAAGCTGTCAGGGCTCCGAGGGTTACTTTAAAGCTACTTCGATAATTTCTTTACTAAAAATTTACTCTATGTAAATAGGTGTGTGCCGTGTGGTGACGGCAGAGCAGAATACAGTTGACACCAATCCTCTTCCAGCAGTGTCCTCTGTGATACTTCGATAACCAACCCGTCTGCCCAGCGTCGTGATTATGAACAAGCCGTTCCGTTTGGAGAGGCATTTAGTCCAGAAGTGGACTTTTACAGGCTATTGATGAAATAGTTATGCCTCTGAATATTTGATCTCCACTTTCAAACCACAAAGATCTTGTATAGGCATTATGGGCATTCAACATTTTATTTTCAACGGTGACGATAGAATCACATTGAATTAAAAATAACATTGTAACATTTGTATGGTCCAAAAAGGATCCATTCAAGCCCCCCAGCGCGTTACGGCGGAGTAGTTCCAGCACAGAGCCCAAGGTCACGAGGCGCCGCTCCGCTGGTCTCACCAGTTTTTTTAGCACTGACAGATGCTTTTGAGTACCAGGTCACTGTGCAGTGTAGTTTTTACTTGGTATTGTTTATGCTCTGATTACGGTCTGTGTCGCGTGACTGCTTGATAAGGACTTTTTGTACTTTTGGGAGTTATGGTAGGGTTGCCAAAATTCGTATGTTCCGGCTATTAATATCCAAAAGCTAGGCAAAGGCCTTCCCTCTCTTCGGAAAGAGTAAATAAGAGATTATAACCACAAAGGCATGCGGTATGACGTGGCGATTCTAGATCTATGAAGTTATAGAAGACTAAAGAAACACCATACTGAAGATATATTTTCTAAAACCCTGAAAACATTGCACTATTTTTTGGACGTTGTGTAAAAGTTAAACACAGACAATTGCAGATTGCACGAGAAAATATTTGTTTGTCATTGTCATGTTGGCAACCCTAACTTATGGCAACGCCCATTAATTGATACACTATTAAATAACTGAATAAATAAATCGAGGGAGTTACATATTGCTTAAAAAATGCACAAAAAATCATCGTTTGGTGTATCTTTGGATTAGGTACAATGGACAAACTTTATTCTAATATTTATTTGACGTGTCGATAGCCGCGAGTAGAACTTATACTAGGTAAATGTTTTAGGTACTGATAATAGGCACGATGTAAGAGTTGAAACATATGTCCACCGAGCCGTATTGGAGCAGCGAGGTGGGTCTAAGTATTATTATAAGTGAACAATCTGTATACAGCAATGGAATATTAAGTCTCACTGGCGTGTATGCCAAGGGTGGCCAAAAGTTTTGATCAATGGTGTGCCAATACGGATTATAAAATATTTAGGGTAGGCAGTGTTTTAACGCTTGTATGGCGTGCTAACCTACTTGAGGTGCTCGGGCGATTCATGGCACTGCATTGAGCCTTGACGCGGCAATAAATAATAAATACAGCAGATCATAATATGGGTTTTATGTGTCGCGGAAAATGCCGTCGGACGTAACCTGCGCCGCTTAGGTGTGTTAGCTCGCACTATTGTCTAGCGCGTATAATACATATAAACTAAACTTATATTTGTAATAATCAACTCAGTTAGTAGGTACCTAAGTTTAACTCCAGCGGCTAATGTGGTCCACGAAAAACGGTAGTACAATGCCAGTTTTATATTAATATATGTATACTGAGAATTTCTCGACAGAAAAAATCGATATCTAAATTATTTTTGGCCGAAATCGGAAATCAAACCCAGGACATAGTGATCCGCTAAATCAATCAATAGCCTATAGTAGTCCACTGCTGGGCTATAACGGGAGATTTTGCTTTTAACACCACGCTGGGCTTAAGGGTTGGTGATTAAGTGGTAGAAGTAGCATAGAGGATGCAGCTGCCAATTCTCCGTTATATTCCGTTAGTCGCCTCGTACGACACCCGCGGGAAGAGTAGGGGTGGTGACAACTGTATTCTAATCTGCCGCCACCCTACTGCACCGTATTTATCCCTAGTCGAACATAAGTACATGGCCGTGGCCATGCAGGGTTGATCTGTTAATACTTAGAACTTCTTGACAGAACTCCGACGCAGTCAAAACTGTCTAGCCCTTGACCTTCAAACAATAGTCGAGAGAGGCATGGGCCAATAACTTAAAGGTACAGGTTATATATACTGTCATATATTACTGGCTAGGTATAGGTTAGGTTAGGTTATCTTATAAGCTGAGAAAAATAAGTTCGACTCCACTTAATATTCCACCTAATTTGACCAACTTTGAAGCGATGAAGTGAAAGCGCTAATTGATGGCGAGAACAATGCCAGTTGTTGAGGGGCGCCGGCCTGGGGTCGCACGTTAGCTGTGTATTGCTGCTACTCTGCTGACTCAGTTATAAATAAAGGGGATTGAACTTTTCGTCGTGAACTATGTGCGCAGTATCGCTGCGTGATCACAACACAAATGAGATTCGTAGAACCAGTGCATGTATATAGTGCTGCATTCGTAGAAGTGGCAATGGGCGAAACAAACAGCTTGGGAGGGCATAATAAAGGTGCTAGAAAGCGCCAATATCAGCGACAAAATACCGTGACAGTTTGAGAATCCTTAAAAAAAAACTACCTAGTCCAGCGGTGGACTTTCTTTCTCAGCTATTTTAGTTAATGATTAACTCAAAACATGCCAACGGCAACGTAACAAAGCAACGTACCTATAATATATAAGCTAGTTTCAACCGAATAGGTACGAAAAGTGGGAAAGATTTTTATCAAATCTGAATTTTTAACTATATGGATGTTTAATTACACAAATAAATTACACGCTTATGGAAAAAGTTTGATAATTTAATATTTTTTTAATACTTAATGCTTCAAATATTCAATTCTTATATACAGTCCGCTGCAATATTATTGACAATATTCGGATATACTGATTATTGTCAATAATATTGACTTGTGAGCGGGGAGTCTAATTATACTGTCAGTTAAAATAAAGTAACAGTTTAGTTTTGGTTAGACTAGTGGCGGCCTAAGAAAGCTACGATTTTAGCGCAAAATATTATATAATTTTGTTGTTACTCATAAATCGTTAAATTCAGGTGATATTGTTTTAGTGTTGTGCTACCAAATATAAATGTATAAACCAGTAGGTTTTGTTGGATATTTTTTTGTATAAGCAAATGTGAAAATATAAGTAAGTAGGTTTACGTCATTTCTTAAATATTTCGATGTTAATGTATGTAAATACATTCATAATCATATTATATACTTAGTTATAATCTTAAGTGCCATGTTCTTTGGTAGGTACGGTTGTAACATCCAACAGTCCCACAAAAAATTAAGCTAGGTACCAATTTGTTGTGATATTGTCTTGTATTATTATGAACTATGATCAAGGTTAAAGAACAACCACAGAAGGTTTCAGGTCTGTTTTTGAGATAATTTAGCATAGGCAGCAATAACAGATTGTATCTGTTACATTTCTCTTATAGTAGGTATTATTGTTTATAAGTTTTTTGTTATTTACCTAGTTACTTAAGGGAAGAGGGGGCTGGCATATTTGTGTTGGATAAAAGATCCAAATAAATAAGATTACAAAAAAAAATATTAGTTACATTATCAGTAAACACAAATCTTAAATGGATGTCCTGGCTAAGCATTTAAGGAAAAAGACCCCAGAGCTTTGACAGTTCATATTATCTACTTATTTAAAGAATTTACTAGTCAGTTATTCCTATTAGCAACAGATGAGCTCATGCAGTGTTATCAGCTGATTACATTGCTTATTCAGGTCAATATCTAGCGATAAGATAACATGTGTCTACTTCTTGTACGGTTTCATAGCCAAGTTGTAATTCTGTTTCAGACCAATATTGTAAAAATAACTTAACAATAGCTGCTATATAAATAAAAAATTAAATTCTCAATAACTCTACAGTTTGGGGGACCAAATGAAATTAATATGGTCTAACATTCCAACTAGTTCTGTTGAAATATAATATCTATTTCTAGCACTAGACAATATATTACTTTTAGTTGAAAATTCAAAAAAAATATTTATCTAAAAAAGAATTCAAAATTTTGGTTAATTAAAGTTCAGATGTAAGCATTCAAGTTCCCTAACACTCCCACATTTAATGAATTTCGTAATTTTCCTTCACTTCACCAACACTGCTAATACTTTAATTATCACATATTACTATACATTATTCATCATATCAACCCGCACACTAAAAGATACAGGTCCCCTCACACAATGAAAAGGGGTTAAAGCCTTAATCCACCAAGCTGGCACAGTGCGGATTGGTGGACGTCACAGCACTTTGAGAACATTATGGAGAACTCTCAGGTGTTCAGGTTTCCTCATGCAGTTTTCCTTCATCAAAAGCAATAGCTTCACACATTATTATATTATTAGAGGGGAGATTTATTTCATGTGATATATCGTGTAGTATAGGCCTTAGTTGCTAAAGGATATAACAAGTAAAACCTTGGGGCCAAATGTGATAATTTACACACATTTATATATAAGGAGTATGTTTGAATTGAATGTTGTTTCCTGGCTTCATTATTACAAACTTTAGATCTAGTTATGTAATTGTTTAAATATAACGATTAAATAAGTACAAATAAACATGAGCTATAAAACTGATAATGCTATCCAGATCACAGTTAAGAAATAAATGATAGCATAATTAGTAATCTAGCATTGCATCAAAATATTAGTTTAAAATAATAACCATAATAATAAAAACTTACAATCTAAGCATAATGTTAACTGGTAGTACTCACCCTTGATCAGTGGCTCCGTGACAATGTTGACGTCCTCCTGCGGTATCATATCCATGAGTCGTGCAATATCCGTGGCCAGCATGTGGTCCACCACTTCCAGAAGCTTAGGCTTAAGAGGGTGGAACTTCGTAAAATCGTGGTTTGCCAAAGTCTCTTGCATTTTCTTGATATCAGGGAAGTCCCCAGGAGAAATCTGCTGCTCCCTCTGAATCCTGTCATACACTTGTCCTAAGTTTTTTATCAACTCCTTCTTTTTACCATCTTTGCCGAACATGGACGGCATTTCTTTCCTCAATTCACTAACTATGTAGGCATGCACTTTAGCGAGGCGCGCCCTTTTTATTAAATCGTTTAATTTCCGTAATGCGGCATTTCGAGGTAACGACTGCATGTCTCTGAACAAATCCTGTTCCTCATCCTCAAATAGTCGTCTATTCACATCGTAGCGTAGGGGCTGGTCCCAGAACGATCCAATATATACCCGGGCCACCTCGGGCGTCTGCAGCACCTTGCCCAGCGACCACATGAGCGCGCCGTACACCCGCATTAGCTGCTGGTGGTCGATCATGTCCGCCTTGTTCAGCACGATTCGTATTTTGTCGTCGTGGCCTCTCAACGCTTCGATACTTCTTCGGAACTCGTCGGAAATATCTAGTTTGTGGGCGTCGAACAGCAAGATAATACGATCGACGCGCTCTGCGAACCATTCCAGCACCCCCGTGAAGTCGTACCCGCGGTCCACTCGCTGCTTCTCACCCGACAGGATGCCGGGCGTGTCCACGATGGAAATGCCGCGCAGCACCGGCGAATTCACGGTAGAGCACTGAAATCTATTTAGAAAAGCGTTTCCGAATTTACTAAGCGGCCTAAACTGTTTCTTCGGGTCGACGACGAGGGCGTTTCCAGGAATCATGCCCTCTTTCTCGTCGAACATGACGGCGATGAACCTGTCGGTGGTGGGCTCGGGCCCGATTCGTATGCCCGGGAAGTCTCTCTCCAGCAAGTATTTGATAAAGGTCGTTTTGCCGGTCGAGTACTGCCCAACGAGCAGTATCATCGGCTTCGCGTCGAAGTCGGGTTCTTCCAGCTGTGGGGAGTGAAAATCGTGGAACTGATAGTGCAACTCGAGCGGCAGGAGCTTCGTTCTGTAAATTCTTTTGAGCCCCTCCACGACATTTTCGATACTTTCAGTTTTTTCACCTTCTTTCTTTAGCCAGCTGAACATGGTTATGTTTTTATGCAATTAACGAAATGTTATTATTTGCACTAGTTCACAAACTGCACCACTTAGATTTAAAAAAAAAATTACAACAACTCCGACAAGACCACCGCGATCATTATTTCTAGTAAAAATGAAATGTAAAGAATGACGTGTTTGACATTGACGCTCGGTCTACGTGATTAGTGTCAATTTGACACTAGAGCACTAGACGGTAGGTAATGTTGCTATTACTAAAAAACAAAATATTACGAGCATCTCACCATGTAATAGATAAAGAAAGAGTCCTGAACCGGTTTTGTGCAAACCGAAACCGATAAGTCTGTGTTAAGCTAAAAAGACTAGAACCCGTACTGTATATTTTTCGACATTCGTTTATAAAAAATATTAAAGTCTAACTTCATCCGAAGTCGCAATTTGATAAAAATGTAAATAATAAATAATTATTTTTTTCAAATGATATTCAGAAACTTAGCCTAAAAATGACGATATTTCACGATGAAATAGAAATCGAAGATTTCGATTATGATGCTGAAGAGGAAATGTATTATTACCCATGCCCGTGTGGAGACATGTTTCAGATAAGTAAGGTTAGGAACTTAGAAGTTTTTCATTGTCGAATAAGTAAATTAATAAAGATAGTATTTGCCATTATATCATTTAAAATTTTCCAGGAAGAATTAATGGCTGGTGAGGAGGTGGCTACATGCCCTAGTTGCTCACTCGTTGTTAAAGTAATATACGATGCGGTAAGTAACCTATTGTGTTTACAAAATGAAAATAAAGTTTGTTTCAGTATATTTTAGTAGACCTGCTTCATAGGAGTATGTTATCGTGTATGTTTTTTTATTAAATAGTGTTGAAGCACATATTTTATTCTTTATCGGACATCTGTGGTGTGGCATAAATTTTCCTTAAGGCAGTGTTGTGGGAAACCTAGGAGAGAGGAGGCCTGTAAGTGGGTAGTCACAGAGTTACACAGATCTTGTGCACCATAAAGGTGCTCCAACTTCTGAACCACTGCATGTGCCACAATAAATAACATTAGAATGTTAATGTGTTACCTGTGACCCAGTGTGGGCCAAAAAGTCCAGTTTTTTATCTATAACAATAGAAGTTTTAATTCTATTTTTAGGAGAAATTTAAAGCAGAAGCTGAAGAAAAACAAACTGATTCAAAAGAAAAGGAAGCTGTTTGCAGTATATAGAAATTTAAAGCAAAATGCTCTATAAATTGAGCTAGAGTTACAATATGGAGCTTGGACAAGGCTTTAGCAAAGAGATTTGATATTTACAAACCGACCGAATCTGTACAGTTGTTGTTCAAAGACATTTAATAAATAACAATGAATCTCTGATATAATGCTTTATTTTACACTTTATAAATATTATTTTACAACACCCATTTATTTTCCTTATAAATATACATTTCAATACATTGGGCTTGGAAGTGAAACTAGTATTCAAAACTTTTAAGATGACAACTAAAATATGGAATTAAGGTGGTACAATTATTTATTAATTGAAGAAAATATATACTGTTTTGAACTGCAAAAGTACTACATGACTTGCTGTGTAAGAAAATAATATAAATAGCTATGTCCGTTTGCTAAGAATAAGATTCATAATAAATAATTCTATTATTATTTAAATAATTGTTAAGTGTTCATATTATGAGAGTTCCAGATTACATTTTGAAAAATAGAAATGTTATGGAATTTTCTAAAGAACAAATATAAATGCCTCATGACTTATTAGAATAAACCACCTTATTAGTTGTAAATAACAAAATTAATCCTCCATTCCAAATTAATACTCAATATATAAAATGCAGTTTGACTAGTAAGTTTATTCGAAATGCTAAAATAATTAAGCTCAACTTAATCAAATCTGAGTTATCTTTAAGGGATATTGTCAATTCTTAAACCTAGGTAACTTATTGATAGCTTAGCTTAAACTTTACAGTGTGGTTACATTTGCAGACATGCCACGCGTGGCGTGTCAAATAGAAGTATTTTTCACTTACATAAAAACGGCTGGCCCTTAATCTACACCGTACAGAAAAATATTTTATCGATGTTCATGCATGTACCAGAAGTATTTTTCTTATTTTACTTGTCTGTCTGTTTCAAAAGGATACCTTCCTTTTTAATCAGACCTCTTATTATTATTATTACCAAGATCAAAAATATCACAAACACCAAAGTCCTGTAGTTCGATATTGTTTCTGCTCCTGGCTGCTTCAAGGGTTAAAATGATTACACGAGGGACCGACAATTTTAACTTGCTCTCCAAGGCACGGAGGAAAAGTAAGACCGCCGTGCCCTCGCGATGACGTAAAAACAAGAGTCATACAAAATGCATTAATTTATTTGATTCAACACGCGTGGAGTAGTTATAGTATTGCCATTTGCCAGAATTAATAGTTATTATTTGAGTATCGAATGACAAACATCTTAAGTAAAATTATTTTGAAGCTTTATATTCCATACTAAGAATATTCCTTATCTACATCTACAGCCTGCAGAAGAAATAATGCTTTAAAACAAGAAACATAAGGTTGTGTTACCTTACCTTAAGTTACGTTACAATAACTCGAAAAACGTTTTTCAAGCTCTTATTAAGGGTATCAATAGTATGAGATTTATTTCAATCGCAATTCTTCGAATATTGAAAAACATTAGCGCCTTTGTAAAATAAACATTATGTTAAAATTCTTTACAAAGGCGTTTTTCCCGTTTTGTCAAGAGCGCCGACTGTAGTAGTGTGGTAGAAATTAGGCTTTAATAAAAAGTTTTAATTTTAAGTCCATTTTACACTGAAACTACGTTGGTAATGCGATATTTGCATGTCACATATGTGTATAGTGCTTTATACATTACAGAGCTGGTAAATACAAAATACATGGTAATATAAATCTATACATAAATGACAAATACTATAATTTAAATATATGGATCCTTTTACTTTTATATCTAACTACGGATGTGCTAAGAAGTAATAAAGTATTTAATATACATTTTATTAATAAAAGCACAATTCTAACTATTTGTTCTATACAATGTAGACTTTACTTACAATCATTGTGATAATCTCCCACGTGTGTTTAGGTCGATGGGTACCCGTCTAGTTGTAAACGAAGTAGGGGACTTAGCGGTAGGGTATAAATTAATCTTTATCCCAAAACGGTCGCAGCTACTGTTAAACTAACAGTTCCATTCATCACGTTTCACATGAACGAGCTCATGTTGAAAAATAATTTAGAATTAGTTGGACATACACCGACCCTAACACGCGATTGAAGACGAATTATTTCTTAATTATGATCTATCACTTCCGGTGAAGTTGCATACATTTTAAGTAAAATGCAAAATAGAAACTTTAAAAGATATGGAATGAAACTCACTAATTTAAGTATCAAATAATAATGTACTAAAAAAAACATTTATGTGTTGTTATTTATTAATTCTTAATGCATTTGAGTCAGTAATACTAAACAAACAGTTATATATTCAGTTTTTTGGCGCTGCATGTTGTAAAACTATTGCGAGTGTCCAAGGAACTAAAAATAGAATGACTAAAAACACTACAATATTAATTTCAAGAGACACTCGTATCTATGCTAATATTTTAGTAACACTCAAGAGTTTTTTTGGTTGAACGCGAGAATCTGAGGAACTACTTGTTCGAACTGGAAAATTATTTTTTTATATTCTATTGATAGTCTATCTATCGAGGCAGGCTACTGGCTATAATATAACGTCACGCTTCGACCAATAGGAGCGGAGCATCAAAAAAATATTCCTTTTGCGAGTTTCCGATGCGTACGACTCGTAAAAAGTTAAAGTTATGCGCAAACATTGAACGACGGAATTGGTCCGCGACTGCATAGGACTATTTTTAAAGGTCGTCTCATATGCGAACTAAGTTGTCGGGGTCGGCTAGTGTCACATGGGGACAAAACACTTGTAGCCCGGTGGACCGCAAAGCGCAACGCAATAACTTGTTAACGTCTCTAGTATATAGTACATTATTACTTAATGCATGCACCATTCTAATTTGTCTTACTTACTATTTGGGCTTAAATTATATTAGCAGTCAACGAAGTTATTAAAGCCAAAGATATAAATAGCTAGAAACATTGGCGATAAATTTATATGGCATTGAAACAGCGCCATCATTATTTTAACTAGATAACATTTATTTGGTAGCGTCGATACCAAATAAATGATAGTTAACTCTCACGCGACCGAATAAGTATACGTGGAAAATCTTAAACTTAGCACTCACATCATCCATTTACAATGTTTCTAGCAAATAACATATTTCTTTTCAGATATCATTAGATCAATACTGTAGTAAACTATATAGTTCGGTGCGTTCAGCTACTTTGAAAGCAGCCGCCGCCGGCTCGTGCCGTACCGGCGGCTACTTCAAAGTCCCGGCACGTGCTGTATACCCACAGGTGCATCACAATTCGTAGGATTCAAATGATTAATACCTAGTATATAATAATTTAATTAAATCACATTACAAAAACCCGACGCGACGTAATCGGGTTTTTATGATGTCATATTAGTCGCATGTTATAAGAATGTTTCCGCCTTTATTCTTAAAACTGACCATGCATTTATGATTTCCCCTTGATCGTTGTGCTAACACCTAAGCCTGTGGCACGCATACGTTACGCATACGCAAAATTGTTAAACACGTTCGCACAGACAACTGATAATGATATGGTCAAGATAGCATAACCATTGAAGAACTTAATCTGTTCTACGGATTATTTAAAGCGAACAAAATATATGTTAGTCTTTTTCATATTCCTGACCAAATATATCCGCGAGAATAACATATAAGTCTACTAATATTCTTATTTTTAGCATTTGCGTAAATGCTACTTTTACGTATTTATTGCTGTACCTATTCTGCTACCCTCCATTTCTCCCCCGACCGCGGTCACTGGTAGAGATCTCTTATAGCCATAGATATAAGTGTTTCTTTGTCAATATCTTTTTTGTTTATGCAACTACTTTTTTCAATTCTTTTGTTACTAAATAAATAAATTAATCAGTCAAATTTACTGGATAGAAAAAAAATTCAGTTTTGAAAGACTGAATTTTTTTTAACACTTTTCAAAATAACATTTTATAAATCTAAATTTGCTTACTAATTATCAAAAATTTGGCATAAAATAAAAAATTGTATACATAGAAAATACTGAGTATTAGTGTTATTTTATATTTTTCATTAGTAATTATTCATGAAAAAATATAAAGTTTAATTAAATTATACTGCCTCCGACGATGATGAAGATAAAAGCGCAGGCGGACACCCAGTGCTGCATAGTGCATACAATGACTAGAAGAGACAAAGCGCCAAAGGTTTTTATACTTATGTACTAAAAGCTATAAACAAGTCTTCTTTGTTTAATGACATATTAATATTGTTACTAGTAGAAATATATAAATATGTGCTATATTGGAAATGTTATACTCTCTATTGCTATTAATTCTGCTGTACACAAACCTCATTTAAACCAAGCGGGCATTTCTAACAATTCATTTTAAAAAAACTTTTTCAGACGGAAGACCATCGGAGAGTCACATATAGGTAACAAACAGCGCTTGACAATAATATGCGAACTATGTTGCAAGGACACGAACGATTCGCATAGAGGCGGCATAACGCTTTTTTCTAACGTGACGAAAACACAGTTAACACCTAGCGCATTTATCGATACACGTATGTTTTAAACCAAGCGATCATTAATTTCATTGTTATTCCAGCCGGGGTTTAAAAATACTTGTACCAAGAAAGTGATTTTCAATTTCAACAATTCAGCAAAATTTACCATTATACCCATCATAAATGGTAGTAAAAATCAGCTTGATCAAAATAAACCAAATGTTAATGTCACCTATTTACCGGTAAAAAAGCAGTGTAGAAAAATAAATCTCCTACCAAATATTATTTTTTGCCTTTTTTGGAAGCCCTGAAGAATTATTTATATGTACAATTAATTCAGATATAGAGAGTATCTTTCAAATTAATTGAGAGATTGGTGTACTGCCAAATTAACGCTACTTTATAGTTAATTGGTTTTGAAATTAAAATCTTTCGAAGCAATTATTTACTTATTTCTACATTTTATAAATAATGTGCATCCATATTTGTTAAATATTTTTAAAATAAAAAAATAATCACATCTACATCATTATGTATATTTGAGTTTGACCGCTATGATATACTTATAATACAAGATGCTACATTATTTTGCTTTCCTCGGCCCATCTTTATTTTTTGCATACTTTGTAAAACATGCCTAAAAAAGAATAATTTTTGTCAATGACGTATATTGCTTTATATTGCCAATAGGTTACGTAGGTAGTTATAGGTTTAATAAACCCTCTTTGATCCTACGGCTTACGTCAGAATTAAAAAAAATAGCTTAAAGTCAAAGTCCATTGAGTTTTAACTTTTAAAGAGTTAAAAATTACGTAAGGACCACTGGCCAACGGCTGAACTCCGCCAAGAGCACTGGCACATATAACTGCACATGAATTAAGCCTAAATATTAGGTCTATAGGAATTGCGAGCGTTCACACCTTGTACTAAAAGTACAATGAGATCGCAGTCAAGCTTGTCATCGAATAAAAAAAAGCTTGGTACTTTTTAAATAGGTAGAAGTTTAGGCACGATTTGGGCTAAAAAGGTACAGGCAAACTTACGCGCTAGCGTACAGAGCACGTAATTTTTTTGACTTTATGGCGTTTTACATGTCGTTGGTCGCTGATTTGTGGCGGGCCCGTCTCCAATATATTATACTCATATTTCATACAACTGAAAGTTCCGCTATTCATTACAAGGGTTACCCGTGTCCTACGCAGAGCGCGGCGGCGACTGTGCCGGCGGCGAGGCCGGCAGCGGCGTGTGCGGCATGCTCGGCGCGTGAGGCATGCCCGGCGCTTGGGGCGGCACGCTCGGCACATGCGGCATGCCCGTTGCGTGCGGCATGCTCGACGCGTGCGGCATGCTCGACGCGTGCGGCAGTCCCGGCGCGTGCGGCGGCAGACCCGGCACGCTGAAGTGCCGCACGGCCGCCTCTAGCGCCACGTTGTTGCCGCTGAAGTAGGCAGAAATAGCGTTGTGGAACAGCAACAGCTGTTTGTTCATCACCTTTACCTGGAATTAGCAAATGCAGGATAGAACTCGCCACTACTTTATAACATAAATCTATCTGGTTTGATTGATAGCTATCACACCGATACTCCACTACTCGGTCACTGGAACATTCTCAGATCAGATATTGTCAATTAGACCATGCATGTAAACAATAGATTGCTTATCTGCCCAGCTGGGATTTTTTTATAAGTACCTAGTATTCAGTGTCTCTCGATTTATTCTGGCACGAGTAGCCAAACAAAACAATGACGTCAGTATTGTCGACGTCATTGTTTTTAAAAATAAGAGTCACGTCAGAGGCGCCGTTATACAATTTGCTATAACAGTGCCATCTAGTGAGCATGCCGTTTCCCAGCATTGTTAATACAATTAGTGGCGACAGCGCCATCTAGTGAGCATGCCGTTTCCCAGCATTGTAAATACAATTAGTGGCGACAGCGCCATCTAGTGAGCATGCTGGTCCCCCGCAGTGTAGTGGCGCCGGGGGACACGCACCCGGTTCTCGTGCAGCAGCTGCAGCTTGACGGCGGAGTCGCCGCGCAGCTGCTCGTAGCGGCGGCGCTGGCGCTCGATGCGCGCCAGCAGCAGCTCGGGCGGGTTGCCGCCGCTGGCCTCCAGCTCGGCGCGGTAGGCGTCGTACTCCACGCGCGCCGCCTCGTACGCGCGCACCGTGAGCAGCGTGTCCGCCATGCTGCGGTTGGCCAGCGTGTCGAGCGCGTTGTTGAAGAAGTGCAGCGCGGCCAGCAGCGTGTCGCAGTTGCGCGTCAGCGAGCGCTGCGTGTCCGCGTTGTACAGGAACCTGCGCGCACACGGACGGTACGATCACGTATTGCCTTGCCTAATACTTTGCATATATTGACGATCATAGACAAGGCATGCATGTGTGTAGACTTATGTATACGCGTTAGAAGTTATACTTCTTTGGCGTAATGAGATAAAAATCTTTACAAAAAATTTAAAATTATAACACAATATGATCTAGTTATCTATTATTGGTACACCGAGTTTCACTGAATATTAAAATTTGAGATTTTTGTACAATTGAGTCTATTAAATCAATCGACCGTTCCGCTGTCTCTCGACTATGGCTAACTTCAGGGTGTCAGTTTTTTGTGACGGTGTCGTAAAACGTGAGCTGGCGGACGATGTATTCCCCTCTCACTCGATTTCGCAACTACCTTTATCCTGTTAAAATAGTGTTACCATTTGCATTTCATTACATTGTATAATTTCACTCCCATGATTTTTTCCTAACACCGCTAAAGAAATATAACTTCAAAAGTTCATTTAATATGAAAAATCTGGAGGGAGCATGTAAAATGATAGAAGGGAATCTAACTGGTTCTGTAGTTCAGGTGACTTTTGTGCAAGCTCAGCGAAAGCCTCCCCGAGAGCCCGTTGTGTACTGGAGGAAGCAGTGAGTTGTGCCGTTAGAGCTGTACTGAGGCGTAGTACTCCATTGTATTTTCGCTGCGTCTCTCGCAGCATTTCTATTTGTGCTTCTAGTTCTGAAATTTAATATTTCAACAATTCAGAGGTTATCAGAAATCAAAATTTAGTGTCAAGTTTTGCTCATAGGAGATTGAGTAATAGAGCTTAGACTAACCACACAGAAGTGATAAATACTGGGATTAATGGATTAACATGTTCTGAGAATCACAAGGCAAAGGTATCTTTTTCTTATTCTGTGACTATATCTAAATTTAAAGTAAATTGTATAAAGAGCTTCTGAAGCAGCCACTTGGTAACTCAATAACAAGTTGGAAGTTATTATTGCTAACCTGTATCAACAGTTCTGGAACTCTTGCCAAGTTTCTCATACAGCAGTTGCTTGGTGCATTTGTATGTTGACACACTCCAGTTCTTGATAGACTCCAGCTTGGTGGAGCCTGCCCGCAGCAAGGTGGATGAGCCTTGTGCACCATTCTGTGACACGTCGGGAGGAGCTGGGGACAAACATTGCATTACTTTGGTTTTTTTTTTCATTTCAAAAACATACAATATAGCAATTATAGAAAGTTTTAGAAATATGATATAAACCTTGGCTAGGCTAGGCATTTGAAGGTCTTCCTGTAACAGTTTTCAACTGTGGATAAGTATTTCAATCATTTACCTATCAGAATACAAAAATATTTTTCCATTGGTTATAAATATTTGGAGCTGCTACATTTTATAAAGAGGGGGAATTGGTAAGCTGAATTTCAGGTTCTAGAGAACCAATTGTAACGAAAGTTTGTTCAGTGTTTATGTCAATGTGCTTTTCAATTGCAAAAAATTGTTTTACAAAAACATAAACCAACAATTAAATTTGTTTGTTCTTTGATATGCAAACATAAGTATGTAGTGCAAATCTCAAAGAAAATTTGTGATTTTATAATAGCAAATTTTCACTTTAGTTACAAGTCTCAGAGATATTTATCTAACGGCACTAAAATTATGGGCTTTGTTCAACACACGAGTGCCAATGAGTGGGTCTATTTACCATATGCCGGAGGAAAAGGCATAGACCGCGACGTCGGGAACTTCGCTTCCGTTCCCGATGTGATAGAATCGCTCGATTCGCGCAGCGGCGGGGTGTCTTTTAACATTTCGTGTATGCTTCGCTCTGATTGCCTGAAAACCAATATTTTTAATGATTTTAATAGTTCACTTTTGTCCAATCCTGTTTAAAACTGTTACCATATGAAAGTAGCAAAAGTATAAAGTAAGGTAAAACTACGCTAAGTATTGTATGGAACACTAAAGGAAAAGTAACTTACCACTTAGACATTTTGCAGCAAAAGCCTGCTTTAGTCTTTCACTATTTAAATGTAAATATTATTTACTTCTTTACCGACTATAATCACAATTAATTAATGCATATTTTTCGACAAAATTCTCAAAGAACACAATGAAATTGACAATGAGTAACAGATAAATTATGACAATGACAGTGACAGTTGACACTAACATTTCGCTTTACCTTCAAGCATATTATGCACTTACCTCTAGATGTTTCATTACTTTTTTTTTAAATGTAAAGATCTTTTAACATATTGAAAAATAATGTAAAAACATTAGTAAAAACATCTCTTTTTATTTAATTTGGAATTGAATAGCGTAGAACCAAGAGATGAGTCATTGGTGCAGTCCGTTCATCTAAACTAGACGCGTAAACTTATTGGCAGTACTGTAACATGCAGTGCTGCACGTTTCACTATGAATTGTACGTTCAAAAAATTAGGGACTTTTTGAAAAATAACTCAGTATAGTAGTTTCTTCATCTGAGATAAATAGTAATATGTTGCTTTTAGATAGACAGGGTTCTGATCTGTTCGATCACTTGCAGCATTTACTGTGCCACCAAGGTATTTGTTTTTGGGTAAAAAAATAAAGTAAGCACCTCGTTATGGCACTAATATTGCGTATCCTTTATTTCATACAATAAAGCAGGTAAATACCACAAAAATAGTTTGTTGTATAGTCGCTTACCCAGAAATGAATTATTTTCCATTGGAATTTTATAGCTAATTTACTATTATATAATATAGATGCATATACTTATCATACATAGACGGTTATATAGCAGTAATACTTAGTATATAAAATAATAACTTTAACAGCTAAATATGTAACTTAATATAATGATTGATACAGTCTATTTTAAGTACAACAAAAGCAAATAATTAATTAGAACCAATGTGACAACTTTAAAAAATATCAATACTTATTCTTCGATGGCTAAAGTGTCTTAACCTAAGTCTTGCAGTGGGGTAAAGACAAAAAAAACAGAAGGAGTTCTACAATACTATACCTCTTACAACCGGTTAGCAAATGAAATCTTTCTAGATGATCTCTCTAAATTATTTCTACGATGGACGGAAGGTTCAGTGCGAGTTTGCCCATGAATAGATCGGTTAACTACCGATACTACCAGTGACATGTAACAACGATAAGAAAACTCAAGATGGGCAAAGAACGGACACTAAACCAACCAGCAACTCTGTACCTACTCTACTTTAACTTGCTCCAATTCTAGCTTATAGGACGCACTACACGCTTTTTTGTTATTCTCTTGAGTGCGTAGGATAAAGATTCGATCATGGTCAGCCGTGTACGGTATACTAGACCCTGGATAATTAGTGATTATACCATAGAATAGAAGCGAGACCAAGTCGAAAAAAAACCGAATCCATATGTAGAATATGTATGTAGGTATGCTATCTGTAAATTAATTAACCAAACAAAATTATAGATAATGCTACAATTATTCTTCTTCGGGTCTTATTTAGATCTTTTAGTTTCATAAAATATTCCTCGGTAATTTGCAAATAGTGTTTTCATTTTGTCTCTTATTAGCCAGAATTACATTATCTTTTAATTGCAATATTAATAATTAGCATTATTAATACTATAAATAGTAGGTATACCTACTAGAGCAATAAAAGCTTTACGCAAGCTTCAATCAGAGAGCAAATCACCAACGGGATTAGGTAAGCTAAGCCAAGCTATCCTATACCCCATCTTCGATAAAAAATTATTGCCATAATTTGTATCTATAAGTATACTAAATAGGTACTTAAAGATAAAAAACGTGTAGATACAATTTATAAATAATAATTTTATAACAATTACAATGTGCTTACGAAAGAATAATTATTACTAGTACTGAGGATATGTTATTACCTCGATAGGAGAAAATACCCCGTTACACAGAATTGAGAACGTACAGAAGCCGTGAACACTACTAATATTGAAACATGATCACTCCACTCCACATGATCACACACAAATCACACCACTTTGCTGTGTTTCTTGAAAAAACGGTTAGACACTATACCAATTTGCAGTTGACAGTAATTATTTTACCTCTTATGTTTTAAACGTTTACCATAAAATGGAAAAATAGGAAAAAGTTTGTAAGCTAGCAACATTCCGCGCGTGTAAAGTGAGACGTGCGCTTGGCGTTTTCACGGTTTTTGGACACAAAGCACTGCATTAAATAGTGACTGAATACGGATACTGTATGTTCGTGATTCTGTGCCCCGTTACAATATACCTAGCATCGAAAAGCCGGTACCCAGTTAGACAGTAGAAAAAGTGCCAAAACAATAATTATAAATTGATCTATCGCTTTTTCTCATGTAACTCTTTTCTTTCATCATGGCCATCTGATATAGGTATTAATTGCTCAGTATTAAATAAATAATAATTAAGTTGGATTCACACTTGCCATTTTTCTTGACCGGTCACTGGTGGTCGTTTTTACCTGACAGTATGTTCTTTACGAGGTAATAACATTTCGCTGCCTAGACTACTTCAATCTTAAGACTAGATAGTTCCATAGAATGCCTTATTATTAATTTTGTACAAAAATATAGCTAATTTATGTTATCTTAATCACCTTAATGTCTGAGACTTTGTGTACATGTCATGTAACAATACAAGAGTTGCAAATCTGAGACGATCATGATGCGAAACTTTAATGCTGGGCACTTATTTATTAAGCGACACGCCACTCAACACATCACGCGCGCTTTTTGAGTCTCACAAAATCAATACTAGTTAATCTACATAATGTGACTTAGCTATGGTTTATGGAAACGGCCGGAGTTTAGTAAAGTTATCCCAACACACTAATATTATAAATGCGAAAGTTAATAAGTTTGTGTGTAAAAATAATTTAATAACGATGTTGCAGATTTAAAACATACCTATCACGCCTGACGCCAGGCAACTAAATCGCTCGTTGTAAAAAAAAAATGAACAGAGTAAGTTTATGGTATCCTCGAGGCATACAGTATTTGACGTTTTACTTTGTGTAAGTAAAGTAGTATGACTTAGGTACCTACTGAAAATTTCAATGATAATTTGGGAGGATCTGACCTTAGTATCTACTTATAAAATTTAAAAATTACTAAAATTGCCTGCGGCTATATCCACGGTTGTTGTATAAGCAAATAAACAAACAGATGCACATACGCATTTAAAATATCAGTGTGGTTATTTTAATACCTATTATTATTGATGAACGAGGCCTAGTAGTAACCCAAAAGCGTGGCGTAGCGTTAATACAGTGGCGTGTTAGAGATGTGTAGAGGTCTTTATAATTGAAATCAAATAGATGAAGAAAATAAAGATTTCGGAATCTGCTTTCCCATAGAATATATTAATAACTAATTTATAAATAATTTACTAATTACAAGCGGTGATTTTACTTTCCTGCATTTATTAGGTATTAGGTATTGTAGACAGTAATTTGGTTTTGATAAGTGATGATAGTTTACATATTACTTAAATCAATGTAATGGAAAGAGAATGAGGAAAATTTGGACCCATTTTATTTCATGTAATCAACATGCTTAGGCTTTTCTCCTCAGCTACATGAAAGGAAAACAAAATGCACTCAGCGCATTACACATTCGCACTGTGAACAATCAAACAAACTAACAGACAATGAAGCTGTCTTAGTTGATCTATTAATTAGTCCTCCATTCACGCAGCACCGGAAAAATAGTGAATAATTCAAAACAAATATGTACGCGGAAAAAGTTGCGGACAAACGATAATTACTGTTGATAACGGCCTGACGTCAATGAATGTCAAAAATAAGTGCCTAATGCTTCCATGCTTGGAAGCTCGAAATTATCCTCATTAAGGGCTTTTTGAAGTGCAGTCTTTCCTCATTTAAACTGCCTACTTCATCAGATTGGAGCACGAGCACTGTCATTGTGCTCCAACCATGGGCGTAAGACTTCTAGGGCCAAGAGGGTGATGGCCCGGGGCGACAAGCTGTGAGTGTTAGGGTGTTCCTATGGGATTGCAAGCGGACGAAGCCGCTATGCTCTATGCTGTGTTGGATATTATTGTGTATATATATTTTTTGCTTTTTCTATTAATTTTGGAGAGGCCAAACTTATCGGGCGCTGAATCTTTAAATACGCCACTGGCTCCAACCGCGAGCAATCTAATCTGGATACATGTAGCAATAGCGCTTTGGGAAAAAAATTCTAGGCTGTATAACATAATGCGTGGAACGGGAATAACAGAAATTATGCGTGGTTCCAGCCATTAGTATTTGGTCTTAGGTAGGTACTTATTAGACAGTTAGGGTACGACGCAACATGTCATAGTATTTCTAGAGCTCCGGTAGTTGGAGCATTAGACACTCGGTACTTCACCCAGACATTGGACTGTGCTAGTCTACAACTCATCAGACTGTATTATATACTGTTAAGTCCCTAAACGATCCATTAATTCTGTCTGTTGTACACATTTATTTAATATGTTACTTTCATATACAGGTATCTTATTTGTAAGCTCACTAGTTATACCTAAATCCCTAAAATACAATAACATGTTTAGAAATAGTGCTTCTTCCAAGAGATAGTAGATTTGGTATAAGATCGCAATTTCGCTTCAGCGAGACAGATAAAAGAATTATGACTAGACTATTCATAAAATATAAAATTTTCTTAGGCGGATAATCTGCAGATAGCGACAAAATCAAATAATTCGCAGGGAGTCGTATTTAGGCAGCGCAAGGCCGTGGAATTTGGTAAACGTTTACAGTGGCGTCTGTCGTTTGATACCTAAGAACGATGAAAGTTGATACAATGATAGCAGTCAAATGTAGAAATCAGCGCCAGCACAGGCATCTGCATGTCTGGAGTCGCGCGTCGGCCGCTCGCGCGCGCGTCAGTCGCCCAACTTGAGGCACACGGGCGGGCGCAGCGGACGCATCTCCGCGCCGGAGCTGTCGCTGACCAGCACTGTCTCCTGTGGGCAGCACGACGTCTTCATTGACTCCGTCGATGTCTTATGATTCTGGAATAATAAAGACAAAAGTTTTTGCATAGTGATACTACTCCATGAAGGATTGACCATTCGTAAGTCTCATTTAGAAGTGAACTCTGGAGGTAGAGGAAATCTTGATATAAATATCAAATCTCAAAGAGGATACAAATACTACGTAGTTATCATAGAAATCTTAGTAAGATAAGATATTATGGTTGGTATCAACAGAACTGTACCACCTCAATTGCACAAGGAATTTATCGGCCCACTGAAATAAAAAAAATCTATATCTTACGGCTGGTAGACGTAAATTATGAGACACTAATGTTAAGAATTGATAATACTCAACCTAAAATACGTTTGGGCAATGCATACGCGCAAACCTTCGCTAAGCTTTGTCGATCACCTCGAGCGTTTTCAAAACGTTTCAGCTTTCCCTTCGAAGTGGTCGCGGAATTGGACTACGTTCTAAATGGCTACTACCGACGACAGGTTGGGTCGTTAGGCAAATATTTAAATTGCAAATGTATCCATTGTGCGTTGATGTGAGGCGGCGATTAATGCTGGCTCGCCAAACGACGCACAATGTGTCATTGTTCGCGCACCTAGAGCGGCGTTAAATCGTTACGCGCGATTTATTGCTTCCACTCCACTCATGGGCGCTAATCTGCATATTGATGCACCCCAAGAAACTAAAAAACATCAGCTCAACACTACGAAGTCTAAGAACAATGATGTATTAATTTTTCTTAGACACAGCAATAAAAATAACAGGTGAAACCAGTAGTAAAGTAAAAAAAGGCATATTTCATACTTTCCGGCCGGTAATGAGTGGATGATGACGATTATGAACAGCTGGCACTGAACGCTAATTTAAAAAAAAAAAAGTTAATGAAAACGGGGGCATCAACCTGAAAGCCGCATTACTAGTTTTTTCTCTATAATTTTTACGCACACTGTTATCCTCTGACATGGTGTCATATAACTCATAGACCTTCTTTATGCTACCTACTTTTGCTCTTTATAGGTGCCAGCTCACGATTGTTGTGATATGGTTATGCTGGAGAACTACATGTTTTTTTAAAATTTAATTTCACTTTTCCCGATGTGTGAGTAGCGCTGAGAGTAGCCCTGGGTACAAATCTACTGTTAAAACGTAGGGTTTGCAACACTGTCTGTAATACACTGAGCAGTGTGAAGCGTGAGCGATGCAAACTCCTCACCCGCTTGAAGCAGTCCGCGATGGAGTGGCACAGCGAGCCGACGCTCGCGTGCTGGCGCTGGCGCATGAGCACGTACAGCACGGGGTCCAGCACGTAGTTGAGCAGCATCAGCGCGTCCGACAGCTGGCTCAGCACCTTCATCCAATCAGTCTCCTCCATGGACAGGTACAGCACCGACGTCACCTGCACGCGGGAGCTTTCGGATTATTGTCATCGACATTATCATATCAACTAATAAATTTAATGAAGTTGCAAACCGCCTGTTCTAGACAAACTACTAAAGTGGAGTGCTTTTTAATGCTTTAAGATTAGTCTTGAATACGGTTTCTATATGTTCGTAATTCGGATAAATTAATAGCTGTTAAAGACTTGTTATTGAAAGATTAAGATCGTCGCACTGTTCCCGAGAAATCGATCGGGTGCGGTCCAACGAGGCGGGGCGACCTGCAGTGACAATCCTAATTAATTGCGAGCTATCATTGAGCTGATTAGTCCCAATAATGTCTACTCAAACTAGTTGACTACCTACGTATTTATAAAAAGGTACGATACTTTTGTTTTTATATCTATAAATAAATACACCTACTACGTCAATAAATACATCGCCCCAAAGTAAGCGTAGCTTGGCTATGGGTACTAATATTTTTATGAATAATATACAGATAAACAGTGTCTGGGACACTGAAAAAGATTTATGTTTATCACACAAACATTTTCCAGATGTGGGAATCGATCCCACGGCCTTGGACTCAGAAAGCAGGGCCGCTGCCCACTGCGCCAATCGGCCGTTAAATTTTATTCGAATTAACAACACAGAATAAAAGAGACAAGTTAGGGCTTGCCGAAGCTGAAGTGGCAATGGGCGGGGCACATAGCTCGGAGAACCGATGTACGTTGGGGTTCAAGGTGCTGGAATGGCGACCTCGCACCGGTAAACCCAGCGTAGGTCGACCCCCGACGAGGTGGACGGCGAGTCGCTGGGAGCCGCTGGAGGCAAGCCGCCCAGGACCGTAGAACTCCCTACAAAAGACCTATGTCCAGCAGTGAATTGGCTGAATTGATGATGATGAAGTTAGGGCTTGAATTTGATCTCACCTCTATTACCTATTTGGAGGAAGCAAACTAAACAGAAGCGGATTGATTTTTAAGATCAGTTTAAAAGCTTACACCTTAATTGTTTTCTACGCAGTATTGGCAAGTTCAATAACCGACATTCCTTAAATTATTTATAGTTACCTACATGTATAAAAAAAGGTTATGCTTTAGCTTGATATAAGACCCTGACAAGTAACTTATCGAGACCAATATCGTCAGCGTCATCAAAAGCTTCAAGCTTCCACTGCAGAAGTTTAAAAAGCGTCAAAGCGTGACGCTTGCTATGAATTTCCTTTCTTTCATCCAACCGCCTCTAGACACCATTGTCTGTTGGCTAAAGATTGACCTGATCCTATAGATATTATCTCTGTTCTAGGCTGTTCTTTCGTAACAATTAACTATCCTGAATCAAAATTAACTATCCTGATCCTATATGCACCATTCACACATAACCGGTTTGGTTCCATTGTACTGCCTCGTTAGTTTTGTGGTTAGCATGTTCAACTACAGATCATTAGGTCCTGGGTTGGAATCCCGGGTGGGGCCAAAAAAATGGTATTGTGTATTTTTCGTTAAAGAATTTTCAGTACCAGTCCGAGGTTGGGAAATTGATTAGTACCCCGGTTATTAACACTTGTGATTATAGACGTTACAGCCCACCAAAACGCATAAGACTACGGTGGTGAGTGTATGCTCTAAAACCTTATCTCCTATAAAAGACGCGGCCTGGGCCCAGCAGGGAGGCTACATCACAATGCTACATAGCACCGCAAAATATCTGCTCAATCGAAAAAAAAACGTGTCCCAAACATTCTGTACTGGAAATACAAATACGGGCAAGATAAATAAAATCTTGTGAAAACAAATCGTTAAAATGTAATGTAGGGCGGATCACTTCGCTGTCAGATATTAGCCGCGCGCTAATGAGCGCATCACGGGCAAACATGGGGGAGCGATAGCAAGTGCAGCCGGGGTATGTTATGACACCCGGAAAATAGGGAGGATTGTTTTCTACGCTACGTTGCCATTGGCATCCAATTGTTGATAGCGACCATTATATCGATATATAAATTGTTATTTGTTGGATAAAAGCAATGATTTTGAGTCGGGAGTTTTCGGGAAAACGTAGACTGTTAATTTTTAGTTTAAATCACATAAAATCGCTATGTAGCGATAAGGCCACCAAATTGTACTCTCTTGCACTGTATTTATATCTCTGTAAAAGTGTATTCATTCATTCATAAAAAATTCAACTCGCTTATCATGGGAAACCTACTTATAAATTGAGTTTCTCGATATTCGGTTTAGGAATAAGAACAGGAATTACATACAACAAGATGTTTAGGATGTCCCCAATCCAGAATGTTTAGTTTTGCATTTCTTTAATGAATTTATTTGATTAAAATACTCCATCGTACTTTGTAGGTAGGCAATGCAGTTGGTATGTTACCGAATTTGATTAATATATCATACTTTATGTTACGCTACTTTTTCGTATATATATATTCCTAGCGGACCCGGCCAACGTCCTCCTGCCTTTTATACGATTTAAACTAGTTTATAAAACTCTAATTGGTGTTATTTTCCCCAACGCCAAATTTTTTTTTTAGACTAATAAACCAAGCGGATTGTCCACCTGATGGTTAGTGTGAATCCATCGCCTATAAACAGAGCAGGATATGATCTCTATAGCTCTGCAGGATATGTGAGGAGCTTCCTGCAAAGTGTCAATCATGAGGCGTAGATGTTAAGTCTCTTGCGACTGTAATTACGCCGGCAACCACCGCGTTGTTCAGATCAGAACACAACAATGCTGCTTGGCGATAGCAATAAGCGGTAGTACTTCCCCGGAGGAGCTCTGTCACATACAGCTGTACTACTACTACTGTTGTGGGCAACTAGTTATTTTGGCAGTAAACCCGTCATACCATAGCACGCCTAGGATGGATTGATAGCGACTGCCATTTATCGAAACAATGAAATATTTCGCCGGCCATCGGAACACGTATCGCATACAAATCACTTCCCACTATAATTATTGTTATCGTTCATTTAAACACAAAACACACGGAACTGAATAATGTTCACGCACGCGTTTGTTGTTCCTACTTATAATGCGAGCCTGAGTTTTTGGGTTCTATTCAGCAATTGATAGTAATATTTTGTTATAAAAACCATCAGAGAAATATATTTTGTATCAGGATTGTTGATTGATGATGATGATATTGGTCAAGTGGTCATCCAATATGCGGGAGAGTTCTGTGTTTTGGTTTCCGTAAAAGTCATCAGAATCTTTACAATATTTGGATAACAAAATTATGATAGCAAAATCAAACCTTTCCAATAAACAAATAAGCGTTAAAATCAGTTCAGGTCTAACAGAGTTATATGACAGTGAGATCAATACACAATTTCAACCCCTCATTCTGAAGGAACCCTATTGGTTTTTAGGATATGATATATCCTTTACATTACTCATATTTATATAAACTTATAATTGCAATCAAAACGGGTCTGCCGTTTTTTCGTAATGCGCAAAAAGAACGACACACAGATAACTTAATAAATAACTGTTTCGGGTTCTAATTAAATGTTAAAGCTTTTCCTAATTAAATTTTTCTAATTTATATCTTTAAAGTTCAGGAATCAAAAAGAAAATTCAAAAGCAAGGAAGTACTTTTATATAAAAGTATAGATAGATAAGTTTGGTAAATCTATTCTATCAAAGTAATGCAGACAGTCTTCGATAGTTTTGAACAGATTCAATAGAATCAAATAGGATCGCATTCCTACAATATAATAAAATGTTTATTTTTATTATTCCCACGACGTGCTCGTCGTAAAAATGTTTACGTCAGTACACTCGCTAATTGAAAAACAAAAATAGCTCCGTGATACTACGATGCTGACTGGAATATTGATGATGATGATATGGCTGTGGGTAGCCATCCTCCATTGACTTAGTGAATGATTTAGTGCCCTGCTAAAGTATCGTGTAAGCAAAAAGATTAAAAACAATTTCCTCGACAAAAAAAAATCAAATTTGAAAATTAATTCTTTTCTAAGGAGGTTCTTCTTTGTTTATGAATAAACTTATTATTATTATTTATTTCAAGTAGGCCTAACATAAGCACTTTTGAAACGTTAAGTCTGTCTGTTTGTAGTGACCCAACCACCGGTCCGGAAGGCAGATTCCACTGAGAATTGGAGAAGAACTGAGTTATTACTTTGAGATGTCAAGTCAGTATATTTGTAGTGACTCTACCACCGGTACAGCACACAAATTCGAACAAAAGAAGCTTGTGATAAACTTTACACGGAAATATATCATTTATTTAATTAACAAAAAGAAAAAAAAGTAACCCATTGACGGCCTACTACAGGGCTCGGGTCGCCTCTTGCCATTAGAAGGGTTTAGGCCATAGCTTTTGAGATCAATTTGGAGTACTCAGCCGTGCAGGTTTTCTCACGAAAACCAAGCAAGCACAAAAAAGCTCACTGCTTTTTTGTGGCAGAGCTCGTCCTGGGAAGCCACTGCTTACTGTTTTGGGACGTGTTCCTCGTATTCCTTGTATGCCCAGTTACTTGTTGATCTGTCTATAGGTGATGGTTTTGCACTTACCATCGGTGGATCATCCGCTTGGTCCGTCAATTATTACTAATAAACAAGATTGGCAGTGACTTTAGGTATTAAGAACGAGAAAAATCAAGACAAAGAGTCGTCGTACACTACTTTACATTCTTAATTAATGCTTGCAATTATGAATATGGAGCCCCAAGGCTGTCGGTCATGTCGATGAGGAACTTAGTAGCCGACACGCGCCAACACCCCGCCGACACGCCGCCGGAATACTAACGACCCATCCCATTAACAAGTTCAGTGATACTGATCTATTAACTGACTCGGCGGTGGTTAGGTTCAACTTTGGATTCCATGGTACTGGTTCAGTCATGCCTAACTTTGTGCCGGCGGTTATTTTTATGTTAATAGTTTGCGGACCAAGCAGATGTTGATAAGTGGAAATCCATCCGCCCTGTGTCCATCACAGGCGCAGGTGTTAAGCCACATGTGTCTGTAATTACACCGGCTAGCCCTTCAGACCGGATTTGAGCAATGTTGCTAAGCGGCAGAGATAAGCATGGTGGTGGCAAGTACTTCCCGGACGAGTTTTAGCTGTGGTTTCAGGGTAAACTGGTATTGGGGTAAATAATCACCATCAGAATTTAAAGCCTCTTGTCTGATAAGAGACCAACGACTTCTAGTTTTATTTAGATGTAAGAAACAGTTGTAGAGTTCCTGAACCTGCTGTTCTTTTTTTTTATACCAGCCATTTTGGTATCAGCCAATCAGCGGGATGGTACAGTACCTGCGCGAAGCTTTACCCGCAGCTAATTTCCGCGACACATATTAATAATAATAATAAATCTTTATTGGGTAACTAAGACCGATCTACACTATTATACAACAGAATAATTAATTTTAAATATACAAAATTTGTAACTTTTTGTATATTTCAAATTAAATAAACAATTTTCTGGCATTTTCTCCAGGCAGCTCTACATGGAGCTTATATAAAGCTTGTAAATAAGAGAGTCGTATCTATTTATTAATGCTTTTAGAATGCCGTTTCTGCTCACCCACGTTCTTATCATCAAGAATGCTATTTGTTTCTGATTGCAAATGAGGACAATTTGAGCTCTCTGATACTCTATTTCTGATACCCACAATAACGTGGTAAGCCATAATGTCTGAATCAAACTATTATGTTTATTATTTAGCATTTGTCACCGGTTTCGGGGTCGCAACCCCGCACCGACAAACGTAGCGTAGGTAGACATAGGACAGATGAGTCGCTGGGAACCGCTTGAGGCAAGCGGTCCAGGACCGTGGATTGTGGAAGACAAAATGAAGAAAATCTCGAGTACCAGTTATAAACAACTTAAGGATAGGCATTGTAAGAGTTATAGAAAGCCTACCCTCAAGTATTTATAACTCATACTCGAGATTTTCTTCATACACTCTATGCACGCCACTTAACTCCCCACAAAAGACCTATGGCCTATGTTGTAATGCGACGAGGAGAGCTCACCATCTGCGGCAGCCAGCAGCACATGAAGAGCACGGACAGCGCGGCCATGAGGCGGCTGAAGGCCACCTCCTCGGGCGTGGCGGCGTTGCGCAGCGCGGGCCGCGCGCAGCTGCGACGCGACACGCGGCGCGGCGCGGCGGGGCAGCTGCCGGCGCGCGGCGCGGTGATGGCGTACAGCGCGCGGATCACGGCCGCGTTGCAGTACACCAGCAGCGCGCACAGCAACGTGCCTGACAGAACCGCACACGACCAGCATTAAAGCATCACAAACCACTTTAGTCGTGTTTCTCGGACAGTTACTTCACTCCCGGAGACGTGCGCGGGAATTTGAACCAGGGTAAGCACAAAGCAGTGAAATGGCATAAAGGATCAAAATCCTCATCTGTTGCCAGTTATAGCTATATATTACCTTTTGTGCATGTATGAAGTGCACGCCACGCCACTTAAGAGTTGCCAACAATTATTTTACCTCTAAAATTCTTCTTTACCGTAAAATGGGAAAAGTTTGTGAGCTAGCAACATAACGCGGGTGTGAAGACGTACGCGAAGCGTTTTCGCGGTTTTCGCATGACGGTTCTGTATGTTCTTAATTCACAGAATTAAGAAAGTTCAAACCTTACACAGTTTCACTGACCGATTTTGGCGACGGTGCTCAATCTTCAAGGAGATTTTCTAAGTACGCTAGAAATATTTTTTTTTGACTTGATGATGACTTTACCACCTGATATGGTAAGCAGGAAAATATCACGTCTGAATAGAGCAACACTTCACAGGCAAGGAGCACGTCCTGCGACATGCCGCTCTGTGCCCATCAATTTGTGGCGAGGGCCTCGTGTGCCTGTAACTACAACGACACCCACGCCCTTCAGACGGAACACAGAATTGCAACAATGCTGCTAAGCGGCAGAAATAAGAGTGGCGTGGAGTCTTATGTTTATCGCGTGCAAGGTAACTGTGATATGTATGAAATTGAAAGAGCGCTATCTAGTGACAATATTGAGAAACAATGTAGTCACTAGATGGCGCGCTTTAACAAGGTAAGAAATCTTACACTAAAAACCCTGTGCAGAAATCTACTCTCAGAATGAGAGTTTCTCGTACATATAGGCGAAGCCCTAACCACTAGTCTAACACCACTAAATATATAAAATTTTTAAAAGAACTACGAAATAGTATTGAAACACCCAGTAAAAATATTAAATCAAAAGTAGTATATTTATTTTTTCTAACAAACTGATTCAAAACATTGTAAGAGTCACATGATTTTAATTTTGCATGTGATGTTAGGGCTGTTACTGATTTTTCACTAAAACACAAAACTATGGCAGTGGTTTACCCAAATACTATTAGGTTTTCAGTTTCATAGATTTGTCTCAAAGACAGTACATGATGTACATCTAAATTCTGTGAAATATTATTTCGGTTTTCATTTACACGTTGTATAGGTAATAATACTTCTAAACTAAGATTATCACAAAGCCTAGGAAAGATAAAAATGTGTGAGAGGGATATACATTTTTTCCTTTCCCCATTGAGAAACTATCGTCTGTCCATGCTAGAGGCTTTGCACGGCAAGGCATATAGGCAGGAGACAACTATTATATTATTATCCCCTGACAAGGGATGAAAATTAACGAGTCCACCTGCCAAAGCGCGGCTACAGGGAATAGGAGAAGTTTATCCCCGTTTATACACGTATGTTATTTGGATATTATATTCAGTCACTTGAGCGCCAGTGCTCGGAGAGTTAACTAGGGAAGAAGACAACATTTTGACGTTTTCCTGATTTCGGGGAGAGAACTGTCTCCTGGCCATTTTAGCCGTGCAGGGCGCCTTTAGCTCACCGCATTCCTGCGGATCCCGCCGCCCCTCTGCACCACATCCGCGCCAGCTCCGTAGTTTCCGCCAAAGCTCGCGCTCGGCGCACGATCCCACAGCTATATTGACTTGCTGCATAAATACGTGATGACGTCACGTCCGCTCGTGTGCGCAGTTGTACACGCAGCTTGTAATAGCCGGCCGACAATGTAAGGACATCATACTTGAGATCTTAGTAGGTCCGAGATTGGTATGCTCACAATTGTGTATTCGTTTGCGACTGTCGAGTGGAACTTCAAAGTAAATTAGACCTTATATAGGGCTGAAGGCAAAGAGCTATTACACCTATATAATACTGTGTATTGACTGGTCCATTGAACATATAACGCCGACTTAGTGGTGCTAAAATGTTAATAGTGCACCAGGTTGGTGTACGAGATAACCTTGTATTTAAAGCGAGTTAGGTCATCGTATTAATGACCACAATACAACATAGTTCATTCGTAGTGAAATCCCTACAAAAGTCCTATTTCCAGTAGTGGAGGTCCAGTGGTTGAGATAATGATGATGATGATGAATAAGGAAGAATGTGTGGTGAAGGTTGTTAGCCCGTTCAAAGCGATGGCTCACCGAACATGACGTAGAAGACTGCGTAGCCGAAGTCGAGGCCGTGCGTGGCCTCGCGGTAGCGGCGGCACGCCTGCTGCGCCGCGTCGTAGTACAGTCCCACGCCCAGCACCGGGGCGCACGTCAGCACCGCCGCCCACAGCCACGACACCAGCAGCGCGCCGCAGATCATGCAGTACGTCACTTGCTGCAACACGGGCCATGTGGCGTACGCAGGGTTATTAGTAGCATAGCTTTTTGTGGCAAAGCTTGTCTAGGGATGTACTATCGCCAACACTGTTTTGGTCTGATGGGTGTTATGACAGGCAAATGGGCCATGACGATTTAAACGTGATCAAATCAGAAATAAGGAGATCAATAGAAGATAAAGTTAGCTCAACTAACGCACAGCTGAAGTGGCCTGGGTGGGGCAGATAGCTCGGAGAACCGATAGACGTTGGGGCCCCAAGGTGGTGGAATGGCGACCCCGCACAGTTGAACTCAGCGTTACCTATACCGTATACGGGGTGCTCCCAATGAGGTGGACAGACGACACGTGATGATGATGATCATGATGATAAACCGACTATCGCCTAGTTAAGCGGTGGTAGCCTAGGTTAGAGCTTCGCCATACCTTTCGGGGTGACCGAGCTACCTCACCTCGTACTGTGCGTTTTATAATTAACCGTTATATAACTTTGCTTTAACTTTAAAGGAAAACATCGTGAGGAAACCTACATGCCTGAGAGTTCTGCATAATGTTCTCAACGGTGTGTGAGGTCTACCAATCCGCACTGGCCAAACGTGGTTAACTACATAAATCCTGGATGAAAGCGGCACGCTGAGCATTCTGAGCGGAGACCCGTGGCCTTTAGTGAGCTGATAATGGGTTGATAACGATAAGCCTCACACCGCACTGTGTAACGTGCTCCTTGCATGCTCTGGTTAAAGGCGATGGTTTTGAACTTGGCACAGGCACAGGCAGGCGTTGTTCAAATATCTTATCTACTTTATAGAAAGCACTTTCTGAACGTATAGACCATTTTTTCCATGGTAGTGATATCGTGATAAGTGCTACATTCATAAATTGTGAATAAAGTCTCACACAACCACTAGTTATTACAAAATCAGTTTGCCACTGTAATTCAATTAGGATTGTAGCATGTAAATGACGGATACATAATAATTAAAGATCTGAGTGATAGATAGCCAGGCGAGTCTAGCTAGCTTATAATGTGGGTGAGTTGATAATTGTATGCGTCTACGCATAAATCTATGAACAGGCAGTGCCAGCCTCCGTCCGCAGTGCCGAGTGACTTGAGAGTGTTGCAAGATGGATTTTGATTATATCTGTGACAGTCCCTGTCATGCCCATCGAGTCGTCATGCTTTATTTTCGCGTTGAATTGTGTTACTGTGGCATATCACAGGTATACTGAAAAGTTCTTTTATATATTTTCCCCATTATTAATTGTTATGGGATGATTTAAACTACATTGAAGCTAGGAGCGTTCCAAAGGCACCGTGGTGTAAAAAAGAACCCATAACAAACTTACTGTATTTTTCGTTATAATCTCCTAAAATCAATCCCTACGTATATTGCATTGTTATAATTGTCTGTGGATAACAAGACTTTGACAATGTTACAATGCTTTAAGCGATGGTACGAAGCCTTTTAAATGTCTTCGTTACATTGATGAAAGGATGTTACCCTGATGAAGTACCTTCTGGTAGAGGAAGGGGCGGGTGAGCGCCAGGTAGCGCTCCAGGGCCATGGTGACGGCGATGCACACGCTGCCCACGCCGAACACGCGCAGCGCCACGCGCGCGCCGCAGTAGCCGCGCGGCACGCTCGCGCCCGCCCAGCGCTCCGCCCACAGCATGGCGGCCAGCATGCCCACCTGCGGCACAGCCCAGGGGTCATGACTTCCGCTTCACTTTCCGCGGGCTAAGTTCACAGCATGCATCTCTAACTATCTCTGCTTCAACGGTGATGGAAAACATCGTGAATTCTCAATGATGTCTGGGCTGGTGTGGTGGACTAGGCCCTAAGCTCTTCTTATTGTAGGAGGAGACCTGTGCTGTAGTGGGCCGGTAATGGGTTGGTATGATGATGAGGCTTAACACCAACACTTACGGCTGATGGTAGGTGGCACTTTGTAAACCTACCATTCTATTTTATTCGGTTCCTTTAAACTCGATGTCATGGTGTTCAAAATTATGTTGTAGATGAAAAAAGTATCATACATTGACTCTTTCGATACATTTATATTTTGTACAAGATTGGTATTTATTGCAAATAGTCTGATTCATACATTGTGATATGACACATGCTAGTACTCACCAGCGTCTTACAAGTAGGACTATCTGGGGCCTGACGACATTTCGCTAGAATATCTACCGTTGCAGAACCTGTTCCATGCACATGCTCTATTTGTTTTACGCAAGCTCTAGAGCCTAGCCTACCTAGGTAGTTAATTTTAGTGTTACTTTGTGCTAACAAGTTTGTCTTTCCTTTATGCTTTCTTTTTAGTCCACTACACGTTAACCCTTGACTGAAATCTCACCTGGTTTAGGGCTAACCAGTAAGGGAGTATGGCAGTCATACCCCTCATCGGTATCTATACGATATCGCTCCAGAACACTAAAACGCGGCCAAAGCCTCCCACGAGGCCAGACCAGAGAAAATTAAGAAATTATAAATTTCCATTTCCTGCCGAGAATTGAACCGGGACCTTCTACTTAAATTTACTGGATCACCACTGCACCCGCGGGTACTGAATAACTAGTTAGTTGGAAGGACGGAGAGTAGTGAGTTCTTAACCGAGGAAAACCAATGGTTCCCATGGCATATGTAAAAACTGTAATAAACACGAACACGGACACCTCGCTCTTTTCATATTGTTACGTTCCACCGCGTATATACTATGCGTCAGGTTCTATGCGATCTATTTATATTTTAGACTTTATGAGGACAGAAACAGGCATTTATATAATATGTCAGATATAGTATTTTTAGGCTCCAGGCAGTGGCGTGCATAGAGGGTATGCACAGGGTATGCAAATGATATTAAATGAAGAAAATTTCCAGGACGAGTTATAAAAACTTAAGGGTAGGCTTTTTGTAACTCTTACAATGCCTATCCTTAAGTTTTTTTTATAACTTATGAGATTTTCTTCATTTTATATCATTTGCACCTTCTGTCATTGGCTCCAGGCCATTAGAATTGTGATACTTATAAAAAGAACGGCATTTGTGTTTTAAGGTTTAATTGTTAGGCATTATTATCCTCATGTCCCACAACTGGGCGCAGGCCTCCTCTCTCATAGGACGGAGGGAATTACAGCTCCAGTGCGGATTTCCATCTTTATCCTAAGAATCTTATTCTTCTTCTGAAAGCATCTTTAAAGAAAAGAATTAGCTATAGTTTAGTTTTTAACTATACCAGACTAGTAGATGTTTATGATGTAGTCTACCAATCCGCACGGAGCCAGCGTGGTGGACTACCCCCTTCTCCGGGAGGCGACCCCTGCCCTGTAATAGGCCGGTAATGAGTTGATGATTGACATGTTGCCCGCAAAGTCATTCGCGGTTTTTATATGTTTTTTAAACTAACAAAACTTTGTGTTTTTATGCAGTGTTATGACCGCGAATGCGCTAAGGCTTCTCCGCTACAAATCATCCCATCATAGAAATTATCGTTGCACGAGTTCTTTCGTCCGCATTTATCCCGAACACAAATCCTGGAGAACCGTTTGTTTTCCTGGGATCAACAGAAGCCTATATTACTCTCTCAGTCCTTTCAACTAACTTTACGCCAAAATCAAGTTGATTGGTTGCTTGGACAAACAAATAAATAAACACACTTTTGCATATATAATATTAGTAAGGAGACAAAGAAGTACGGATGTCTGTTTAAGTATACCGTTATCTGAGTTCTTACCAAAGCGACCAGATCGTTGACAGCTAGGGACGTGAGAAGCAGCAGATGTTTCCTGTTCCTCACGCGTCGCTCCCCAATCCTTAACGCAAGTATCGCCGCCGCGTTCCCGATGATGCCCACAGCGTACGCCACCTTCAGCAATATCCTCAACATCCCGAGACTGCTTCTGTGCGGCGGATGCAGTGCATCAGTGGCGTTCAGAACCACTGAACTAAATGTGTCGTTTAACAATTCAGGCATCGTGGAATTAAACATATCCCCAACTGTCGTGCTGAAATTGTATAGCTCTGCGGTAGCGTCTGGTATGTTATACATTTTGTTATTTTTTTCAGGAAATGTTTTCACTGAAATCTGTGGTAATTCGTTAGGTTTGGTAAAGCATTGGTGTTATATGCTTCGTTTCGTATCGGATTGGTGTCGTTCAGAAGTATATTGTGTGTCACTTATCTCTACGTGTCTTCGTTTGTGACACTATTTGAAGGAATGTAGATGTAGGGACCTCGTTATTGCGTTGCTTGCGAGATCACTCTGGAACAATAGAATAGAAACATTAATCATCAATAAGGTTTGACGATTTTCCCTCTGGAAGAAAGGTAAAAAAACATCTGGTGTTAGGGCCAGGCTACCAGATTTAATTTCAAATATGAGGAAATCATAAAGAAGACCATTCTCAAAATTTACTTTTTTCGCATTGTTTCTCGCACACGCCAAAGACAAAACTTTGTCGCCAACTGTTGAAATTCGTAGAATCAAAGTCAAAAGTCAAAGTAAAAATATCTTTATCCAAGTAGGCCCATAGGTGGCACTTTTGCTGCGTACATGAGAATTACACGGTAGTGAAATGATGGCGATAACCACATTAGTTAACTTAAAACTAAAGCTACGAGGGTTCCAAACGCATCCTGGTCTAAGAAGAAGCCCACAACAAACTTAGCCGGGTGTTTTTTTTGTTATCACCATCTCAGATTGTCATTTAAAATTATTTTACTTCGTTATAAACAAACTCTAGTGCATGGGTTTTGTTTACACATAAGATCACACTCTGTACAGCTTGTATGCAAGTTGCGTCCCGCAAACAACATCATTACAAGGATCACATCAAACATAGTTAGTTATTGCTTTAGCCATTACACTGTTGACAAGGCCGGGCGACAATCAGCGCTAATGCACAAACACTCACAAATACCTAAGCAAATGAAACACCACAAACCAACTGGGAAGGCGTAAACGCACTTTAGACACACGACGATACTAAAGGCATGACAAAACTGCGGCGTTCAACTTGCGCCCAGTGCACGACCAATCACCAGAAGCGCCCGTTAAAGCAAGTCTTATGATTGGTCGCTCGCAGGACGCAAACTTCAACGCTGCTAAAGACTCAGGTTGAATGCGGCGTTGTAGCCCGCGCTCAAATTCATTTTACTTTTCAGGCCCTTTACCGCGCCGCGTAGCTTGTAAGGTTTTCTATTTGTAACATTAATTGGTTGTTGGGGAATCGCCGAGGTCAACCTTTATACGAAATTCATCACAATCCTTTCAGACGTCCGTTTTAGTGACAGTAGAGCTTATTTATTGCGACAAAGCTCGTTCGTAAAAGTCCTGTAAAGCACTAACTTGTTCTTTCCCTGGCTTCCCGACTAACCTGGCTAAGTAAAGCTCATGGGCTTGTAAAGTTAAGTCACAATTGCAGGCCCATGAGGCTTGAAACCTTCACCTCAGGGCGTTGAACGGCACTTTCTAGGAGGTGGCCCTTGCATACTCTACAAAGAGTTGATCTTTTTATATCTGCTAAGATCTGCTAAGTCCGTCAATTATTACTACATATATAAAAAAAAAGTGTGTGTACTTATGTACACGCGTTGGAAGTTATACTTCTTTGGCGTATGGAACATAACTAAAATGCAGAAGTGATTAACGATAAATATTAAAATTAATCAAAAATATTTTATTTTAATAAAAAAGGTTTTATTAACGTTATAATATTTATTTATTCACACTGTTTGTACTGTTACGAAACACGTGTTCCAAATATAAAAATACTAGAATATACAACTTGAACATAGTTATCGATTTTCATGCCACCTAGAACTAACTTTACGATGTAGAATCCAGGTGTCGGTGTGCGCGCGCAACGTTAGAATTTACTCTCATCATCTTTCTCCATCGCGCCAAAAGAAGTATAACTTCAAAAAGCTATAATTTTAACATGAAGAGGTACTAACAGAATTATGCGCTTAAAATAATAGCCACAGGAATCGTGAAATATTCAGGGAGGACAATATAAGCTATGAAAATAAAAAAATTAATCATTTCATACACACGCATTACAATAGGTATTGGGGATCACTGCAACTAATGGCCAATACCATAAATCCTGTTAAGGCCTGCCAAAGTTTCGTTTCCGCGAAGTTCAATTTAGTACTGTAAAATGTAGTTATATGTTTCAGGCAGTTTTCTCTTTTGTATAGTGCTTTTGTAAGTATTCGAATATATCGCTCCACAAAAGTTAGCTTTCGTTAGCGCGAGTGGGTACCCTTATCTCGATGGTTATCTGTTTATGGCGGTGTAATAACGTTTATTTATTACTGCGTCTAATTTGGCGCGTCGCTACCTCTTTTTGCACTTTACGTTACATTTGATCGACGTCAAAAGGGAGTTGGGTACCTATTCGACGAATGTATGTGTTTTTTTCTCGCGCGGTATAAGCGTCTTATAAGTGGGCAGTCTCGGGTTCCATCCGCGACAGGGACAGTTTGGAATTTATAATTTTTGAACACCATTGGTCTGGACAGGTGGGACCCTTGTTCTGGAACAACAAAGACGCATCACCTAGCGATTTAGGGGGTCCGATACCGATGCCGAGTGACACAACTATCGCAGTCGGTTTCGCCTTAGAATAACTGATCGGTATATTATACCTTTACCATTCTTTAAGTATAATAAGTGGTAAACCGGTGATAGCGCATTGGGTAGGAGTAGTACCTGCATGCCTGAGAGTTCTACACAATGTTCTCAAAGATATAATAAGACCAACCCTTAAAAAAATTTAAAAAAAACAAAAAAAAGGGTCATCTTTGCTTCTACTATCATCAACTGCGATGGCCAACCCGTCTGCCCAGCGTCTGGGCAAACCGTTGGGCCTTGGGAGAAGGCCTTTAGTCCAGCAGTGGACTGTTGTAGCCTATTGATTGATGATGAAATATTTTCTTAGGACTAGATCCACCCTCCATGGGCATTTTTTTTGCATGGGAAACGTCTGCTGGAACTCTAAAAGCATAATCTTCTTTCCGCTGACATATATTATAACCCCTGACTTTTAGTGACCCCTTTATGTATACACAGCTGATTCTATGGTTACCACTTTTGTCCAGATATTTCTCTAAATATTTCTCTAATGAAGCGGTGATAGCGCATTGGACAAGAGCTCGACTTCCCTTTCAGGGGTCTGAGTTCGAATCCCAGCACGTGTAACTTTTCTAAGTTATGTGCGTTTTAAGTAATTAAAACATCACTTGCTTCAACGGTGAAGGAAAACATCGTGAGGAAACCTGCATGCCTGAGAGTTCTACATAATGTTCTCAAAGTTGTGTGGAGTCCACCAATCCGCACTAGGCCAGCGTGGTGGACTACGGTCTTAACCCCTTCTTATTGTGGGAGGAAACCCGTGCTCTGTAGAGGGCCGGTGATGGGTTGAAGCGATTATGATAATGATGATCGAAAAAAATTGTCGAATAAAAGTTTATCATTATTACTGTTGCGTCAAATAAGGCTAAATACCAAAAAGATCAACTTTCACGTCTTCTTTCAGACTTTCAGCTAACACGCATACAAACATTCTCCTATTATACATACACAGCGCACATAAGTATAGGATATAGCCATCCCAATGAAATAATGTGAAATACTAATAACCAGTCGCAATTAAACCTTGACAAAGTGCATACGTATTTTCTTTTAAACTATCCACAACCTGCAACAATTATAAATACTGAAAATATCCCATCCTCATAAGGGGATGGTAGGTGGGGGTGGTTATCCCCACCTCATCAGCTTAATAGCCTTTTTCAAACTAGCCTTCTAGTAAGGAATATTGATTAATATTTACCTAAATTACCTACTCCGTTCAAAAAATTTCCGAAGATTAGCTTTCACAAATAGACAAACAAGTAATGGGAGCGCCTGTTATAGTATATGTTTATATTATTACTAGCTGTTTTTCACCCATTTCGTCCGCGCGTATTGCAAGTCCAAGTTGTTTTACTGGGTTTACTATACGTCTTTTCAGCAACACTGTGCCAAAATCAAGATGATTGGTTGCTTAGTTAAGGGAGGACACACAAACAAACAAACACACTTGCGCTTCTATAATATTAGTTAGGATAAGTATCACGTTCAACTTATTATTTACATACTGTTAGACACAATACGCCTTTGAAAGAAGGGTTCAGGGCTTGACCCACCGCGCTGTTCTAATGCGGGTTGGCGGGCTTTACAAATTATATCACGAGATTTATTAATCAACAGGTGGTTTATTCAAGAACTCAAGAACAAGAACACAGCTAGACTATCAACATCATATCAACAGGGCAAGGATCTCCTCCCACAATGAGAAGGGTTCAGCCGTAGTGCGGATTGTTGGACAAACTCTCAGGCATGCAGGATTCCTCACGAGGGGTTTCCTTTACTCCTTTAATATTTCAAACGCAAATAACTAAGAAGTTAGAGGTGCGTGCTGGGATTAAAACTCGGCTTCCCGAAACTTTAGCCGAGGTCCGAACCACTGACCTTTCACCGCTTCTATCAAAGGTACATAAACTAAGCCATTTAGTCCCAAGTAACGTTTAAACATTAAATTACAAAAAAATATATATATGCATTAAAGTTAATTGGGTACCCATCTTCGGGTAAAGGCCTCCTCCATCTTGCCCCACTGCACTCTATTGGTGGCGAGCCCCGTCCATGTTGGCCCTGCGACAGCAATGTCGTCTCTCCAACGATACAATTTTAAAAAAGTATGTACCTTTGATACATGCGCGCGTATTGTATACTACTACTACTATATTGTGTACTTTTTTAAAATTGTATAGATTTTAAATACGAAATGGACGGTGTAATATGTTGTAACTGAGGAAAACGTGAACCGTCCGAACACTGATTTTTGATGTAAGCCGTGGTGATGTAATGGTCAGAGGTTGTTGCTTCAAGTCATAGGCACCTTTGAGATTTACATGTAAAACTATTGCACGCCTCATAAGCGAAGCGTTGAGGTGGGTATTACTGTCAGTTTACGCACACCGAGTGATTCTCCAACTTAAAATGTCACTTTTTTTATTCTTTATTGCTTTTATAAGTAAATATAAATTGACAAATGTAGTATTATAGTTTATTTTAGGTTATATTTATAAAACAATTATTTTAAAGAATAGATTACGTGAAATTATATAGTAGGTATAATAAATAACCTCGTGAACGTTAGAGATCATGAAAAAAAAAAGACAAATGTTGTGATAAACACTATTTTGAACACTATTTTTATTTTTTTATATTTTAACTAATTAAAAAATCGTTTAAAAAAGTTCCGTCTTGGACGTCCGTGTGTCTTTATGTGCGGATCCCGTATTGTGGTCACGATAACGAGCGAAATACTTCACTTATCGAGTTGTGTTTTTTTATAGGCTTCAGTATTTCGAGGAATAGAAGCTTATTACTTTTCGCGGTATAATTAGATGTAGTTTAATTATTATCTAAAAATAATCTCAAAGTTATTGTAATGAATGAGATTCTGAGGCTTTTTGGATTTTCCAACTATAACTTATAACTTGTCGGTATCCGAGCTACTTAATGATGTAAAAGTGCGGTGCTAAGTCACTACCTACATCCGCTAAGTAACTTTTTTTATTAATAATTGACCGACCAAGCAGATGGCCCACCCGATAGGCGTCTATAAACAGAGCAACACTTCACAGGGCACGCAAGAAAAATGTCCTCAGGTTGGTCCACCAATAACCACGCCCTTCAGCCTAGAGCACGGCATTGCAACAATGCTGCTTAGCGGCAGACAAACAAGAGGTCGTAGTAGTTCCCCAGAAAAGCTCTCTCACATAAAGCTATTCGTTTTTACTTCTTAAAACTTACGTGGCGTGCAATTGGCGATGTCTTGTCGTGGAGCTTATTGTGACAGCGCTCGTCCGGGGAAGTACTATCGTAATGCTTATTTCTGCCGCTAAGCAGCAATGTTTCAATGCTGTGCTCCGGCCTGAAGCGCGTGGTTGCCGCTGTAATTACAGGCACATGAGGCTTAACACCTACGCCTCAAATTGATGGACACAGGGCAACATGTTGTAGGACGTTCTCCTTGCATGCCCTGTGAACAGTTGATCTGGATATAGGCGATGGTTTTCCACCTACCATAAGGAGGTCCCACAAAAAAAAAGGAGGTATCCTTGGCTTTGGCTTAGCGTTTCAGGTGTCTAAAGCCCTAAATGATACAGCGGATGTGACATAATAAAACTTTAAAGATTAGTTTGCTACCAACTATGAGTTACTACTATATGAGTTATTTCTTTAAAATCCTATTAGAAGGATGCCTTATTTGTTTCAGGAATACACACTCGTTCTTCCATTAGACATCAGCTTAAAACTAAGCATGTCTTTTGGCGTAAGAGGTTGTATGTACGTTTAATTATGACAATTATTTTCCGGAAAAATTACCTGACCGAAATGGAGAGTAACTACTAGTAAAGTAAATAATGAAATATGACTTGAGTACAGCCACCAATTTTTTAACCTAACCTAATTATATAATATTTTTATAACCTAATTATATAATATTTACTGCGCTAGAGACGTGACAAAGTGCATTGACCCTTAGATCCCTTTTGCTGTAGTTAGGGGGGACCGGCCGGTGCATTTGAACGTGTTCTATCCATAACCTAACCTAACTCCAGTTGAGTTGTTCACGTTTAGAAAATAATTATTAAATTCATTTGCTTTCCTGTTACATTACTTCCTTAACATTATCCTGAAACGTTTATTAAATTTGTCTCATCATATTGTGTACTCATGACTGGATCTGCGATAGTAGCCCGAAGATATCCTTGTAGTACTATAGGTTGGAGCATAAGGAAACTGCTACGAATCTGCTCCTAATAGTAGGAGAAATGAGTAGGTGCATGTGAAAGGGGGATTTTAATGCCGTTCTTATAAACTACGTTTACAACTAAGTTCTAGCCAGTACAATAACACCACTTTATTCATATTAAATTCACTTTTACTTTTCCACGCCCTCCATATTTATTACTTCAATAATCTGTCATAGAGTAGACAACAAGAGTATAACCTACATATTTAATTACATATTTAAAGTATCCTAGGCATAAATCACAATGTGTAGCTCTCTTCTCTCTACGTTTTATCTTCGTTCTATCTCATATAACGTAATAAGCCTAAACGTGACGCGTCCTTAAAATATTATTAAATAGAAATGCCGTCTTAACACTTGAAAAAAACGTGTGTGTACTTATGTACACGCGTTAGAAGTTAAACTTCTTTGGCGTAACAAGATAAGAATCTTTTCAAAAATGTTATCTTTCGCCTTATTCTGCGTTTGTAGAAAAAACTACTCTAACAATAGAAAAAGGTATATTGAAAGATTTATTGTAACGCTATATCTAGTAACCGCACTATCGGAAAACTAAGTTTCGGCATTAAAATATGAGGTTTTGACGTGACAACGTCTTATAAATTGGTTTGCCGGGTGACACTTCAAGAAACTGCGTTACGCTCCGCTCACGTTATGCGCTCACAATGAGAGCGAGTGAGAGGCACGCGTCCCTTCCACTCGGGCATGGTTAGCCCGCCTAAGAGCGAGAGAGACAGACATAAAAAGTGAAAGGCACGCGTCCCTTTGTAGTATACGCTGTTTCATTGTACGCAAATGTATTGCAAGTTATTGTATGTATATTTGTATATAAATACGTATGTATGTGTAAAGGTAAAAATAAAATTTTGTTAATATGAAATTCAGTGCGAGATTCTTTGTATAAATTAATGTTTTAAATATAATTCTTTGTATAAATAAATGTTTTAAATTGTTACTATTATTTCATCCTTCTTCCTACTATACGAATGAATATTCACATTAAAATTATTTTACCACTCAAAGTCGTTGTCACGTAAAACTTTCGCCCGTATACCGACTTTACAGGCAACCAATTTTTTTTGTTTGTACAATTGAATCAATTAAATCACCAGAATAAGCCCGCAAACTTTGACAATTCAAAGTGTGCAGTGTCAAACCTTTTATTGAAAAACAAAATTGTTGACTATAGCTAACTTCAGGGTGTCGGTTTTTCGTGACGGTGTGCGCGCGCATCGTAAAAATTTACTCTCATCATTTTTCCCTAACGCGGCAAAAGAAGTATAACTTCAAAAAAGTTTTCCTGTTGTAGCTATCTCACAATGTCACTTTCATAATAGTGTTATTGTACTGTGTAGGTAGTTGCGTATTATTCAATTCCAAACGCTCCAGATTCGGGTCGCAACGTTTTAATATTCTATCGTCCTCATATTGCCTGCTATCGGCATTACAACATAATATTACAATTACAAATTAGGTTTAAAAATATCCTATAACGATATTTTTAAACGGAATTCACAGTTTCGATATTCAACTTTTAAAACCTGCTGCAGTATAAAGCTTGCTTTCACATCATAATCATCATCATATAAACCCATCACCGGCCCTTTACAATGCACGGCTCTCCTCCCAATGAGGGGTTAAGCTTACTTTACTTATGATACTACTACAAATTTTTTGACGACGTTACATAAAGGTTTTAAATTTGACGGGTATGTTTTTTCATGATTTTCTTAACTGTGCCTCGTTTGTCTAGTAGTTAGCATGTTCGACTATATTACACGAGGTCCCGGGTTCGAATCGGGTCAGTAATCGTTAGTTACAATTTTTTATATATTATCTGTTTGTTATCCATGTTCGACTCCAACACTACACCGATTATGATGAAATTTGGTAAATAAAGTTACATGAGCTAGCTGGCTTGGAGATAGGAAAGTTTATTCCAGAAAAGCATCCGGGTAACGTTCTTGGGGATTTAGAAAATAGTATTACCCACGCAAGCGTATCGTGGAGGCGGGCATAGGATACATTTTACCCTGGGATAACTTTTTTTTTTTCTTTACGACAACTTCACATCTAGCCCCAAAGTAAGCGTAGCTTGTATTATGGGTACCCAGATGACTGATCAATATTGAAACCAATCATGTTCATTACACAAAATATATTTTCCAGTTGTGGGAATCGAACCCACAGCTTTGGACTCGGAAAGCCTACTGTTCCTGCGATATTTAAATATATGCGGACTTCGTCACGCGTAACAACTGAATAATAGACTTTACATACACTTTTAAACGTCTGCCTGAAATGTTTCGTTAGGGTTTTAGTGAATAGAATATCATAACTAATTCTGGACTACGGGACTCTAACCGTGATCTTGAATTTTTTCGTTAAATTTTGTTCGCAATATTTCTTTCCTTTTATCGAAAGTAGGTAGTTGTGAGTCGGCAATTATATTACTCAACAATTAATAATTTAAAGGAAAACCACAGACAAATCCATGGTAAAAGTTAATGACAGCATTTGTTGAGTTTTGTAAGTACTTAGGGTTTTAGTGAATAGAATATCATAACTAATTCTGGACTACGGGACTCTAACCGTGATCTTGAATTTTTTCGTTAAATTTTGTTCGCAATATTTCTTTCCTTTTATCGAAAGTAGGTAGTTGTGAGTCGGCAATTATATTACTCAACAATTAATAATTTAAAGGAAAACCACAGACAAATCCATGGTAAAAGTTAATGACAGCATTTGTTGAGTTTTGTAAGTACCTAAGGTTGCCAGATTTACCGGCCAATAGTAGGGTAACGGAGTACGGCCTTAGTAAACAAGAACGAATGAATTAAATGATTTTACTTGTATTATAATTAAGCGGTGAAAGCCTAGTGGTTAGGACTCCGGCTTCATTTTCGGAGGACCAAGTTCGAATGCCAGTACGCATCTTTTTTTAAGTTATGTGCGTTTTAAGTAATTAAAATATCACCGGTGAAGGAAAACATCGTGAGGAAACCTGCATGCCTGCGAGTTCTCCATAATGTTCACAGAGGCCTTTTAGCCCCTCCTCATTGTGGGAGGAGACCCGTGCCTTGTAGTGGGTAATGGGTTGATATCATGATGAAGATCATGATTGCCAAGTACCACTCATCGCCTTTACTGTGCTCTACGTTGTAGGTTCAACATAGATTTATTTATTTATACACTTTATCTGTACACCACAAATAGGAAAAAAAAAACAATGGGCACAACAATAATAAACTTAAAAAGTAGGATACATAACAATAATAAACTCAAAGGGCGGCCTTATCGCTTACTAGCGATCTCTTCCAGGCAACCTTAGGATAAGGAGAACCAATATAGATTATTGCTTGACTAATTAAATGGACGCAATATGAAGGTATATGTTATAAAATTTATAAATAAATAACTAAAATATCAGAAAAAATAATAAGAATGTATAAATATGAACTTGTTTGGTTCGTTCAAACAAAAATAAACATAAAATATCAATTTATCAAAAAAAGAGCTTGCGGTGATTAAATTCAACAAATTCTTTTACTTTTCCTATAATCCCTAGATACTAATATTATAAATGTGAATGTAAGTTTGTTTGTTACGCTTTCACGCGAAAACTACTGAACCGATCTTCATGAAACTTTTTATACATATTCTTGGAGGTATTACAAATAATATACTTTTCATTGAAAAAAAATTACATAAGAAAAAAAAATGAAATAAAATCTCATATATGACTATAGGTGTAGACTATGTAGCAGTACGCTGCCTCCCAAAATTACGCGGGCGAAGCCGCAGTGCACATCTAGTAAGCTTATAAAAAAGCTATATTATAAAATATTAAAACCTTCGATTTCGATGATTAAGACGTGCTTTATTTCAGGTGCGATGAATTATTAGTAAATATTATTCATAATACTTATTTTAAATATTAAATTAATACCTACGGGAGTGGGAAAAAAGAACATAAAAAAAGCATCAGACAGTATTTACCCAGAATATAATCAGCGGTATATTTTGCGGATCCAAAAAAAAAACAAAACGCTCACAAAACACAATAAATGTCTTCGAGTACCCTCCAATAAGTAAATTGTCTATATTTTGAAAAAAAAATAAAAAGATCAATATTGCTACGAAAAGAAGTACGATGGAAAAGTTCGCAAATATAATTTCCGCGACTTCACAGGCTACGATGCGAGAGCGCGAACACGAGTGCGCCTCTATCGAATTCCGAGTCGACTGTTTACTGTTTAGTGTTTACAGCGCTGCTACAAGCCCACTGCAGCTTCTGGGCTGTGGCTATTACATCAGGGCGGTTATTGCTTATTGATATTGATTAGATAAAGAGCCGGAATTATCTTAATCACTTAACTGATAAACGATATCCTAATGGCGAGGACTTGGGACCGCTGACACGCAACTCAAAAAATTCTAGTAAGGGTTAATTTAAATCCCACTAATTTTATAAATGTGAAAGTTTGTACGGATGGATCGATGTTGGTTACTCTTCACGCAAAAATTACTAAACCAATATGACTGGATTTTGGAATAAATATAGATGGTTGAAAATAGTTCGTAGTTAGTATGTTTAACTAAAAAATATGTGGTTTATTGTTGGTGGATGTGGTTAAGCCCGCAGTTTGGAAGTTCACAGGTCAGTCGCTGTAAAATGATACGATAATGTCCCATCTTCGGTCCCGTCCACTCTTATATCGTTAGCTTGTAATTTTCCTCCGATAGGTATAATTGCAATATATGTGGACAATTTACTAAGCTATGAATGGGACAAGCAATTCCAATCCATTGGTTATGATTTCTTGGCCTGATTTATTTGTATTGATGTACAAAATAATCTGTACAACATACAATTAATTGAAATTGATCAGTCTGTCTGTGATTCGAAAGTCTAGTCTTTGGGTCCAGCGGATCCTTGCGACTTGCTTGATATCATCCGTCCAAGTCGTCTACCAACTACGCGTACACGGTACACTAACGCTGTGTTAACCGACAAGGTCGCCATTCCAGCACCTCGGGCCCCAACGTCCATTACTTATATTATTCGAACTATTAATAAATTATGTTGTAATATGTGCCGTCTATAGCCACTTCTACAGATTCCACGAGCTCTAAGCCTTCTTGCAAGCCCCAAAGTAAGTGACTTTGGTAATCAGGTACTGAGTTTTTGACCAAAAATCTGTTACGAGGGTTCGCAGACGCGTTTAATTAAAAAAAAATCGAGTTTCTTGCTCCAATTTTTAAATAGGTACAGAGTCCTTAACAGTTAGGTACTTAGCGGTGCAGAACATGTGCGTTTGGCTTCTCTTTCTCATAGACCCACCTGTTGGGAAACTTTGTTGCTATAAACGATCTATGCATCATTGTAGCAAACGCACTGTTTAAGGAGTTTTATTTTAGTTAACATTATATCAACCCATTAACGGCCCACAACAGGGCACAAGTCTTCTCCAAAGTCTTCTACCAAGAAGGTGTTAAGGCCGTAGTCCACCACGCTGGCCCAGTGCGGATTGGTGGACTTCACAAGCCTTTGAAAACGTTATGGAGAACTCTCACTTATGCAGGTTTCCTCAAAATGTTTTCTTCCCCGTTGAAGCAGGTGATATTTTAATTCCTTAAAACGCACATAACTTAGAAAGTTAGACGTGCTGGGATTCGAACTCGGCCCCCCGATAGTGAAGATGAAGTCCTACCCACTGGGCTATCACCACTTCTTTATATAAGCAGCAAGATAAACCGAGAGGAACTGGTAGTTTAGAATTATCATGTTTGCCTACTTAACGAACAAGCTGCCTTTGTAGTCAGGAGAGGTGGTCGCCGATCACGAGTCACAATAATTGAGGCAATATAGAGCGTGCGTTGAACCGTGAACACCTCGCGAGTTCTGCGAGCCACGGGTCACGGGTAGTTACACCGGCTCCAAAAAAAGGCGGATCATATCAATTATGTCAAAATTTCAACAAATTTATACTTAACTAGCTGTTGCCCGCGACTTCGTCTGCGTTTTATTTCATTTTTTGATCCGGCATTATATATAGTTGTAGTTCTAAAAATATTTCAAGTATTCAGTATAGCTAGCCTTAAATGAGCTTGCTGCTGTCCGCTGAGGCGTTCTGTCCTCAATCTCCAACCATAGTTTGGGCAAAATTAAACACATATTATAACCTCTAGAGTACAAAAATAATTAAGTATTTAAATCGGTTATTTGTCGGAGTTATGGTATAAAATCGTCAAACACTTTCATCCCTTCTCCCAAACGAATCGAGCTTAATGTCGGGATAAAAAGTATCCTATAGTACTTCTAACACTTCCAAAAACATGTGTACAAAGTTTCATGAGGATCGGTTAAGTAGTTTTTGCGTGAAAGCGTAACAAAAAAACTTACATTGACATTTATAATATTAAGTAGGGAAGTAGGGATAAGGATAGGGATGAATACCCGTATGTAAAAAATATTTTTTTATTATCATCATCATATGAACCCATAACCGGCCCACTTGGGCTCGGGAGAAGGGGTTAAGGCTGTAGTCCACCTCACTGGCAAGGCGGATTGGTGGACTCCACACACCTTTGAGAACATTGTGTAGAACTCGCAGGCATGGTGCTTCTTAACTATGTTTTCCTTCACCGTTGAAGCAAGTGATATTTATTGCATATCATGGAATTCCGCAAAGAAACGCCTGCTTCTATCCAATAACTAACAATTGGTTGATGGCCGCCAGAAGCGACGCGGCTATCCAAAGTGTTGCTCGGTGTATAGGCGTTGGTGTTCCACTTAACATTAGATGGGTCATCAGCTTGGCTTGTAGTCAATTATTACTATAAAATATTCAATCAAAGAATCATAACAACACGGAATCCTAAATATCATATAGTCGGTCCGACACTGATTCGCCATAAGAATTGATAACCTTTTTGTAAGTCAATCGATAATGGTTTTATTACAGCAAATATGGGACGTCTTATATTTTCTGTGGTTTTTACTAAAAATGCTTATATTGAGAACTATAGAGCATTGATCCAATGTTGAACTGATTATTATCACATGCAACCATGTCAAACGGTGTAGCGTGCTTTCCGAGGCACGGAGTAACAAAGCAACTTACTCACCGCTGGTGAGTAGGAGCAGAGAATATCTTGACAGAAAAACCCAATACCTAACAGACTTAGGTCTGACTGGGAAAGTTCATATTTACACCCTTAATATAAAACGGCCCGATTTCGATTCTCGGCACGCAGCTCTAACGTTTGAGAGTTTTGTGCATATAACATTTACCTAGGCTTGTTTTGAAGGTAAAGGAAAACATAATTATTTACTTTAAAACTAAACAAAACTACGCGCGAATTTGTAATTATAATATGCGGTAATGTGTAGGTACATTAATAGATAATTCATCTACGTAACATCATGTTTTTACCGAAAGTAAGTGAAACTAGTGGTTTTCCGTAGGTACCTACCGCACAGTGGCTTTGAATGACAAATATTCATGTGGTGACTTAAAAAACCCTGGTGCAGAATGTTATCAGCAGTAGATATTACCTTTTTCCGGAAGCAGTCAGCTGGTTCAGTCGATGTCTTCTTGTGATTGTCACATTTGGCGATCATCTCAATAGTTGTCACAGGCTGAACTTAACAATAATTTATTCAGAGGAACGAAGGTACATTAAGATCTTTAAATTAACGAAGTGCGTTTATGGCGTTACCTAGATTTATAATTAAAACTGTTTCAGTATTGTTCTTTACTCGAATGTATAATTTTGTAACATAGGCTATGCTTTATTTCTGGGGTCAAAGTACCTTTGTCTTAATCCATTTGGCACGGTCAATAGTTACATAGAAAAAAGCGTATAGGTACCTCTTACTAATCGGTATATGTAATAAATAATACATAGTAAATTAATAAGGAAATTTTCAAATCAAATGAAACGGACCTTTGTAAAGCACATTGGCGCAGTGGTGAGCGCTGTGATCTTGAAAGCGGGAGGTTCTCGATTCGCTCCCCAGCAGAGCCAATTCGAGAATTTATAATTACTTAATTGTCTCTGGTCTAGTCTGGTAGCCGTGGTTACCGTTACTGCCCTAACATCGCTCAAAAGCATACCTAACACCTGATTGTTTTTGTCGTTTGCTTGGGGCAAATTTAAGCCAATATTTAAGTACAGCAACCAATTACAATGAGTGTATCTCTGACGGCCCACGGTCGTTGGGGCCCAAGTTGCTGGTGTGGCGAGTTGGCGACCCGGTATACAAAAACGCAGCGTTGGGAGAAGTGGACAGAAGAGTTTCGATCAACGACGCGAGTTGTAGGCGATAGACGACAGCTGGCACAAGACTGTCGTGTGAAGACCTACGGGTATGCCCAGCAGTGGACATCGATTCGAAGGCTAAGTGACATTATGCAAAATTCAAAATTTATTTTTTCAAAATTCAAAATTTATTTATTTCAAGTAGGCCTAATATAAGCACTTTTGAAACGTCAAGTCTGTCTGTTTGTAGTGATTCTACCACCGGTTTGGAAGATTCTACCGAGAAGAAGACGGCAAGAAACTCAGCAGTTGCTCTTTTCCAACATCAACAATTTACATTTTGCATTTTAACATTCATTTTTCTATCTTGTGTGAGCTGAAAGCGGAGCCGGAAGCTTCCAAGCAACCTTGTCATTAAAAAATTCATCAATTGTATAGTAACCTCGCTGTAATAAGTGTGTTTTAACAAATTCTTTAAACTTGTGCATTGGCAGGTCCAAAATCACCTTAGGAATCATATTATAAAAGCGTATACTCAATCCCACAAATGATCCCTGTACCTTACGCAGACGATATGCAGATGACACTAATTTATGACCATTTCTTGTAAGTCGACTATGCACTAAGTGAAAACCATTTTTTTGTAGTAATAATTGCCAAACCGAGCAAATGGCCCAACCGACCGATAGATGATCTATATTCTCCTGTTTCGGTGGTGTTCTATAATGATAGTAGTTATGCCCAATCCGCACTGGGCCAGCTTGACCACCAAGGCCATACGGTCTGAAGCCCCTCCTAATTGTGTGAGGAGACCCGTGCGCTTTGCACGTGTAGTGGCAAATGGAAAACCCTCGCCTGTAAACAGAGAAAAACTGGGAATGCTAGGAACACGTCCTGCAACGCGCCGTCGTACGTTCATAAACCTCAGACGTTGGTGTTAACCCTCATGTATCTGTCATAACATCGGAAACCCCGCCCTTCGGACCAGAAGACTATGGGGATCACAAAATATTCACCGAGGCAAAGTCGCGCGCTACAGTAGGCGCCGAATACATATCCTTAAAGTGTGAAAGACCCCGGGCACGCGCCCGATGCCGATACCTATTCCATAATGCAGCATCTATCTTCCCAACGCCTGGCGCTCTTATCAGTTATCACTATGTGGCGGCTGAACACCGCCTCGCTGCCAATGTCGACAACAACCTCACCGTTTTATAGTAATAATTGACGGAATAAGCAGATTACAGATGAACAGTACGCCTATAAACAGGCCACTTCGCCTTGCTCATCTGCAACTTGCCACCCTGTGTCCAGCAACCTAAGGCGTAGGAATTAAGGCTCACGTGCCTCTTGTTACCGCTACGCTTCTGGGACTAGAACACAGCTACGCTGCTTGCGGTACAAATAAGCATGAAAGCTCAGCTCTCTCTCCTAGCTTAGCTACGAGTATGTTCATATAATATACTAGCTGTTGCCCGCAACTTCATCCGCGTATAAGTCACCCTTAAAAGATAAACAAATATGCTGTGGCGGATTTTTTTAGAAAGGGGAACAACATTATGATACATGTTTTTATCGAAACTTTAACCGTTTATGCAGCGCACGCAGCGGAAGCTCTCAAAGGGAAAAAAAACACCGGATTTTAAAACATTCTTCATTGATGCCATGCTCTTATTGGTCTTAGCGTAATGCTATACAGCCTAAAGCCTTCTTCGATAGATGGAGATCAAACACAGAAATAATTTTTCCAATCGGACCAGTAGTTCCTGGGATCGTCGCGTTCAAGTAAACAAACAAACTCACTTCAGCTTTATATATTAATACCGTTGGTGTGAGAAGTGGTGGAAGGCGCCCGACGTGACGGCCCTGTGGTGGAATGCGCGTGAGCTGCGCGCTGTACTCCACAGTAGGTACTTAGACATTATTATAAATAAATAAATAAATATACTACGACAATACACACATCGCCATCTAGCCCCAAAGTAAGCGTAGCTTGTGTTATGGGTACTGAGATAGCTGATGAATATTTTTTTATGAATATAATACACATAAATACTTATACTACACAGATAAGCACCCAGACACTGAAAAACATTCATGTCCATCACACAAACATTTTCTAGTTGTGGGAATCGAACCCACGACCTTGGACTCAGAAAGCAGGGTCGCTGCCCACTGCGCCACTCGGCCGTCACATTGCAACATTACTTTATTTTTCTAAAATCAATGTAGCCGAAGTTACTCCCTATCACATCAGCTACGTACCGATAAAAGTCCCGTCAAAATCGGTCCAGCCATTTCAGAAATAAGGTGGAACAAACAGACAGATAGACAGACAAAAATTGTAAAAAATGTTATTTTGGTGTATGTACCGTATATATATTCATATAGATGTAACAAAAAAACGGTTATTTCAATATTACAAACAGACACTCCAACTTTATTCTATGTATAGATGAGCTCCAGTGGATCTAGACGTATAGTCAAGTAGGTTAGGGCAATTCTTTAAAACAGCAAGGGCTATTGCTGCAATTATTATTGCTGAAAAGTCTTGGTCCGGCCAGTGCCGACTTTGCCCCTCGTGCAGACTTGGTCCGCAACCGATACTATTAGTAGAGCGGTGAGATAACGATGTGTAGTGTATCCTTTATAGAAATAGAATAGATAGGTAAATTGACAAGGTTGTCGCATTGCACTGTGATGCCGCGGTGGGCGCTGGAGTTTTAATTAGGAGGGCCCGGATTCGATTCCGGGCAGGTACAATTTGAGAATTAATCTGGACTGCGGCCTAACCTAGTTATCACTTTACCGACAATAACCCATTAGTGTTATGGGGTTTAATATAAATGCCATGCTTTCTAACAGGTTATACCATCTAAGACTGCAATATCTTACCTCCAGGTGAGATTGCAGTCAAGGGCTGTGGTGGAATAAAAAAATGTGAGTGTAGAGTCGTATCGATCGCAATGCCGCGATCGATACGACCGTTGTAGGTAAATCTTTGATAACATGACGAGGTCAGTCACTTAGTGAACCGTGGAAGAATGAACAATTATTCTAGAAACACAACAATGCAATGAGTGTTTTGCGCTTCTCGATAGTCGAGCTCCATCATCAATCGCCTAGAAGCATAAATAAAGCTTAAACAAACATAGACAAAGCTTTAAACCAAATTTTGATGTTTCTGGTTAATTTTTTTCTTAGCGAAAAATAATTTAACATCTTAACGCACCGAAATTGATTTAATAATTATAAATGCGTGTGAAGCATTGACAATTAATAAATTTATTTACGTAAATGGCGGTTTCTACATATGAAATACTATTTGCGGTTTAGCAATGAGTGGGTAACTATATTGACTTATTCTAATGTAAGTAAGTGGAAGTAAAACGCTTTTGTAATTAACAATACTAAAGAAAACAATCAGAAAGTTTCCCTCGCAAATGAACGGCAAAGAGAATATAATTAAGATTTAAGGAGGAGATAGAGAAAAATTAAGGCAGATTAGCAGATTATATATATAGATGTAGCAGATTAATTAAAAAAGTTATGAATAGTCAATACTGGGTTTGATCCATCCAAATTCAGAAGTGGGATTTGATCGGTAGACCTACATATTAAGTTTAATATGTCTCTTGATTTATATAATTTTATGACCATGATCCACGTTAATAACTTGAAGTAAATCCCATTTATTTACACTACTCTATGATCGCTTCTAGTATAAGCTACAGTAAAAATATTCTGAGCACAAACGACAGTTCTGCCAATCATTACAGTTAATAGCTCGCGAACAAAACGCAATATCTCGTGAAGCGACACTACAGCGGCCACATAAGGTGCGTCGCCCATTACGATAAAGGAAGCGTGCGATGAGCGCGCGATATGGGCACGGCTGCTATTGTACGCTGAAACTGCGCTGAAACCATGTGCCAAGCGTGTCACCGCGCCTTATGCGGATCCATGTGTATACACTGAATTATTTATCACAAGTACTATAACAATCGCCTACATTTTATCCAACTAAATGTACTGCAATCTCCCCTTCTTGCATTTTCATTTGTCTATTAAGAGCGGACTTTAACGATTTGTGACAAATAAGTGATAAGACGGATAAGTGTTAAGGGACATATAGAAGACATTGTGCCGTTCCACTTAACGTTAGATAGCGGCAAGAAGAAAAAGGAGAACATATTATGCTCTTTGCTTTCAAACTTCTAATTCGTCTACAGCAAGTCCTCCTGGCAAAATAAAAACAGGATCACAGAATTTTGTAATCCAGGTGAATTTTGTAAATTGGAAACTCTAAATCGAGTTCCATTAGGTTAATTTTGCATTGACATTTCGGAAACGATTAACATTTTGGTAACTACTCGAAATTTGCGAGCCTGAATCTTATACTAAGCGTACTGTCATCAACCGAGTTTTTACACATATGCATAAATAATTGTGTTAAGAATAAAACTATTGGATAAAAGCAGGCGTTACTTTGCGAAAATCCATGATATACAATAAACATTAAGCTTTATTTGCTACTAGCTGTGCCCTGCGGTTTTATTCGCGTCTACTACGGATCGCAGCGTACAACATAGTCATGGCGTAAAATCGACAAAAACTTTCATCGTCTATCCCGAACGAGCTCAATTGTTTTGCAGGATGAAAAATATATTCTGTTTGAGCACATGCGCATTTAAAACTGCGTAAATAATACTCAACTTTAGGCAGTGTACCGCGTGCGTGCACAATGAGTGATGAGTGGCGCCTGCGCAGGTTGGCGAGCGGCGTGTCGTACGCATGTTTATGACATTATTATAATTAACGTTGGCACTTTGTATGTGGCGCTGGCAGCCGGGAGGCACCGACAATGTACTTTATACCACTTGTAGTGACATCAAGATGATGATTGAATTATTTGATTACTTTAGAAGTAGTTCGATTGATTAGTTAAGCTTTTTGTGAAAGAGCTCGTCTGAGAAAGTACTACCCATGCTTATTACTGACGCCAAGTAGCTCTGCTGTGATCCGGTTTAAAGGATGTGGTGGTGCAATTACAGGAACATGAGACTTCACAGCTATGCTTCAGGTTGATGATGATGATGATGATGATGAAGTATTTCGGTAAGTATACAAGGCAGCCAAATTATCCACCTTCAACAATTCCTCCTTTATTTTTCTTCTTGTGGAGAATGATGAGCAGGATTTTGAAAATATTAAGCAATAAATGGGAAAATTTCATTATGGAGCACCGGGTTGGTACAGACTCATGCACCAAGTGCTCAGTAGAAGTGGGTACTTACCTTAATTAGGAGATATGTTTGATCAATTTTAATTTATAAATTGTTAATATGATAATTGTTAAAAGCTATGGAATTTTATCCGAAATAAACTCTATTAGTTTATTGCTAAAAATACGAAGGTAGGTATTTTAATTTAATTTTAATTAGTATATTTAATGAAAGTTTATTTAATAAATGGGAAAAATTAGTTTATTTAATAAATGGGAGAAGTATTCGCCTATCGTGTTGATATGTACGCGATAAATTTTAAATCAGCTTCGCCGGTGCGAAGTTGCCATTTCTTCAGGTCCTTTGGTCAATTTTCCGAGCATAGGGCCCTGCCCATTACCACTTGTAAGGCAACTGCTACGCCATAGAGATCGCTAGAGAGGCTTACAGTAGTGTCGCGGCGCTTCAGCCGCGACACTACTGTAAGCCTGTCTCTAAAAAACGTAGTATAATCAATACAAATAAAAATAAACAATTAACATGAACACCCTACGTTATCGTAGATTCCTCTTTAACGTAGCTGGTTATTGCATTCACAAATATGTCGCTTCCCACTACGTAGTATTGTAACTAAACATGCAAGCATCGGTTCAAGGTGGCAGTTAAAGTTCAGTTCATTTGTTCGGTGTAATGGATCGTTCAAGATCAAGTTGAAGGCTCAAGGCAAGTGAAATGGCGGCATACACGAATGTGGGGTCATTACAACATATTGTACGAGTATTTTTACTGATAATATGAAGTATTTGTTGCCCCCGACTTCATCGGAATTGACTATCTCTCTGAGGTCAGGAGCGTTGTGGTCATATGGGAATTTATAATTTCTGAATTTCTCTTTTCGGTTCTGCTTGGAGGCTTCGGCCTTGGCTAGTTACCACTTTACCGAAAAAGATGTGACTCAGCGTTCCGGTACTATACCACGTAAAACTAATGTTCTCGCTGATTTAAAAACATGTGTTGACTAGCCTCGGCTTAACAATTTTGCATGTAGAAAGATAGCTTAGATGGCATCTTGGATCCTCTTTGCTCGCGAGAAAACGTACTAGCCAGTTAAGCGCACAGTGGGTACAGTAACTCAAAACTTCTCCTATTCCCAGTTGCCGTGCTTTGGCAGGTGGGCAAGTTAGTTTAATCCTTTGTCAGTGGATATAATCGCGGGTTACAAAAAGTTACTGTATCGGTAAGTGGCAAGTTATATCAAACTAGCCCCCGCCGAGTTCGAATTGGGATTTTTCTTTTACAATCTTAAGGTCGTCACAAATATCTGAAAAACGATGATCTATCTGAAAGCTGAACGTCCATTGACCTACATCTGTTTGAATCGATCCAGGTCATTGGTTACGCACGTTATCTTCGAATTTAGATATTCGCGCTTAAGCTGTGTATTCACTTGGATGTTTATATATACATAAAAATACATGTGCATGCCATGACGGGGCTTTATGTTCATATGCCTATCTACTCAATAATGTGTACAGTGTTGTGTGATATAAAATATGAAATCAATAAATAAATGAATTGAATACTATAAATGTAAAAAGCTATAACAGAATAGATAATAGGAAATAATAAATGGATACTAATACTATGTTATATAATATTAAATAATCGTCTTATTTCAATTCATTTTCATGACATAATAATTTTTAACATAATTTTATGACAAAACAATTGGCTGAGCAATTATTTAATTTTAAAATAGATTTATTAACCTGACGATCTTTAATAGTAACTAATTATTCTGACACCTAATATATATTTCTACTAACACTAATTAGAATCCTGATATCGTGTATTTGTAATAGTTATAAGGGTCAAACTGTTTGTTATTGCAATGCCCTGACAGGGCTTCATGACTATGTGAAGGCATGGATGCAAAATAATTAAATAAATAAAATTAGTAAAAAAAAGTTGGGTTGTGTTGCGTGTTCTAGACAAAGACATAATTAAATATAGATAAAACTAAGAAGAAAAACCTCACCTAATTACAAAACTTTATCCAAATCTTTCGAGCCGTTTTCATGATAAGTGCACGAAGTATATCATGTAAGTAGGTGAATAACAAACAAGTGGGTGAACAAGGTATCAACTTAATTATCTTCATAATACATATTAAAAATACATAAATCAAATGGTTTCAAAGATCTCTTTACAATGTTGGCTGCGGTAAGGATAGTAAAACATTTTTAGATCTGTCAATTTAAAACCTACAGATTTATGTAGAATAGAATCGGTAGCGTTTAATATGTGCAAATATCTACTCGGCAAGTCTGCGTTTGCGCAGCTCTGTTACATCGCTAGTGGCCACGCTCCCTAATGGTACGCAATTTTGAGTGGTGATCTTATTTATTTGCGAATTGGTATTTTCTTATTTTATGTGTGAGTTATTGCGCTATTTTAATGATGCTGGCTAAGTCCATTCTTGTTTTGGATCTATCCGGGTATTTTTATAATTTTTTATTAGTGTTTTTACCTACACTTGGATGAATTATCAATTTACAGTCTACAGTGCTACAGTCGCTATAAAACTGATGTGAAAGGCATATACTAATTTTCGGCAGCGACGGTAGGAGAGCTGTAGCTTAATTGGTGAAAGCGCTCAGACTCCGATTGCCCGAGAGTCGCAGGTTCAAATCCTGTCGGTTCCGAAATTTTTTATATGCATTTTAAATTTATAAAATTATCCAGGTATTCGGTACCTATTTATGCAGTCATGATATTTGTTTTATGGGAAGCTTTAGCCGTGGCTAGTTTGGCCATACCTTTTTGTTCTCGCTCTTGCTGTCGTAATCCTTTTGTAGGTCGTAGGTTGCCTGGCAGAGATCGCTTTTAAGCGATAAGGCCGCCTTTTGTATTCTACTCCAGTCTTAGTGTTTCTCTCTATTCGTCCTTTATTTTCTTAACTGTGTAGTGGTGTACAAATAAAGAGTTTAAATAAATAAATAAAACTGACATCTTTGTCAGTGTGATCAAACTAGCCACGTGCCGCTAAGCTATTTAACTTTCTGGTATGATGTTGCGTACAAATCCAGTAGGGGTATAGGTAATATACCTGATATACCCCTAACCGTTAGTCTGTTACCAGAACGTGTGATTGCAGTCTTGGGCTAACTTGTAGTGGGATTTAAAAAAATTAAAAAAGCGTTAGCAGTGGGGATTTTAATAGTTGGTATAATCAAATAAAGACCAAATATTTAACTTAATGAATTAGTTAGGTTATGAGAAACAAGTGGTTTTGTGGGGCTTGCATCCTTGCACCCATTAAAGACATGGGGTTCCTCAATAAATAGGCGAGAGTACGGGCTACACTTGCATATTCATCACACTTTCTCCAGGTTTTCAGCCACCAATAGCCGTATATTAAGTTTTTTTTATTCCACTACAAGTTAGACCTTGATTGCAATCTCACCTGGTGGTAAGTGACATCTACGGTGGTAGCGGGCTAACCTGTTCTCTTTCTGTCACGTCTTTTTAAAGTTATAAATGCTTACTATCCAAGGTATAGCGTTTTATCCTGAAATCCTCCGAAGGGAATGCAATAGGTCATGGAAAAATTTCAACGTTTTATGTTAGGGATTTTTAGATTGACAGCATGCCGAATTTTAAAAGCAATCTATCCCTAAGGAGGTAAAATAGGAAAGACGTACGAAAGTCCTATTTATCTAAGTTAGGGACAATCTCACGGGAAATCAGAAATCGTACGCGGACGTAGGTCGTGTTTGTTTCCTCATTGCGCGATGGACTATAAAACCTTCTAATCGTTTATTGTTTGACCGTTGCTGACCGATGTCATTAAAAATTATGCATTATCCTATTGTCACATCAGGCAGCCATACAAAACTTATACGAGAGCCGCAATACCAAAAATAATTGTATTGACGACCGAGAGCAGCAGCCTAGGAATAAGGGAATTCGATCGCCAAACTTGTTAGTCAGCGGCCGAGCAGTATCAGCAAAATGAACTCGTTGCTGCACGCTGCCGCCATTATTCTGACTGTGATGCTGTTCCTTTTACAACCTCGATGTCCGCTCGCCGCCGTCTGTTACGTACGTACAGTAACCTAAGAATACAGATTGTTTTGTACTCTGTGGTACGTACCATAGAGGTCTTATTAAAAAGGCAATAGAACTTAGCACTATTAGCTAAGGCGATGTAGCTTGAAAATTACAATTAAGTCGCTAACTGTAACATGTTTTTTTTAATTCGACTGCTCTGAGTCTCGTTCGCTACGACCAGGTGATATAACATTTCTATTGTATTGTTGTTAACATTTCTATGGTGCGTACCTACTTCCGATTCCATAATAGAAAAATACGGGGTTTAGCTGTGTCGTTGACACTGGCCTTGTGTTTTACGACTTGTAAACGGTATATATAGCAAGAGTACGACTTATGCCGACGTACTTGCAGGTGGAAATAAAAAAATATTGAAAGTACGCCAGCTAGCTTGTGTTATTGGTACTAGCATAAATAAATACTTATAATTTACAAATAAACACCCAGATACTGAAAAACATTAATGTTCAACACACACACATTTTCCATTTGTGGGAATCGAACCCACAGCCGTGGACTCAGAAAGCAGGGTCGCTGCCCACTACGCCAATCAATGAGGCAGATTGCATGCAAATTCCTCCGCATCAGATATAACATACATTTGCAATAAATGGCCGACCGAGCTGTAATACATTGCCCCGTGTACCTTAGAAATAAGGCTATCAATTTGTTTTTGCACGAGACACGATTGGCAGTCACGCTGCACACGATGCGACGCGCAGTTAATGCTCAGGTGAAGGAGTAGCTAGTGCGTTTTGCGTTGACGTAGGCGGCTCAGGTATCGTGGATCGTGTAGTGCAACGTCAGCTAGTTTGTATGTTTCTTACAGCCGTCGCAAAAACTTAATAATAGCGCTCCGACGACATATCAAAACTTCGTTTACACTACTGACTATTTTACAACAAAAATGAACCACAATACCACTACTCTCTTAGAATATGTAAATTCGAATTCAAATAAGTATTTCTTCATTCAAATAGGCCCATACGGCCCATACGTAGCACTTTTTGATTTTAACGTTACACAAAAAAGGTGTAAATGGTAGTGAGATGATAGCGATAAGTGATAACTACACTAAACTTAAAAGCTAGCTAGCTTTACAAAGAGGGTTCAAAATGCGCTCTCTAAGAAGCCCCCAAAAAACTTAGCGGGGTTTTCTTTTCCTTATCACCGTCTCACATTGTAAACTGTTTAAAAAGCAAACATTCACACCCAAGCTTTTCTATCATTTAGGTTATCCTTTTACACTATGCTTATATGACTTTAGCTTTTAAAAGTTACTAGTTTTGTACCTACTATTCATTTTCCGTATATTTTTGTTTCAGAAAAAACTCAATATAAGCCAGCACTGGTTTCAATCAGACAACGTGAAGGAAATAGATTCCATGGACTGCGCCCGCAAGGCCTACCACAGTGCTCCCAAGTACAAGAAAGACCCCCCTATTCACATCGACAGCGAGCTCGTAGGGCAAGAACCGCGGGACTGAAATGAAACTACTAAAACCCCTTGATTATTTAGTAACTAATGAAATAGCGATTGCTTTAAAATAAATCTCGAAGAAAGTTCAATAAAAATAGTTAATTATCTACTTTCATGTTTTATTTTCATCGTTATGTCACTTACACCCGTCGGCACGACATAGGACATAGTGCTTGTATTCTCATTGGAAAGAGGGTCGATTTTTCTGAAAAGTTAAGGTACAGGTAATAGCCTAATGTTTCATTCGTGGGGTCGGGCACTGAGTTAGATCTCTTACAGCCCGCGCCTTTAAAGCAAGTGAATTCATTAGGACTTTTATTACCGGTGGAGAAGATCACCAAACTGAAAGCAAATACTAATGCTATAACTGCGGCTAGGAGGACCGCGCTCTGAGGAGCCTTTCTTTCTTTTTCTCCAAGAGTTTTAGATTTACATAACGCTTTTTTTGAAATATTGTAACATTTTCAAAACAAAACATAACATCAACCAGTAACATATTAAATCAAATTTAATTAACCCATATCTTTCTTGGTTTTCCTCTAATATTCACCTTGACGTTATCCTGTTATTTTTATTTAATGCTATAATTTATTTTATTTTATTTAATCATAATTAAATTATTGAAATTAGTACTAATGTAAGAAAAGAAAATATTTATTACAAGAACTAAGGCAGTAATAAATATTACATGAATATATTTCAACAAGTCACATAAAATGCTTCTCTATCGAGTGGGCGAGTTGAAGTGGCGGCGCCTCCTGGCCGGCACCATGAGGTACCTGCTGTTCTTCTTGTAGTACGGACACGCGGGCTCGTCGCAGCCCAGCACGTCCGCCTCGTGGATACCGCCATGGCCTTTCAATAATCATTTAATTCTAAGTCAGCCTATTATAAGTCCAATAGATGCAAATAATAAAAAATAAAAATTATGTAGACATCACATAATAAATATACTTTATTTTTTATCATTGTGTTTTTGGTTATTTTAATTTTAAATTACTAATTCTAAATTACTAATAATATGTTCTCCAATCGTTAGAATTGTAAAAAAAATATTGCAAATCATTGCAACGTCGCATAATGAAAAAGAATATTTTAAAGGTCTGGGTTGGATTAGACGCTGCTGGCACCATTTCATGAATAGGGTCTTTTCGCCTTTTCGCGTCCGACGCCCAATTCGCGTCCAAACGACGGTACACTGTTATACAACAGTGAAAAATAACAATACCGACACACCAATCTAAACAAGAGCGCTTCTATTGATGTTCGGACCTATGACAGGTACTCACAAGTCACACACAAACAAAAGATCTGTGCGTGCAACCCAAATTTAATGAAAAATAAACTAATCTTGCGTGTGCAACCAACAAGTGCTGACGCGCGAATGTGTTGTAAAAAAAATAGTGAGCAGCTGTACTTTTCACGGTAAGTATTTAAGGTGTTTATGTGAAATTTAGAATACTTTGTTATCCCTAGACCTTAATTGTGAACCACACTATAGGAATAACGATGTTTGTGCTTATATTTTTCTACTGACAGTTTTATATAAGGTGGAAGCGAACTAGTACATAAAATTTATAAAAAAAACCACTTTGCGTCCGCTGTGGACGCAGATTACTCTAACTATTTCTCAGTAAGATGTTTAATTAAATACGATAACATGGGAAAAACAATATAAACTTCCTATCAATTTTAACAACATTAACATGCATAATATGATGGCCGATTTGCGTCCTTATTATTAGAAATATAAAAAAAGATAATGAATGTCAAAAATCAGACTTGGACTCACAGTTTTCCTACATAAGAAACCCTATAACATTTTGCGTCCATCTTTTTATCACACGAAAATAATAGAGTAAAATTTATATAATTTTATTTAAATATACTCTTTATAACCTAAAAATATAATAATTGTTATTATACGAAAATTATTTTATATATTTGCCAATATTTGAATTTTGTTCCATTTTTAGGGTTCCTTACCCAAAGGGTAAAAACAGGAACCCAGTACTAAGACTTCGCTGTTCGTCTGTCACCAGGCTGTAGCTCATTAATCGTGATAGTAAGACAGTTGAAATTTTCATGAATGATGTATTTCTATTGCCGCTATAACAATAAATATTAAAAAATAAAATAAAACACGGAACGCGCGAGTCCGATTCGCACTTGGCCAATTTTAAGGGCTTTGTACCGAAATGGTAAAATAGAATCGTATAAAGCCATCGACATGAGTTAGTTGGAGGAGAAAAAAAAATATCCTGAAGTGCAATTTATGTTAACTTTTATGATATCAGCAATAATTAGGTATTAAATAAATGTTTTGATTAAAATCACAAGCTTCCCTTTTTATTTCCTATTTCCCTTCCTAATTATTTCTAAACAGGTGTACTCCAATTGGTCCACAGGCGGGCGCAATCTGGATTTTGTGGACGCAAAATGGGAAAATCGCCTGTTTCAGCTATTTGTACCTGTGTAGAATAAAACATCAGATGCGTTGTCCAAAACTGTGCATTAAACTTGACAAGACTATATAGGGACTACATTACAACCATATTTGATTAAAAACTATCGCACGGACATTTTTTTTTTCACGTTCAAACCTAACAACTCCACTAAGTGGACGCAAACAGGCGAAATGACCCTACACTAATAATAGTACCAACTTCGGGTCTCTGCGCAGTAGGTATGATTGTAATAGGATGGACTGAAACCGGTGTGGCTTAATTCGTTTTATTTGTTTAAAAATATCCGACCTTGTCTCTGCAACAACTCGTCTCCCAGAATAAGCCTTCGTGCACAAGCAAGCAAGCAAGGCCCGCAAACAGCAACAACACAAATTGCTGCTAAAAACTCAAGCATAAGCATTACAGTCTCATTCCAAAACATTTTTACCAACACTTGGTTCAATTAGGTAATATTTCCATGCCTAATACCTACTATAGGTACCTATTTGAGTTGCAGCCTTTAGTAGAATCAATTTTATTGAAATAAACTAAAATAGGTTTAATTTTATACATAATATACAGATTCAGCAAATAATATTTTTTAGCAAATAATAATTATAATATAAATGTTTAGAAGCTGTTAAAAAATATTTTAAATAGTTTTGCACCAAAATGTCATCTTTACGTTTGCTGCGACAAATGAAATGACAGTAATTGATGACAGGCAAAGAACAAAAAAACGTAGGGTTTGCCACTTAGGTTTGCTCAGTATTGCATGTTCGAATATTTATTGGGCGTCCCAAATATTAGGGACTACAATATATTTGTTTGGATTTCTTTTATATCTTAATAACATAATATGTATTTACGACGTCCTTCCTCCTAATAATCCCCGTCCATTTAATGTCCTAAGTTTTCTTATGCTAGTTTTTAGTCGTTATGTAAAATTTGTATGTAAATATATTCAATCTAACAAAATTAAGCTTTAAATATATCCTATTATGATTTATAATAAAAAAAATCTTTGAATTATAACTCTAACAATTATTTATAGTAACTACGAACCATAGGTGACGCCCGTGGCTCAAAGAGAACACGCATTTTTAGAAACAAAGATAAAAACATAGAATAAGCGTTATATAGCGGGTTCGAAAATGTTACTAAAAATGCTAGTGCTAATCTTTCAAAAAGGTCGGTTTATAAAATCCTAGGTATGTATGGAAGTTGTATGCAAGCAATTCAAAAAGTTTTAACTGGTGCTAATGGTAACTGTCCTTTTTTTTTACAAAATGCAAATCTGGTTTGTTTTGAGACATTTGTACCACTTTCGACAATCGACACTTAACTCTATTAAATAGATTTTGAGTTATTAAGGCGGAAAAAGAAGCTCTAAATGGTACGTAATAATAAGGGTTGCTTCGTCGCCAGAACCTTTCTTATGGCTTGACACGCTACGGCGTGTCTTGATCCTCTTTGGTTTTCATCTAAAATCTCCCTACATTGTGTAATTAAGTATGTGGTTCTTCTTCTTCTTCTTTTGATTTATGGCTTTTCGTAAAGTATGTGGTTGCAACTGTCAATTAGCTTGTGACGTTGGGTAAATGTCAGTGTCAAATTGACAAAAACATTTCACTATTGACATTTAAACATGTGACGCCGACGATATGTTTTGGTATTTTTAATAAAATAAATTAGGTTTAATGAATTAAAAAATACTACTTACCAATCAGTTAAGAATCTCACGTGTGGTTTGTACATTAGTATAAATCACTAAGTTTAAAGTAAGACGTTATGTACCTAATGTAGAATAGGATTGCATTTATATAGGTTTTGTGCGTTTTTACAACTAATTATCAATCAGTATTTTAACTAAGATCTATTTTATAATTAAATAACTATAATATCAATACAATGCGGTCAAAGATAGTAATCGGGTAAGTCCAATTTTCTATACTAAGACTCATTATCGTCACCATTTTCCGTTACTTTCATAATAGAGGGTTGAGAACCACCATACATAGAACGGTGGATTTTATAAGTAGCGGTTTATCTTAGTATTATCATTTCCATTCACAGCTTAGCTGGTTTGTTAAATGGGAGAGAAGAGCTAACCAGCACTCAATATGAAATTAGAAAGCTTGCAATTTTTGTTTTTGAGTATTAAAACTAACTTGTGAGTTGGACATAATTCACCATGTTTTAAAATTCAAATTTATCTAACCTGTATTCCAGTTGAACCTTAGTTAATTAAAATTAACAATATGTTGTACATAATTTACAACTTGGGCCATTTGATCAGTTTTACTTTAATTTGTTACTCAAAACCAACTTTATAGTGTGTAGTTCTGACAGTTCGACTATTGGGAAAGGAAAATAGCTACCACCTTTATGCTTACTAGACCTGTATCAGTTTAGAAATTATAGACCCTGGACTCCTTTCCTAATAATAAGGACACTGAATATGCATTCGTGGAATGTTACTTGATATGATATTTTGTTCTTGACATAATTTGCTATCTCATTAGTTATGCAAAATCAAAGCAGATAATTATATGGAAATTTATCATGCATTGTGCCTACTGTAAAGTTAAATAGTTTTGCGATGTAGCTATACAATGAATAGTTTAGTAGATCCCAGCTATTCATACATAATCTACTTCCAATAATAGAGAAGGCCAGTTCTTGGAAGCTAGAAGACTAGCTATGATTATCATCAGGCACCAGCCACCTCACACAGAACATAGGGGGTTATAAAGCATACACAAGTGCTATGTTGCCTGAATTGTGCTACAATTTTGCAATGAAAAGATTTCAATGTTGACAACTCGCCATAAGCAATAGCAACTCTGAGCCAGTAATAGAATGTAATGAAATATTATATTTCAGGTTAGTTTTACTGCTGTGTGTGTTTGCGGTTTTTGCCTTGGGACAGATCTACCACCAGCTTGTGGCTGCCTATGAAGAGGTTGGCACACTATCGGATTCTGAGTACTCATGGTAAGTATATGTGTTTTCCGCTCAAAAGACCCAGTTACATTATCAGCAACCTCTCCTGTTAGTTTATTTAACTAAAACTAACTAGAACTGTGCATATCATTTATGGTAAAAAAAAAAATCCCTTTCAGTAGTATATGTAAAGAGTACCTAGTACAAACTGGTTTCTGAACTCGTTACTTATGTAGGATCTATTAACTATAATTTTTTGTTTCAGGTGTTTCAGATTATTGTTAAATCTTATTGGATACTCCACAGTGCTATTGCCCTGCTATGTTTTGTATAAGTATTTGGAGAGGACTAAATATTTTGACAAGATTAGTAAGTAACTACTTATTTATAAAACTTTTTAGGAATTCAAAATATATGTGTTGTTTAGATTTTATATTAACAATAATTATACATATTTTGGTTAAATTCAAAATATGATTTGAAATGTATATTTTTTTATAACAAAAAAATTGAAGATTTTTCTGGACAAACATATTTTATAATGAAATTGACCAAAAAATAGGATGTGCATTTCATTCTTGATTAAAGGTAACTTTTTTATTAATTGTTTAAACTGCTACAAGCTAGCCCTTCACTGCAATCTCAACTGGATGATGCAGTCTAAGTTTGTAGCACACATCCCCGGTACAATGTGGTTTTGCATGTGACAGTGCACCGAGAAGCTAAATCTGATTTTTCAGCACTGGGAGAAATAACCTTGAATTCCCAAAATGGCCCTGCCAATAACTAAATCTGGGACCTGCAACTTAAAACTACAGCGCTCACCACTGCGCCAGGCTGTTCATCAAAGCCTAAGTTATAACAATCGGGAGCATAAAGCTTTTGTGTTTTCCAAGACAAAACATGTCAATAGATGTAGGAGCTCCTGTGCTTTGGTATTTCTGATAAGAAAACTTGATAAGGAAAAAACCCCACAAAATAAATCGTTGGAAAAATTATCTTGTCGCTTCTCATGCTGTGATACAAAACAAGTATTTGACTGATAACTAGTACTTTGAGTGAGAACAAGTTACTGGTACTTGTTTTTATCTTCTTGATCATCCATTATCCATAAACATCAATCATTATATTAAATTATCTGCAATGTATGTTTTTACATTGTTATCTTTTGACTAATAATAATGTAAGAAGGAATGTCAAAACACAGCAGCAGAATGTTAAGAAAATAAAGGTTTTTGCAGCTATTTTGCCGACAAATTTAATGCATATCCGGATATTGCATTTGATTATGTTGTTGATACACAAAAGCTTAATAAAGTCTCTTTTTTCAGTGAAATATTTTAATAATGTTATTACATGTTATTTTAACTTATGCAGTCTATTTTGATCTGAGGAGGAGCTGAGTAGCTTAGAGCTAAACAATAAGGCTCAAAAAGTGTAAGCAAAGGACAGATCCCTGAAAAACTCAGACATTAAGAGATATCAGACCATTTACCACAACCAATTTAGATGGTGATTTGTTTTCCCTCAAGTGAATTTAATTCTTTCAATATACTTTCCTTATCTTGAAAACCATTATTGTTATTTAGCGTAACAATTGATAGAAAATATATTGTTCACGGTTACTATAATTTGTTGCACGTAAAGCATGTTTTATTTACTTACAACTTTATTCACTCACGTTACTATAGAGTCTTATTTATTATATTACACAATGAGCAAATATTGTTATTCATGGAACTTTGCATTCTGGATTCACTGACTGTTTAGATCTGTCTCAAAGCAATGTTTGTATATCTCTCTCTCTCCTATAAGAAAGAAAGAAAGAAAGAAGATACATTTATTCATGGCGGCTGACTGGCGCAGTGGGTAGCGACCCTGCTTTCGGAGTCCAAGGCTGTGGCTTCGATTCCCACAACTGGAAAATGTTTGTCTGATGTACATGAATGTTTTCCTGTGTCATTATATAGTGTGTACATTTTACGTATTAATGTATAATTTTCAAAAAAATATTGATCAACCATCATAGTACCCATAACACAAGCTTCGCTTACTTTGGGGCTAAAAGGCGATGTGTGGATTGTCGTAATATATTTATTATTTGTTAATATTATTTATGCCACAAAATTTTAGAAATAAAAAATATTACTCACTTCAACGGTAAAGGAAAACATCGCGAATCGTAATGGGTTTATGATGGTGGAGTGTTCCAAACAGTACATCTTATACTAATATAGAAACATCATGTCTGTCTGTAACACCAGCCAGAACACCGCCCAGCATATGCCAAGCACTATCGCGCATAAGATATACGATGCTGATTTGATGATAGAGGACGACTTTTGTGAAACATAAATTTTGACGTCACCTCAATACCGAGTATTCTTAGTATGATTTGCTCTTAATACTTGAACATCGGAGTAAAATGCGTTTTATTTACGTAGGATTAAATACCAAATTTGCCTAAAATTTACTGAGCTGGGGCTTTTGACAGAGCGTTTGTTGATTAAAAATAGATTGTAGATTTGCGACTCTAAAACATGTGGTATTGGGTTGATTTGACTTTGTCAATACAGAGTTTGATATGTGAAAACGACTCGTCAAATCTTGTACGAAGGCTATTGGTCTTTCCAGCAAACCAGACGTGGGTCTCGCGCACGCTGTTCGCGTGTTTCCACGAGCAGGAGCGCTTGCCGGAGTCCGTCAAGCCGGCGAAGGGGGAGGAGAGCCCGCAGCGGGAAGGCCTCGAGCTGGCTTTCTGCTTTACCGGGCTCATGGGCGCCTACCTGGTGTGGGGATTGCTGCAAGAGAAGATCATGACACAGGTCTGATTGATAAATATTAAATGCGAGGGCCAATAAAGCCGAGATGGATTCACTTATCTTAGTCGACACTTAACTCTTTAGTGTAGGTATAATCTTATAATTGCCCTAAAATTAAAATTTCTTCAAAGATATCATGATTCAATTTTCAGTATTGATTAAAGAACATTACGGAGGGTGGTTTCAAGCTTCCTATACAAACATTACAGAACTTGTAAAGTGTGTCAGAAGTACGATTATATTTTTTCGTAATGTTTGTTTTTTCTATATTATACATTAAACTAACCTATTGTTACAAAATAAAATCTAAAACGTCTTCGATACCACCGCAGCGAGGCATAGTACCTAAGATGTTGTAAATTGAAAATTGTATCGTCGAGCTATTACATTATTATTTTCGATTTATTTTCGGTTTATAAAGAAGTGTTTATTATCAAGAATTAAATTTTTAATTGGTCACCAACACGACTACAAGCCAACGTTAGGTGTATCTATATACATATCCGCGCGGCATGTGGGAAGCGGGGACGCCGGTCGAAGTGGTCACCGTGTGAAGTTGTGCGCAGAACTACGAGATGGCGGACGGCTCGCTGGTGCGGTTCCACGACTCGCAGTTCCTGGTGTTCATCAACCGGCTGCTGGGCTTCGCCATCGCGCTGGCGCGGCTGCTGTGCAGCGGCCAGCGCGTGCTGGCGGCGCCGCTCTACAAGTTCTCCTACTGCTCGCTCACCAACATCGTCAGCGCCTGGTGCCAGTACGAGGCCCTGAAGTACGTCAGCTTTCCCACGCAGGTAACCGAGCCCGCGCCGCCGCTACCCACTGCGTCTGCTGCGTTTTAATAACTTGAAAAAAATAACCTAGACCGCCACCATGTTTTATTAACAAACTATTTTATACGCGGCCGTGCGGTTTGCGACAGTTTTCTTGCTTTCAGCATTTCTATACCCGTCGCGTCGTAACGATAAGTCCAATTGGTATAATATAAAAAGGAATTTGCAGGTACATAAGTAATCTTAATTACAATACTATTTATTTGGATAAGGATTAATATGACGAAAAAATTAATGGTTGTAGATAATACTAATTACTTACATGGTAGGTACTAGGTAGGTACATTATTTATAGGTGACATCAATTATTTAAGCGGCGTCCGCCAGTAAAGCCAAGTCGAAATGTCGTAGTGTGTGGTGTGGTGTGTCCTTCTAACATCCTCTGTACTATTACGATCTTCAGCGTGCCCAGCGTGGTGATTATCCAACCGCCTGCTGGAGGAGGCTTTTAGCAAAGCAGGGGAATGTTAAGGCTGTTGATGTAGGAATTCTTGTATTGGACTGAAGGCCACGTTGGCCTACCCAGCGACGGTAGTGTAACTCGGGCCGCAGGTGCTGTCGAAGTCGTGCAAGGTGATCCCGGTGATGCTGATGGGCAAGCTGATCTCGCGCAACAAGTACGAGCCCTACGAGTACGGCACGGCGCTGCTCATCTCCGTGGGCATGATGCTGTTCATGTTCGGCAGCCACGACCAGCCGGCCGGTACGCATGCGCTAAAAAAATATAGAATGGAAGACCAAGGTATTCAGATATTCACTTCAATACTGACAATGTTCAGGATGGCACTTTTGGATCTTTCATTAATTAACAGTATTATTGATGCTAAATACCTAGTTTCTTAGCAGTAATTATTTATTCTCATGACAATTATTCTTTCTTACTATTAAAGTTTTAATTTTATAAAAGATATCATTAAAGCCCACCAACCTGCATAAGAGCAGTGTTGTGGGTCTGTACTCTATAACCCTGTCTCCCCAAGGAGTAAAATAAAACAACTGGATCAACTCTAATACTGTATATTAAGCTTCTCTATAGTTCATATTACTTGTTACCTTTAAATTACTCTACTACCAGTTCGGAATGCTGTCTTCGGCAGAGAAGACCCCTGGCAAGAAACTCTACCGTAGCTCTTTTATTCAATCAATCAAAACAAGACTTATAAACACAATTACAACATTGTCATATGTAATAACGCTAGGCCCTTTGATACAAGACATATTTTAAGACCGGTCTAACATAAGTACTATTATCACTTATAACATCAGGACTTTTGGAACAAGTTGTTTGTATAGAGCAACGTCTGTTACATAAACTGTTTGTATTAATTAATGCTAGGGCTCCATATATGATACCTAAATAACCCAAAGGATGAGATATACTTATCTTATGCAACATCAGGTATAACCATAGTACCAACAACTTTTAACAACTCCATCACCAGTACATACGACTCTTGTTTCGCTACGACAATATTTCGTCAAGTATATCGTTTCCTTTATAAATCATCTGTTCCCAATTTGTAACGTTCCAACCACAATACTTTACTTAATCTCCTTTTCTCAATTCATTAATTTAAATCTGTCCTCACTTTTTTTCCCGCCAATCGATCGCGTCAAACTCGCGTCACCCGCCATAGATCCTTTACTTTTTGACAGTCTAGTAAACGTAAAATTCTATTTTCAAAACACTATCAATGAGTATACAAACTATGGTTTGTTAATCATAGACAAAGTGTTGTGATCCCCTGTTCCCTACCGCGTGCAGCGTGGGGCGCGCCGGGCGCGGCGGGCGCGGCGCTGCTGGCGCTGTACCTGTGCTGCGACGGGTTCACGGCGGCGTGGCAGGGCGCGCTGTTCCGGCGCCACGCGCTGCGGCCGCTGCAGATGCTGTGCGGCGTCAACCTGTGCTCGTGCGCGCTGGCCGCCGCCGCGCACACGCCGCCCGCGCCGCGCCTGCTGCAGGTACGCCGCCACCCGTACGCCTGACACGTATACACACTACTGAGTCGGCTGTACGTCAGTCATCTTTGCCTGCCCTGAAGCCTCAAAAAGGTACACATCGAAAACCATTCAAAGTTATATGATGTAAGGCACGAACTGTGTTTAACGCCAGAACGTTCAGACGGCCGATTGGCGCACTGGACAGCGACAGTTTGTGTGATGAGCATTAAGTGTTTTTCAGTGTCTGGGTGTTTATATGTATTTTCTAAGTATTTATGTATATATAATTCATAAAAATATTTATCAGTCATCTTAGTACCCATAACACAAGCTACGCTTACTTTGGGGCTAGGTGGCGATGTGTGTATTGTCGTAGTATATTTATTTATTTATTTATTATTTATATTTATAATTTATTTAACTCAAACTCAGATTCAAACTCAACTGATAAGGATTTCGCGTACTCTAGCCACAAAATTGTGAACAATATGGAGAGCTCTCTCTATGGAAAACTTTTTAACGACTTAGATCCTACTCGCCCGAGAAACTTTCCTTTGGTATTGCTGAGGCAAATGACCTAGAAGCAAATGCTTATCATTATCCATTGGGCCGAATGTTTGCAGTGGCTCCTAGCAAATCGTTCTCCTACTTGGGTCGATGCAGCGTTTACAGATGGGGGTCGTCATTCAACACCTTGGGATCCCAAAATTCATCGGTTATCCGAGCTATGTGTCCCGCCCATTGCTACTTCAGCTTTGAAACTCTTTGAACTGTTTTGGTTTATCTACGAATCTCTTCATTTCATCACATGGAGATACACACGAGATAAAGTATTGAAGACTTCAAGCACTGAGAGATTTTGGTGTTACAAAGTTTCTCGAACGCAAGTTAGATTCCTAACCTTACCTAACTGTTTCGTGTACCTTGGTATATTTCATCATCATCATGTCAATCAATCGACATCCACTGCTGGATATAGGTCTTTTGTAGGGAGTTCCACAATACCCGCTCTAGCGGCTACCAACGACTCGCCTGATAGCTAGCTCTCTCCATCGCGCGTTGAGTGACTCTGAGCCTTCTTATTATAATCCTAGAGATTTAATCAAGTTCACAAAATTGGTGATGGGCGGGGTACATAGTTCGGAAAATCGGGAGACGTTGAGGTTTCAAGATGCTGAAGGGGCGACCTGCACCAGTTCAGCCGCGGTAGATTCCCAATTAGGTTTCCGTCGCACACTAAATGCCGTGCCCTGCGCAGCACCCCATGTTCGTGACGGACTGCGCGCTGCTGTCCGTGAGCTCGGCGCTGGGCCAGCTGCTCATCTACCGCACCATCGCGCGCTTCGGCCCCGTCGTGTTCACCATCATCATGACGCTGCGACAGGTAACTGCGCGCCGGCCGCTCGTTGCCTTTTATAGCAATATTGAACCGACCTAGCACGTGCCCGCCGGATGGTAAGCGGAAAACATCGCCCACGAACATAGCAACACTTAGCAGGGCATGCGAGGAACACGTGCTGCAAAAGGCCGCCCTTTGTCTATCAATCTGAGGTGTAGGTGTTAAACCTCATATGCCTGTGGTTACACAACACGACATTTCTGCTTGGTGACAGAAATAAGCACGGTGTAATGTTTCCCCGGACGAGCTTTTTGCTTGACAACTGATCTACGGTGTAGTTTGTCAGTTGCTTGGATCGAAATATGTTTAATGGCCAACGCGGCTGTGTGCGGGAAGTAACGCGAGGCGCGCGCAGGCGGTGTCGATCCTGCTGTCGTGCGCGGTGTTCGGGCACGCCGTGTCGGGCGCGGGCGTGCTGGGCGTGCTGCTGGTGTTCGGCGCCGTGCTGCTGCGCGTGCGCTGCCGCCGCAAGCCGCAGCCGCAGCCCGCCTAGCCGCAACCGCAACCGCAGCCGCAGGCCGCCTAGCCGCGGGAGCCATCCTCGAAGAGTGCGCCTAGCTGGCCTTCATCGTAAGCTCCGGACTCGCTGGCTCCGTACAGATGCCAAATGCGACGTACAAGTGTCTCCAAAACTAATAATAACGTTTTTGGTAATTTCAAGTTATAGTTCCTCGGACACTCTTATCACAGCTTCACACAGACAAAAACAAAGTAACCAAAGACTGTCCAGTGGTACTAATAGAGCTCAGCGCTGTAACTTTCCAATAAACTAATAATATAATTCTCTGCTAAACTTACTTGTGAAATCGTGACGTTAGTCATCTTTATGAAAGAAAGAAAGAATTTGTTTTTATATATGGCAACACTGCACATCGTATTTATTTAATCTAATCATTATAACATTGCCATTCGGTCTTCACAGTCAAAAACCACAAGTGGGTAGAGATAGTAATTTGATGTTTGTATTTGGTGCCTTGAGTTACACTTTCACGTAACGCACACATTCCAAACTCCGTGACATTTCTAGTGGCCTCTAAAAGAGTAGGAAACGTACACCTTTTTAAGGAACCATTTCAACGACTTTCTTGCCTGCTTCTCTTCTTTATATATTGGATGTCTTTCTTTTTAAGCCCAGGCTTCAAGTTTTCACAGATGCCACTGTAGCACTTAGCTAGGTACATACAGACCGGATTACTGATGCGAGTAGGCAACCACTAGGTAGGTAGACTGATAATAATGATTTAAACTGAAATTACCAATACATTGTCAAAGGCACAAAATACAGATAATATTAAAATTATTTTTTTGTTTATAAAATGTATTTTATCTAAGTTTTACTTTGAAAGCTGCTGTAGAGTTGTCAATTGACTGTCGGAATGCCTGACGTCAGTTAAAACCACCCGGCAGTCTGGTGTCAGAGGTTACTTTTTGGAATTCATACAGATGTTTTTTTAATTCATACAGATGTTATTAAATCAATGTGGTTTGTCTGTTGAGTAAATCAGAGGGGATGAAAAAAAAGAATTGTGTGGTTATTACGACATTGAGTGTTTTAAGGTTGACAATAAATGTTTCAGAATCTTTAGTAAAATATTTAAAGCATGGGAGTAGATGCAACCTATTATATTTTCCTATTCAATATATTATTTATATTTTGTCTCATAATCGAACGCACAGTCGTATTAAATGTTAAACCTAGTACTAAACCTAAGCACAAGGTTTGCTCGCTTGCAATCCAGGAATCTTTTTCAAGTATGGAAATACTTGAACATCGCAGTAAAGTAGATCTTATTCATCTTAATATATATAAATCTCCTGTCACGATGTTTGTCCGCGATGGACTCCTAAACTACTTAACCGATTTTGAATTAAATGGGCACACCGTGAGCAGTCTGGTCCAACTTAAGAGATAGGATAGCTTAGATCTTTAATTATAGTCGCAATTTTATTTTATTGCAAATTATTTGTCTATAATTAATTGACAGTCACGTGTTATATATATATAGATATATATACTACTATACTCATTTAAGGCTTAGCGATACTGAATACTTTAAAAACAAAATCAAACGCAGACAAAGTCGCGGGCAACAGCTAGTATATTATAATTCTTTAAATTTGTTTTGAACTTCTTTTAAAGGTTTTTATATTTTTTAATTTGTGTAATTGGCTTCTAGCCGTATAATAAATAAATCATTACGACTCCTACAATACTTTAGCTAAGGCATTTGACGGAGCGTTTGTTTAACGTTTAACATTAGGTCCATTTTACTTCGACGATAAAGAAACGCTTTTTTAAAATTCCAATACAAGTTAGCCTATGTTATTCTGAGGAGATCGAGCATGGACGGCATGGAAGCATTAATATTGAAAGGTCAACTCAGATGGTGTGGACATTTGACGCGCATAAATGACACCCGGTTACCGAAAGCAGTTTTTTACTCTGAGCTCAGTAATGGTAAACGAAAGTCTGGTGGTCAGTACTTGCGCTTTAAGGATGTTCTAAAACGCAATCTAACATCATGCAATATACCATGGAGCAATTGGGAGCGAATTGCCACGCAGAGGTCTAAATGGCGCAAACTGATAAGTGAAAAATGTAAAACCTTCGAAATGAAACGTCTAGAGCACATTGACTCAAAGCGCTACAACAAAAAAATTAGGCCTAAGCCTTCCTATACGTATAGTTATAATAACAGCGGTCAACTTTACTGCGGGTCGTTCAATCGAATCTTCAAAACTAAATTTGGCTACGCTAGTCATATCCGTGCACACTCGAGACGATAAAGCCAAGGTGTCGCCGTTGACGGATACGTCATGGAGGACATCATCATCATCATGGTAGTCATACCCCTAATCAGTCTTCACTCGACACACGACGCGCACCGAAACACTAAATCGCTAAGCGGCACGTCTTTGTCAGTAGGGTAGTAACTAGCCAAGGCCAAAGCCAGACCAGACAAAATTCAAATTCCCAAATGACCCTTGCCGAGAATCAAACCCGGGACCTCCTACCTATATTTACAGCGCTCACCGTTGAACCAGGGGAGTCGACAAAACTCTTCCAGAGTTTAATATGCAAAACGATTCCTCCATTGCGACCGAGCAAATCTTGGCACTAAGGCTACTTGTAAACAAGGATTGCAGTGGGATTTAAAAGTAATGTTTGTGAATATATTTATTAGATAAATAGTCTCAAGTCTCGAATAGCCCGTTCACGGAAAGGGTACCCAATAATCGTCCACTATTCCAACTTCCGTGACGCGTTACACGGCCTATGCGCCCGAAATATGTTTAGTGGGAATAAGGAATACTCTAAAGAAATAATACTGAGTAGGTACATAATATGACTACGTAGTAGTTGATAGATTGTATGTGTTTTTGTACTGTTGTGTACATATCTGATTTATTAAGAATGATTATTGTGTGTTTTGCAATGAAATTGTACATAAATATTTACAAAAATATTGTTGTTCTATCATTTTAATCCCTTTGCCTAATGAGTCTTTGGGAAAGTACTGTACACCTGGACGGCGCCAAGAGAATTGAGGAGCTGAACAACACGAGTGTGGAGACTGTCCAGCAGTGAAGGCCCATCAGTTGAGGTAAGGTTAAATATATTAATAAGAACACAGGAAATATAAAACTTAGCGACTAAGCAGTCGCAAACACTGCGTTACATTTCGCCAAGTTGAATTAAAGTCATATATTTTATCAATGACCGAAGGGCATGGATGATGTTGTTAGAACAGGCACCCGAGGATTTACACCTCATGTGGATGCCCTTTGACGTGTTGCTCTGGTTAAAGTCAATCTTTTACACTTATCATCAGTGGACAATCTGATCCAGTCTGTGTCAGTGAATCTGATCTGAGTCCTTTCTATCTCCTATAATCTGAAACTGCCTAGACCTTTAAGGTGAGGGTCGAAGAAAGACTGACCTGCGTTGTAACTGACGTGCCTACCAATTGAACGTAGCGACCATGTCGGCATTTATTATTATAGCTGTCGGAATAAAGACTTTAAGTTAAGTTTAGTGAAGAGGATTTTGGTATATTTGAGGTCACTTGATAACGTGGGAACGTGAACCAGAAACTAATAACATGAATAAGGAGTTTTTATATTTTGGTTCTTGCAGACAATACTATAGAGAACACGTAATTTTGACTTGACACTATAGTGTCTCTTGTCTTTGCTTTTATGTTATTTTTATAGATTTTTATCTGAAATGTTTTGGCTGACCAAGCCCACTATCAGCATTAACAGCTATTATGAGTTTAAAACGTTCCAGAAAATCCATCTTGAAAAGTAACTTTTGACACGGTACGTTCTTTATACGCATCAAAATCGCATATCTAGCGCGTCGAATATTCAGTATGTATCACTCAACCTTAACACTTCTATTTTTAGGATCCTTAGGAAATTTGTTGAGCCGACATCACCGTAGGTATCAACTCGTTTTTGAGCCTTGTAACACTTGCTTTAAACTTTACAGTAATCAGTAAATAGACTTCATTTCCCTTTGTTTTAAAGGTTAGGTTAGGTTAGTTCTTCAACTGTTTCTAGCGGATTACACTATTGACTCTACGACCGGTTCAGTAGGCAGATTCTACCACGAAGAAGCCGCCAAAACATTCAACATCATTCAACCGTCTCCTCTACTATCGAACTGCGAGGCACCGATAGAATTTGCACCGTTACGTTGTTGAAATACCATCAACACGGACGAAGCGTTGTGCTTCTTCCTCTCTGATCCGAACCGCAAAGGCCTGGAATGCCCTTCCATCTTGCGTATTCCCCGATACAAATCAAGAGTGAATAGGCATCTTCTAGGCAAGCGCGCACCATCGCGCGCAGGTGATAACAAAAAAAAACCTGGCTAAGTTTGTTGTGGGCTGTGGGGGTTTGGTACCCTCCTAGCTTTAGTTTTAAGTTAACGAATGCAGTTATCACCATTACTAACATTAGTGTTAACATGTTAAATGTATGAACGCTTCATAAGTGCCTGTGATAAGGTCTAAGATGAATAAAACATTGTTTCGAATTTGAATTTGAACATCTTAGGCGGCATCATCGCTTACCAGGTGTTGCAGTCAAGCACTTGTCTCTATATTAAAAAAAAAGATCTATTTAGAAATAAGACTCATCACGTACCTATTATCTAAAAAGATTGAATCGTCGCGTACTAGGCTGTCATAAACGCGTGAGGGAAAGCGTGCGCAGCTGTGGCGGTGCCGGTGCTGCCATGTGGCTGCAGGTGCTGCTGACGTCGCTGGCGGCGCTGCTGGCGGCGCCGTGCATGCTGCAGCGCGCGTGCCGCACCCGCGAGCCGCGCGCGCCGCCCGCCGTGTGCATGCACCGCCTGCACCCCGACGACAAGTCTGGCCCCTGCATTACACTCCCGCCCTGCCCTTACGGACGATGGCGTGCATAGAGGGTATTCGCAGGGTATGCAGATGATGTAAAATGAAGAAAATCTCCAGTAAGAGTTATAAAAAACTTAAGAATAGGCATTTTCAGAGTCTACCCTTAAGTATTTATAACTCATATTGGAGATTTTTTCATTTTATATCATTTGCATACCCTGCTCATACCCTCTACGCACGCCACTGCAGTAACGGACCCTTATGCCATGCCATGAGGGATTTTATCAGCTTTGCGGATCTTTTACTAACGTATAAAATTTCGCATATTTTATATCGCTACATAGCGATAAAGCCGCCAAATTGTATACTTTTCGTAACATTTTTTTTGTCAATTTTTCTATGTTTGTGTGTGATGGATGAATACAATAAAAGTGTATTCATTCATTCATTCATTCATATAAAGCTGTATTGGATTTCCGCAAAGTAACGCCTGCCTCCAACATAATATAAAGCTGTTTTGAGCCGTACCAGTGGCACTACGTAGATACAATGGAAGGTTCCGGACGACCAAGTACGGAGACAAGTCCAGGGAAAGAAGAAGAAGAAAGCTGTTTGTTTTTGTTTAAGTTTGTTTGTTTACTTGGACGCGATGATCTCCGGAACTACTTGTTCGATTAGATAAAATCTTTTAGTTTTTAATAGCCCATTTATCGAGGATAGAAGGCTATAAGTATACCACCATGCTAAAATCTATAGGAAGAAGAAGAAGAAACACTTTATTACACGTATAACATACAGGAAAAGAAACAATAAGTAGTATACAGTACACAATGTAGACATGCAAAGGCGGCCTTATTGCTGCAAGCAATCTCTTACAGGCAACCTTTGTAGATAGGACTTACAGCTAGGAGCATAGCACCAATGAAGAATGTTTCAAAATCGGGGTTTTTTTCCTTTGGAGAGCTTTCGTTGTGTATGTTGCGTAAAAGGTTAAAGTTTCGATAATCATTATAATGGAGGTATGACAAAGTTATTCCCTTTTAAAATTGAAAAAAAGGTCAGAATACTATTTCTATCTTCATAAGCGGATGAAGTTGCGTGGGACCGCTAGTACTTCAATATAGAGCGATATGCCAATTGGTACGGGAAATACCTATAGGTAGGTACCCCTGACTATATTGAAAGCGGTAATAGCCAAGTAGTTAAGAGTATCATATGAATATACTGCTATACGCCTTTTACTTTAGCGATCTTATATCTACATCTTAAACTGCATTTTCATTAACTTACCATTAAGTGAAAATAACAAAAAATCATATTTTCTCCGTTTTAGGTATATAATCAAGTGTTCCCGGAAATGTTAATCTTCTACATTGTTTATCGTAAACTGAAGTTGATTATTAGAATACATAAGTGCTCTCTTGGCAAGGAAGAAAGGTAAGGAAAGGTTTTAATGTTTTTGTATCTAGTGTTAGGTTTTCATTATAAAAAAAAACATTCTAGGTAGGTACTATCATACTTAGTTAAGTAAGATGGGCAACAACTAGTTTATTTAATTTATAAGCTTAAAGACGGTATTGTTGTGTTCTATTCCTGTACCTGTATTAATATACCTACTCGTAGTACCTAAGCAATAATTTGCTTGATTGGGTTGTGAATGGCATGTTCACGATCTCTCCTGAGGAGCGAGTGGATTGTTGTGTTGGGAGTTTCGAGAGTGGAAAACGAGGCTGCGGTTGAACTTTTATGAGTAAGGTAGATACCTACGTATTTGGTGACAGATATTTGTTGTGTAAGCCACGCTGTGTCCACCGGCCACGTCCGCCGCCTGTTTACAAAACAACCCGGCATTGTCCGCCGTCCGCCGCGCCGCATCGCACAGGCCCTACCAAGGCAGCCAATGCACGACTCGACTGAATTATGCCCACTAAAGTGCCGTCGAATATCATTTCACAGAAATATGGAACTTAGGTCTACGGCTTCATTCGGGAAGTTTCGGGGGTGCGAGTTCGAATCCCAGCACGCACCTCTAACTTTTCTAAGTTTTGCGCATTCTAAGCAATTAAATATAACCGTCTCATTCTGAGAGGAGACCTGTACTTACTCTGAAGTGGGCCGGTTATAGGATGATGATGATGATGAATACTTAGTTGTCAAAGGTATATAGATTTTAGTATGTATTTTAGATACCTGTGCATGATTTTTGTTCATAGATTTGTGTACCTACTGAGAGCACCAACCCGTCCACCAAATGTATTTGTTTGTGTAGATTTAGCACCAATTAATTACATTTAATTGCAAAATAAGATTTCTCAAGAAACCAATTTTTAGGTATCCTACAACCAACAAACTCGAAGCGAACTCGATCCACATTCGGATATTCGCCACTACCCGCCGTGGTAGTGGCGCGCGGTATCACAACACACAACAAGGCGAGGATGCGCCGCCGCATAAAGCGCCCGCGACGCCGCAACTCTCGCGAGTGCTACTGCCGCCGTTGTTGCGGGTGCCGCTGGTTGCTGTGCTACTTTTCGTGCCGCTGCGTGTGCTGCCTACGCGAGGAAGAATGACGCTGCCCTGGCTGCTGATAGTGTTGTTTGCTGCCTGCCAGGTAACGCGGGGCCAGGGGATTTTAGCTTTTGAAACCTCTAAGGTTTTTGAAATGAAATGAAATCACAATCCCAAATTGACGTAATATAAGAACTTTCAAACTTCAAGTTTGTCTGTTTGTAATGACCACCGGTTTGTTAGTCTGAGTCTACCGAGAAACTCAGCAGTAGCTCTTTTACTCTGTTTTTTAACTTTAAACTCTGACATGCTCAGCGGACTGTAGATTGAGTTATGTTTGGAGTATCTCTACATAAATGGTGTGGTGGTGTGAATTTTCAACTAAGGCTCACGAAGTCATGGCCAGTAGTTCAAAATTACCTTTTGAGTTTCTGTCTAAAGTTAACTGTGTTAGGAACTTGGCGAAGTCCACCCCGTACATCAGATATGTAAGATTTCTCATAATGTCCCAGTAATAATGAGATAGGAGGCCTCTGGCAGTGGTGGCCCATTGGGCTGCGAATGAGAATGATGATTTAAAGTAATGGAATTACCGGATCATAGCTAAATAAGTTGCATAAGTAGCTGAATTAATTTAATAAAAAAAGAAGATGCAAATCAGTTTTTTTGGATACCTGTAGCTTTTCTAAGCTTCTGTGTGTTATACTTGCGGTGTACCTACAATAATTCCTTGCCATTGTTTTATTTTATTAAAAATCGTTTGTATGTATACTTAAAGATTTATTAAATTAGAAAAAAATACTTTTAAATATCGTCTTATTGTTTTGTTATTTTCAGGCTGCACCAGAATGTAAAAACTGCGTGGTGAGTATTTTATAAGCCTCTAAATAAGGAGATTAGTTGTATTATTTGTAACGGGGATTTTAATCAATGAATTTGAATTTTCAAACAAAATACCTTGGTAATGCTTACGTTGGTGATAAGTGCATTGCATTATACATACCAACTGAAAATGGTGGTAAATCTAGTTCAGAACAAGTCAAGAACAGTCAAGCGCGTCCCAAAAGGGCCCATAGGTGTATCAGCAAGGCTACATGGTCAGCAGCTATTTTCCTCCTAGGGGGAGGACACAATTTTATGTACTCCCATAGCTTTATCAATTCTCTGAACGAAGAAGTGGAATTAATGTCCAAATAATAACGAATATTATCACCATCATCTAACATTAATCGTAACATATTTTATGTATGAACGCTTCATAAGTGCCTGTGATAAGGTCTATATGAATAAAACATTTTGAATTTGAATTTGGATAATAATTAAGTATTTAGTTACCTCAAACCACAGTCCATAATTATTTCGTTGATAGACACGAGTAACAATTTACTTATTAAACTTGGGGTGTTAGTAACAATTACTTATTCTATAACATAGACATACCTTGGGCAGGACGGAGGTTATGTGGGACTTCCCACTCTAAAGGGGGTTTACCCAAACTAAAAACCACCACGGCATATCCCTCCTGTTGGCTTTGTTAGAACTTAGACGCCCGCGGAACCCTTTGTACCTCCCGGGAAAAAGTTCATTGAAAGACTCAGGATTCAAACTCAGATGCCGCGATATATGTTGCGCCGCACGCACTGCACTAATCCCTGGTGCTGATGTGCAGACCGGTCCAGCTCCTCCAGGATACAATCCGGGGATTAGTTTTGTCTCCTATGCGTCGTGCTGTTGGGATTGTGACTGACGCAGTTGCCAACGTGTCAGATGCTGGGCAAGGAGGAGGTGGCCATGTTCCGCGCGCACTCGGACGCCTGCCTGGCGCAGTCGGGCGCGGCGCCCGGCCTGGTGGCGCGCCTGCTGCGCGGCGAGCGGGCGGACGCGCCGGCGCTGCGCGCGCACGTGTACTGCGTGCTGCGGAACTGCAAGCTCGTCGGCAAGGACGGCAAGCTACTGAAGAGCTCCGCGCTGGGGAAGTTGGCCACGCGCGCCGACGGCAGGAATGCTACCAAAGTGAGTCGTACACCACCTATGATTCTGTAAAGCATGCCGAGGACCGAAAGATATTTTTGAAGCGATAGCTTGAGCAGGTTTTACGTGAAGAAACAAAATTATGGAACTCGCATCATCGCCACTGATCGCTTTCCATGAGCTATATGTATGCTGTGTACCTACGTATATGTGTACTTTTAGCACGACAGTTTTCGTGTGCACTGCAACGTGTATTTAAGTAGAAACGTCCTGTTCCTGAAGGGCCTTTGAAGCCTGAAGGGCCTTTGAAAAAGCCTTATGGGCCGTTTTACCTTTTAATTTTACAATTCCGAGGTTCAGTCTCATCTTACTCTACCATGTTGTATATTTTTAATTGCTATTATTTTCTTCTCGCTAGTGTATGAATACTTTTCGTCAAGTCGAGATGTGCTGGAGTATGAGTACAAATCAATTGATTTAGATAAATTACGATAAAATTACCACTTCATCCGACACGCAACGTTCTCCAGGTGCTAGAGAGCTGCGCCGACCAGCAGGGCGACAACCCGGAGGACCTGGCGTGGAACCTGTTCCGCTGCGGCTACGACAAGAAGGCCGTGTTGTTCCATCACATGCCCGGCGGCGTGCCCGACAACGAAGCCTTGTAGCGGCGTTGTAGCGCTCGGCTGTATAGCAGCTGTACTAGGAAGTTACACGTTTAGTTTGCATCAGTTTAATCAATACATGTTGTGATAATACCGTCTTTTAGGGTCCAAAACTTTAGAAAGCTCGTGATTTTATCCCACAATAATAAAAAAATACCTTACTGAACTATGGAATTTCATCATGTGACTCTTCAATATCTCATTTACTCCTTCCTCCTTCCTAAATAATAACCTAAGTATAACAGTTTAGGTACTGCTGGACTAAGGGCCTCTCTCAGCTGAAGGGGTTATTCTTTGTTTGTAAAATAAAAGAATATATACTTATTAAAAAAATGTACTTTCTTCAATAAATTTGAAAATGACGAATCTAAGAATCGAGTATCAATTTTTTATTTTAAATATCCTTTTATGACTAAGTAATTTTATGACAAAAATATAATAACTGAGTAGACTCGACACTTAATAAAGGTTTATATTTCAATATCTACGCACATCAATGTACTCCGATTCATAAAACTAATTAACTATTTTGAATTTTATGAAGTCAGTCGGTATTTTGTATTTATTTTTATTTAAATAATTATTACCTATTTTGTTATCCAAATACCTACTATATAGATATATTCAAAGTCGGTTTTAACCGACTTTAAATATATAAACAAAACGTTCTAAACCACAGGCATCCATTTAGCAGGCTACGTCTAGATTGCAGTTATTTAGAAGTTACGAGTTACGCATAAGTGTAAATTACATTCGAAACAACTTCATGATCTCATTGCAGGCTGTAGGCGTTGACCCACTGGCTCCCGCGAGCTGGCAGCTTGGCAGTTTGCATGAGAGCCTTCGCCTAAACGAGTCGCGATCGAAAAAAGTGAAAATTCCATTTTGAATTCGGCGCGAAACAATTTAATGCGAAAGTTGTGCTCACCATAGACTAAAATGTGATGAGTGATATTATTTTGTTAATTACAGCGCGATATTGCTTTAGGGATTGCGATTTTTTTTGATAAACCATAGAGCAATGTGTTAAAAATCTATTCGATTGAACTCAATTATAGTTTTTGGTTCGCGCAAAAAGAAACCGTATTGTGATTTGTGTTATAAGGATGATGAAAATGACAAATATTTTAAATATTTTTTGTTAAATTCGGTACTGTTTGTGAACTCAGAGGTGTTATTTAATAAAACAGTGGTGTCTGATGTGTGGAATCAAAGCGAGATTACAGGAGATTGTACTTAAGCGTAATTATTTTTTTATACCTACGTATTGCAACTAGCCTAATCAAACTTGACTAATAAAAAATTGGATTAATTTAAATAAATATGTACTAGATATCATCATCGCTGGGCACACCGCACATACCTCCTCTATCATAGAAGAAAAGGAAAAACCCACCACGCCGCGTTAGTATAATTGGTGGGCTTATTAACTCATTACCGGTCCACTACAAGGCACGGGACTCTCTCAGAATGATAAGAGTTTAAGCCGCAGTCCACCACGCTGACCAAGTACGGGTAGACTTCACACGCCTTTGGGCACATCATGGAAAACTCCCAGCAATGAATGTTTCGCTTCACTGTTGAAGCGCAAGTGATATATAATATAAAACGTAGATATATAACATTGGTTAGCATTGGTTGCCTGGAAGAAATCGCTTTGAAGCGATAAGGCCGCCAAATTGTATACGTTGTTTTGTTATAATTTTCTTTTTTTCATATACTTTTTGTAGTATGCAATAAAAGCATATTCATTCATTCATAACTTTGAAAGTTAAAGGTGTTTGTCGGAGGTCGAACTCGTTTCCCTCGAAACGGAGGTCGATGTCTTATCCACTGGGTTATCGTCGCTCCGCATCGCACACACATCAAATGCACAATAATAGTTTCAACAATCGCAATAATCACAAGTGCGTTATACAACCGGACAGATCGGTAACCTACCTACTATTAGATCCACAGATCTATCGAGTTTTGCGTCCGGCCCAATATCACGAAACTAGCGCTGGTTGTCACGCTTAATTAGTTATTCACAAATAAATAATGTTCTAGGTAGTAAATACTTGAGGCATTCAATATATCTGGATTGCTATGCAAATTTATAACTATTTGCGATGTAAGATACTTAGCAAAATTATTATACGTTCATTTCAAATTATTATCATTTGTCATTGGTATATGAAACGTAATATGGCTCGGGTGAAACCTTTATATTAGGCCCTCAATAAATGAACAGATTTCAATCTTAATACAGTAGGCGATATAGGATACATCATAGATAGAAAACTGTAGTGCAGCGTTTTTAAGTAAATTGCTTTTTTTTTACCTTGAATTCATAATTTTTCTGTGCTCTGCTCTTGTGGAACTATGGATGGCTTCGGCCGTGGCTGGTTAGTGGCAAAGACATGCCGCTAAGCAACTTAGCGTTCTGGTGCGATGCTGTGTAGAAACCGATAAGGGTAGTTAGTATGTATTGGTTAAAATAACTGACATGTTCTTAAGAGGTTATCCCGCTACTATCTTAGACTGCGTCATTGCTGAGCATCAGGCGAGACTGCAGTGGAGAGCTAGCTTGTAATGGAAAAAAAAATGTTGGCGACACGTATGTTGTTTTATACCTGTACTAGCTGTTGCCCACGACTTCGTCTGCGGTTGATTTTGTTTTTTGATGTGGCATTCAATTTAGTTGTACTTAGTTCTAAAAAAAATAAAGTATTCAGTATCGCTAAGCCTTAAATGAGGGGTTTGCTGCTGTCCGCTGAGGAGTTCTGTGCTCTATCTCCAACCACATTCATCAGATCTATACAAAGTTTAGGCAAAATTAAACACATATCATAAAAATAATTATTTAAATCGGTTATAATTTGTCGGAGTTATGGTGTAAAATCGTCAAACACTTTGATCCCCCCTCCGAAAGGAACCGAGCTTAATTTCGGAATAAAAGGATTCTATATTACTTCTAACACTTCCAAGAATATGTGTACAAAATTTCATGAGGATTGGTTAAGTAGTTTTTGCGTGAAAGCGTAACAAACAAACTTACATTGGCATTTGTAATATTAGTAGTACAAATGCGTTAGCATACGAATTTCGCGCTGGGGACTGTACTACGCAAACATGTAAAGCGAGGTTATATCAACATTAACCATGCTCAGGACCTACTTAGCTATCTTTCTCACCTACAAATGGTGATCCTGCGAACTTATAAATGTTAAGAACCAGGATTTGTTACCCAATTGGAGGCTTCGAGGAACAGCACCCAGAGCCGCCAGTGTAACTTTCCAAGTTAACAAAATAATACTGCACAGGCTTTAGTGGTACGTTATGTACTGTCTCTGAGACTTTAAAACCTTATAGTTTTTGCGTAAACCATTGCCATAGTTTTTTCTGAAATAAATCAGATACAGCTAACTAACTAACACATCATAAGCAAAATTAAAATCATGTGACTCCTGTCACTTTATTAGGTACGCATCGCGTAACGTAAGTACTATGCGCGTGTCGGTCTTTTATCTCCAATAGGGTTGTCATAAGTAAACGATTAGAATGTTGTGATTTCTTTTGTATGCAAAAATAAATATGCTTCTTTGATTTAATATTGGTACAGGGTGATTACTTATGTGATTATGTCACACATTGTATGGTTATACAAAATTGCTTCTTTGAGCGCACAATAACTACGTCCCTACATAAGTTTGTAAATCACTTAATGTACGAAGTTGTCGAATTTTAGACTTTTGGTGCTCTATATAAAATAGATTAAAGCTTAAATGAAAACTTTCCAATTAATTAATTGGTATGTCCTTAATGTCGCATCGCAACCTCGCCAGCGGCAACCCTGCGTAGCTCCGAATGATCTGTCACCCGATTGGGAGCATCATTATAGAGACCGCTTCTCGGAAGGATCGACTGAATCAGCCGAGCGAATGTAGGTGTAGCGATTGAGCCGCAGACACAATGACTTCGGCGCTATTACAACTGATCGAACACAGTACAGAAAAAACTATTCCAAAAATAATATTAATTACCTCAAACTTTTTTAGAAACATATTCTAAGTATGTATCCATTAGAGTCACTACACACAGACAGATTGATATAACTTAATTTTGAATTGATGTATCCGTGTGTGGAAGGCAGATCAGAATACAGTTGTCACCACCCCTCTTCATTCCGGGAATGTCGTACGAGGCGACTAAGGGATTATAATGTGTATATAAATAATATGTTATTGATAATTTATACTCTATGGTGATTGAAAGATTGCGATGTCATGTCTTACTCGTCTATTTAAGGAGTCACTTACAGCTCTAGTAGGTATATACCCTGGACGCCAAATAATATGCAGGTACTTGTTGGATTTTAAATAAATAAATAACCGCCATCTAGCCCCAAAGTAAGCGTTAGCTTGTGTTATGGGTACTAAGATGACTGATGAATATTTTTAGGAATAATATACATAAATACTTATAATATACAGATACATACCCAGCCACTGAAAACACAAACATTTTCCAGTTGAGGGAATCGAACCAACGGTTTTGGACTCAGAAAGCAGGGTTGCTGCCCACTGCGCCATCTGGCCTTCTATAATAGCACCATCAAATGCCATCGGTTTGTTGTATGTGTGACAAATCTACCTATCTGCCTATTGCCATCAATAGCCTATAACAGTTTACAGATCACCGGAAGACTAGGCGGCTCTCCCAACTAGAGGTATACTCATAATCACGCTGGCAGACGGGTCGGTGATCGCAGTAGATGGTAGCACAGGTCGCTTTCGTTCTCCGCTAAATTACATTTGTCGCCTCGTAAAACACCCGCGGGAAGAGGTGGTGACATGTATGCCAAGAATGAATAATCACCGAAGTCAGACTCATCACGTCCAATGTTTATATTAAATCCTAAATCTTCAGATGGAAGATTGAATCAGTAGTGCTAGCCTTCAATAGGGAAGATAAGGAACAGGTAGATCTGAAGAGATAGAGTAGGTATGAGTACCAACATTATATGAAGAGAGAAGCAGGCCAGCCACTGCAACACACTGGTGACTGCTGCAAATGGTTCTTATCCTTTCGATGCGTCTATTCAAACTTCCTTGTAACACCTGTAAGAGAAAGAGTAGGTACCTAATAATAATTTTTCAAGATTTCGCAATAATATCTCGGTATTCCTAAAGTTTAACAATATATCTATTACCTAATCATCATCATCATTACATCAACCGTTTACCGGCTTTAGGGCACGGGTCTCCTCTCACAATGAGTAAGGTCCGTAGTCCACCACGCTGGCTCAGTGCGAATTGGTGGACTCCATTTCGCGTTTGATAACATTAATGAGAATTCTCAGGCATGCAGGCTTCCTAACGATGTTATCCTTCGCCGTTGAAGCAAGTGATGTTTTAATTGCTTAAAACGCACATAACGCACAAAGTTAGAGGTGCATGCTGGGATTCGACCTCGGCCCCCCGAGCTATCATCGCTCTATTATTTAATAGATACAAAATCCCATTAGACAATTATTTTTTTTTGGGAACTATATGGTAAGAGGGATTGAACGTTGCTGGATTTAAAGTGGACGAATTCCGTAAACAATCGCGTGACTCCATCGTGGTTATTCAGTTGTCATATCTCGTTAAAGTATCAATAATAACGCCAAATCGGTCGCGCGGGAACCGACGGCAGCCAAATGCGGCCTCCATAAATATAATACGATCGAGAGGACGTAAACGGTCATGTCCTCGCGGTTATTTCCTTATAACCACCAATAAGACCATACTCATTCACAATATTCTGTAGATAGCATTGTCCGACTCGAGCCCCCGCAGACCACTAACTTTAGGTCGGTTAAACTATAGACTGCCACGTCTGTCCTAAAGATAATTCGAAACTATTGATTCCAATGAATAAATTAATACATTTATATTGAACACCACAGAAAAAAACGTGTGTGTTCTTATGCGCATTAGAGTAGGTATACACGCGTTAGAAGTTAACTTCTTTGGCGTAAGACGATAAAAATCTTTTCAAAAAATGTTATCTTACGCTTTATTCTACGTTTGTAGAGAAAACGGCACTAACAATAGAAAAAAGTATTTAAGGTATTTAATACATTGAAAGTTTTATTATAACGCAAACTTGGTGGGCCGATAATGAGATCAATATATATTATCTTATTACCAAGTTTCACTGAACATTAAAATTTTAGATTTTTGTACAATTGAATCAATTAAATCGCCGGAATGAGCCCGCAGACTTTGACAATTGAAAGTATACACCTTAACACAACCTTAACCTTAAAAGGTTTGCGCGCGCTATGTATTCCTCTCTCACTTGGTTTCACAACTACCTTCATACTGTTCAAAATGAAATCGTGTAAACTGGCGCGCACATTTTGTTACATCGTATAATTTCACTCCCATGATTTTTTTCCTAACGCCGCTAAAGAATTATAACTTTAATAAATATTTAACACAAAATAAGAATACATAGAGCAAGTTAGATAGAGGGTACCATTTGATCACTAGGTAGATACGAAAAAACTCAAAACAACCCCTTTCTGGGTATAAATATAATATTAGCACTTTTCTAGCACAACAATTGGTGAAAACATTTCTAGTTCTATGATCTCGTTTTCTGAAGCACATCATATTATTTTTTTGTCCCCATGGGAAGTAAAGAGGAAGTTATGTCAATCTTATCAATAGCCTGCGAGTCTTCATTTGCCTACGTATCCATCTATGTTTTGTATGTATCTTTTGTTTCGGGCTGGAATCATGTCTAATTATCCGGTTTTACTTACAGTTTTAGTATCCATTAACAATAGTCATCTCGATAGGAGCAAACAAAGGCGGTTAAGCGGTCAATCGGATCTGAAATGAAAGCAGGCTATGTTAAAAGTTTATGCTTTACTTACCCATCGGTTTAGTAGCATACTATTCCGACCTATCATCGGATCAAAACTCTGTGGTCTGCGGGTAGCTTTCCGGTCCCTTATCCGCCATGTTGCGGACACCATCTTCGGCGATCGCTTACTCATTAGTATTTTTGGCACGAAATCAAACGCACCATGGTATTTGTTTCTACTGACCTGCTCAACAGCTAAAACTGTAATATCTGGGACGGACTAAACCGTGCTTCCGCCTTTCATAAGACTATATAGGTTAAACTACCTACCACATCCCTGTCAGATTTGTAGAAAAAATAAAAGAAATGAGCATGTTTGTATACTATAGTTAGGTTACAGCAGAGATGAGTAGGTACACATATCAACATGTTTTACAATTGACTCTAGGAATGTAATTTCAAGAACAATCTGAGTTTCTTGCCGGCTCTTCTTAGTGGAATCTGCCTTCCGAACCGGTGGTAGAGTCACTACAAACAGACCGACTAGACATTTCAAGAGTGCTTGTAAACTAGGCCTTCTTGAAATAAATGAATTTTGGATTTGAATGTGCTTACAATTTTTAGAACCACAGTATATAATATTAAAGTATATATTTGCTCTGCTTAACCTGACGGCAAATAATATGTCAGACTACTAGTCAGGACAGTTTAACGCATCTTTCTACCAACTGCAGCAACTTACATCAGATTTAGAAGTTTTAATTTTATATAATTGGTTTTATTTACTACTGGTTAAACCTAAACTAAACTAAACTAAACTATTAAAAAAAAAATCAAATTTAAAGCTAAATATGAAAACGATTTCTTTAATGATATTCGTTTGGGCATCAATTTAAGCAAATCTTTCAGGATCATGTTTCTATGCAAGTTTATTTTTTATTAAACAATATGAGTGGTATTGCTAAAGTTTACCTAAATAGGTGATAAATTACAAGATTAAATTACTTACGATTGTAGCGTCCCCCCTAGCGTTCTAAACATTTATAATGACTTAGTATTAAATAGTTTCGCGGAGGGAAATAGTACTCACATCCACTATCTTTACTAATCCATCTAGATACCGTGCAATAATTCAAAACAAAGAATTCAATTATAAGCAATTTATCATTAATTAATTTATGATAATAACTAGAACAATATTTCAATTGCGCCGTCAACTTCCATATATAAAATAATTGCGGTCCATACTCACAGTGTTTTTAGTGTCCGCTTTAGGCAACCGAATGTGCTGCACATCCATCAAACTTCGTATCGATACGTAGGCCGCTTGTCATCTCCGACACGCAGCATCCAAAACACGCTCCCACGCGCCGCATCATCTCGGCTTCGTTATATTGTGATATTTAACTGACAAAGCCTTATTGTTTATAGCGCATTATGCCCATAACTGACCCTTTACTGTATTTAGGTACCTATGCGACAAATTTGCCATGTTTTCTGTAGTCCAACTCGTAAAAAAAAATATTATACTTTCTTTATCTTCAAGTTCTTGTGAGTCTGCTAATAAATCCACCTAATGGATTACTAAAATGGTTGCAAATTTGATTTTATCTACGGTCGTAACTTTGTTTTTATTAGCAATAATTAATTAATCTTAATTGCTCGCATAAGAATAAGCTTCTTGGAAGTCATCTTTCTGGTCGGTGAGCTTTAATATTGGGCGGGTTTTGGCACTTCCATTGTACTTATGACGTAATCACTTCGTTAGTCTAGAGGTAAGCATGTTCAACTTGGGATCACGAGGCTATGTATTCGATTTTGGGCTAGGCCAAAAAAATTAGGCGATAGGCTATTCTGTAAAGAAATTCTCAGCTCTCACTTCACGTCCCCGAAAGTAAACCGTCGCATCAGCACCAGCTATTAATAGCAATAACATGTGGGCCAATCTCATTGAAGCAGAGTTGGTTAATAAAACCCTCCCTCCTATGTGCCCTGATATAGGTATGTAGTAGGTACCGCTGAAAAGTGGATTCAATTGCACGCTTATAACCCTTTTTTATAACGGACCACGGGGCATAGTAATAATAATAAAAATGTTGTAAAAAGTAAATCAACCATTTACAAGCTACAATATATTAGGTTACAAGTTGCACAGTAAAAAATTAAGTCAACAGGAGTGCTTTGGCATTCGTACTTGAGAGGCCTGTATCACGAGTGCAGTGGCCTTCCTACAGATCCAAACAGAAATTTAGACCAACTTAAAATATTCGTTAATAATAACAAAAGTATATTAGTGTAAGTGTGTGTATGCATTCACATTTGTATTTTGTGTTTTCTTGTCAGTCGGTACACTGAGTTCGCCGTTGATTCTAGATTTCTTGGCATGTTCTGTGGATAGGTACGCCACGAACAAAATCCGCTGGCAAGTGTTATTTTTTAGGTTAAAAAAATTTCACCAGCGCAAAGACTATCCCGTGACTCTATTCTCGTTTCTGGGACACTGTGTCCGGCCGGATTTTTGTTCATTTAGAGCCATTTCTATTTAGATCTGCGATTCCTGCTCATATTGTATCTTTTTCCATTGTTTTGAAAAGCACAATCAATGAATTTCTTAACGACGAGGTTGCTTGAATGCGAAAAATGAATGTTAAAGTGTAAAATGTAAATATTTCTATGTTGGAATAAAGCCACTGCTCAGTTTCTTACTGGATTATTTTTGGTAGAATCTGTGTTTCGAACCTGTGGGATAAAAAGTGCTTATACTTCGAGTAAGCCTTTTGAATTTAGAATTGTACAGTTTACCTAATTAGCTTGTAGTTGTACAACCTTAACGGTTTCACTTATGATAAACTATCAACAACAATCAAGTTAGCCATTAGTAAACGTCAGCGGTAGATAATATAACTTTATAAGCGATATAATGTAGGTAAACCGCGCTGGGTTCGCGAGGGCGGGCTCCCACGTGCTCCGCAGCAATACTTGCCCTACAAGGAAAGTGTCGTGCGGTTCGCTAAGTGATTATTGTCGCTGATCATTAAGTATAGCTTTAACATTTTTTGTTGATAAGAATTTCCGGAAGGTCTTATCTGATTGGATTTCCAAATAAGAGATTCGGCTGCTGAAAGATATCCTACTTTTTGATATCACAGGCTGATATTTTTTTAAGATGTCAATCAATCAAAAAGCTTGGAACAAACAACAATGGGTAGCTAATTATATTATTTCATTTAAAAAAAGTGTGGTGCTAGTACATAGTAATCGAGATCCAATGAGACTAGAGACCAAATCGTGGAGTAGATACTGAAAATCCGTACAAGAGACCGGCCGGCCCACAATGATAAGGGGTAAGCCCGTAGTCCATCCACCACGCTGGCGCAGTGCGGATTGGAGGACTCCACACACCTTCGAGAACGTTAAGGGGAACTCTCAGGCATGCAGGATTTCTCACGATTCTTTCCTTCACCACTGCGTTAAGTGATATTGTAATTAACTAAAACGCACATAACTTATAAACGTTAGAGGTTCGTGCTGGGATTCGAACTCGGCCCACCGAAAGTGAAGTCTATCTCGTACCCAATGCGCTATCTAGCTGGCAGCCCGTATGAAGTGATTACAGTGCGCAATGAGGCGTAAAGCGTCCAAGTAGGGCCACGGCGTTCTGACATGCGAGAGTGCGGCCCACGAGCGCGCGTCGCACCTTACAGGGCTGGCAATTCTTTTTTAGAACGAAATTTTAAATATTAAAACCAATATATTAATAAAAATATACCATGTGGTGACGACATGTCTGAACTTCCCGTGAGCGTCGTAATCGCCTCGATTACACACAGCATGGGCAATAGCGTCTTCTGGCTATTATCTATATCTGCTATGCGATCTGCTGTGCAGTGTGGTGATTATGAGCAAGCCCTCCCGTTGTTATAGGCTACTGATGATATTGACAAATTGCAAAAATATGTTATATACGCAATATAATTATTATTAATTAGGTTGTAAAATAAACAATCACAAGCGTTTACTCTTCTTTTTCACTTTCAATTCAAACCAATACAATGCTTAACAGGAAAACGAGATTTCATTAAGATTCAAATATAAACATGAGCTACGTGATGAAAGGATGTCTTGGGCTGCTTGGGCAGTGATTACAATCGTTACCTACTAATATTATATATGTGAAAGTGTGTTTGTTTTTCCTTCCTATACGCCCTAACTAAGCTTCCAAACTACTTGATTTTTGGCATAGAGTTAGAGGAAAAGACGAAGAGTAACATAGGCTATTTTTATAACAAACGGTTCCCAAGTGATTTGTAAAAAAACCGTAATAAAAGCGGACGAAGAACGCGGGCAACATCTAGTATCTTATAATAACAATCTAACGATACAACACTCCATTTTCATAATAACAAGTCATGTTTGATTTGCCTTGTTTTCTAGTTGCCCGAGATTTCATGCCCTTTATGGATTTTTAAAAATGCTGCAGCAAAGGTTTTTTGGCCGAGCTCAAGAATACCATATTATTACGTTAGGTTTATGAGTGCTACGATTAAAGTAACTACCTATTCTATTTCTGCTTCCAAGATATATCTACGTCGTCTTAAGCTATTTTGAGTAAATTACGCACATATTTCATTAAGACCAGTGCATCATTTGAGCAAAACATAAACCCTTTCGCATAAATTATATTTGTATGGATATGCTTAGCTTCGGTATGAATTTTGTTAGTTTATTTTTGTTTCCAGTGCCAGCCCTAGCGTAGGTCGTCCCCCGCGCGGTTTATCGGGCAGCCGAGTGCCGACGCGGACAAATGTCCGCTTTTTGTTGTTATCTTTTCATTAGTCGATCATTATGCTAATGCCACAATCAACACAGCAGGCCTCCTGGCTATTTGTTACTAATTTCGGTTAAAATCTCACAAGATCGTTGGTGTCTAAGGCTCTCGAAGTATTGATATAGCGATTCTACACTTTAATTCAAAATTATTAGTTAGCTTTTTAAATTCAATTCGTTTATTTGCTGATTGGTTTGAGGTACATTGTTTTGTTGGTAGATAAAATAGAAGGACAAACAATCCGCCTCAGAGGGCATGCAAAAAATATGTATGTTCGTACACTAATTCCTACTTACTATAACAATACCATCTTAAATCAATCGACATTATTAAAATAAGAATCAAATTTAAGACTGACATCAAAATTACAAATATCTAATCTATTATTGTTCATGTCAAATTATATTATCACTTTAAATGTCAAAACTATAATATTGTGTCTGCTAAATAAGTATTCTATTATTTTATGCCAGTCTATCTCTGTTTTCTAGGTCTATTTTAAGACCGTCATGGATAGCTCCTTTGCAAGGAGCAATCACGACTAATTGTTGCCTCGGAAAACGGCAATAACCTAACCTGTTTAGTTAGGTAGGAAGACGACTTCGCAAGGAAGGTACTAGGATTATAACACCGTGTAAACAGAGCAAATGTCCAGCAGTGTATTATGAAAATTAAGCTTAATTTGCTATATTCCGCGAACAGCAGGAGAATCTGTATGGTGTAATTTATAATTACTTCAATCCGTATACTCCACACCAAACAGATCCTCGGCAATGTACCCTACGCACGTTTCGCTCCGAACCGGAGCATCCTCAGGAGATATAATAGTCGTGCGTAGAGGGTACATTGCCGAGGATCTGTTTGGTGTGGAGTATACGGATTGAAGTAATTATAAATCACACCATTCGGTTTCTCCTGCTGTTCGCGGAGTACAGCCAATTAAGCTTAATTTTCATAATATATTATGGATTTCCGCAAAGTAACGCCTGCTTCTATCCAATGTCCAGCAGTGGACATCCATCGGTCAAGACCGGCGACGATTACGAATGAAGTATTGCGTAACTCTTTTGAAAGGTTGACATCGCGTCTACTGCTTAGGTACAAACCAAATGCTTTTCCGGCAGTGGCAGTTGTACGTAGAACTAAATACAGATTAGCACTAGTTAGCAAGTGTCAAAAACGTTAAACAATGCGGAAGCTGGTCGTGCCAACCCTATGACAGGCCGTTCCCCCACGGCGTAGCCCGAATGATGACACGAACAAATTGCCACGCTTTTTATCGTTCCTATGTTATCTTTCATTAGCCGATCATTATGCTAATGTCACATGCTCGGCAACGACAACGACCTCGTAGGAGGAGTGAGACAAAAACTGCACTACACTGATTCATGTACAGCGACTGTAGGCTTGAATGGCCAATGCACCCATTGATTTACTAGGATGGTTGCCATTAATGAATTCATGATAAAAAGTTTACCATTGAGGACCAGTAATCGCTTTTTGGTTAAGAATTAGGATATTAAGAGCTGATATGGATAGATTGGGGAGATAGATCTTCCTGTATGCACCATTAACACATTATTGTTTGTGACAGGGCTCGTTTGGGGAAGTTATAGACCTATGCCCAAGTCTGCCACTAAGCAGCATTGTTGCAATGCTGCGTTCTGGTGTGGAGGGCGTGGTTGCCGGTGTATAGTAAAATAAAAATAATTAAAAATCGTTTAAAAGTACTAAAATGTCAGTTATATGAGGCTAAACACCTAGGCCTCAGACAGGGCGGCGCACTACGGACACTGGCGGCACGTTACATGCCTTATTTTTTCATGTCCCGTAAAGTGTTGCTCTGTTTACATAGAAGATGCTTTTCCGAAGTTATACAACCTTTATTTTTCTTTCTTAGCCATTGTAAGTTGGACCGCATTTGACCTATAATGTAAACACAACTGATCTTACAGTTGTCACCGCGCATTTTCTTATGAAAACCGTTGTGTCTTTATTTTTTTTCTTATTCTCCTGGCTCACTCGCTGTTCCTGTGGTAGAATGAGGATGGAGCGAGATTCTGAAGTTTCTGAGCACACTCACCGAAGTATCTTCTTTACAATTTGCCTTGTAATATTTACAAAAACTTTAGATTAGGAATCTCGTGTGTGTAACGTAATCTTGCAGAATGTGAACGGCGCGGGGGAGTGGTGTTCGCCGCCACGCCTCCGTCCGGTGAAAGGCGCGTCGTGGGCTCACACTCGCACTCACCAGACGTGCACTTAACATTGCTGTGGCATTTTGATTTATATCTCGTTAGTATAGTTGCGTAACTCTATGTCTTAACAAATTCAAAGCCGTTAAAAACTGCTTTAAGTACTTCATCACCATGACAACCAATCCAAGTCCACAGCTGGACATAGCTCTTTTGTAGGGAGTTCATAAAGCGCACGGTGGTGTGTCACACATCATATTGTTGTTTGGTGGGTATTGATTGATTTTGTAAGTGAGGATCCATTCTGAGTTACAAGCGATCGATTAATGGGATCGATTCCTTGACGGGTGGACAGCATTGTTCTGTGAACTGTTGAGATACTTTTCTTTAATATTCGTTGAGTATGATGATTATAATTTTTAATGTCATCTTTCATTTATTTGGCTTATAGTTATCCATAAACTATGTTATATCTAGTTAGTGTATGTGGCCCTGCCATACTAACAAGATGTGAAATAACTAAATACATCGTGGTGAGTCTGCTATAAAATCGATCCTCCTACGAGGGAGGAGGCCTGTGTCCAGCAGTGCGACGTATAGGCGTGTATGATGATGTTATACTTAGAGATGAGTGGAAACGTTCCACACTCAGCAATTTCTTAAGATATAATAACATTGGTGTCAGCGGAACCAGAGGCGTAACTTTATTACCGATATCAAATCCCACGTTAGATATATTGAATATGGTCAAGGCGGCATGTACACTGAGCCAAATAAATCTATTATTATAGTCAGAAAAATAAAGATTTGTTTGTTCTCGAAAGGATAAACATATTTCAGAAAACATAAGATATGCGCTGACCAATTGGTTCATCATACTGCAATACTACAAAATATTAGTCTTGAGTACGTACAAGTTCGCGAAGCCAGTCTCTTTTAAATAATTTATAAGCCAATTTTCTAAGCATGGAATAATAATGCTTACAACAGGACTTTTTTTTTGTAAGACAATCTTTTATGTAGATATACCTTCCCCCTTAATTTGAATAAATATGACATTAAATAAAGGCGTAATCGAGCCGTTGCGAAATGGAAACCTACGAGTATGTCTATAAGAAAGGTATGGGTACTGACAACGCGGGAGTTACCGGTAACAGCTAATACACAATGAATAGAACACACAGTAGTGAGTGTAGGAAGGTAGAAGTGTAGGTATTGATTGCAATTCGGTTGAACAAAAATCCCATTCATTGATTATGAATTTTATTATCATTATTTATTGTAATTCTTTTATTTTTAATGTTTATGTCATGCCATCTTAATTATGTTGTTTGTTTTTATCTAACTTTGTAACTTTTAAACGTATATACAACATTATTATTATTAATTAACAGCTTCAAAAATTGATTAATCCCACAAACAGTACAATAGAAATTTTCGTTTTAAAGAAACATGTAGTCGTTATTATATGATAGATAGAGCATACAATCACCACACAACTCCAATGCATGTTGATTGTTTTAATTTTAAGCTGCTATATAAAGTGCTGAAGTGATGATAAAAATGGCCCCGAGCCATCGTATTTCATATTTAGAGTTAAATCTTAATACACCAAATAGGCATAAATTACGATTACCAAGGCAGTAAAACTATATAGGTTGTGGGAACACTTCTATACAATAGTCAACCTTAACAGATTTTTTGCGAGTAGTCGTAATCATTTAAAAAATTCTTTTAATATGTTATTAACGCGCCAACTTTTTATATACTACTAAAGCTGTTATTAGTTTAAGCTGTTAGTTTTGCATCACACTAATAAGATAATGTTTTCACTTATTTATGTCTTTAAACTTAGGATATAATTTTACCGTGGCCGACTGTACTTGCCGAGATGCAAATTGTGGGCCTATAGGGACTTAAGCGTATGCTAATTGAGCAAGTATGCATTCGCTGACAATTATAATATGAAATGTGAACGGACGGGTACAGGGTTGCTACGGAACTAATACTTTTAGTAGTAGTAGAAAAGAAGAAGAAACACTTTATAGCACGTACAGGAAAAGAAACAGTAAGGAGTGTACAGTACACAAATGTAGACATGCAAAGGCGGCCTTATTGCTGCAAGCAATCTCATACATGCAACCTTTGTAGACACCAAGAGAACGGGATAAACATTTGTAGAGAGGACTTTCAGCAAGAGAACGGGATAGTGCGGAGAGTGTTGACAGATAAGTATACATAAATACCAAAATGTATAGATAAAAATACATAGATAATTTAAATAAATATACGTAGGTAATATATAAATATAAAATATATACCAAAACACAGTGGCGTGCACAGAGTTTTTGACCAGGGTATGCATAAAGAAGGAAGATGGCATAAAATTGAAAAATCCTTCCCCTTTATGAGTTATACAAAAATTTTAGGGTATGCAGTGCTTTTGTGCATGTATGAAGTGACGCCACTGCCAAAACACAACAACTACAGCACAGCTCCGTCACAAGAAGATCTACTTATATATAAGTATATAAGGGAGAAGGGCGTGCTAAGCGGTGTACAGGCACATGGGAATAAAATCTACGCCTCAGATCGATGGACACTGGGCAGCATTTTGTAGGAGGTGATCCTTGCACGCTCTACGTTGTGCTGCTCTGTTTATGGCGGTAGTATTGCATTATTAAATAAATATACTAGGATAATACACACATCGCCTTATAGCCCCAAAGACAGCCGGTTGGCGCAATGGGCAGCGACCCTGCTTTCTGCGTCCAAGGCCGTGGGTTCGGTTGCCAAAACACGAAAATGTTGGTGTGATGAACATTAATGTTTGTCAGTGTCTGGGTGTTTATCTGTACGAGTATTTATGTGTAATATATTCATAAAAATATCTTAGTACCTACGCTTACGACGATGTGTGTATTGTTGTAGTATATTTATTATTTATTTATTAAAAAGAAAGCGTTACCATTAGGTGGGCCATCAGCTTGGTCTGCTCATTTCTCGAGTTCATATATCGAACCTTTTCTGAAAGTCACCAATGTTTTTACAGTGATAAGTGACATTTAAAAAAGGATGTTTAAGAGTTTATTTTAAGAAGAAATTATTTTGATTTTAAAGACCTGAAGTAAGGGCTTTAAATGTTGTTTCTTGTATTTTCACAGAAACGCATTTTCATCTTTATTTCAACTACCCATTGAAGGGAGTATTATAAACATTATTATATATATTATTAAAAAAAAAATTCAAAGCGGTAGTCACGTTTGAGCAATTTTGCTGTAGCCAAAAAGTTCCCTTTTTACCTTCCAAATAATAAAAATAACAATTTTAAAGGATGTCTCTCAAAGGTACAACTTTTCAATCTTGTTTCACCACGGAGAAATGCCGGGGAGTTTCCCAAAAGGTACTAACCGCGGAATTTCTGTCCTAATAAGTGGCATCCTTGAGCCAGTTGCTTATAATGATGATGCAGATATTATCTGGAAGTAGTTACCTGATATGATAATGAACCTCGTGTGCTTAAATGAAGTTTCACATTTGATTGTTGCGAGTGACTTTCGTTTACGAGCTATTAGCCATTTGCGTTCGTCGATTCAATATTGACAGAGCCGCTGATATCGGTAATAACTACCTACCTATTGACCCAAAATGGACATGTTCTTTAATTACCTTCTCTGACAAAGACACGTTCTTAGGATTCCCAGGTGACGGATAGTTTTGAAATGTTTATGTTTTGCATTATTGTGAGTGAGTGGTGAAAATTGTTTTATATCCTACAAGTTTTGTCAAGAAAGGTGAATTTTCGTCCATAAGCTAACAAAACCGTGCAAGCTAAATTATTTTGATAGCATAAACGGCTCTCTTACCATTTTATACAAAAAGCCCATGATTAACCTGTCTTACATGTTAAATAAAGATTTTTTAGAGTATACCTAGGTTATTGATGGGACCTATATATTTTTTAATAAATATGAGTGTTTTTTGTGTATCTTGCAAACTTTGGTAATTTCACTTTCGTGGTATTGTTGGCAAAGCGACGTTTAATAACTTCTTCCAGAAATTGTTCCATTAACTTTGTAGGTAATGTTTATATGGCAATTACTAGATCAATGACTCAAAAAGATGAACCGTTAAACACTCATCCATCAAACATTCTCCCTAGATATTCGGAATTTTCCTTAGAAATCTCGAATTTGTCCATAATTATCATATTTGGATCTGGTAGCCCTACGTGCTTGCTAATTACTGCAATGCAAATACCACCTAATCAAATATACTCGTAATGTAAAATACTATTTAATTCTTAGTTTCTTATTTACATAGGTAGTTTATTTTGTAAATAACTACCTCACTACCTAATTAGGTCATATTTTGATTAGAGGCAGAGTTTGTGTAGATATCTTCGCTGGTACATACCATATCTGTAACATAAAATTAAGAGCTTGTATACTATATTATAATATTATGGATAGATTGATAAATGATACCAAAACAATTAGTGAATAACCGATATTATAATGCGGTAAGTAGGCGAGTATGGTTATTGCATTCTAAAAATAAGCGTCGGTTTGTTCACGCGTAGTCCCGTTGCTGCAAGCGCGTTGCCGTATAAGGCACTCGCTCGCTCATCCCGGCGCAATGCTCGAATTAGCGCGCGCGTCTCCGGCGAAACTAAATACCCAAAAGCGTAAGCGCCGCCAAATACGGGACGAATCTCGAGTTTCGCGCGCGCTGGCACCGCCCCAGCGCCGCCGAGCCTGCGGACTCCTATTCGCGTCTAATGCTCATGGAAAACACGTAAAAACGCATTTATTTCTGTAGCCAGCGGCCTCTAAATTTAGGCCGTAAAGCAATACGAGCGATTTTGGTCGCGGCCGCGTTGTCTGTATTTAGACGAGACGGCGGGCGCGAGTCGCGGCTGCCTCTTGCCCAAGTGATACCGCTGCAGCACTGCACCCGCCAGCTCGCGCGCCCGGAAGCGACCACTCGCAGCTCCCGCACGCTTGCAGGCGTCGGAACGGTTCCTCGGAGTGTGTCCTTCTTACACAGTGACAGTGCCCGGGAATAGTGCCTCTATTGGATAGCGTGTCTAAGAGATAGTGTCTTCATCGGTGATAGTGTCTCAGTCAAAGATTTGGATGTCGCAGATGCTCCCCGAAGCTGGAGGTGATTATGTCATTCTATTGTGTGGCTTATTTCCTTATATTGACACTATGTTTATGAATATGTTTCCTAAATAGTGGTCTAAGATATCTTGAGAGATGTAGTTTTAGAGCGCAAGCAATAAGAACACCTTTCGTACCTACTAAGGTAATTTAGGATAAACTGCAACGGGCGACAGCTGATCACTAACAATTTGTGTAATAGTAAACACTAGTAAGTAAATAAAATTTAAAAGTAGCCTAACCCATTCTTTTGATCATCCTATCACTTTAATATTTACATTAATCAGTCATTACATCTATAAGAGTAGATCATTTTTAAAGCAGTGGACTATGTAATTTCTTGATTAATCTTGAATTAATTAATTAGATATTAGAATATATTATTTTGTTCTATTGATTACTTTTAACATGTCTTCGTTAAGGTACGCCGTTCGTACGTACGGTTGCTCGTCTGAAAGATATTTCTTTTTAACTTTAGCATGAGTTTTATAATCTGTTCTTTTGCCTATGTTTATGATGTGCCCAGTGCACCAACCCCTTAATCTATTATCGAACTAGGTATTACTTATTTGCTCTTTTGGAAATACCGCTTTTGTTGATATTAGCTGAATTATCGTAGCTCTTAAGTAGCAAAAGCCAACATAGAAAAACTTACAGGCAATTAGGAAGCATGATGATCGTAACATTGTTGCTGTCAGTTTCGAGCTAACCCTATTTTACAAGTTTCTTTAAATGATAATGAATTCCTTGTCGTACTGTGTAACTGTAATAACAGTTGTTAACCTGACATTGCAGTAGAAATAAAAAGTTCTCAACCGCCGTTGTCCAATAATTAATTTGAAGGCGATCGGTTGGCAACCTGTCAAATAAGTTCTACCTGCTACCATACGTCTACTGTTCAGCTTTCACATTCAGTAAATTTTCTGATTGTTGCCAACCTCCCAAGTCCCAATGTTCTGTTACAAAATTTGCGATGAGAGCTTTCAAATTTCACGTTTTGAATAAACATCTGATAGGAAATCTGCCGGAAAATTACTTACTGAATACGTAGGGCGAAGAGTAAGGTTTTGTTTAGGCTTTCCCCCAGTTTCCTTGTACTGTATTGAATAGATCTCAGTGATGGATTTACCGCAGTTCAAGAATTTACGCCGATTCTGTGAACAAGATAAGGGGTATACCTACCCACTAATTGTTATCATTTGTTTTCATGTAGGTATGAAGATATTCTTCGACAGCATGAAGGAGTTATCTGTCTCATGTACCTACTGGAGAATGATAAGTATTACGAGGCATACGCAAGTACGTTATTACCCGCTAATAAAGAGGTTATCAAAATTTCCCAATGAGATGTAAATAACTATAGAGTCAACCGTGGTTTTAGAGATACTAAACTAGTATTCGTTTAGATTCTACCTTAATCATTTTACACAGCAGAACAGTATTCATATAGGTACTATCCATAAAAGTGATCGCGGTTTGTAGAGGTAATATGAAATAGCGTTTTATTTACTATAAAATATTATTACAACTAGGTAGGTAGGTAGGTACCTATTACCCTCGCTATTGAAGATAAGATAAATGCGGCGGATTTCGTGCTGTTATGTATAAATAATTGATAAATATAAATTAATTCTTGAATGACGAATTTGTAAATAAGTGACTACGTAATTCTTGACATTTTTGTTTATCACATGAAAATGAGGAAAAGGTTATAGTTATTGTTTAATTTCGTATCATAATCTTGTGTGATTTATAATACCCAATATAAACACCAGTTAAACTATTCTATTCTATGCTACTCTATAAATATAATACAGGACGTAGGTATAATATTAAAACTTTGTTTAGTGGTACCTAAACCAGAGCATAGCTGAGATTATAGGTCACGACATTAAAGCGATTCTATTGATCGGTTTTTAACACACCCTTGCATCTCTGATATGAATCAATTAAAATCTATGTCGATGAGATGGGATGACGATTGATAAGTGATCCTACTTATTCCATAAGGTTACTCTTTCAATTATATAACGTGAGCGAAAGAGATACCTATATTTTATGCTTTTAAAAAGGTGTTAGACATCGAACCCTGTTGCGTCTATGTAATCACTAATTATTAGCCCTTTATAAGTCTGACGTATCTCTCCAGGCTGATAACATCTCACTCATATTATCATACTCGGCATAATTTTTTTATAACTATCTTTTAACCGACTTCCCAAAGAGGCGGAAATTAATGATAGGATGGTTTTTACTGACATAATAAAATGATTTTAATGTTTTTATAACACCCTTTCAAATCATTGTTATTTACAATCTAGAAATCTAGAAGCGTTGATAGCCCACTGGGCAGGACTTCAAATTAACTTTCGGGAAGCCGAGATGGAATCCTAGCATGCAACTCTAAGTTTTCAACGTTATATGCGTTCAAAGCAATTAAAATATTACTAACTTCAACGGTACGGGAAAACATCGCGAAGAAAACTGTATGCTTGAGAGTTCTTCATAATGTTCTCAACAGGTGTGTGGAGTCCACCAAGCGTGGTGGACTACGGCCTAAAGCCCTTCTCATTGTGGGAGGAGACTCGTGTCCTGTAGTGGGCCGGTAATGGGGGGATGGTGGGGTTGATATGATGATGATGTCCCATTTAGTACGGACCTTTGGGGACAGATGACGGAATAAGCTTAATTTATATCCTACTACGGTATACGACACATAAAGTGGTATTTATGGACATCCAGGGGTAAACGATTATTTGCATTACATTCGATGTAAACGGGGGTCAACGATTGTAGATTTTGTCAAAGCTGCTCGTGACTTCCATTTTTACTTTTCATAAACATAACTTCTTAGTTATTAGAAATTATTGAATATTTCTAAGTACCGCTTTACAGGTGTCAAAAACTCATATTTATTAAGAGTATACGTTTTTAAATATATTACACCCACAACAATAACATGCACTGATATGCATGTGACATAATATTATGTTGTTTATGAATTGGCACAAGTATATTGGGTAAGCAGAGGGGTCTACTTCAAACCGGAAGACATGTCAAGAGTTCTACGAGACAAAAACATTTGAGGATCTCTGGCTTAGACCCACGATGATGTGCTTACGCCTACGCCTCTGGACGGATCCACAGGCGTAATAAATGCCGAGTAGAATTCAAGACCATTTTGGCAACAACCATGCTTTATACTAATTAAACCAGTGCTGCGCGTTTTAGTATGCAGCTATACTGAGCCAGCTCCTTTGTCACACATTTTTTTTTATACTTTAACAAATGTATGACACAAATGTAACATTTTACACAAATGTGTGACAATAAATACGATTTTTCTTTCTTTCTTTCTTTCTAATTTTTGTTGTGGTTCGCAAAAACACCCTACGTTTTCTTTTTTAATCTTTTAAAGCACTTTCGCGTTTAGAATTACGGAATAGTAGAATAAGGATAGCACTGATAATTAATTTCAGGCGTTAGATTGGACTAAGGTTTGACTAAGTAAACATCGATCACTGTTTTTTTATGAGAATTATGAGGTGATGATATTGAGTGTAACATAGATATAATAAAGCAACAGTCACTGTTGTCTGTCAGTCTGATGCCAAAACGATCACTGTGCGGTGAATCGTTCAGAACTCTATTTTACGTGACGCGAAGCGCTCTGTATGTCTAGACCCACCTTTATAATACTTACGCAAGGTGAAATCGGTCCATGCATTTGAGCATTGTAATGAAAAAGACATGGAAACAAACCATTTGTGAATCATTTAACACTTTTTCTCCTCCCCCGTCTTTCTCTTCTTTTGCGTCTTTTAAAATAGTTCTGAAAATAGTCAAGGTCCAGGGATCCCTTGTGAGGAACCTTCTAATTATTTTAGCCACCTTTCACTGCTGTTGTACACCCTATGTTCAATACATGAGCGAAAGCTCTTCAGATGACTAATACTACAAAGTTGGTTTGTTTGTTTTTTTGTCACGCCGTGACTAAGCAACTAATCTACTGGATTTTTGGAATAGAAATAGTTGAAAGAACGAACAGTAACATAGGCTACCATATATACCTGGTAAACAAACGTTTTCAACGGGATTAATTAAAACAAATAAATCATTATTTCCAGCTGGTGTAGGTTCTTTATCTTTCCAAAAGGAAATATATAACATCAGCTTTTTTACGTTTCACGACTATTAGTAACGGCTTATAGAAAGCTGTGATGATGTACATCATCGTCGTAGGGTCGATAAATCGTATGCCTATCTTACCAAGCCGTTACTTACTCAATACGTTCATGGCAGTTATAGCAAACGTGCCGTTACGTTTTCGGACAATTTCGTGTAAAGTGCAAATAAGTCCATACATGTCATATAACGTATACCACACATAGTGTTGTGAAATGTGTTTGTTGTGTTCATTACTGAAAAGTTCAAGTAGCGGCTCTCGTCCAAATGCGGAGAGTGTCAACGCGTCTCCCGCGACGCAGTGGTATCTATTTAGTTCTGGCATATTAATAACATCGTCTCTGCATGCCTGCATTGCGCTAGGTTCCCCTATAAAAATAAACAAAAGTCTCAATTCTGTCAGAGTTGCCAAAACTAAATTGGTAGGTCTTAAAGTAGTGCCATTTTTCAATTTGTTGTTTGTGGAATAGACTAGCCCTTTTTTTCGATCTTTCAAATAAGTTTATGTACCTGATTTGTATACAACTGAATTTACAGTAGGTACTGAATGACTTTACAACCCATCCCAAACCATCAGATCTAGAAAGCTAGGAAATTCAAGAAGAGTTCTCTTTATAATGATGTATAGAGTATTGCCAGATTTTATTTTATTCTTACGAGATAATAATAAATTATATTTTCTCTACATTTATTTTGTAACTATAATAATATACTTAATTAATTCAAGTCTTTATATTATTGTTTTAACTTACATCAATGTTATGTACTTATACATACATATGTCATGTATTAAAATAATATTTTTTATAAATTTTTACTATACCTACCCTTTTTTTTAATTGTAAGCTGCAAATAAAGAGTAAATATAAATAAATAAGTAAATATAACACTATTAAAAATTTGTAAAAAAACCGTCCTCTTGCGCGATTTGCCCAAGCAACCGGGCGCGGCGCTGCGGTCTGGGTTCCAAAGTGAAGAATACGTGCCGGTTTAAAGATTGCTTCCTTCTGTATCCAACCCTTCAAATCCAACAGCCTAGCGAAAGTGCTTGTAATTTTACTAATTATTGTTAAAGACTTTACATGAAGGTATATACGTACTTAAGTACGATATTATTATAACCAATCAGCTATAATATAATAATATCATTTATTGCAAAATACACGTCAATAAGGTTTTACATATTGTTTTAGGGTACAGTGTATTGCCAGTAATTTGGCATGCAATGTTACAAAATAGTTACAACCGTCCAATTAATTGATGTCAAAATAAAGGCATGATATATGGAAAGGCAGACCCTAAAAATAATGAATTTGTTAAAATAAATATGAAATGCGTGCATTTATGTTAACTGCTTCGACACCGTAGTGGGCCCGTCCTACGCCGCAGCGCCGTGAATCACAGCACATTCCGCTTGCGCCAAATAAGGACTCTATTAACATTCCCTTTACGCCTTTATTATATTAAACTCCATAACAATGTTACTGCGCCGGGCCTTATTGGCGAAACTGAGCGGGTTTGATTCGGATACAAAACAAGTGCCTTTTAAAATATTTAAGTGGGTTGGCACCTTTATATGCAACAATCTTTATAAGCACTGGGAACATTCATAATTATTTTAACTTAACTAAACCAAGTGAGCCTAGAGTCGGTGAAAAGAGAAATATAATTAGAACTGTAGAAATCAGAAGAGGGAAACTGATTGGCCACATATTAGGAGATGATGAATTTATCACAAATATAATTGAGAGAAAAGTAGATGTAGAAAGAGGGGACGAGGACTGGGACGGGGAGACTGGCTTTTGTGGGACAAATCAAACGAAAGGTTGGGGTGTGGACTAGCAAAGAGGTAAAGAGAGGGCCATGGATAGAGAAGGTTGGAAAAGGCTACACCGACAAGAACTTTTAAATTTTATGTAGAAGAAGCTTAGTGAAGATTAGCTTAGTGAAGATTAAATAAAAATAAAAATAAATAAAAAAATAAATAAATTAGTAGGTATGTGATTGGCGCTTCACCTTTCATCGAAGCACAACCTCATTAAAAACATTGGGCATCTTATAGGTCTCATCTTTAAGTCTCTGTAGACGACTTATGTGTGCTTTTTTTTAAAGGAATATTTTTACTGGTTACCTGATGGCCTGCATAATCGGGTGAGGTGGCGAGTTTAGTTGAGGTGGTATAGCTTTAATTTATGAGTGTTGGCCCTAGGCCTGCAAGAAGCTGAGAAGTAGTCGGTCATTATGTTAGGTTTAGGCGACGATCATTGACGAGGTACGGTAGGGCACTAGACAACCCTCCCTGTTCGTTCAAATATTCGTGATTTTTCAGTAACCGATATTTACTGAAAAATGTAAACTACCTAAGCTTACTTTCACATGTACTCTATTAACTTAAAACAGGGAGCGGTTTGCGGAGGTATTTTCTAATAATAATACCACTGTTTTGTGCCTCGCGCCGTAGAAAGATCTGGGTAACTGGTCTATCCTTCTACCAACCGTAACGCTTGCAATTGTGGAACAATCTCCTTGTGTCCCAGTCAGCAAAGCTCACTCCAGAAGCTTAGCAGGCCACCCAAAGTCGCCGAGTGGTTCAGGGACTACTATTCTTTTGAAAGGATTGGCATAACGTGTAGGTATTGGTATTTTTTCTGCCTTTATGCATGCTCTCAGGAATGGCAGTAAGACCTACATCGCTAGAATTACAAGATGTTTGTTTAATGGGTAGTTAATATCCCTACAACATTACAGTACAACAGTAAAATTTTGTTCCTGAACATTTGTTTGATCTACACACAACATACGGAAATACAGGCAGTAGGCATATATACGAACACTATGAGTTGTAGCGATTTTGTAAATAGGTCATATTTGGGTGTAGTGGTGGGCGGAGAACGTCACTCGTGGAGTGGCGTCTCAAGGAGCAGTGAAATCATTTCAACGATGCCAAGACGCTAATGGCGAGGACAAACAAACACTTCTGCTATCAGGATAATTAGATGGTTCAGGTGGGGTGAAGTCATTTGTCAATTCATTTGTTTGTTGATATATTAAAGGTATACTTCTACGTGGGAGTACCTAGCTAACAAAGTGCCTGCTTAGTTCAACAGAACTGAGCAATAGCTCTGATTAAAAGTTAGCTTTTCATCTACCATTCATTACTATAAGGGACAAAAATTTGATTTTGGTGAAGCGATAAGTTGTCATCAATTATATAAAATACTGTTTACTAATTTTAAATACATTAATCGTGGGTTTTTCTGACGATAATGACTCTACTAGTCTACCACTAAGTCATAGCCACTCAAGCTCACTCCAGAAATTTAGCAGACCGGTCGGGTTATAGAGTGTAGTAAGCTGGACTAGGCCTGGATTTGAGAACTCACGTAGTTTTTACCAGCATCTCGTGGTTTGTTCTTTGGTTCATCTTTATTCAAGGTTTTTCTAACGGGACTGCCAGTGTTTAATTTTATTAAAATGCCTTTCTCGTATCTTCTTAGTCGTGCACTCTTGGCAGTGTGGTCGTGGCTGCCGAGATGAAATACATGGCGGTAGACTGTCTTGGATGGCACGGCTTCCCGCACGAGTCTTATTCACTTTTGGTGGTTTGTGCAATGCGGGAGTATTCCACCGTAGTTGTTTGGGTTACTGATTTAGCCAGATCGGTCAGTTCGGTGTTTCAGTCAGTGTGCAGCGCGGAATACAGTACCTAGTTACTTATGTATTATTGTATATACCTATCTACCTAAGAACATTACTAAGTCACTTAGCAATGCCGATATATGTTTTGCAAAAGCTCCCTCAAATAATGAAACAAAACATCCTATAATATCTATCCGGTATTTCTGTTTATATCAACTACAATCTACGTTATAACTTATTTTATTGCTTTGCAATGCATATTCTTAACACAATTTCATTATTTATAAATTTATAATAAACTACAAAATAGTTTATAGTAACAAATTTGTTTCTAAATTTGTTACTATAAACTATTTTGTAAACATAGTAGTTTGTACTAGAAGAGGGGTATAGAGTAGTATTCACCACGCTGCTAATACACGTGCTGGGAAAGTACTCTCTAAAAGTAGCTTAACACCCAAAGTATTAATTAGGCGCTTATGACGTCACCGACGTAGCTACTCTTGGCTGGCGAGCCAGCACTACGCATCCCCGTCATGAAAACTTACGTACATTGTACGTACAGCACGTGCATTCGGCTTACATCATAAATCTTAATATCCATGTTGTTATTTTTGCATTTAGTGCGTTAAGTGAACACGTAAAGTGGCACCCTTATTGGATACATCGATTGTCAAGTACAAATAGGTACACAAATCAAAGTATTCCAACACACGATGGATCATTAGGGTAGGAATATGCTCTATATCTCTTTCTCTTCCTGAAAGAAGTCTGTATGGACTTTCGATAAAACGATTCACACAAACAGATACCCCCGCTGAATATTTTAATATTCAAATAGCTCGCCCGCGAAGTCTTACAAACAAATCCTCTTTCAATCGAGTGCACAGAAGGTGCATCTTCTGCATCAAGTGCTCTTTAGGATGTGACCGAAGTTTTAAAGTAGATAGGTAACACAGAGGTTCTCGGATTCGGCCGCATTTCTGTTTTGAAATGCGGTCATCGAGAAAAGAACTTAGTATGGCTACCTACTAGAAAAAGTCAGCGAGTTGCGATGCTAAAGTAGAAATGGAGGCATCATGGCCCGATGGAGCCTTGGAGGTCGGGGTTTAAGGTGCTCCTGCACTATGTATACAGCAGCAAGTGTTCATCGGTTGAGATGATGCTTGATGATGAGAGTATAAGTTAATTTAATAAAACTGTATTGGTAATTTACTTAAGACTGTGTACCGGAACCGCGTAAACACAGTTAGGTACTTGTGAGATAAAAACAACAAACTTAATCGGTAAATGTATGAACGCGAAATGCGATATCGTTGTATGCGCGTGCGCACACTCGAGATGCGTCACGGACGGATTTACGAGCGCTACCGTGCCGTCTGACTCAGAACACCTGGGGCCTTAGTACAAAATTTGCTCGCTCGCAATCGAGGAGACATTTTCGAGTATAAAACAAATACTTAAACACTGGAGTAAAATGGATCTTACTAAGATTGTATTGAAGCTCAGATTTGCCTACTTACTGTAGCTCGTGCTTCTGATAGAATGTCTGTAGATCAAAAGTACAGCTTTTCGTCTCTAAATCGAGTGACATTAGATTTTTGTCGATACAGAGTTTGCGAGAGAATTTTGTGCTTAGGGTACTGGGCACCGCCAGGCGTTACCGCATCGATCTCGCGTGAAGTAAATCAATAATAGCCGACGCTAAATTAGCTTTTATTTTATAGCTTGGATGATGGTGCTAATGGAATTAATTAAAACATCTGTTGTATCCAGATTGTTTTATCGGTATTAATAGCTAGGCGTAAAGTTGATTTGACAAACTGCCTCGCTGGTAATTTGTTGGCATGTACGACTACGGTCTATGAGATCCTTGGTTCGATTTCCTGGTGATAAAGATGTATCAGGGGCGTATGTATTGGGAGGATCTTGGTATCAGCGCGGAGTTGCTTTGGCCCGTGAATTATAGAGCACGTTATACTCTCGGTCCCGGATATAATGCGATAATAATCGTTAAAGTCCGCCAATTCACATTGAAGTAGCGTGGTGGGTCTATGCTCTAAAACGTTTTTTCCTTTATAGGAAAAAACGTTTTAGAGCATAGACCCACCACGCTTATGCGTGTATTCAGCTGTGGGACGTTCATAGAATAGCAAAGCTGATGATGACGTGTGCCTAACTGTTATATTTTCTTATCTCCTTTTTATCAAGCTATTCGCAAAGATTCCAAAAGTAATCAGGGTATTGAAAGTTGTCAATCTAAGCGATTTTACTGTGAGAGTTCACAGCAATGCTTCTGAATACGGTTGTAAGTCAATCGGGCGATGTGTTGTTGCGAAATTGGTGCGTGCCCGGTATTTCGGTCGCCTCCGCGCGCGCTCGGGTTTCAGATGTTGCACACGCCAGAAAACTGACCGCCTGCCACTTGGCCGCGCAGATGAGGTTTGCCTAATTGGTTTATTTTCGACCATACTTGTTTGATGTCGATTCGCTTAGGAAATCCCTGTTTAGGTACTGCGCTGCCAGGGGTAGCAGAGTGGGACTCCCGGGGACAAGGGACTGTGGCTCTGTTATGCTTAATCTGGTTAGGCGTTAATTATAACTTGTACCCACTTGCTCTATTGTGTTTTTATATCTGTTACTACTTACTTTTTCTAAGAAATACTAGGTATACCTGGTACTGCTTAGAAAAAGTGTACGTATTCCTATATACCCCTTAACAAGGGAGGGGTGAATGACCGCTAAACTGTTTCAAGAAGGAAATGATAAGTGCACATTGTTTAGACTTATATTAATTTGTTTGATTTGGCTAAAATTTTTGTAATACATTAGTAGTAGTAAGTAGAGCATTTGTGCCAGAGCTTGTCCGGGGAAGTACCACCACATTGCTTATTTCTGCCGCCAAGCAGCATTGTTGTTTTACTATGTTCCGGTGATGTGGCACGTTGCAAGACGTGTTCTTTGTATGCCCTGCGTAATGTTGTTCTGTTTATAGGCGATTGTTTTCAATTTACTACTCACCTTTATATGTGCTGATGCAGTCTAAGATAGAGGGCTAACCTGTCATGGTCATGGCAGTTATCAATATTTAACTTTACCCCTTAGGGCCTTATCATATTATACGCATCGTATCAAAACACTAAATAGCTTGACAGCACGTCTTTTTCGGTAGGACAGTAGCTATATACTTAGCCACGGCCGAAGACTACCACCCGAAAACTATTATTGGATCTATCCGGTAAGCGAATCCAGGACCTTGTGATACGTAATTTAACATGCTAACCACCTGACCTATGGGTGGTTAGGTAAACAACACGTAATGTGAGAAAATTAAACTTCAATGGCACGTTTTGAATGATCTCAGTACGTAGGTAGCCGCGAAGTGTCCGAGTAAGCAATTGCGGTCTATTCGTGGAGGATGGCGATATTGTAGTTCCTAGTGACATTTTCAGTGGCATTGGGCCGCTTTGGGGTGTTATGCAACATATATTTTTTTTATTATATGTTATGGGACAGTTTTAAAACTCCCCAAAGTAATCTGCAAAGTTTTTGTTTAGTTTTAGATGAAATCTGAAACGGATGTAATAATTTGTGTTTGGTAACTACTAATAACAATATATTTTCTTGTGTTATGAATTTGCGGTTACCATGTTCTTATCTGGTATCGAAAGGAGATCGAAGCTTGTATTGACCTGAAAATATCCAAGAGTTCCAGAGCACAGCTTGTTGCAGTTACCGCACGTAACGACTTTGCCAATTAGTTGTTAGGTGAAAGAAATTATAAGCCCTTGACTTGGTCACTTGACTACAATCTCACCAGCTGGCAGCTGGCAAGTAATGATGCAGGCTAAGATAAAACGGGCTAACCTGTCGAGGGAGTGGTAGTTATATTGAACCCATCCAAGACGTTTTACGCGACATCGTACCCACACATATTAATTGTTGTTTTGTGTTGTTCCAGAAGTAATGCGGCGCGCGGCATGCGGCGACGTGTGTTCCGCGCCCGCGCCGCGCCTTCATAACGCCACCACCAAGTGAGAATCTTATTTGAATACCTTTTCCATTTGAAATGGAACAAACTATATTCAAAAATTAGCGATACCACTCAGTTGGAAGAAATTATGTGGATACTTCATGGGTGCACCCACTAAGAGTTCTTGTATCAATCGAATTACTTGAAGGCCTCGCCAAAGTGTTGTCTTAGGCCCCCAATGTATAGCGGGTCTGATATACCTAAAATTTGCTGTTTGACACATTTGCATAAATGAATAAAGATATACAGTAGGTATGCAGCAATTCTTAAACTTAATTCATCTTTTTCCACAGATCGTCAGAAAACAAAGAGCTGCTGCGTCAACAGCTCCTCTCCGCCAGCAAGGATCGCAACGTAGAGAAAGCTGAGCCACCGAAAACAAAGCACACGAGAAGCAGACAGAAGAACCGATGGAAGCTCAAATTCCACCACCAGGCGCTGCCTCAGGAGTACCTCGATCATTATGAGCAGAGTTTGCAGAAAGCAAACAACAAGAAACCAATAGAAAAGCCAAAAGAACAAAACGCTGACAGTAACTTTACCAACGAGACGTTTAAAATTTGGGCGCAGAGGCTTGCCGGAGTGCAGAATGAGGCAGGGTCTTTGACTGCTCCTAATTCTTTCAACATGGCAGCAAAGAAGGACGAGAAGAAAAAGAAGCCCCCAGCAATCGCACCCAGCAAGATTGTGACTTACGAAGATTTACCGTACATGGGAGAGATGACGTTGAACAATTCTAAACCAAGACGCGGAAGGAAGCCAAAGAAAGCAGATATCTGTCATTTAATTTACGAAAATTATGGAACTGTAGTACCGGGACAGCCCCCCCCTCAAGATCGACAAAACAATCTTACAATGGGCCCTCCGTTCAGAAGTGTAGATGCACCACACAGTACGTCAAAAACAGATTTACAAAATAAGATAATCTCAAATTTATTGGAAAAGAAACTGTCACAAGAGTATAAGAGGAGGTTAGAAAATCCCTCTCCACATCGATTCTGCAGCCCCGATGAACCAATGCCAGAAGTGCCTATAACTACAGCTGGTCCTTTGCATAGTGATGATGAGCCCTTAAATCTTTGCATAAGAGATTTACACGATTTGAAGTTGCAAATACAAAAGAAATTTGGAAATATTTACACATCCATGCCTGAAGTTAAAGCAGAAATTGAGGATACTTCCGAGCAAGAAAGCGTCAAAAGCGAACAGCCAAATGCAATTTCTGTAATTCAGAGGAATACGAATTGCCCCCCAACAGCCAATAGTTCACCGGATCTATCGCGCAAAACTAGGAATATATCGCCTACTCTATCAGAACCTACTCAGTCAACAGCCAGTCTAGATGATGACAAATTTCCAGGATATATTTACTGGCCAAATGCTGGAATCTATATGCATCCTTTAGCTCTACAAACACAATTGTTGTACTACCAAAGGCTAGCAGCGTCCGGCCAGCTCCCATTTCCTGCCGAAGATCGTGACAAATTGTCCACACCGGGAAATGAGAATAATTTAACAGATCAATCTCCAGATGAAAGTAAAAGCAAGTTAGTGCTCAAACAAATTTCAGAACTTCTAGACCCTAAAGTTATCAAACAAGTCGAAGAAACAAAAAGTCCGGAACCTCCAAAAAAGAGGGCGTCCCCTAATCCCGCACAAGGTCCAGTAAAGAGGAAACGTTCGGCCATATTCATACCGCCGATGCCGGCCAAAAGTAATTCCACAACACCTACAACTGAAGTCAGCATTTGTAAATTCAAGTTTACAGGGGGATCAAAACCTTCATTACAGGAAAAGAAGATGTTATCAGTGGATTCTGGAGGAAACTTTAGATACTACAGCGGGACCGGGACCAAAGGGAATAATAAAGGGTTCGAATATTTACAAAAAGACGCGAATGCCGATAGAACGGAAGCAGTCGGAACCTCAGTATCAACTTTGCCAAAGGCTGATACTCAGAACAGTGTCAATCTCAAAGAAGATTTAAACAAAAAGAAAAGGAAGTCCAGGAAAACATTACAGAGGGAAAAGTTGGAGCAAACGTTTAAAGAAAAGGGGTTTTTAATACAGACCCAACAACTGCAGTCAGCTGAAGGCGCCACGTATTGTAAGTTTAGGCAACTGAGGAAATTCACGAGGTATTTGTTTAGGAGTTGGAAGGACTATTTACCTGGCGAACTAGATGATAGGCAGAGCGCAGAAATTGGACCCGAACCGACTGCAACTGAAAATCAAAATGTTGCGGGAGAATGGACAAGTTGAAGTTCTAGGTTTAATTTTAGACTTTCAATATCTTTTATCTATTTGGGAGAGTATTAGGAAATTTAAATGGTGGGAAAGCTATCGTAAATCAGTATTGTTCTTATATAAATCAGTTGCCCTATACTCTCTTGGACAAATAAGAATATAAAAGCCAAAGACTAAAAAAAGCTACTTGAAAACTGCTGGTGGCTGAATGATGCATTTAAATAACATAATTGCCTGTTGTGAGACTTATTGTTTGGGTGTTTTCAATCGTTTTTCCGTCCATAAGCAAACTTATAATTTAGCTTTTTTATTACAATTTTAATATTTATGTATTTATTTAGGTTTTTATGTATTTATAAATAAACGGAATGTGTGTATAAGCTTGAGCAACTTAAACGTATAGATTAGGTTTTATCTGTTGTTTTTAGTTTTGTAATTAAAAAAATGAAAAACTAGAGACATACTCACGCTGGATACACTTTTAACATGCAACGCTTTTGAAATGTGCGTGATAAAAGTATATTTTGAATGTATTCTAATTTTGGGAAATTATAGAAAAATAAGTACGCAAAATTTTCGGAAACCTCTACATAGATAACAATTATTACTTTAGTGGCAGTACCCTAAGGACAAGATTATGACGCCCCTAATCACATTTGAATTTGAATTTGAAGAAAAATCAAGATATATATTATAGCTCCATATTGCCTTGACGTTATTTTATCGATACTCTAAAATAGCCACAGTGTTACTTTTTTGATTCATTATTTTTGAGCTACGGTTTGATATGACAAACTGCAGGTCCAAGAAATTTGTTATAACTAATGGAAATTAAAATCCTTCTGATAATTAAAATAACTTAAAATCTTCAGGAATTTCTTTATAAAGACCTTCTGCAAATTGTTGACCTTGTTTAATGGTACCTAACATTTACTGTTTTTGACAGGAGTATTTTAGCTCAATCGAAGGATTATTTTTCTGTTAAGTTAAAGTTTTTACTCAACATGTTATTGATTGGGACTTTCGTTTATTACTTTCAATGAGGTGCTAAAAATGAATATAGGATAATTTATTATATTAATTATTAACTAACGATTTATGCCTTATAATAAATACCAGAAATACTAATATCTAGTCATTTGACTCATAACCGTGCTTTGTTATTCACATGTGTTTAATTATTCATGGGTACATCTGCCCTCTTTATTGTTTACTCAGCTATATGGCTAAACATCCAAAATGACCCTCATTTCCATAATTGCTAAACGGAGGTAGACAACTCAAAGTAACCAGTGACATTTTGTACCTACGTTTACTCGCGTGTAAGTTAACTACGATTGATATAGAATCATACTAGCGCCATCTAGTGACATTTGCGTAGAATTAGGGCTAATATGGGGCCATTAACGTGAAATTCATAATTTGCACATTTCGTTACCCGAAGTAGATAAAAGTAAATTTTCAATACTGTTTTGGAATGAGAGTGGAGCACGCAGTGCCCACGCGTTACAAACTTTATGCCAAACGTATAAAGTTCAAATTTCAATGCTTTCTTGTGACCAAACGGTTTTAGAGTTGCGAAATCGTTCGTCGATACATTTACAGTGTTGTCAAAAGAAATGTGTAAAAACACGGTGTGTACGAGAAATAACACCCTGACCTCTAATACCACAGGAAAAGCTGTTGTCACTTGTTAGTCTATACCAAATTGATTGACGCCATTTTGGCGCTGTACGTTGTGAAGCTGTAGTACGAGTGTCCAGGGAACTAAAATTTGAATTATTTAAAACAATAATAACTAAATTTAATATGTAGTATAGAGGTCAGTGTTATAAAGGATCGAAACTAAAAGTGCATCTAGATTGAAACGGATCGTACAAAGTTTTCAATTATGAGGTCGGGAACCCTTAGTAGTTACAGAATGAGCAGAAATCATTCAACACACCTTATCACTGTTTATTTTGAAACAACGCTAACTCTAGTGAATAAGTTTTTCTTTTGTAACAAATTTCACATAATACTCAGTTCTTAACAATTTTGCCTAACGTATGAAACTAAGATGTACATACAATCGAGTTATTCTAGTCATTGATTTGTTAGTAAGTATTGTTAATAATAACTGTGTAAATATTATTAAATTAACGTTAATTTAATATATCGTTACTTATTTATAAAATAAGACTACATTTTGTACTCAAATAAACTTTATTAAAAAATGTAAAGAAAAACTCAAATATTTCTGTGATTTACAAAAAAAACGCAATACAACAGGAATGTAATGTGGAACCAATAAAAAGTTTAACAAATTATTTTTGGTTTGTGATTTATTTTTAATAGGAAGCCCTTTGCATGTTCAGGTAAAGTTAGGAAAGTTCACATTACAAAATATTTTTTGGTCTCTCAATTATGTGACTGGTTTCCAACCATACAAATTAGTCAGCATTAAACAGCGTTAGTCGCTCGAGGCAAATTTTGTATGGATCGGCAAATAAACACTGTACGGAACAGGACTTGACGGGGAGATCTTACCACTCACTGGGAAAATTCATGATATACAATGGACATTAACCTCTGGTATGCCTGAACGTGGATCAGCGCAAAGCAGTTATCTGCCGGAACGTGGATCCACGCTCTCCGACCAGCAGACAATTTTTTATAATTTTCTCTCATAAAAACGATGCAGAAGTGTCAAAATCGCTTGCGTCCTTGAATGAATGAATGTACCAAATTCTCTTATACCTGTCTTTAGTTCAGAAACTTGTTCATTCGTGTCACTGAATACTCGACTTCGTTGAGAACTAAGTGTTTGATTTTTTGTAATTACTGGACACAGTGAGTATATTTTTGTGTTATTTCAATAATTTCTTTCATTTAGAATAGTTTTCAATAAAATCTTATGAGAAATTTATGCAATTACTAAAATAATTAGAAGTAAACGATTTGTCGGTTAGTTTTTTTTTTCAAATTTATTCATAACTATTGTATTTCTTTCATTCTGAGTGCGTGTTATATATAGTTTTGAAGACTTTTTTGTCAAGATCTTCAATTTGCAAAGTGTTTTCGTCCATAATTCATAGTTTATTCAGAATCTTTGTTTTTCGATAGTCTTACCGCATATTGAGCGCGGATCCGCGTTCCGGCTAAGACGTACAGGGTGTTCAAATTTATACCACGCACTTTACTTGTTTATTTACTTTATTGAGTTGTCCAGAAAATATTTTGAGATATCTTGCATTGAACCTAACAATATTTTATTAATTTAATTTCAAGGTTATAAAATAATGGTGGTGTACCTAGATGTTGATAAGTATCTCAACAAAGGAGATTATTGCCTATGTCTTCGTGAAGCTATATGGCCTTGGAAAGAGACTCATTTTATAAAATTAAGTGCTTGTTTCATATGTAAAAAACGCACGAATTCTAAAATGCCTCGACATTTATGTCTTCGGACTGACAAAAAAAGTACTTTTAAAATGATATTACACGCTAAACATTTTTGGTGTCGAAACTGTATGTTTGCCATATATGAACATTACACAAATGACGAATGTAACATTTGTGCTGATTTCTAAATAACAAAAATTTAATTAAGTATTACAATGAGAAGGTTACTGTTATTTGTTTAAAACTAATAAAAAAATTCACATATAATTAGTTTTATTCTTTGACAAAGCAAGACTATACAAAATGTTGTAGAGGTAATTTATTTACATTTCGACTTCATGTCTTACATTATAATTTTACCTCCCAATTTGCTGTTATTTTATTTATTTCTAGATGGAATCAAATGTGAGGAATACTACACCACCTGAGTGGGAAGCAACTCAACCCATTGTGGGTATGGAAATACAGATTTCGCCCAACGGTTCTTTGTATGCACGACCTGATAAAACCGTATATATGGAAAAATCCCTATCCGGATCATTACATGTATGTATTGCACATATGTATGCCATTACTTTTTAAATAGAGGGGATGCTGTTTCATACATTTTGTGTCTATTGAGATGAAACAGCTGATAATTATTTTTTAAGCGGAGACTTCAATGAAGTCGGTTCTTGGTTTTTTATTTAAACCATTTTATTTCGAATCCAGGTGTAAATTTCTACATTACATTAATATTCGTTCGTTGTAGGTACTGAGAACGACAGCCAATGTCGAAGAATCCTCTGAACGACCTCGAATCCGGAGGAGGTTAGATTTAAATTCTTCACCTGATCTTGACGCTCCTGGGCCCTCAAATGAGGTTGGCAGCCAATTACTGAGAACAAAAGCCAATGTCGAAGAATCCTCTGAAGCACCTCGAATTTGGAGGAGGGTAGATTTAAATTTTTCACCTGATCCTGACGTTCCTGGGCCCTCAAATGAGGTTGGTATTGATTTGTACAATTACATTTTATATCCGTTTTTGCACATTTTGTAACATTGTAATTAATCAAACTTTTTTTGCAGCCAGTGCGGAATGTGGCAAGAGAGTCTTACGAGATGCAGCAACTCAGAATGTTAAATTTTGAAGATGAAAGCGATTCTGTTTCACCTATACCCTCTCATGAGGTTAGTCAGTACAAGCCATGGATACCATTGTAATACCAAGTCAAATCTATAGTAGAGAATATTTGTCTATGTCAATAATTCCTATCTATCTAAATTGGAATTGTCCTAAACTTAATTCAATAAGAATAACTTAATTTCTACCGACATGTTTTTCAGGTCGTAAATACATATCTGACGTCTGAACTAGCTGAGGCTTTGGCAGTCGATTCAGGAAGTGAAGATGACGAAGAAGACGATCTTGATGAAAATGATTTACGCAGGATTTTGGAAATAGAAGAAGAAGGGGAAGAAATAGAAGAAAGAGGGGAAGAGGAAGTTATGTTAAATTATGATTTCACGTGGTCTCAAAATTTCGAAGAATTTACTGGTACAGAAGAGAGATTTGAAGTACAGCCAGGACCCACAGTGCAGGAAGATACTCCAATTAAAATATTTAAATCCATCTGGGATAGGTCTGTAATGGAAAAAATTGTCAAAGAAACTAACTACTACGCATGGCAAAAAATTGCTGCTGCCGCCGAAGTCGAGGATGGTATTAAACCTAAATCCCGTCTCTATCAGTGGGAAGACACAACAGTAGAGGAGTTATACAAATTTTTCGGAATTATGATTTATATGGGAATATGCTACAGAAGCAGAATTGACGAGTACTGGACTACAGGCATACTAGGCATGCCAGAATTTAGAAAGCTAATGAGCAAAAACAGGTTCCTCTTACTGTTACGGTTTTTACATTTTGTTGACAACGATGAACTCGGTCCTAATATTCGCGGGTATGAGCGAAAGGTATCTAAAGTTGTTAATATTGTGGAACACTGCAACAAAAAATTTGGAGAAATATATATCCCACACAGAGCCATAAGTATTGACGAGTCGCTGCTGCTGTGGAAGGGACGCCTGAGTTGGATTCAGTGCATTCGTTCTAAGGCAGCACGATTCGGTATTAAAACTTATGAGCTCTGTGAGGCGGAAACCGGATATCTGGTAAAATTATACATATATGCAGGTAAAGGTGAAAATTCTGAACCTATACATGGCTTTACTGGCGCAACTTCAAAAGTCGTCCTCAAATTGATAGAAGATTATCTAGGAAAAGGCTATTGTCTATACATGGACAATTTTTTTAATTCCGTTAGTCTTACACGGTTCCTGAAGCATAACCACACCGACGTTGTCGGAGTGTTAAATCGACGAAGAGTCGACACTCCGTCAGATATCAAAAACTTAAGCGAAAGACAATTGCAGCGGGGGCAGATTGTCTCTCGCCACTGTGGTGACGTAGCAGTAACGGTTTGGAGAGATGTCAAGCTTGTGACCACAATATCTACGTTTCATAAGCCCGAAACTGCTCCAGGCCGCCGAGCAGGAGTCACTTACGAAAAACCCATTGCAGTCCACAGTTATAATAAATACATGGGGGGCGTGGACTTAAAAGACCAGAAGCTCTCCATGTATTTATTAGAACGAAAACGAGGGCTAAAATGGTATTTGAAAGTTTTTCGGCGCCTGCTGAACTGCAGTATTCTAAACAGTTATATCATACATAAATGTCGCAGCGCAGCAAATTACAGTCACAGGAAATTTCGTTTAATTCTAGCAGATGCACTCTGTAAGGAACATAATAAAATACAGCGCATAAGGCCTAATACCAGTGTGTCGTCCGGAGATAACAGTCGAAGCTGTAATGGACATGTCCCAGACTACATACCAGTTGACACAACAAACCGGACTAATAAACGTCAAAATCGCCAGAAACGAGGACGTTGTGTGCAATGCCTAGCTAACAAACAACGAAAGGAAACAAACATAATTTGCTCGCAGTGTAAAGTGTTCCTGTGTGTAGGCCAATGTTGGCGTACCTATCACGAATTATGAATAGACATAGACATGCAGAAGTCGTGGTGGCCTAGCGGTAGAGCGCTCGCCTCTCATACGGGAGGTCGTGGTTCAAATCCCGGCGCGGACCAATGATATTTTTCAAGTCCGTATTTTTCTAAGAAAAATTACCACTGACTTTAAACGGTGAAGGAAAACATCGTGAGGAAACCAGCAAGTCGAAGAACCTAGCAAGTTTGAGGACTTGTGATATCCACCAACACGCACTGGGTCAGCGCGGTGGATTATGATCCTGATTGGGTAGGCCATGCTCCTGCAGTGGAGTCGTTTAGAACGAAGGCTGATGATGATAGACATGCATTCATGAATATGAAAATAACTTTATCGATTCGAGTCGATTTGAATTTATGTAGCATTTTTTGTTTTTGTAATAAAACCATTCCACTATACCTACTTAGTTCACATTGTTTTATTTCTAAACTAAAATAGTTACAGTAGGTGATACAATAATAAAGTACAAAATAAAATTTAAAAATTAAAAAAAATGGAACATCCTTTGTACAAATATACATGGCTTTGCCGGAACGCGGATCCGCGCGTTCGTATCACTCTGTTTTTCGCGGCAGATAGCGTAATTGTCAAATGGCTGCGTCCGGCATACCAAATTAAACATAATTTGCTATAATCCGCGAATTGATCTTTATACTACACACCAGACAGATATCCAAATCCTACACTACACACGTTTCACGCCGACACCGAAGCATCCTCAGATGTTACTTATGATTGTTTGAAACTACTACGCTACTATAAGAATTGCTATTTCGCAGCGAAATGCCAAAGAAATATTTTGTAATGTAAACAATTTATATCCATATCAATCGAAACTTTATTAACTAAATAGATTATTAAATAAAATCGCGCCATCCTTTTAATTCAGGATATGGAGAAACGGATAGCACTACTTTTAGTTGTTAATTTTGAAATTTTAGAGTCACTGACTGTTTCCAATTATTTTTAAACTACATCCCCAACTTAGAGGAACATTTTACAGTTCCTATTTTTTAGGCGTATTTCTTTAAAAAATAACCTTACATCTAGGTGTTGGTCTTATATTCAAATTTAATGATTAAGATCTTCGAAGTTATGAGGACATGACTATTCAATAGTTGCAGCAATAAACACTATAATTTCAATTATTAATAGTGCATACAAGGGAGTCGGTTTCTTTTTTCCGCCTATTACTTTTGTCCTATTATAAAAAATCCAGCCCTCTGCAACAGCCAGCGACCCTGAACTTAATTTAACAGTATCAATAATATACTTAAAGATTATTCTTAAAATCTAACCCTTTAAAATATTCCAATCTGTAAAACTTGTGCAAATGTAAATATAAAAGGCACTTAATGCTGGACATTTTAATAACAAAACAGCACAGTCTGATTAAAATGGACCTATTATACCTTATCAATGCCAGCGCTCCTGGCAGTACGTTCGTGAAGTAAAGATTTAGAAGTAGATACAAGAATGTGCGACTTTAAAACGAATCAACAATAAACGTACGATTTAAAAAATATTATGAATAAATGCAAGAATATAAATCTTATATAAATGGTTCCGATTGTCCAAACCAAGCAATTAAAAAAAAAATCCACAGAAGTATCTCTACGTCATCAAATCAGTAATGATCCGTAGATATATTAGGGTTACCGACATAGCTCAACGAGTCGTGAAGCTAACGTGGCAGTGGGCGGGTCACTTTTTGGTGACGTAAGGTGCTTGAATTGCGACTCCGCACTGGTACAGCGTTGGTCGACCCCCACCGTGGTGGACAGACATCTCTATCGGTTGATATCATGATGACAGCAAGATTAAAATCGATAACCACGACCAAAGTAAATACGCGTCACACTAAGATTATAATCAAAAGGACGTTTACCGTCTTTTGAGGTGCGAAAACCTATTTCCATGTATTACCGAAGGGGTATTTCCCCTTATCGGTTTTCAAACGGACCCGGAATGTTTGAATATAATAAAACGATCTGAATTTTAGATTTCAGATTTTCGACTTATTGTGCTGTTTTATCTATGCCCGCCCTATAAAACGATACAAAAACATCACCATACATAGTGTATATAGAATATAATATTATGTATAAAACAACCATCCACGACTATCAACTAATTTCAGTAAAATGTTTTAAACATATAGGAATAAATTTTGTTTTTGTAGAGGAACTTTTAAGACCATAGAGTTCAGGAATGTTCTTTGTATAGGAATGAGCTAACCCCCATTCTCTGTAAGGCTGATCATAGGTCGAATAATTAATCGATACGAACTTCTAATAAGGTAATAAGATTCTCATAGGGTTGACAACATTTGTTGATAAAATGAATATACAAGTGATATTTGTGATAAGACTCTTCGACAACCCGATCTAAAGTTGACCATCAAGTTTTTTGACCGCTTATTTGTTCAGCTTTTCAGGAACTAGAGGTTAGAGATTCGGACCGACCACATTTTTTTCGTTAGATAAGTTTAATATGATAAAAACGTCATTCAGTAGAATGCACAACCAACCAACAAATATAACCGATTTGGTTTGAAACAACCAATATACAATGTAAGTAAATTCCGTATTAACTCATAATTACAAGTCAACAAAACACACTAAATTCTTATATATTTTCTTTCATTCAATGTGTGATAAGAAAACATATTTTTTTTTTGTACTGCGGTCGGCATTATACTATGAAAGTTTCAAGAAAGGTGATCGCTTCTATGGTAGGTGGTAGTGTTACAGTTCTTAAATCAATTTACAAGTGGTAGGTATCCTACCGTTAGATCCATTATCACAAGCTCAATTTATAACTATCACACAACTTCAGCCTTATATCAATTAATGGATGATATCCAAATAAGTAAAGTTTCTCCTGTTAACATTTTCACTTATGAATCTCCTTTTGGCAACACAGATTATCAAGCCTCAATCTAAACCTACATATGTAAGGCTAAAACGATTTTGATGGACTTTCATGCAGGGAGAGGACTTTACCAAGATTAGTAATAAAGGCTTTTTAATAATACTTCTGGAAAACCATCTCATAAAAACAGAGCAAGGCTTCGCAGGGCCGCCCTGTGTCCATCAACCCGAGGCGTTGGTTTTAAGCCTCGTGTGCTCGTAATCACACCGGCAACAGACCGGAAGACATCATTGCTGTTTACCGGCAGAAATAAGCATGACGGTCGTACTTATTTTAAATATATATCCGATGCAATGAGATTTTTTGAGAGTTAGTACGACTTTGCAAGTTAGCTCTTTTTACCTTGAGGAACGGAGACAAAAATTCGTGCTATATATATATACGTATAAATCACGTAAGAAAATAACAGTTTTAATATAAAGATCGATTATTCTCTATAAATTGTAGTAATTTCCGAGTGTTCATCAAGTATTCGACGCAGATATAAGGTGACAAGTGCCAAAAGGACGTTCGTATGTGAAAACACACTACAAGTGCGAAATTCACACTCGCCTAGGAGAACTTTTGTAGAGAACAGTAACAAAACCACTGAATCAGACACTCGTTCAAGTGTTTCATTATTTAAAATAGCAAATGGACAGAACATATCGTCATGATCATAAAAAAGTTACGTTTTCGCTGTTTTGGCTGCATTTTAATTTACCATAACACTTATCATAACTTAATCTGTGGTTACAAAAGATATAGATTCGGCTGTCTTATGTGTCTAAAAGGCCATTGTAAGGCATTTATAAAAATAATTTGGTTCATTTATAATAAAATTAGTAATGAGAATCGGATCTTGTTATAAACTTTTTCGAATACGATATAATATTATGAGAAAAATTTAGGCCTAACTTAAAATGGCTATAATTTATTGTTAAGTTTGACGCAATTTAGATCCGCCTTTATTCTACGATCATAACGAAATATTCGTTAGTTCATTTGACTTGAACGCAACAACACATCAATACAACAAAACTATTGGAAAAAAGAAAAACAAAAACTGATTTTAAAAGTACTTAGTAAACTACTTAATCCTTATAACCAATCAATCGATTTGTAAACTTTAAGATGATCTTTGTACGCCAAATACGGAATGTAATCCTACAGACTAAAGTACAAAGAATTTGTTCGTGAACTACCCTTCAATTCATAACTTTGTAAAATGATTGGTATAATGTAAAAAAAATTGTTCTCAACGAATAATTCCGCCTTTATGAAAAGCTTAGAGATTTTAGTTGAAATCAGTTTTGATAACTTTTTTAAGCAAGTGTTTTTTTCTCGTACAGCGATAAACTCTCGTTTCTATTTTATGCATTTGGCATGCTAATTAAAATATGTATTTTTTGTAAAATATTTGCACTTTCAAGAAAGGTGCTGTAGTATTCTTTAATTTCGAAAGAAAAATGGCTCTCTTTCATAAATAATGTAACTTTAAGCTTCTCGATACAGTATATGCAGCGTGATGTCAGTCGATGTATTTTACGAAACGAAGAGCAGTTCAATAGCTTGAGTATGAGATGCTAGCTCGCAATCGAAGAGTCGTTTTTGCATATCAATCTCTATAACGTCAAAGTAAAATGGCCGTTATTGCAGTAATTTCAGAGTCGCTAATGCCGTATTTCTGATTTCTATTTTATAAACGTTGCCAAAGAATTGCAGACAAATTTGAGCGTTACAAAATAATAAATAAGGTCTATTTTAAGATGTTCGAAAACGACTAGATACGAGCTAGCAAATCTTGTGATATGGAGCGACGTTATAAAGGGAATGACTTTGGAGGGTGGATGTGGAAGGCGAGCCGGCAGTCGCGGCCTAGGCCTGCAGCAGCAGCCTGGCGGCGCCGGCGACGTGCGGCGCGGAGAGGCCGTGCTGGTGCAGCAGCTGGTCGGGGGCTCCGGAGCGCGGCACCTCCCGCACGCACAGGTGCCGCACCACCACGTCGCGCTCCAGCGCCAGCGCCGACAGCACCGCCTCGCCCAGCCCGCCTGCAACCCGCGTGGCACGAAATATTAACATTCATAAATAAAAACTAAATGCCGATATCTACAATCGACTTACAAATCAGTGATATCTGCACACATAAACTACCTTTAATTTATGTGTATTTTAATCGAATATGAATATTTCTTAAGTACAGTTCAACAGGTACAAACCCGTACCCGTTGAACTATACTTAAGAAATATTGATTAACCACGAGAATCTTAAGTTTAAAATCTTTAATTACGAATATAAATAAGTGAATGTGTGTGTGCTACTGGCCACGCCGGCCGACGGCGGCCGCGTGAGTACGACACACGAGTTGCTGTCGCACTGCCACTTGGGGAGCACACGAGCTGTAGTGTACTCCGATGTAAAACAGTGCCAATTAAATAGTAAGGAGGAAACTACCTTTTATAAACAATACTATAAAGAGGTAAGATTTTTGTTTGTTTGTACTAAATTGTTGTACAATTGTACAATGTTTTACCAATAAAAAGTTAAACTATCTAAGAAAATAAAACGTGTGTACTTATGCACATGCGTTAGAAGTTATACTTCTTTGGCGGAACAAGATAAAAAAATTACAAAAATTTTATCTTACGCCTTATTCTACCTTTGTAGAGAAAACGTATTTAATACATTGAAGGTTTTATTATAACGCATTATCTAGTTATCCACGTGCGCGAGAATTTAGTTACATTTTACAATTTCACTCGCATGATATTTTCCTAACGCCGCGCCGCTAAAGAAGTATTACTTCAAAAAAAAAAAATAGAAACCCGTAAGAAAATTGCTGTAACTCTAACTAAAATTTTGCCTATAAAATTGATTATTCGACATTCGTTGAGAAAATGACTGATGACATGAATAATTTTTCAGTGATCCAACATATTGTCTATTATTATTAAATATTTTAAACAATCTTAGCTATTGTCTATAATGCATGATGGAACAGGTTATAGTGTGTAGAACTTTATCATTGGATCTGTATTTTGTCTAATAACAAGGTATCCTTTTGTAAAAAAATCCGGACTGTGGGGTCCCAGGCAGTACTTCTATTATCCGACAAATTGGTTAGTTCGACTCTGGCCTGAAAAACGTTTGTCGAATTACAACTCCACTGTATTCTGATCTATTTTAATTTTGACAGCCGATTGGCGCATTTTGCAGCGACCCTGCTTTCTGAGTCCGAGGCGAGTGTGATGAGCATGAATGTTTTTCGGTGTCTGGGTGATTATATGTATATTCTAAGTATTTATGTATACTATTCATAAAAATTATTCATCAGTTATCTTAGTACCCATAACACAAGCAACGCTTACATTGGGGCTAGATGGCGAAGTGTGTATTGTCGTAGTATATTTGTTTATTTATCAATTTAAAAAAAATTGAGTACCGGCTTGGTAGTGGTCCTCCACCACGACGACCCGGCCGCCGGCCGCCTTGGCGTGCTTCCTCAGCGCCGCCTCATCCAGCGGCTTGATGGTGAAGGGATCCAGCACGCGAGCCTGCACGCCTGGGGGAGGGTTCGGCCAAGTTTTAGCACAAAACATACAGATATACTAAGCAATCTCGTATAGGAATTCATAAACTTCAATTATATAATGTTACATTTATAATATAATATTGCAAACGTATGTAACACCCTTGATTAGTTTGGGCGCAGCAATTTTTTTCCTTAATATTTCTATGAATTTCCAAAACATTCTATAGTAAGGAAACCAATTTTATTGAGTATGCTCAATATAAAAAAAAAACATTTACTGAATTAAACAATTGCTCTATGGGGTATTTTTTTATATTTCATTGCTTTAATTTTCATTTCAGTGTTCCGAACAACAATGCGGTATTAAATTTCCCTGGTCTATGAAGAGCCAACAGCAAACTTACTCGGGTAATCTTTTTTGTTATCACCATCTCACAGTCAATTAAGCTATGAAGTTAGACCATACGACTAATCGGTTTCTACGCGGCATCGTACCGGAACGCTAAATCACTTAGCGGTACGTCTATGTCGGTATGGTGGTAACTAGCTTACGCCGAAGCCTCCTTCTAGATCAGACCAGAGAAAATTCAAAAATTTGAATATCGACCAACCACAATCCAACCACATCAAAACCACTCCACTTTAGAATGGTTTCTCGAACAAACGGTTCATACAAGTCAGCATTTGACAGTAATTATTTTACCTATAATGTTTTAAACGTTGTACCATAAAATGGGAAAAAGTTTGTGAGCTAGCAAGAAACATTCCGCGGGTGTGAAGTGACGTGCGCGGGTCAATTTCACTGTTTTTGGACGCAATGCACTGCGTACAATAATGGCCGACTGAGGGTTCTGTATGTTGTTAATTCTATGCAAATTTCCAAGCACGTGTCAGAGCAGCTATGGGCCGCCTCACCCTCTTGCGCGAGCGTGTCGGCGGCGGCCAGCGCGGCGTGCAGCGTGACGCCGGCGCCCACGAGCAGCACGCGGTCCGACGTTCCGCTGCGCACCAACTTGGCCTCGCCCACCTGCGCGCGGGACACACACACACACACATTATTTATACTATTTGTAATTTTTTTATTCCACTACAAGTTAGCCCTTGACTCACCTGGTGGTAAGTGATGATGCAGTGTGAGATAATAGCGGGCTGACCTGTTAGGGAGTATGGTAGTCATACTCCTAATCAGTTTCTACGCGACATCGCACCGGAACCCTAAATCGCTTAGCGGCACGTCTTTGTCGGCAGGGACTAACTAGCCACAGCTAAAGCTAGACCAGACCAGACCAGATAAAATTTGGAAATAATAATTTCCCAAATATGCCTTCTGCCGGGAATCGAACCCGGAATCTCCAACTTGAAACCACCAGGGAAGTCAACAAAATTAAGGATTTCTGCATATCATCTTTAAGTAACGGGACAGGCAGATGATGCACTCTGCCCAATGTAGCATTATATGACCACTAAGGTACAATTGCTACTATTTCTGTTTAAATTTTATATACATATGTTTTTATCTCTTATTTTTTTGTATACGAGGTATTTGAATTACTTCTAAAATTAAGTTATCGTTCTAAACAGTACATGCTGTACCTTCCCATAAGTGGAATTAAGTAAACTAAAGCTATTTTGATCCACAACTCATAATACATGTAATTTTGTAGGTAGTCCTGATAAGAAATAAATTAGTAGCACGAGAACAAGGAAAACGTGTATATTGTTTCCACCTGTGCGCCACTGCTCGGGGATTTCATAAAGCTGTGGGTTTACTAGCCGAGAAGGCATTATTGCGCGAATTCACGCAGCAACGGCAGCGCACTGACCTTGAAGACGGTGTCGTTGTCGTAGATGACGGCGGTGTTGGGGCGCGACGTGCGCAGGTAGCAGATGCCGCGCGTGTTGGCCGCCAGCTCCACCGCTCGCTCCGTGGACACCGCGTCGCTGCCACACCACACATCGTTACATGCACCGTTCACGCAGCAACGGATTACACGCGGATTAATAGCAGGCCGGTGCAAATCCAGCTCACATATATTCATATATAAAATATTTTTACTCTAAATTCATTCATTATATCATCCAAACGGATAATAAATAAACACAACGATAATACACACATGGCCATCTAGCCCCCAAAGTAAGGGTAGATTGTGTTATGGGTACTGAGATGACTGATGATTATTTATTTATGAATAATATACATAAATATTATACTGAAAGATATTTATGTTCATCACACAAACATTTTCCAGTTGTGGGAATCGAACCAACAGCCTTGGGACTCGGAAAGCAGGGTCGCTGCCCACTGCGAGTCGGCCAAATGATAAAATGTTGTCCTGAATTTCATAACAGTCCTTTGTTTCTTTTTAGATCCCTTCAGATCCCTTTACTCAACAGAAAGCCACATTCTTAGATGTGGCATCGGTACGAATAAAAAAAATTGAACATTGAGTCTTCATAGTTGGGTGTAGATAAAGTCTTGTATGTATGTAACTGTTGATAATTAGGTATTAAACCACTCATGTGATCCTACATTCGCGTTTTAGTACCCCTTAATAAACAACAGTTGCATAAATAACTATTAAACCATTGTTTATTTTAATTCAACATTTTCAACTAGTTCATGGGTTCGAATCCCGGGTCAGGCCAAATTATATAAGGTATTGAGTTTGAAAGTTGACAGTGTCAGCCTCCGTGGCTCGCAAAGCACTGTCTCGATTATTATTACTTAATTGAAGTAATAGTTGTTAAAGCCCACCAACCCGCATTGGAGCAGCGTGATAGACTACGACCTTAACTCCTTCTCATTGTCTCCCGTGCCCTGTAGTCAGCCGTTAATGGGTTCGAAACGTCAAGTCAGTCTGTTTGTTGTCAGTCAGCCTGTATCACCGGTTCGGAAGGCAGATTCTAACGAGAAGAACCGGGGAGAAACTCAGTCGATTATTAGTACAGCATAGAATTAAGAACATACAGAACCCTTATTGTATGCAGTGCATTTGGTCTAAAACCAGTAAAAACGTCCGAGTTCAAACCCGCGGAACGTTGCTAGATCACAAACTTTGTCTCATATTCTCCATTTTATGGTTAACGTTTAGAACACGAGGTCAAACAATTACTGTTAACAGAATTAAATTTTAATTAACTGAATGGAATCAAGTGGTTTTTGTTGCCTCATTAGTAGTGGACACGGTTTCTGTATGTTCTTAGCTCTGTGTAGTTCAGTGTAGCGGAGCACTTACGAGGGGTAGAACACGGTGGCGGTGGGCACGGCGCGGAACAGCGCCAGGTCTTCCAAACCCATCTGCGACGGGCCGTCCTCGCCGATGCTGACGCCGCAGTGCGAACCCACCAGGTTGATGTTGCTCTGGCTGATGGCGCCCATGCGGATCTGCCACACACTCGTCATTCAACGGCATATTTGTTGCACCCGACGCAAAAACGAGTGTATATGTTTGATTTGTCTGTATGTGTGTCTGTCTGTGACATTTTTTTCCGAGCGGATATAGTAGATGTAGTAATGATTTTATAATTTTTTTTTACCTCCACTTGGAGGTAATATCAATTTTATTAATTTAAAATGCATATAAAACTTTCAGAACCGACAGGATTTGAACCTGCTACTCTCTGCCTGCTCTCGCCCTAAGTGCTTTGACCACTGAGCCACTGAGCACACTTCCAATGCCGAAATAGCACACTACAATCTAGTTTAGCTACAGTCGCTATGAGACTGATATAAATGCAAACTAAATATATTAATTTCGGCATCAGTAGTAGGAGAGTCGTAGCTACATGGTCAAAGCGCTCACGCCGCTATTGCCAGAGTCGAAAGTTCAAATGTGGGTTTCGGGTATTTTTATATGCATTGTAATTTATAAAAGATATCAATGACACAAAAAATACTAATTGCGAAATATAATGTTTGAATGCTACTGCCCACATCGACTAATGACAGTAGTCGCGTGAGTACGACACACAATTTCATTTAGCATCCATTACGTGGAATAAACGTACATCAACATATATTCCGAGAATTTAATAGGTGCTAGGGTCGGTCCCATATTTCTTCTCTTCGTGCCTCTCCACTACTGGAGCGTACGTCAACTTAGCGAATTTTACGCGGTCTTGTAAAACAATTTTACAACGCTATCGTTTAATCTTAAAATTATAATAGGATTTTTCTATAAGCTTACGTCTTATATAAACTTTTTAGCTTGTTGAGACACATCTCAAATACTTCATTTGGTAACTTGTTATAAAATACACAATTTATTTCCCTCGATAATTCATAATAATTTAATGTAGCTTAGTAATCTGCACAACGAGTTTATACTTCTAATAATAGTTGTTTGAATAAATAAAATTTTCAAATATGTACCGACGTCCCGCCGACGTACCTGGTCGAAGGTGCGCGTGAAGAAGGCGGCGAAGGTGGACGCGAACACGACGGCGCGGTCGCGGCACGCGGCGCCCGTGGCCACGCCCACCAGCGTCTGCTCCGCGATGAAGCACTCCACGTACCTGCGCGCGCACGTCAGTACCAGCCGCACCCGCCCGCACCAGTGTTGGCAACAATGTGTGCGAGGCGTATGCGCCGTTTAAGTAAGAAAGCAGATTGGACTCACCAAAATCTAGCCTACGAAACTTGGACACAGTGAAAAACAGCAAAAAACAGTCAGTCAGTCAGTTATTATCTGTGTGTTGGAAGTTGTAAACCAGTATAAATTGATCATTACACTCTCGGCTTCCTTATCCCGCTCGCATACAGCTCGCGTGGACAGTACAGACGCTAATGTAAAATTCAATTAACCATACCTGTTACATAATGTACTGTTACTTGTTGAGTGTAAAAAGATTTTTATATTACAGAATCGGTAATCAATCATTAGCTTAATAGGCAATTTTTAAAACGACCCATAGTCATTGCTAAGACAGTTGTAAGGACAATAGGCACACACCTGTCAGGGTACGCGTTCCGCAGTTTGTCACTGAAGGTGGAATTCTTGGTGTCGCCGTCCATAGCTATTACCCTGAAAAAAAATAGCATTTAGTTATTTAATTAGCATTTATTATTTTACCAATAATTATATATTCACTAATGAAATATAGAGTATCTTATAATATTAGAATAGAATAGAATAGAATTTGTTTATTTATCAGAACAACACAAACAGACTTACATTCGGAGTAACTTAAACATTTAGTACTTAATTATTAATAGCTTAAGTCTAAGATTTGTGTCGTGCCAATAAAAAAGGTTCTGACTCAGCTTAATGTTCCGGATACTAATGTACCCACAACGCTGGTATTCTGTCAGTACCTATTTAGTTGAGGGAAGTCCGGTTATGAAATCCCATATAAAAAAAATAAAAAAAATATATAAACTCGATAAAAGAAAGTAAACTTCATTATGGAAAGGAGATGAAAATTCATTTTTGTTTAAGTAGTAAAGTATGTTAGTCAGATAATAACTTTTAGTTTTTTTAGTAGTTACTATTGTAAGATAGTGCCACATTAGATTTTTGAATGTTCAGTAGATAATAGCGATATAATTTCTTAAAGCAAACTTTGATTTGGCATTTCTAAAAGATTAGACTTAGTAACTCACAAAATTGATAAGCAAATCCAGTGGCGTGCACTTCATACGAGCTCAAAAGCATTGGCTACCCTAAAAATTATATGTTCTTTATTTATAAGGAGTGAGATTTTATAACATCTTCCTGCTTAACGTCTCTATGGTCAAAAACCTTTAATATTATGAACGTCAAGTGTGTCCATTTGTTTGTTTTATATCTCATACATGGGACATAAGATACTTTTTATTGTATGGAAAAGCACCGTTCCCGATACATAAAATAAAAACACTTTTCTCTTATAACGTGTAACCGATTTACGAAATAATGTTGAAGGGGGCTTAAATATATTTCATAAGGAGTCACCCTGTAAAAAATAAATTAAATTAAACCAAAAGGAGCATATTAATTTTTCCATAACAACTAATTCAAAACATTCTAATCTTTTACAACCCTATTGAAGATAAAAAACCGTAACGCGCATAGTACCTAGTCTACGCGACGCATACTTAATAAAGTGACAGAAGTCACTCAATTTAAATTTTGCATGTGCTGTTAGGTCTGTATCTAATTTATTTCAGTAAAAACGATGGCAGTGGTTTACTCAAAAACTATTAGTCTTTCGGTTTCATAGATAAGTCTCAGAGACAGTAAATAATGTACCTCCAAAACATGTGTAGTAATATTTCAGTTTTCATTTACACATTGTATACAGTTTAGGTTGTAGACAATATTTTTAGATAGATATAGCATCTATACAGTTGAAATCAAAAAAAATTAAATAAATCCAAAAGTCGTTTATATTATTTTTCATTATTATTATTATATTTAAGTAGGAACTTGAAGTCTAGGTGAAGGTTTAGTTGTACCCCAACAACGTTGATGTAGTCTGTACATTTAGAGGGTTCATAATGTAATCCTAAAACACTTGAAACCATAAAAGCTTGTATAGGTTGTTATAACATTGTCTGAATGCTACTGACCACGGCGACCGACGGCGGTCGCGTGAGTACGACACACAGTTTGCTGTAGCACTTGACGGACAGAAATACATTATTATAATGTGTCTCTACCAACTTGTCAGTGCAGTATGTAATCGTTTAATACACGTAATATTACTGTACGAGGGTATTGAGCCAGTGGGGTTGTTGGTCACTGTCCCGTTAATGCAGTGGTTACTTCTAGGTTTCTATTTTTTTTATTCTATTACAAGATTATTATATTAGAGCAGAGCGCGTTTGGAACCCACGTAGCTTTAGTTAAAGTTTACGAATATGGTTTGGACGACCTCCCTGGCGCAACGGTGAGTTCTTTGAAACTAAGTAGGAGGTCCCAGGTTTGATTATTTTAATTTTAATTTTAATTTTTAATAATTTCCGGCAGAGGATTTCCTCTGGGCTGGTCTGGTGCTCCGGCCTTGGCCGGGTCTAGTTCTAAAACCCTTCCGACGAAGACGTGTCGCTAAGTGATTTAGTTTTTCGGTGCGATGTCGCGAAGAAGTCGATTAGGGGCTATGACTACCATACTCCCCAACGGGTTAGCCCGCTACCACCTTAAACTGCATTATCACTTACCATTAGGTGATATTGAAGTCAAGGGCTAACCTGTAGTGGAATAAAAAACAAAGAATATACACATCTTTATGTTATATTTAATATTTAAAGTATGACTGTTATATTTAACCCTAATCGGTTTAAACTCTGCATCGCCACGAAAAGCTGAAACTTTTGGCTAAACTATCAACGGTCGAACAGATCAGAGAAAAAAATTCCCGACTGCCCTGCTAGTGATCTTAGGGAACTACCAAAGACAAAGGCGCGAAAGTAGCTCTCGCTTCGTTTATACATTAGGTTCGGTGTCGGGTGCCCTACCTGAGGTTGGTGTCCGCGATCTTCTTGAGCCCAGTTCCGTAGGCGAGGCGGGTGGCCACCAACTCCCCCTTTTTGTACGCCGGGGGGGAGGAGAGGGTGATATCACTGATGTGCACTTTGGGCGCTTCCGCCAGGGGAGGTTGGGGCTTGAGGCTGATTGATGCGTTCTTTATTTGCGATTGAAGATGCTGCGAACAGAAACGGTTCAATTTATCATTTTTCAATCTATTTGTACTAATTCATACGAAATGCCTATTACAATATTAAATATGGAAGTATTAAGATAGTTTTTCGAAGAAACTACCCGTTCCCATGGATTTTTGTTTTGTTTATTTTATATTTCTAGGCTGACTCTATAACCACTTTCGAAACATTTAAGCCCGTTTTCAATAACCCTAAGCATCGCGTGAATAGAATATTTAATGATTTAGGCGATGTCTATAGGAAAAGAAAACGTTTCACCAACTCTAAGGTGATAACTTTTTGTGGACGGTTGATGTATGCCTAGGTATCTCCTTAGATTAAGCGTTACATATTAAGGCATTGCCTTGTATGTCGTTAGTGAAAACGGGCATAAGTCTTGTTTATATTATAAGTCTGTTTGTCTGTTTGTAGTGAAGGCAGATTCTAGAGACCCAGAAGGGACGGCAAGAAACTCAGCAGATTGCACTTTTTCAACATAATTTTAGCAGTTTACAATCTATAACATTTTCTATCTTGTGAGAAATGAGAGCGAAGCCTGCTACCAAGCAGCCTTATCGTTAGGAAATTCATGAATTGTATAGGTTTATTAAATGTTTCAAAACATTGTTTAAACTTATGCAGTGGCAGGTCCAAAATTATCTTGGAATCATATCATAAAAGCACATATTCAACTCCACAAACGACTTCTGCACCTTTCACAAACTATATGTAGATGTAGATGTGTGTGTATGTAGATGTATATGTAGATGTGTACTTCTATCCATTTCGAGTAATGTGGTGGTGTTTATATGTCAAAAGGCAGACTTATTAGAGAAAAAGTCGGTAGAAGTTGAAGCAGTAACTTTTTTCCAATATGCTCTATTAAAATGATGATATTAATATATTGTGTGATTGCTACTGCCCACATCGGCCGATGGCGGCCGCGTGAGTACGACAAACACTTTACTGTAGCACTCGACGTATGGAAATACATTTTTTATGAACATATTCCGAACATTTTTGAGTCAGTGCATAAAATCATATTTTCCTAGTCTATACTAATATCTTTCTATAGTAATAATCTCAGAAACTACTTGTTCGTAATCGATAAGTTATGGTGGGATTAAAATTGATAGTGGAAATGGCGGAGATTATTATTAAAGAGTGCGTGAAGTCGTGGTTGATGATCAATAAATCCCACCAAACTGCATTTGAACAGCGTGGTGAGTTTATGCTCTACAACCCTCATCGTATTAGAAAAGGACAGTGGCCAGCAGTGTTAATTTAAACTCGTAAACTTAAAACTAAAGCTACAAGGGTTCCAAACGCGTCCTGGTCTAAGAAGAAGCCCACAACAAACTTAGTCGGGTGTTTTTTTTTTGTTATCACCATCTCACAATGTCATTTTAAATTATTAGAAGAGCAACCTGGTTAGAGCAATAATTTACACCCAAGCTTTTTTTATCGTTTACGTAGTCCTTTATACTATAATAGGACTTTTCTATAAGCTTACGTTTAATACAAACTTTGAACTTTTTAAGAGACATCTCCAAGATGTCAATTGGTAGTTTATTGTAGAATTGTATGCAATTTCCTTTAAACGAATTATGAATTTTATGTAACCTAGTATATTGCACTGTAAGTTTATTCTTACTTCTAATGTTTAAATTATTGCAGTCTCATTTTTTCTTAAATTTAGAAATGTTTTTATGAACGTACATTAAATTTTCAAATATGTACTGACTATACACTGTCATTATTTTAAAATCTTTAAATTTATCTCTCAATGACTCTCTCGGACCCATTTTGTAGATAGAACGAACAGCCCTCTTCTGCAGCACGAAAATAGTGCTAATATCAGCAGCATTACCCCAAAGTAAAATTCCATATGACATAATGCTGTGAAAGTAACTAAAATATACCAGTCTAGCAGTTTCTACGTCGGTCATATGGCGTATCTTCTTTACCGCATAGGCAGCAGAACTAAGCCTGTTCGATAAATTATTTACATGAGGGCCCCATTGAAGTTTAGAATCTAACGTTATTCCTAGAAAAACTGTCGTATCCTCCAGTTTCAGTTCCTCATTATTAAGTAGTACAGTGGTTTTCACGTGTTTAACAATAGGTAAAGTGAATTTTATACACTTGGTTTTATTTCCGTTAAGAACCAAATTATTAGCTTCAAACCACTGTACCACTTTAGCGAGAGAGTTGTTTACGTCGTCAAAAGCTAGTTCACGTCGATTTATTTTAAAAGTCAGTGATGTATCATCGGCAAACAGAACTATCCCGTGTTTGTCCTTGGCAAGGTAAGGAAGGTCATTAATGTAAATAAGGAACAGAAATGGTCCTAATATAGACCCCTATGGGACACCTATTTTCACAACTGATCCATTGGACCGTTTTCCATTCACGTCGACTTTCTGAATTCTATCGCGTAAATAGTTACTCATTAAGTCTAGAGCTACACCCTGAATTCCATAGTGGTGTAGTTTCCTAACTAACGTTTCGTTTTGAACACAATCAAACGCCTTAGATAAGTCACAGAACACACCAAGTGCATCGAGTGACTCCTCCCAGGCTTCAAATATGCTTTGTATTAGCTCAACACCTGCGTCGATTGTTGAGCGACCCCGTGTGAAACCAAATTGCTTAGTATGAAGTAAATTATACTTATGGAAATGGTAAAGTAATTGATTTAAAATGAGTTTTTCAAAGATTTTACTGAAAGTGGGTAGTACAGATACTGGTCTAAAGTTAGTGGGGTCAGAAGTACTACCCAATTTAAACAATGGAACTATTTTACTAAGTTTCATTTAGTCAGGAAACACACCACAATCTATACAATTATTAAATATTAAGGCTAAATCGGGTGCAACAATATCAATTAATGATTTGACAACGTTTACGGAAATGCCCCACAGATCATTTGTTTTTTTATTAATTAATAATTTAAAGGCTTTAATAACGTCACTAACATGCGTGAATTTAAAAGAATGGTTACACTCAGGCAAATTTTCCTTTAATAGAGAGAGAGCCATATCTGGTGAAGAGTTTAATGATTCTGTTGTGGAGATCATAAAGACAGATACACAAACACTACATCCTACACACACAAACACAACTGATGACCCGGGACAGTTCACTGCTCCCCTCTTCTCTTTTATTCAATTTTTTATTATTTTTAAGTAAATATTATTTTTATATATTATATTTATAATTGTAGTTATTTATTTATTTATTGATCTTTAGTTACAAATATTGTTTCTTTATATATTATATGTATATAAAAATCATTATATTGTATATTTAAGTTACGAAATATGTATTTTATGGGTATATGCACCACCTAACTTTTTTCTGTAACTGTTTTTATCTTCGCCATGGAAGAAATCGCTAAGTAGCGATAAGGCCGCCAAATTGTATACTTTGCTTTATTATAAGTACTTTTCTTTTTGTTCTATATACTTTTTGTGGTGTGCAATAAAAGTATATTCATTCATTCATTAATTCACTCACACACTCATAACTGTATCCGGATCTGCAGGTATCACCCGGATATACACTGGACAGTGAATCACCTTGATAATCTTATCGCCCTCTGCCCCCAGCGCCTTCCCGTGCCAGTTGTCCTGGTCCTCGATGGCCGGGAAGCCGCGGCCCTTGTAGGTCTTGGCCACGATGGCGGTGGGCTGGCCGGCCCGCGCCGCCGCCTCGTCCAGCGCCTTGGCCAGCTCGCCCACGTCGTGGCCGTCCACCACCAGCGTGTGCAAGCCGAAGGCCTTCAGGCGCGCCGCGTACACGTCCATCTGCAACACGCGCCCGACCACTCACTACACCGATACACGAGACTTTGTTCAATTTAATAATGGAGGTAGTAATCAATTCAAAAGTAATGAATCGATTCATTAACAGAAAGAACTCTACAAAGCTGTCTTAAAATTACGCAGTGACAACCATATCTTACTATAAAGCAAAAAGGTTATGGTCCGAGATATACAACCATTAATTTATAGTAAATAAATAAATAAATATACTTCACATTCAGCCCCACAGTAAGCGTAGCTTGTACAGCGTAATATACATAAATAAATACTTTTAATTTACAGATAAACACCCAGACACTGAAAAACACTAATGTTCCTCACAGAAACATTTTACAACTGTGGATCGACCACGGCCTTGAACTCAGATAGAAGGGTCGCTGCCTACTGTGCCAATCGGGCGCAATATACAATCTTTTTTAGTTTTATTATTCCGCTACAAGTTAGCCCTTAATTGCAATCTCAATTGTAACTGGCACGTGAAGATGCATTCTTAGATATTAACGGGCTAACAGGTTAGGGGTATAGCAGTTATATTAAACCCATAGTCCTAAATGGTTTCTGCAAAACACATGTAAAACATTTTAAGAGTATTTATATATATTATTCATAAAGTTATTCATCAGTCATCTTAGTACCCATAACACAAGCTACGCTTACTTTGGGGCTAGATGGCGATTTGTGTGTTGTGGTAAAAAATAAAAAAATGGGAAGGTATTTGCGGTTCAAGTAATTACGATTACTTTGGCTGTGATTCTATTTTTGCGTTAGTTTTACTTTTAAAAAGCACGCAAATATTGTCTTGTTCTCTCTAAACACAAGCCTTCGCTCAAAAGTTTCATAGCGATGTTCGTAAATTTAACATGCTGGTTTGAAAAAGATAAGTACATACTTTGAAAAAAGGGTTTCCAAGTGTATAATTGCATTATGTACACATCTTATACCTTTCTTTGTTATCTAAATATATATACATAATAATAAGGTTTAGTAAAAATGAAGAATTACAAACTCATTTGCGTTTTGATTGTGTTGAGTAATCAACCTTGCTCTGTATAAAACACTTATATAAATAAGAAGACAAAAATAACAGAAGCATTCTTTTCACTGTAATAGAATGGGAACTTGATAATGTAACATAAATGTCCTGCTTTGTCAGCTGCTATTATTATGACTCTTAGTTAAATTAAATATAATTATTTTTTTCCTTTTTTTGTGTACTCATTAACCCCTCGCTTTTACTTAGGTAATAACATTATGAAAAAAGATATACCAGTTTAATATTAGAATGTCAGTTTGCAAAAACACATTTAATATTGTATCATCCTTTTACAATGTTTCTTGTTAATATATTTCATTTCATTATCTCTCGGAAAGATGATGAGATGAAGTGGAGGCCAGGATGCTTTAGCGCAACTTGTCTGCGACTAACCATTGAGGATAAGACGGTTTTTTATTGCGCTTCAAATTTTATTTTTTTAAATAGTTTTTTAAACTGATGTAATGTCAACTTTATTAAACATTCTTATCGTCTTTGGTTTGATTGAAGAAGTCTGACAATTCCAGCATGTTCCGCAATATACAGTACCTGGTGCTGCAGCGAGGTGGGCTCGGACTGCCCGAGGCGGTTGACGTCGAAGAGCACCACCAGGTTGTCCAGCTTGTAGTGGCTGGCGAAGTGCAGCGCCTCCCAAATGCTGCCCTCGGCCGCCTCGCCGTCGCCCACCAGGCAGAACACCCTGGGCCAACACCACTGGTGAGCTGATGGACTCCGTCACACCATCTTTATCATCAATAGCCTATAGCAGTCCACTGCTGGACTTACGGCCAATGGCAGGGTGTGCCCTTCATTACCCACTGGACAGACAGGTTGGTAGTAGTAGCACAGGGGATTCTGCTGTTCGCTTTTTTTATAGTAACAACTGTCGGACCAAGAAGATGGCCCACCTGATGCTAAGGGGAAAACCATCGCCTATTAACAGGGCAACACCGGGCATGCATGGAGTCCTGTAACATGTGCCCAACCTGAGGCGTAGGTGTTTAGCCTCATGTGTTTTGGAGTAAAGGGCGTTGGATCAGAGCATGGCAACAATGCAATGCCGGACTACAATACACTAAAAACTAGATGATATGCATATTTTGCAGGAAACAAACACAAAAAATAAAATAGCTAAGATATGAACTAAACTTGTTGCTGAAAATATCCAGTTTGAGGGAGTGCAACTATGTATAATAATCTACCAAAAGAAATTTCTGTAGACAAGTGGTTTCTCAGTTCCAACAAAAAAAAATCACTGTCAATATTTGTAACTGTAACTTTAGCTCATAAATTATTTTTTGTATTCAAGTCACCAATCTCAATTAAGTCAATAGTATGTTCTTTGGAGAATGAAATCTTTAAAACCTACTGTGGTGTAGTCGCGCTTGATTAGTACACTAATCTCTTAGACTGCATCATCAGGTCCACAAACACTAGGTGAGATAGCATTCAAGGGCTAGCTTGTAGTGGATCCATCCAATTTGTACTGCTACCTAGCTCTATCTCAGACACCTTTCAGACAAGATTAATATCAACCGATAACACCTAGCAGCATAGTGAACCTAAGTGACATGATGACGCCTTTGTAACAGCTCACCTGTAAGGGGCCTGGTCGAAGTACTTCCCAACATACGCCATACCGGCGGCTACGGCCAGCCCCTGGCCCAGTGAGCCGGTGCCCACATCGATAAAGTTCAATCTGGGCGTGGGATGGCCTTCAAGGTCTGAGTCCAGTTTGCGAAGGTTCTTCAGGTCTTCTACTGGGAAAAGACCAGCTTCTGCCCATGCCGCGTAGAGGATAGGCGCTGCATGGCCCTGTGGACAAGTCCAGCGTATAGAATACATGATGAAAATATCTTTGTTACATTTGTTTTCATTGATTTTTGTTATGCTGACTTTAGTAGGATAAAATGAAACAACACTAACCTTCATTAAGAAAATTAAAAAAAAAAAGCACAAAGCCTGAGCCTGATTCATAGCGCAATGAAAAACAAAACAAATTCTGCTTGCATATTTCCAGGCTTTGTGCTATTTTTTTCTAATTTTCCAGACTATCTCTATAAACTAGCTGCTGCTAAACTGTGCATAGATTTTCTAATCTATAATTTGCTATTCTAGTGTTTGTAGTTGTTGCCTAGCAAGCAATTAACAACACAAAGAAACAACTGATTTCTGAGTCATGGTCGCATAATATATTATCTTAAATGCATTAAACATGTTTGCAGTAGAATTAAACATTTCATTATATTCATATTTCTCACCATTTCATTGTAGAATTAACATTCAAGTCTTCAGTGATTACATTATTATTATAATAACAATAATCTTATTACTGACTATGATAGTCATCCCTTTTTTTTAAATTAAAATTATTACATATTTAATTATTATTCTTACAAATAATTCTAAAATATCCTTCTTGATCTAGAGACATTAAGCCATTATGTGTTGGATATCTACATCGAACCTATCTATCTGCATGCATCTATTTACCTTAGGTTTCTTTATTTTTCTTTGCCAGTCAATCTGTTTGTAGTGACTCTACCACCGGCTGGGAAGATTATACTGTCATATAATTATTCTCTCATTCTCAGGAAGAATCTATAATTGTAATACTGAAATGGTATGTGAAAAGTTAATGTTACCTTTGAAAGTATAAATCTGTCTGCGGAGGGATCCTTTGGTGCTGAGATCTTGTAGCGCATGGTGTGGAAGAATAGCACTGACATCATCTCCGCCATGGAGGCACATGACGTGGGGTGTCTGTAAATAATAAGAGCATAATTTAGTTCATTTAGCAATATGTAATGTATGTCAATCGTATATATAACTTTTGATGACCCTGGCGCAACATAGGAGGTAAGAAGGGGCATTTGGGAATTTAAATTTCTTTTTTCCTCTGGCTTCCGTTAGGCTTCGGCCGTGGCTTGTTACCACCCTACTGACAAAAACGTACGACACTACTGACACTCAGCGATTTAGTGTCCTGGTGTGATGTCACGTAGACACAAATTACGGTATGACTATCATACTCCCTAGCAGGTTTGCCCACTACCATCTTAGACTGCATCATCACTTTCACAAGGTGTGATAGCAGTCAAGGGCTAATTTGTGATGGAATACAAAAAACCTTGACCTTATTATGTGGATAAAAAGTACACTGTTTACCAAATAATTTTGAGTGGTTTGATTTACGTACACAGCTTCATAAAGGAACATAGGAACCCTCTATTATAAAAGGTGGGCAGTCAACCCAGGAGTATATATTATGCAGTAAGTATTATTTAGGCTACAATGCTCCCATAGTTACGAGACCACAGACAATGGGAAGCAACAGACACAAGGCCATATTGCATTTCCTACATCAACTATAGTTAACTATGTATATATAAGTATATAATAATGACTACAACATTTTCAAGTAGGTATTTACTGAGATAACACAGTTACTAACCAATCAAGATGATTCACTGTTACATAATAAGTAATAACTGCTTGAACTGCCTATTATTTAACCTTGACTTGATTGACTTAATATTATAGAGGTAAAAACTTTATTTTCAATCAATACTGCCATAAAATATTTAAATACACATAATTTTTTTTTAATTCTATAGATTCCATAATCCTGTCTGTTAATAACAACATAAGTTCAGCCAAGAGTATTATTACTTTTTTATTCCACTACAAGTTAGCCCATGACTGCAATCTCATCTGCTGATACATGGTGGTGCAGTCTAAGATGGTAACAGGCTAACCTGTTATGGGTACGGCAGTTATATTAAACCCATACTCCTAATTGGTTTCTATACAATGTCAAAGCAGAATGTCTTTGTCGTGTGGTGGTAATCAGCAGAATTAAATTCAAGACACAAACCTCTAAACTAAACTAAACTGACAATTCGTAAAAGTGTTATCCTTCTTTACAATGAACACAGTGAAAAGTTTATATTCCTTCTTGAAGTAGTCACTATGTAGGGCTCAATATCTAAGTGTTACATTATTGTTATTAATTTCTATCATTTATTGATTTTCATTTTTATTTTAAATCTTAACAATGCTTAAAAAAATATAAAACACTATTCATCAACATCTGCCCTCCACTTGCGGGGCTTTTGAATGCCCAAGCAACCGGCAGTGAGGGCTCTAGAGTGAGGAACCTCCTCACAATATGCACTGTTTCAAGGACTACTGCCTTCTGTATCCGACCCTTAACATTAACATTATTACTCTTTATTTGTACAGTATAACATGAAGCAAAAGAATTATACAAGAATAAAAAGAATCATAAAAAATGAAACACAATACAAAAGGAATTCTTATCGCTTGACTAGACTATTAAATTATGATTGCATATTGAAAATGTTACCCTAAGGTTTATCCTCACTTATCGTGTATACTGTCATACAGGTGGGCACAGGTCTTCTCTCTCATTGCAGATAGAGAACTAAGAGAGACCCTCCACTCTATTTCAATATAGGTTTATGGGCCTTAACAAATAATATGAAATGTTAAGGACAGTAACATGGATGTTAAGCCAGGGACAGAGTCACACAAGAGGATCATGATATGTATGCGCTTGCCATGCACGGTGCTGTACGGCCAGGAAAGTTTATAGGTTAACATTATAGACGAGAAGTGAACTTAATAACTTTCCTTTAACTTCGTTTCCAGCTATTATATGCACATGAAATCAACAGATTGATTAAACTAATAAAAGAAGGTTTATTATTCCACTGGAGTTCATAATAATTACCATTCAATGACAATATTATGACCCGGCGACGCGGGGGTCACCATGCTATGCATGAGTTACAATTAAAAATAGCACAGTTACTAAGTTACCATGAAGTTGTTCTAGAAACTTCATTATAGGTTATCGCGTGAAAGCGTTAGATTTAACCATGGTTCCATTAAGAACCGGCCCTTTATAACCTTCATTAGACCTTCAATCGAGTAAAAACTTGGTTGAGGTTAGATAACTTACCCGGATTTCGAGGCATTTGTTGCGACTATGCTGTCGATTCTAAGCTTGTTCGCGATATCCTTAAGGGCTTGGATATCTACGTTCTTGTCGCCCTTCATTATTATTTATTTCAAACAAAAATCTAAATAAAACACCACGTTGCAAGCACTCTCCACGCGCGGAATTTCGAAAAGTGGAATATTACAGTTGTCAATGTCAGACAAGTCATTTACACCGGCCGGCTTGGTATAATACCTTGTTTAGTGATGCTTAAACTAAACATCGATATTTATAAAACGTTTAGATTCAAATACTTTTAATGGTCCACTTCAGACCGAGCTACAAAAGGATAAAATTTTGTCATCTTACTTAACGCTTTATTTCAAATTGTCTTCATTATATAAGTGCTTCCAAGGCCAAAATATTTGATTATACTTATTATTTTGCCATCCATAAATATTTCTTTTTCATCAAACAGCTTTATGTCAACAGTTTGTCGGTACAACACATATCTAAAATAAATAGGTAGACTAGAGATCCAGGCGGTAGGGATCTTAGGACGCTTGATATGATCATAAAATATGGAAGAAAGTGTAAGTTTAAACATAAACAACTCTTATGGACACTCTCCAATATAGAGGCGATATAAGACATTTGTGTCGCAAAGTTTCGAATTTGCTGGTCATCAAGATGAGATTTTAGATAAAATGGCAATTATAGTAACAAAATAAAATTGATAAGAATGTAATGAATTTATTGGCAGTACAAATTGAGTATTTTGAAAATATATTAAATATTACTATTTAAAAAAAAAATGGCTTCATTGGCTTATCGATAGGTATAACTTTTTTACGTCCCTATTCTGCACAGATAAGAAATTGTCAATAAATATTGTCAATAAAAGGGCTAACCTACTGACGCGCGGTGATGTAAAATATCGAGAGGAAAATGCAGGTTGCCTGAGAGACTCTCCTTAAACGTCTGAAAAGTCGTGTGGAGTCTACCAATCCGTACTGGCGTGGTGGACTACTACCTAAACCTTTCACATTCTGACTGAGGAGACCCGTGCCCTGTAGTGGACTGGTATTGGGTTGATACCTAATTTTAAGGGTGCAAGAATTTTGTTCCATCGGAGTATTGTAACTTTTTCATTTGATTAATTTGTCACGCTATTAACTTACAAACTTATACACATAGCGTTTTGTAAGTTAGTAAAAGCTGACTAATTCGACGAACCAGCAACTAGCAAGTTAAACTGAGATTGATTAGCTAAGTAATGTCCGAGCAGGCGGGCTCATAAAAACAACTTACCAAAGTTTGCTTCGCAAAAACTGCCCACCGCTGGCGGCAGGGTAGCGTCATCTTGCATCTATTTTTGGTGACATGCTTTACCAATAGCTGTCTCGCTCGTGTAGTTATTAGTATTAAGTAAGCTAAAGATAGTAGTCCTAACGTATAGTAAAGGGTTACGTTGCTAATTTTTAATCTAATCTAAATCTAGTTACGACTCTACCGGCAAAGACGTGCCGCCAAGCGATTTAACGTTCCCGATGACGCGTAAAAGCTGATTGGCGGTAGGAATAGGTTTAATGTCATCATCATGAAAAGCCTGTAAAAGTTTATTGGTGCACTTCCAGCGAGGGTTTGCCCACAAACGCCACGCCGCCCAGACGTGTTGGTAATCGTAGTTGGTTCAGTAGTAGCACAGAGTACGGTGCTGCATAACTGACGTAGCCTAACAGTAAGCCCGCTACCATCTTAGACGGTATCATCACTTACTGTCAGGTGGGGTTGCTAGCTAACTGGTATATAAAGAAAAAGTCTAGGTTTTGGTGCTAAAAATGGCTAAGGCTCGGATTTTTCTGCCAACATTTTTTTTTGTCCGAGCGGAGAGTATAATTGCGATGACCACGCGTGCAAGATGTAGGTCGAGTGGTTCGCATATTTGATTACAGATCACGAGGCTTCGATTTTCCAGGTCGGGTCAAAATAGTTAGGTTATTATGTAAAGAATTTCTCAGTAAAGTGGCAATAGATGGGACAAGTAACATGAAAGACGATGGAAAATAAATAGGTAGTAGGTACGTAACAATGATGTACCATGAAGATGTATGAGCACCTTCTTGGTTGTAAGTATGTAAATAATAAATCGTTGGAATCAGTAAAAAATCATTATTAGATCCAATTCTTACCTTCTATTTTTGTAGATAATAGGATAGCGTAAGATCAAATACCCATTCAGATGGTTATGAAAACAATAATATAATGTAAACGCATCAATATTCAACGAATAACATTCGAAAATAATAGAATAAAGCAAACGATCGCAACGATACGATCAAAAGCGCTGTGATATTGAATTGATAAGCAGAAGAACTGTCCTATTTCTCCTAACTACAAACTACAATACAACGTTTTAAAAACCAAAAAGAAAGCGCTTATCCCAAGAATTTGAAGTTCAATTTTGCTTGTTTTATATTATTTTTTAACTTGGTTAAGCCATGCGTCTTATAAACACCACTATTTTATTAAATGAAGTTACGATAAACCGTATTCTAATGCAATTGGAATAATAATCGTGTGTTTGCAGTGTACAGTAAGTTTGTAAGGTTGTGCGATAAAATAGGGGTGGCTATTCGGGTGGAATCGCTGACGTATCATAAGGAGACCTTTGTTTCACCTGATACGCGGACGGACGGACATTATAGGGATCGGGATAAGGACTTGTTATGACATTCATGGTGATTGCATGGAACGGTTATGAACTGTTTTTGACCATTTATGATTGCTTAGTCTTGGCAATTGTTAATTGTAAAATCAACATCTCCTGAGGATGCTCCGAGAATTCGGAGTCAGAGCGAAACGTGCTTTGAGAGTTCATTTAGATAGTTCGATTTGGTGTGGTGCAAGGGAAGTCGGTAAAAAGATTAAAGATGTCGAAATTATAGATTGCATCGTACGGATTTCAGACGAAAGAAGGTACGGAGTTACGGAATTAGCATAAAGTAGGTACCTGCTCAGACTAAATTCTTTGATATAATTTAAGGATAAAATTTTGTGGTCAATTGCGTGCACAGGATTTTTGATAATATAGGGTACGGGTACGTAAGGGTAATGGTCGGTAATGCAGAAAGAAGGCATAAAATAAAATAAAATCCACCTTCTATTTGAGTTTAAGGTTGCTTGGAAGCATCCGGCTCCGCTTTCATCTTTCACAAGATAGAAAAATGAATTTTGAAATGTAAAATGTAAATTGTTAATGTTGGAAAAGAGCAACTGCTGAGTTTCTTGCCGGCTTCTTCTCGGTAGAATCTGCCTTCCGAACCGGTGGTAGAGTCACTACACACAGACAGACTTGACGTTTCAAAAGTGCTTATATTATGCCTACTTGAAATAAATGAATTTTGAATTTTTTTGAATTTTGAATTATTTGAAAGTGCAGGCAGTGGCCTGTGGGGTGCATCGGAAGTTTGTTATCATCTTGGGTTACTTTTGTATTTTATTCATCCTAATCATCATTATCATCTTTGAGATTTCTCTACCACGTTCCCAAGCGCGTGTGAAGTCTAGCAATTTGAACTTGTGGTGGTGGACTACCTAAACCCTTCTCATTCTGAGGGGAGACCCGTGCCCTGTAGTGGGCCAGTAATGGGTTTATGAGATGATGATGATGTATTTTATTACTTTTCAGTATTGTCATAACTTTAGGTAAAGCTTGGTAAAAGTTTTTTTTATATATATATATATATATATATATATTTATATATATATATATATATCGTAGTATATATATACTATATATACTACGACAATACACACATCGCCATCTAGCCCCAAAGTAAGCGTAGCTTGTGTTATGGGTACTGAGATAGCTGATGATTTTTTTTTATTAATATGTTACACAAAAATACCTATAATATACAGATAAACACCCAGACACTGAAAAACATTCATGTTCACTATCCAGTTGCGGGAATCGAACCCACAGCCTGGACTCAGAAAGCAGGCTGCCCACTGCGCCACTCGGCCGTCATGTTATATATATATAAGTTTAGATCACGTCTGCAAAAGTGCCCAATTGCGACCTTTGCTACGACATAATAAACCGTAGAAAAGGAACGATAGGGCGAAATAGCGCATAGCGTCGGGATAAATAAATATAAAAACAATAAAACTGTTGTCTATGGGCGGGAGAATGGCCGCGCCGGACCCGGCCAGTTAGGGTGACTATGAAGACACAAACGATTACTTAGTAACAACTAACATGCACTAACATAACACAAAGCTCAACTTTTTTTCATAGTTGTCACTGCTTCACGTTCTAATTACAAACTAATATCGAGATTTAAATATGAAGTTTAACGAATAAATTACCTTAAGATACTAGTTCCGTAGTAGGTGTAGTAGGTGACAGGTGTGAAGGAGCCTTCTCACCAATGCCTGGCTTGTGTAGACTCCTTAAATGTATTTTTTAAAATGATAGTTGACGGACCAAGCAGATGGCTAACCTGATCGTTCTGCAACGTGCCGCCCTGTATCCATCAACCAGCTCACTACAGGGCACAGATCTTCTCCCACAATGTGAAGAGGGGTTAAGGGCATGGTCAACCACGCTGGTCCAGTGCGGATTGGTGGACTCCACACGCTTTGAGAAAATATCAGGCAGTTTCCTCACGATGTTTCCTTAACCGTCGAAGCCGAAGTGATATATAAGTTATTAAAACGCACATAACTAAGGGGAGCGTGCTGGGATTCGAACTCTGCACCCCGAAAGTAAAGTCGAAGTCCTACCCACTGGGCTATCACCGCTTCATATTTACTTATTTGTTCAGCCTCCGGCGTAACTACAAAGCCACTCACACAACCATGCTGCTTAGCGGCAGAAATAAGCATGGCGTTAGTACTTCCCCGGACGAGCTCTGTCACAACAAGCTCTCCTACTACTAGGTGTAATAATTCTGCATGGGTAGTAACTAACAACTTACTCGGAGAACCGATGAGCGTTGGCAAGATATCCAAGACGCTGGAATGAGGACCACGCACCGGTAAACAGCGTTGGTCTGCCGCCAACGAGGTGGACAGCCGGCATCAAACGAGTCGCTGCGAGCCGCTGGAAACAAGCAGCACAGGACCGTGGATTTTGTAACTCTCTGTAATATACCTTTATCCAGCAGTGGACGTCGATCGGTTGAAGTGATGGAGACTAAAGACTCCTGAGGTCCTAAACCAATTCATACTTCATGGCGACAGTTGCCCGCGCGGGTGTGAGGGGGGCGCGGGGCGGGGCCGGGATGCTGTTTTCAAATTCAATTGCGCCGCTCGTCCCGCGGCGATCTTTCTCCGCCCGAATTGAATATCAATCCAACGATCGCATCGGTTGCTGCGGTGGATACACCTCTTTACTTTATTTTTTTATTCCGTATCGTTCTTAAGCCCAAGTTATCAGCATCACTCTCCAATGTTCCACTGCTACAGCTGCTAGGATGGGCAGGAGACAATTTTCTTCCGAGGAAACCACAAAATTTTATCTTCTACTTCTTTCTTAACTACTTTTTTTCTTTGGTGTACGATAAAATAATCACATCATTCACATCAGTAAAATACGTGAAACGATTCCATTTCTTTCGTCCTTGCAGGAAGACTCGCGTGCTTTTCGTGCTTGTAAGAGTAGCATCTGAAAGGACATCCCCAAGTAAGAATGCATAGCTCCGAGCACTGACATCTGTTCGACGACTGCCAACGATTTACAACGTAGGTACACAACCGTAGTCGTATCCACATATTTCTTTAGCGTTATAGCCGGTCAGTTATGTTAGAAAATTGTGTTAGGGCGAAGTTTTTGAGCTCGGGGTTAGTTGGGAATTGTATCGCTCACGTCGACTGGAACTGTTTACCTTGCCTGTTATCATTCTTTGATTCCTTTGTAAGTCTTTGTTTGTTGAAACAATAATAAGAGTTAAATAAACTTGATTATTGTTGACTCGGGGTTACTTTATAAAATAGGTAAGCAAACTGGGTCGTGGTTCGCCTCGATCTGAGAACTCACATTTTCATCATCATCTTAGAAATAATCGTCCGAGAAAGTACTACAGCCATGCTTATTAAGTTATTTCTGCTGCAAAGCAGCATTGTTGCAATGCTGACCTACACAACATAAGTGCCATCTATGGGTCTACTTGAATATAAAAATAATGAGTTTTAGTTTGTTCGATATCCGCTGATTTTCCGAAGAAAAAAAAAATTTACCGCAAAGAACCGACTTTGTTATACAACAAAAAATGAAAACAAATATTTTTACAACATTTTTAAGTCAGTGCCAATTAAAATGTAGAAAGTTATTGTATGTATGTAGTAAGTGTGATTTTCTTAGTAAGTTACTTAGTATTCCTTTTTATATAGTAGCAAGGAAAGTATGAATGAATGAATACACTTTTATTGTACACCAAAGAAAAAAAGAAGTTACAGAGATATAACAGAGATATAATTACATATCAATAAAGTACAATTTGGTGGCCTTATCGCTACATAGCGATTTCTTCCAGGCAACCAATGGCGCAAATAAATAAGATTTAAAATTATACAAATATATATATATATATATATATATATAATATATTACATATACATACAAATAAAATATAAACATACATGAAATTACCCATAATTAATGTAAACTACTAACAATCATATACAACATATATACATATTTAAATATATAACATAAATACCTTTATAAATATATAACACATAACATCCTCAATTTATATGAAATACATAATTAATTAAAATTACACACTTAAAATGATCCGCTTCAGCGATGTTCGGCTGATAGAGACAAATAATGGTCCTTCACTAGTTTCTTGAAGGTCCCATCTATTGTGCCTCACGGATATCAAACGGAAGGGTGTTCCATATTTTAATAGCCTGAACCGTAAATGATCCGTTTAAGAAGGAGGAATTGTGACCAGGCACCTTCAAGATTAACTTCCTCGTAGAACGTAGTTCGTCTGGGAGTCCTACAAATTGAAACCTCTCTTTCAGGTAAAGAGGAGTAGAAGGATGAAATAAAACACAGTACAAAATAGAAACAATGTACAAATTCCGGCGAAGTCTGATAGTTAACCACTTGAGACGAGACCGAAATTGAGAATAATGATCATATTTGCGCAACCCAAATATGAAACGAATGCTAGAATTCTGGAATCTCTCAAGTTTATTTAAGTGATCTTCAGTTAAGTTAACATAGCTTAGTCAAGCGTCAGCGTAGTCAAGAATGGGAAGGAGTAGGGTCTGTGCGAGCATAATTTGGGTAGGTATAGGAAGTAAATACCGAAGACGACGCAAAGAGCCTAGAGCTGCATATGTTTTTCTGATGATCACCAGTAATTATTTTTATTTACAGTGATAGTTGACGGACAAAGCAGATTGCCCACTTGATGGTTAGTGGAAAACCGTCGCCTATAAAACAAGGCGATACAAAAGTGTTGCCTTGTTTTCTACTTCTATTTTCAAGTTTCTGTTTTCTTGTATATATAGTTTACTTAATGTGCTGAGCCTGAGCCTGAGCCAGTTCTTGTCGCAAAAGCGAAGACGAAGGCAAAAGCGGGGAGGGGGCCATACCTTGGGCACAGTGTTGCCAAAGCCTGTCTCAAAGAAATGGATATGTGCTCATTTGAGACTGAAGCGGCCGCAGATAATGCATACGTCTCTACCCCCCTCAGACTAGGTCTAAAACTCGATCCCAGAGAGCGGAAAAGGAAGTCCGGGAGCGAAGCCCCATCATACTTGTTGTAGCAACCCCTGAAGCAGTAGATGAATACGCGCCGTCAAGAGATGAGCTCATCGATAGGGCCCGGAATGCAGTCTTCTCTATAACGAGTGTGGCCAAAAAGTCCAAAAACCTCAGAGGTGGCGTCAGGAGTGAAATAAGCCGAGCCACGACAGAGATCCAAAAGGCTATGGATACCCTGTAGGCCATGTCATCTGACGAAGAAGCTCGAAGGTTACATGCAGACAACAGGAGGATGCAAAAAGAGCTGGCGGGGGCGAGGCGAGGCGGCGAGGAGGGCTACGGTGGGCTTTTATTGCCCTGTCGTGAGTTAGTGATGGAAAAGCCACCATTTCGAGAGCCCATGTAATACCAGCACGTTATATACGTCAGAACGTGTACCTATCTATTTCGCACAAGTTCTCACGCACAAGTTTTTGTTACACGACAAGTGTAACACCCTCCACAATTCACTCCACTACTTATTTGAATAATATTGTGGTACAGTCGTCCACAACCTGGTAGGATATTCACTTTGCGTTTACAAACTGTGAAGGTTTGGCAACATCAAAATTAAGCTTAATTTGTTGGACTCCGCGAATAGCAGGAGAATCTGCATCATTTATAATATCTTCAATCTTTATATACCATACAAAACAGTTCTTCGGCAATATACTTACTGTCTAAGCACGTTTCGCTCCTTTAGCACGTTTCGCTCCGACACCGGAGCATCCTCAGGGATGTTGATTTTATAATGACAATAATTAATCATAGTAAAGTCAAGATTGAAGAAATTACAAGTTATACACCAACACACATTAAATAAATTATATTACCATATTTTATATATACCGTATGGTATATATAATTTCTTGCGTTCCCCATTGTGATTTGTTCCCTGACAACGTATTTTTTAAACATTGGCAAAAAGTGCGCCAGATTCCAAACAAGATATAATATAAAATAGTTGAATTTTAATTTTAATTACATTAATTCCAACTTTAATTTTAATTAAATTAATTCTAACTTTAATTTTTAATTTAAAGTTTGTTTTTAATTAATTATTGTTCTATTTTTTTTTAATCTGTGTCTTTTATATTTATCTCTCCGAGATATTTTATTTAAATATCCTTACTTCGTGATTTACAGAAAAGTCACTGAATAGAGCTGGCGTTGCGTCCACGACTGTACTCGGCTGAAACGGATGCCACTGATACAAGTTTGATGGCGCGATGGCCGACTTCAACCCGATCGTTTCACTCCCTCATTAAACCGCTACTTAAGTGTTACTTCAGTTTGTCAGCTTAAGTCGTCACTTAGTTTGGAATTAATAAGACCGTCTTTTGCTGTAGTTCCCAAATAGAGTTATAATGTATGAATTTGAATTTATTGCTCGCTCAAACGTTGGCTTTATTCGTCTAAAACTTTACAACGTGGCATGGCTTATACGTGACATGAAGTAGGTATGTTGATATGTACAAATGTGTAAAAGCCAATGCAAATATTATAAATATTATAAGCTAAGTAGATAATATTGTTAAAAAAACTAGATTGTGTGACCGGTTCCCATTCCCAGGGTTACCGAAATTATTAAATACAATTTCTACTGCAGCTAACACCGTTTTACAACCTTTATCGCCCGTTTACAGCCGTCACCCACCTCCACGTGAACCTAAACATCTATTACCCTGTTTGCACAACTATTAGGTTAAACTCAGATCAAACACGCGATAACATGGCGAAATGAATCGGAACACATTGTTCACCAACTTGTCTTCGCAACCCTTCATTTTCTCTCGGTTTATTAACTTTGGCACGTGGCTGGCACGCGGCACGCCCGCAAGTGGCACGCGGTCGGCACGCGGCGGAACCGCGGAGCGACGCCGTCGTCACAACAAACATAGTAATCACGTTACAAGAGGATTACAAGAGTGATCGATGTACACAAATTAACGTCTCGTTAAATGGTAATAGTGTGAAATGTTTGATGGCATAACAGCATGAGAACCATCTCCAATAGCCAAATGGGGTACTCAATATCTGGATTCTGCTTCCATGTTAAAGATGCATATAAATATTTTCGAGTTTCGAGTTCTAGGTAATATATCGAGCGCACGATAGACTTCAATTAAGTTTCCAATATTAGTGGCGCAAGTTTTACGAGCCATAACATGTACACGGGCGCGGGAGGAGAGTTAAAGGTAAATATTTTTGCGCGTTACAAACATTCGGGCCCGCTCGTATTATTCAAATGTGGCCCAATAACAGAGCATTTACGGCCACCCATAAAACTACAATCCAACCGAACGAATAAATATCCCGACCTCTGTAACTTATAACCTTTCATGCGATGATGCGTGGACGCTGGAAGAGGCTCCTCGATGCGAGCGTAACCCCGGCCCCGTAGCTCTTTGTAAGGCATGAGTGAATACCAGCTAACTTAGTCTGCGTAAATTTCTAACAGGACGCTAGATTTGTGGGCTTCATAATTTAATCTGTTTCTATCTAAGCTCACTGTGTTAGCATATAAAACATACAGTAGTGTTTGATGCCTGACCGTTCTCAGGTATATTAGGATAGGACACCAAGAGTTATCCTTTCGCCGTCTGAATCTAAATAAAAGATTGAAATGTATCGCAAATGTGTCCGTAATTAAACCAAAACACAACGTGTTTCATCAATCAAATATCATTTAAAAAGAATTATTAGCGTTTATTACGGTTTTTTGAAAATCCCGTGGGATTCGTTTGTTTTCCTGGGATAAAAAGTAGCCTATGTTACTTCACATCCTTTCATTTGACTACACAAAATTTGGTTGCTAAGTTAGGTCGTGAAGAAGGACCAACCAACTAACAAACTATCTGGCACATCAAGTTATAGTTAGCAAAAGTTTTATTGCATAATTGCATTGCAATTGACGGCCGATTGGCGCAGTGAGTAGCGACCCTGCTTTCTGTGTCCAAGGCCGTGGGTTCGGTTCCCAAGACTGGAAAATGTTTGTGTTAGTAAATGTTTTTCAGTGCTGGGTGTTATAAGTATTTATGAGTATTATATACATAAAAGTATTCATCAGCTATCTTAGTACCCATAACACAAGCTACGCTTACTTTAGGTCAAGATGGCGATGTGTGTATTGTCCTGGTATGTTTAATATTTAAAATTACTGCAAAGCTATGTAGGTATTTGACCTTGTTTAGTATTACACAATTTCGTAGACCCTAAGTGTCTACGAAATTGAATGAAGCCACTTCCCGGCTGCTGACATCCGTGTGCAGGTTATAATAATACAAGCTATAACGCCCGTGTTATTGGCGGGCCATAACCCGTAACCCGCCACTCCGAAACAACCGGACTGAGGTTAATTTTGCACCTGCACCGGTTCGCGCCGTTTTTATATCCACAACATATTCCAGCTCTCGATAGCAGCTACACCAGTCGCGCATTGCCATTACTCATTACCCAAGTAGTCGTAGACTTACGTCTACGAAGAGTCAACAACATGGTCTCTAACTAGTCAGTCAGATCTCCTTCTGAATTTTGTTTTATGAGTGGAAGTCCTGTGTTTAATCACCGGCAGAGTAAATTCGGGAATTTAAATTTTTGAAATTCCTCTGGTCTGGTCAGGTGGCTTTGGCCGTGTCTAGTCACCACATTACCGCTCGAAAAGAAACCTATTAGGTACATCTTCGTCGGTATGATCCTGGCGGGAAGTAGTTGCATGAAGCCTCCCACCAGATAAGAGAAACATGATAAGAAATTATAAATTAAAATATATCTGAAGATTGTATGAAAATGTACAAAACTATAGTTAAAGGGTTTTTGATGTATGCAAAATTGTCTGGATTAAATTCTTAAAAGTGTAGTTAGTCTATGTTATTGTAAGTTTTTTGAAATCCCAAGACCACATTATGGAGGATCGACATACCATAATCTGCATTTATTTGTCTTGGGTATTAGGGATCAACCCCCCTGTCCGCAGGTGCGATGCGTGTAAACTTTTATGATTTGATCTCGTTCACTTCAAATACTTTCATAGCTTTACCTTTCGCCTCCCATTACTTGGTTTCTAAACTATTTAAGGGTAGTTTCAAGCGTTATGATATGAACCAATATTTTATAAATAAGATTTTTTTTGTCGCGTTTTTTCCATTGCATAATTTTAAATTTACCTTGTGTATTTTTTATGAGATTCTTTGAGATAGAAGTTTGCATATTCGGCTGAGCATCCTAAGCTTGGATTCTGGGTTCAACTTCGGGCAATTGTTTATTTTTTTGATTGTTTACTTCCGCGTATCGTTGTTTTTTAATTTCTAAAATTAAATTTTCAATATTTATAACACCGGAAATTAATGATTAATCTAATCCAAAATCTTCAGATGTCAAATTGAATATTGTTATGTTATCCTTTTTTATAATTGTCCTTCTTGATAAGGATAGCACTAATAAATTTAATCTGAGATCTAAAGATTCTGGATTACTTTTATTATTTACTTTGAGCGTTATGCGATACAAAATCAATTTCATTAAGTGTTAATTTATAGTAAACGTATGACTTAAAAATAAAACGAGGTTTTGTGATTTTAAATGTACTTTTTTATTATTTGTAAAACATTATTAACATTAAAACAATGAAGAGTAGGTATATCCCTGTCTTCCGCAGTTTTTTAAGACTGTAAGTAGAGTAATTTAATTTAAGGCTCCGATTGACGGGTAGCGAGCGACCAGTAACGAGCAAACAGCCGGCCAAGAAGTAACAAAGAATAGTTGTTGGTCTAATAGTTACAAACATAGATCATTTGAAGAGGTAATCAGGCCCACCTCCGCCGCAGCAATATTATTTTTATTTGTTTTTATATTATTCCTTCTTTTTATAGCGCGCCGTGTTGCCATATTTAAATTTTATTGGCCTTAATGTTGCCACACACGCTACTCCTTGCAATCTCATAGCTGTAACGCTGCAAAATTGAGAAACAACCAATATCTCCTTAGCACAAGAGCATAGGGTACACTTTGGAAGGTCTTAGCGGCTTTTAAATTTGCTCGCTTTACAGATGTTAGGAAAATAGAAACGATTTGGAAGCTATGTTTTTATTTGGATCGAGGTCATTTTATTTTGCAAGGGGACGTTTGGTATTTTACCTGTGTTTTGATTCGATTGCTGCCATCGGCAAGTTTGAGCTTATTTTTGTAGGGTTCCCCGAATCAAAGGAAATGGTAGTTTTGTAAATAAAAGTGATTCCGAAGTTGCCTTTAGCTACAAACCTGAGTTTATTGGAATGGGTTTGATCCTCGATACATATTTATATTGTATTATTAAGACTTGATCTGCCCGCGGCTTCTATTCGCATAATTTTCCGTATCCCTATATATCTCATATGCAGTGGCGTGCACTTCATACAAGCACAAAAGCACTGCATACACTAAGATTTTTGTATGTCTCATAAAATAGAAGAGTTTTTCCATTTAATTACATCTTCCTTCTTTATGCATACCCTGGTCATAAACCCTGTGCACGCCACTGCTCACAAAGGGTTCCCTTATTTTGCATTATAATCTGTGGTAAGATTTTAAGATTGAAACGTGTCCTGTGTATTGTTTATTCTACGATCTTAAGATTGCCTGTTCAGCCATTTAAGCGTTATTAAAATTGCACTTTATATGTAAGATTTCATAGAAACCGTGCATTTCCGAGTAGGAAGAAGTAGGTGAGATAGATATGACACTCTCCCACACTGACACAACTATGCAAAAATCGCAATCCAATCCGTTGGGTGCACCCATATTTTGCAACTATAGTATTAAATTTTCACGACTTCGGTTTTTTTTAATGTTATTAATCTCGCAGAAACCGTCAGATTTCCCGGATAAAAAAGTATACTAGGTCCTTCCGCAGAATATTATCAGTGCTATACGCGTATCAGTTACTATAGGCTTCCCTGTTTAAGATGTGGCAGTAATATTAAACATATACCTCATATACAATCAGTTTATATGCGGCCACGTACCGTAACGTACAAAATAGGCCTACTTTATTTAGTTCCTAGAACAATTTTTAGAATGTACTTGTTAGATAGGTGTATATATTATATATATATATATATATATATATATATATATATATATATATATATATATATAATATGTACACCTATATATTTATAATCCATATTTATTTGTTTTCATTAGAGTAAAGATGCTACATTATAAATAGCAACAACAACATATTTTTAACCTAACCTCATTAACAAAATCATGAAACAGTTTATGAAAATTAAGCTTAATTTGCTATAGTCCACGAGAAGCAGGAGAATCTGCATGGTATTATTTATAATTTCTTAAATCCTAATACTCCGCACCATACAGGTTAAGTCAACAATTATTAATAACAATTAACAATTATTCATTAAACATCTGAGGATTTTTGAATTTAATTTGTGTAATTAGTGTTGAGTGGCATTTGAAGTCTACCAATCTGAAATGGCCAGTATGGTAGACACACTGAACCTGCACTGCCTGCCTGCCTGCATACTCACTCACTCTGAGTGGTTGTAACAGGTCAATACATTTCATTACATTTCAATAAGGATGATTATGATAAGACAATGGTGTCCTGTTCTAAATAACTTAGGCGATGCTGATGATGATGGTGACGTGGACTGTGTGAAAATAAATCTTTCTAAAAACGTTAGTTTAACGTTTAACGTAAACGTTAGTTAAACGTTTTCGAAAAAAGTTAACAAACTGGTAACACTGCCTCTCTAATTGTCCACGTCATTAAGATGACAGCGAGGTGTTAAGACGTGAATTTTTTTCACCCCTAATTAGGTGGGGGGGAGGGGAGTCGCCGCGTGCGGCTGGCGGGGTATAAATCATCCGCGCTTATTAAAACTACCCGACGAATCGAAAACCTTTAAGAAACCCACCTCTGAATACCGAACCCTATTAAAAAGAAACTCTAACAGCAAAAGATAAAGTTTATTTTACGCTGGACGGTGGAAAAAAAATTCATCTGTTTGCAATAAGATCACAGATATTGGAGAAAAACAGATAGAGTATCATTTTAACTTTCATAACAATTCAAAATCATTAAAGGGTCTGTACAACTGACTTCGGTCAACTGTCGAGGTTTACCTACTCGTCCAAGCTTTGTTTAAGTAATCTTACCATAAAGCCATGGCGGTTTGAAGTAACTACCATCGGTTTGCCGATGATTCAATGTCTGCATTGCATACCGATGGTAGTTATATTTGGTCTGCATTGCTGGTTTCTTGATTGGCTTTTGGAGCGATGGTTTTGTGGGCACTGTAACTAGATCTTCAAAGGTCGGTCTCTTATGGCGTCGCCAAAAATAATGCATGCGTTGAGATTAAAATGACGAGTCATAAATTCTGTATTGCATTATGTTTTGGTGTAAGTGAGTTGATTCTAGATCCTACCGAGGAACTCGATATCGAATTCATAAAAAACCCAGATATTTTAAAAACGACAACTTTTTTTTATTTATTCTTTTGACGACCATACGTCCATAGTGGAATTTATCAATTCCTAATTTCTAAATTTTCTCTGATCTGGTTTTGTGGGCTTCAGCCGTGGCTAGTTATCAATCTTTCAATAAGCGTTCCGGTACGATATAATAATTGATATTATAGGGAAGGGCTAACTTGTAGACTGTAGTGGAAAAAAAACTTCTGCCTTCGAGGGCTCTGTCTACCTTTTCCCCTAGTCAGTGCCCGCAATAAGATTGGAAAAGTAATTCTTTTTAATACAATCGGTAAGTGCTGTGAATGATTGTAGTTGGTGCGAATTTACGGCGCTTGGCTGCCGCGGCCAGATATTAACTTTCTTTGTAGTAGCTGGGTAATGAAAACCGGAGCTTGGGTTATGAAAATTGTGGAAGCAAAGACTAAATAACGATATTAGAACAGGTGCCATGATGTGAGGTGAGCCTCGTCCCACTGCTGAACACAGGCCTCCCCTCTCATAGGAGATGCGATTTTAGAGCAAAGACCCGTCAATAATATTAAATTAATAGAGCTCCGATGCGGGTTGATGGGCTGTAATGGCTTAATCAAGTTTATTAGATGACACGAACGTATTCGTGCTGCTGCCGCTTGGTCGTCTTTCGTGAGATTACATTTTTCTTGTGATAACCCACCGCAAACACGTGATACTTACCTATGTGTGAATTCTATAATCAACGTAAAATCATTTTAAAGGACAACCGCATAAATGGTAACTAACTATACCTACTTGCTTACTTGCAATTGTTGCAAATTAAATTAAATGTAATTTTTTTTTAATTCCTCTGTAAGTTAGTTCTTGCAATGGTAAGTGATAGTGCAGTCTAAGATAGTAGCGGGCTAACCTGTTAGGGAGTATGGTAGTCGTACACCTAATCGCTTTCTACGCGACATTGCACCGGAACACTAATTTATAAGGCAATTTTAAAGGTATTTTCATTTATATACCTAAATGCAATTATTATTGCTATTTTTTTAACGATAAATACGCCTTATTATTTTTGTTCGCGTATAACTAAACATTCACAGTCTGTGGCGCGATGTTTTGACGAATATCAGATTACCGTGTGTCAATTGTCAAATATCACTTATTTTGACCACTTACGGCATCTATCCTTACCCTGTTCATATCCCGCTACTTGGAAGAGGTTATATTTCTCAGAGCAGAGAGAATCTCAAAACAAAGCCCCTTTTAGAAACCCCCCTGTAGTTTGGGATCTTTGCTCCAATGTGCGTTTTTTATGACTTTAAGAATTACTATCATAAGTCTGTGAATACGATTGGAATTAAATCCGACTCAGAAATTATCAACAGAAAAATCCAATAATAATACAATTTTCGGGATATCGAAATATTGAATCGGGAATCGCCAACCACCATACCACCGATCATTTGTTTTTATATACTGCCCATCAAGTGAGTTCGTAGTAAAGGTTGCAGTCATTGCTTCTAATTGAAAAAAAAAGTATTTTAAGAATTACAAAAATGGAACGCGGAAAATACTAACACAAACAAAACAATAATTGTAGTAAATAACTGTAATTACAAGTCTTAAGCACTCGTAATGAGAGTGCCGGGGGCGGGGTACAACGGGGTCGCGGAAGGGGGCGGGGGTCACATTATTAGCCCCCGCTTGATCCCGTATAAATTACACCCACTGATCGGAAACGATTGCTGGACTCTACAGGGGGTTTCCATTTTTGGACATTAGCTAATTTGTAAATTTTTCTAAATCATAAATTTACGAAGGCTTGAGCATTAGCTTTTGTTAAGTGAATTACAGAATCTCCGGCATGGAATTCCCAAAAGTTACGCCCGCTTCTATGCAATATTTATTCAACATATGTTTTACCCTATGTTTATTCAATTCGATTTTAACAACACAGTTTCTCTTCTTATTTAAACTATAAGCGTTTATCTATAACATTACCTATTAATTTGTTTGTTGAAAAATAAAAAGAAACTTCTAATAACACCGCTCTTCCACACCGGAACACGGCAATACTGCTTGTCAGCAGAAATATGCATGACGGAGGTATTTACCCGGGCTTCGTCATCAAAAGCTCTACAACTACTAAATATAAACTAAAATATAATACCTCAGTCTTCGGATGGCGCATGTAGAATTTACTAATTATATCGCAAATAGTTAGTAGGTATAAGATTAGTCCTCTATGGGAAGAATACCAACTTAAAGTAGAACTGAAATTATTTTCCAATCGCCCTGTATAAGCCAATCGCCGGCCCCTTTCATTCGAGCATATTTTCATAAATGCAAACATTCAGAAAGAATTTCCTTCCAAAGCTCATAAATATTTCCCACTTTTACTGCTCCGGCTACGATTTACACAAATGAATTCAAACCTTATACTTTATGCGATAAAGTTGTAACTTTTTTTAAAAGTTGACTTATAAGCGCGTTTTAAAAAAGCGGCTCGGAAGGCGAATTAAAGATTAATCCGACTCTCCAATAAATATCCGAACGAATTCGTTCTGAAATTGGAATCGAAGAATTGAAACTTATTTGGGATCCATTTTGTAGATGAGGTGTTTTTTTCATTGTTGACTTATGGGAGGAGGGGGGTGATTTAGGGGCCACTTTCTGGCCGCTGTGTGTTGGATCTCGAAATATCAACTTTTTGGGAGTCGGGACTAATTGTCTAATTGCTAATGAATCTTTATTTTTTGTTTGTATGCGATGACGGAGAACCCTTTGGCGAAATTAGTTGGATTTTTCAATTATTTTTTAAGCAACTTAAAAGAAGTTTGAATTTATGTGTTATACTTAAGAGTTTATTTAATCATTATAAATAATAGCTGTAGTCGTGAATTTATCGTGTTATTTTTTGGTATTAAAAAATGCCGCGGGCATCGCGTGCCCGTCATCATAATACCTACTTGTAGAAAAAACTGAAAAGGCTTCTGTAGCGTTCTCCACATCGCTAAACTAGATGGCGCCACAAAGATCCTGCATCGCACTATCTAAGTGTAACGAACAAAAATTGACCACATATACAATTTCCAAAGATGAATGATCAGCCGCTCGGAGTAAGATCTTCCTATTGTTACGGTCGAGCGTATCCCGCTCCCGTACACTTTCTAAGACAGTTATTTAATTAGACGGATATAATATTTATCAAGTGAAGTTTTCCTATATCAATGCTGCAGATAATAAAACCTCTAACTAGAAACAAAAAAACGAGCGACGCGCGACAACGTGACGGAAAACACCATCTTCCTCGACCCGCATTTTACAAACAACTTCCACCGCACATGCATTTCGTTAATCAGGAAATATGCCTTTCAAAGAGCAATTTACAGTTTGCCAGCCACCGCAACCGGTAGTGCTGGCTGGCAACACTTAGCGCGTGCGGGATTGCGGATGGCGGCGGCGCCGTACAGACGTGCGGACCCATCGTAAATCGCAATTTGCAGCCTAGAAATTGACAACTACGCTCTGCTGCGTAGAGCTAACAATCCGAAGAATTCAATTAACATTAAACTGAAAACGGTGACATGACTATATTCGATTTCAGAAAAGTGCAAACTAAAACGCAATCTAAAATGTAGAGTTAAAGTCAAATATTTCTTTATTCAAATAGGCGCATAGATCGCGCACTTTTGATGCGTTCGTTACTTACAAATTGTATACATAGTAGTGAGTAGGGATAACAATAACTAAGTACATTTGTAAACTTAAAGCTTAAGCTACGAGGGTTCCAAACGCGGCCTGGTCTAAGAAGAACCCAGCAACAAACTTATTCTTTTTGTTAAAACCGAGATGGTTTTACATTGTCATCTGAAATTATTTAAGAAAATTTCATTCCACTTCATAATGCAATTTCTAGCTGCCTTAATCTATACTAATATTATAAATGTCAATGTAAGTTTGTTTGTTACGCTTTCACGCAAAAACTACTTAACCGATCCTCATGAAAATTTGTACACATATTCTTGGAAGTGTTAGAAGTAATATAAGATACTTTTTATCCCGACATTAAGCTCGGTTCCTTTTGTAGAGGGTGTTTGACGATTTTACATCATAACTCCGACAAATTATAACCGATTTAAATAATAATTTCTGTACTACAGAGGTTATTATATATGTTTAATTTTGCCCAATCGTTGTGTAGATCTGAACGTTTATGGAGATAGAGGACAGAACTCCTTAGCGGACAGCAGCAAACCCCTCATTTAAAATAGCGATACTGAATACTTAAATTTTTTTTAAAACTAGAACTAAATTGAATGCCACATCAAACGCAGACGAAGTCGCGGGCAACAGCTAGTATTATTATAAATGTTAGCTGCTTAAACGCAACCACATTCAGTTATCACTACATTCTATTCCAAAATTTAAAAAAATAACTAAAAAAGCCTTCGCCCATCCTGGGAATAAAAGTCGTTCGTTAGCATTTAAAAAAACTAAATAATTGCGGACAAAGTATTTAAAATGATTCCCGGTAGCTAGATTGTTAACTCTGTGGCATCGACGCTTACCACTTCCGTGCACTTAGGGTTGTCACGCTACAATATTGCTAATCGACGCGCCCCCTCTCACCACCCTGTTTCCAGAAGAACTGATTTTACCGTTAAAATGTGCTTTTAAAAAATCTCTAGCTCTTGAGTGTTTTTTGGCAATTTCGTATTTTAAAAAGTGTTGCCAAATTACCGTACTTACTTAACTATATTATTGGATATTTTGTAGCTCGCTAATGCAACTAAAACTATTAAGTTGGAAACATACTATGAAAACGCAACACAACTTTTTTATACTTAAAAAAATATGTATACATTTAGATGCACAAGTGATCGTAGATTTAAGATCTCGCCAAACTGGACAGCTAGTTTGATGACAAGACGCGCTCTTTTTTATTTTCATCGGGGGAAAATCTTAAAATATAACCGACCTCAGGGTAGACGTACGTTACGTACTAAACCCTCCTCGGTGGCCAACCTCGGCACATGTTTGGGAGGTTACGGGATCTTCTAAGAACGCAACGGTGCCTTCCTTGTGGGACGCATGTAGAGCTCGTCCCGGGAGGATCTCCGGGCGTTCCCATCCTATAACTAAACCTAATGCACCTAATTCATCATCATCACATAAGGCTACTGTTCACCACGCTGGCTCAGTGCGGATTGGTGGACACCACACACCTTTGAGAATATTATGTAGAACTCTCAGGCGCGATGGTTTCATTCACATACCTTAGAAAAGTTAGAGGTGCGTGTTGGGATTTGAACTGGCCTCCTCGAAAGTGAACCTCGTACCCAATCTATCACCGCTTGTTTATTACTAAAAAAAAAATATATTCAAACATTTTTACTAATATGAACCAAAAAAACGAAATGTGTGTAGAATGAAATTAAATTTTAATGCCATGTTGGTTGAATTGAACGGTGGTAGCATAGTGGTAACACTATTGCTTCTTTTCGGGAAAACTGAGTTCGATTCCCGTCACGCACCTTTATCGGAGTTATGTACGTTTTTGATTTAAGCAATTAAATATCACTTGCTTTACGATGAAGGAAGATATCGTGAGGATATTTGCATACCTGCACGGCTAGCTATTTTATATATAAAACGCAAGCTTACAAAATATCACAGTATAGTGCTAAAGGATTACTTAAACGATAAAAAAGCTTGGGTATGAATTGGTCTAACTTCGTAGTTTAATATTAATTGACTGTGATATGGTGATAACAAATAATTACTCGGCTAAGTTTGTTGTGGGCTCTTCAAGAACAGGGCGCGCTTGGAACATTGTTGGTAGCATTAGGATTAAGTAAGCGAACTTAGTTATCAACATACATATATTTACAATTATATAAACATATATGTATGAAAGCTTCATAAAGCTTCCGTACACGAATAAAGAATAAAGATTTTTTTAAATTTATTTATTAAAATATGTTGGTTATCATTGTTGATTTTCTGATGACTTAAAGATTAAATAATTTGTCTGTGAAATATTTGCGGATCCTAAGAACACAGTTGTCTACAGTACTGTGAGAAATGTAATAGCACCATGTTTTTGGCTTAACTATTTTTTGATGTTTTGATTTTTTGAGAAGATAGTATAATTACTAATAGGCAAAACTATTGTAAAGTTAATTGAATTGTTATAATTATGTTTTTGTTTCTGTTTTTAGTTTTTTTATTTACTTTTTCTTTTTTTTTTCTCGATTTAATCTGTATAATTAAACCTGCTATATATTTAATTAGTTTAATTGGTGTTAACCGTACTAATTGGATAAAGAATATATATATTATAACATCAAAAAAGGAATGTCAATCTAATGTATACATTTAAAATAGTATAACCCTGTGATTCCTGACTGAATACCTCACATTACACGATTCAGTTAAATTTACTGAAAAAAATTATAAAGATAACTTCAACGAAAATATTAAGTACGTCTTTCTTAGTTATTTATTAAAACTTTAGGATACAATAAAAACTATTAATATTACTGAGTGTTTTTTTTTTAATTTTATTTATTCAATCGGGTACTAATAAAATGTACACTATTACTTCTTCCAAATATATATACGAGTAGGTTAAAACGGATCGGTGTCCGTTTTACAGCTAAAGAAGTAAAACTATAGAATTTAATGAATGAAAAATCGACGTTTCTTAGTGATACATATTAAATCAATGTTGTATTGCTATTCATAATGACAATGCATCCAATATCGGTGCAGTTTTTGGCACTCGCTATCACAATCCTCGGTAGTATAGTGGTAAGTATCCCCGCCTGTCACGCGGGAGACCGGGGTTCGATTCCCCGCCGGGGAGACTTTTTACTATAAATATAATTTCTTTTATCGATAGTTTTTATTTTTTTGTTTTTTAGTGAGAAGTCGACGGAGCAAATGTTTTGAGCATTGCCCATACAAAAAATTGGATACTTTTAATTCTTTAAGTTAAATTGCAAAATTTCTAAATCGAGCAAAAAGAATAATTAACTAGTTAATAGCACTATTAAAGAATGCCATTCTCTTATCCAAATTGTGTCTGTTTGTTTGTACATTACATACACTCTGCTCAACTACAGCACTAATATTGATAAAAATTTGCACGGAGATATCTTGCCTTCTGGATACGGAAAAAGATTACTTTTTATTCACGGAAAACTCTCTCTCGGGATTACAAAAACGCAGACAAAGTCGCGAGAAATCGCTCGTTTGTAGGTAGTACTTAACAGTGTTAACTACTTATCTTGAACAACAAACAGTTGGCAATTGTCCGAAACAATTGAACAACATTTAGCAGTAACAGCGCGCAAACAAATAAACAGCGATAACTTGCGGCGGCGCGGCCGGTGGCGGTGACCACTGACCGTTGTTAATGATAATGACTTCTCTTCAGTTTGGAGCCACTGAATTACGAGGATAAACTCCTTATTTCTATGCTAATTGCTAAGAAATTGTAATTGGAACTGCTAATACGTAGACTTCAAAAACGCATAGACCATGTTCTCGTACGTAGGTAAATAATAGTAGATACTTATTTTAACTGTATCATAATTACCTCTGTATACTGTAAGATAGATTAAGAGACTCTTTCGTAAGATAGAGGGCTTAAGAGCATAGACCCACCCACCTAGCTCCTCCAACAAAGGTTGGTGGGTTTTAAGGATTATTGCCGCGTAACCGGATCAATGGCTTCAGGTGCTCGACGAGGCACAGCTTTTATTTTCCCATTCCGGGCACATTGTTATTAATTCTTGGCCCGATCCGGCAAACTAACCCGGGACTTCGCCATCCGTAGTTGAAAATGCTACTGAACGAGGTAGTTGAACAAGACAGGGTCTGAAAATAAAGCATCTTGTATAGGACTTTTGGCGACCGCCCTGGCGCAACGGTGAGAACTGTGAATTTAAGTAGGAGGTCACGGGTTTGATTCCCGGCAATTTGGGAATTTATTATTTGTGAGTTTTCTCCGGTCTGGTCTGGTGTTGGCCGGAGCTAGTTACCACCCGACAAAGACGTGCCGCTAAGTGACTAATCACGTCACGTCTTTGAAATAAATAAAATAAATAAATATGCTCTAGTTTTAAGTTTACGAATATGGTTATTGCCATCATCTCACTACCGTGTAATTCTCATGTAATGTACACACTAAAAGTGCCACCTATGGGCCTACTTGAATAAAGATATTTTAGTATTTCACTTTGAATAAATAATCGGAATGCAAGTATCCAATAAAGTATTGCCTATTTTTGCGATAGGAATAAAAATAATAATAACAACACATAAACTAATTTATTGAATGAAGTATTTATTATTCGTCAATAAATAATCGGGATTCGTAAAGTTTTTTAATCGCGCGCGTATTTTCCTGCCACCCCCGTACCCCGAACGGCGCGGAAATTTATTGTTTTTAATTTACCAATACCTGCTTATTGGGGCGATCATTCGCTTATGAAATGAAATGCTTAGCTCGAGCCGTGACGTGCGCTAGTGATGTGCACGGTACCGACAAAACAAACTTTAAAAAAAAAACGGTTGTCTGTAAAGTTGGTTTACTGATGATAGTTGAACGTGACAACAACGTTTCAAAAGAAAATTTGTTTTATAGAGATTTTTTTGTGGATATAGAGAAAGAGGTAAATGGAAATCACAATTTAATTGATCAAGTTACATTTATTTGTACGCATGAATACTATTATGTATTTTTTTTTTCTTTTTACTATGTATGAATATTCGATAATATATCACTGAACATATATTTTATATCGAAAGAATTAAAACCTTTATCGCCGCAATTATCGTTGCTATAAACAATTGACAGCAGTCACTTTTCACTGCACTTCTTACTTGTTGAAAACATGTAAATGTATTATTGGAGCAGTTGTCCACGCGGACGCATCGTTCACTCAAGTAGGAGAGAGACAGATGTCGAACGCTTCCGAACGCGAAGGCCGACCGTGCCTCTTTGTCGCTCGTTCCGTGCTCTCGCTTGCACTTCAAGCCTTAAATACAACGCCTCAGAGCGAGGTAACGCCGCATGAGTCAAGTTTTTTCGTGCGTGCAGCCGGCTCCATCGAATTATAAGACGTTGTCACGTCAAAAAACAATCCACTCGAATGAATCATGCGTTACACAGGGCAGTACATTGCATGATGTGTTCCTGGAAGTGCTGCTCTGTTAATAGGTAATTGATTTCTGAGTTAAAAGCCTGAAGTTATACTTCATTTGGCGCGTTAGGGAAAAATGATGAGAGTCAATTGTTACAATGCATGCGTACACAGTCACAAAAAACCGCCACCCTGTAGTTAGCTATAAGGTTTGAGTGTACACTTTCGATTGTCAAAGTCTGCGGGCTCATTCCGGTGATTTGATTGATTAAATTGTACAAAAATGTCAAATTTTAATGTTGAGTGAAACTTGGTTGTCCGATAATGAGTCTATTAGCATTCCAAATTTCATTATGTTTATTATGACCATTTCTTCAATTATGTAGAAATAGTTTTTTTGTCATATTTAAATACACTTTATTCAACTAGATAATGCGTTATAGTAAAACTTTCAATGAATTAAATACCTTTTTTCTATTGTTAGTGTCGACTTTTTTACAAACGATTCAATTTTTTAGAATAAGGCGAAAGATAAAATTATTAAAAAGAAAAGATTTTTATATGGTTACGCAGAAGAAGTATAATTTCTGACGCGTGTACATAAGTACACACACTTTTTTTTTTATAATAAGGAAAGTGGTAAGGAGCTTTATGCTAATTGGAAAACTATCACCTATAAACAGAGCAACACTTCGAAGGACCTGCAAGAAGACGTCCTACCACCCTGCGTCAGTCAACCTGAGGCGCAGGTTTTAAGCCTCATTTGCCTGTTAATTTAATTTGTGCTTCATTTTATGTTATTTTTAAAAACTGTTAAGTGCACACTATATGGGCTATGCCTGAAATAAAATTTTATTATTATTATTATTATTATTATTGCACCCGCTATAATGCCCTCTAGAATGGAACATAGCAATGCTGCTTTGCGGCAGAAATGGGCCTGGCTGTAGTACTTCCCCGGACGAGCTCTGTCACAGAAACTCTACTACTTCTAAACGTAGGTGGTCAGAATTGTATGACGAGTTGGCAAAGCGTGGTCAACTAGTCACCGACTTACTAAGGCTTTTTAAATGTATCTTCTATAAATTAGTGATATCTGCATATCGTCTGCGAAAGGTGCAGAACTCCTTTGTGGGGTTGAGTATACGCTTTTACAACATGATTCCTAAGGAAATTCTTGACCTACCAATGCATACATTTAAAAAATGTGTAAAAACGCATCTAGTACAGCGAGGTTACTATACATTTGATGAATTCCTCATTGACAAGGTAGATTAGAAGCAGCCAGCCTCGCTCTCATCTCCCGCAAGATAGCAAAATGATTGTAAATGTTGATGTTGGAAAAGAGCAACTACTGAGTTTCTTGCCGGCTCTTCTCGGTAGAGTCTGCTTTCCGAACCGGTGGTAGAGTCACTACAAACATACATACTTGACGTTTCAAAAGTGCTTATATTAGGCCTACTTGAAATAAATGAATTTTGAATTTTTAAGATAACTTACTTTTCCATAATAATTCGGTATTTTTCCATGTTTCATTGAGTAATATGAAATGCGAAGGCTTTAAATGCTATAGTTATAGGAATAATCTAGTATCGATAGTGGACCCGGCCGTGTCTAGTGGCCGGCAGTCCCCGAGGTCCGATTGTTAATTGCGCGAGTTGAAGTTCCGCAATCCGCACACCTGCTCCGCGCCATGTTTATTGTTTCCGCACCTTGCCTAGGCTTGCGTAATATGTCGCGGGAAATCAGCATAGCAATGTTTCTGTATCTAGCTATGTCAAAACCCTCGTAGCATCCATCCTTACTTTATGCGATTCGTCCGGTTCCGTCCGGCGTAATTTGGATATTATCGTCCAACAATGGCCGAAATCCACGGCTAGAAATATGCCTCTTTTAAGCTACGCCAACTCTTTCTACTCCCTTGCATTTTAGCCATATCATGAAATACGCGTAGTATCCATTACTCCATGCGATTCGTTCAGTTCCGTCCGGCGTATTTCGGATATAATCGTCAAGCGCTGGCCGCCATATTTGTTTATATAATCATCATCATCAGCCAATATTTTTGACAGCCGCGTGGCGCAGTGGGCTGCAATCCTGAGTCCAAGGCTTTGGGTTGGATTCCCACAGCAGCAAAATGGAAAAGCTCAGACCCGAGTGTGTTGTCTTTCAATTGGGTTCTTTTTTTTGCGTTATTGTTCATCATCATTGTTGTCAACCCATTACTGGCCCCCTCAGCACGGGCACGGGGCTCCTCTCAGAACGGGTTTAGGACGTAGTCCACTACGTTGGCCAATTGAGGATTGGAAGGGTTCACATGCCTTTTAGAACGTTATGGTAAAGCTCTTAGGCATGCAGGTTCAATAACGATGTTTCCTTCACCATTAAAGCAAGTGATATTTTAATTGCTCGAATTAAAAACGCACAAAACTCCGAAAAGCTGGAGGTGCGTGCCGGGATCGAACTCGGTGCCCCCGAAACGGAAGCAGAAGCCTTAATCACTAAGCTATCAATGCTTTATTGTAACTAATATAGCACTGGTTATAACTACACTTGTTAACTTAAAGCTGGTTAAATGGTAAGAGTGTTCCAAAACCATTTTTTTTTATAAATTACCTTCCGCGTGAAACGGGGCTGTGATATTCTGTAGGCACAAAGTCAGGAGAAACAGTTAGTATAATAAAATAACTCTCACTTAAATTCAAATGATAACTAAACGCATTAAAAAGTCACAACACGAAGCTTCCATCCAATTAAGTTTTAATCAAACTGCCGCTAGGTGGCGCTTCGCAGTTAATGCGAATAAACTAAACAAACTAAAATTAAATGGAGGGCCCTCGAGTCGGGGCCTTAATTGCATTAGCAGGGGCCCCGCGGTACAAAAAGGATAATGTCATTAAGTAATGTTGTCAAATGAAATCGTTTCGCTCGATTTAACTCTCGCCAACTGAGGGGGCATTGAGTTTTGATACTGATATTGAAAGAATTATATTACTTGCTTCATTCAATGTAAACCCGAATCGCAACAGCGTGGTTTATTTGCCTCTCCCATAACAGACGGGGAGCCGTTACTTCATCATTTTCCGCCCTTGTATCTTTTTTTCAAATTTTATATTCCACTACAAGTTAGCTCTTGACTGCAATCTCACCTGGTGGTAAGTGATGATGCAGTCTAAGATGGTAGCGGGCTAACCTGAAATGAAATGAAATGAAATTTTATTCGCTGAATATGAGCTTACATAGGGTCTTATTGTAATATAACATTCCTCCATATTCTACTATCAAGCAAGCGAAATGTAAACTGCACAACAAGAACAATCATTACACATGTCTGCATAATCTTGTTGAGCAAGCATTGAAAAGTTATTTATTAAATTATACAGGTAATATCAATGTTGTCATAATAATGTCAAAATAATATCATTTTTAATTCGAAGTCAGATACTCGGATATTGTATAGAAACATTTTGTACAAAGCCAATGCGCCAGATTTTTCTTAAAAAAACGCGTAGATTGATTTTTTAGACCTGCATCTAATTAAGGTGAAATGTAATTTATAAGATTGTTAATAAAGGCTATTATTATTATATTATAAAATGCGAAAATGTGTTTGTCTGTTTCATTGTCCTTCCTTCACGATCTAAACAATGAACTTGATTTTTGGAATAAAAATTTTGAAATTATTGAAGGTCGATTGGCGCAGTGGGCAGTGACCTTGCTTTCGGGTTCGATTCCCACAACTGGAAAATGTTTGTGTGACGAACATGAATGCTTGTCAGTGTCTGGGTGTTTATTTGTATATTATAAGTATTTATGTCTATTATTCATAAAAATATTCATCAGTCATCTTAGAACGTATAACATATATAAGCTACGCTTACTTTGGGGCAAGATGGCGATGTGTGTATTGTCGTAGTTATTTATTTATTTATATATTTGGAATAGAGTTAGTTGAAAGGACGATAAGTAGCAGAGGCTACTTTTTATTACAGAAAAACCAACGGTTTTAATGTGATTTGTAAATAGCGGACGTAGAACGCGGGCAATAGCTTTATTACTATGTATAAGATATAGATAGAAGATAGTTGTAATAAACCCATAGGTTTCTACGCGACTTGGTACCGGAATACTAAGTGTCTGTGTCTGTATGGTGGTCACTTACCATGGTCAACGGCTTTCACCAGACAGAAAATTATTAGTGGGTATTAATCGTACATAACGGCAAACCTAAAGAAAACAAAACGAATGTTGTCATTTCATAACTAACACAGTGTTAATTCTAGAGCTCTGTATCAAATAGTAAAAAAGTCTTATCATCAAATTCAAATTAATAATTTATTTATTCATGCAGGCCTATCACAGGCACTTATGAAGCGTTCATACATATATGTTTACATAATTGTGAGGGGATGGTGATAACTTCGTTCGCCAACTTAAACCTCAAGGGTACGAGGGTTCCAAACGCGCCCTGGTCTAAAAAGAGATCACAACCAACTTAGCCGGGTATTTTTTTTTGTTATCACCATCTTACAGTAAATTAATATTAACCTACGAAGTTAGTGCAGGTCATATCCAAGCTTTTTTATTGTTTGAATAATGTTTAACATTTTTTACATCCAATTTCATTAATAGCCTGTAACATGCCTGCAGTATTAGCACAGAGAATGATACTGCTCGTTGTATTCCCCTAGTCGCCTCGTACGACACCCGCGGTAAGAGGAGGTCTGGTGACAACTGATTCGATGGTCACCAGACGGCACTATTTATTCAGTATTGTGGTGTGGTAACGTAACCGTTAAGGAGACATATAGGTATGATAAAAAGTTCATTCAAATAAATATTCATTCATACATTCAGCATTAAGTCTACTCTCAGTATGTGAGAATCATCTGACAGACGATAAAAACATGTGGGCAACCCTATGAAAAAGGCGGGGATAATAAAAATTTCCACCAATCAAAAACCAGCTTTTTAAACCATCTTGCTCTCCCTTTGATATCTCCTTTTCTTATACGGAGATGTGACAGTCGGTTCATATCAGTTGCGAAGTTGTTTTTTCTTTATTGTACGAAACCAGTATCAAGTTTGGGAAATTCGCGAATATTGTATAGTTTAACTTAACATATTCCAAATTTTATTTTTGAATACGACAAAGTTTCTGATTGCGAGCATTCGGGAAATGTTTTAAAATTGGAAAATAAAATAGTGCATTTTATTGGTAGCTAGGTAGTGGTGGTCGTAATTTATTTTGTATATTCCCAACTGGTTGTAAAAGTGAAATTTGGACATGCCTTTTTTCGTATAAGATGACATGACAAGACATAGAACATAGACACACCAGACTGCTCCAATGCAGATTTTCGGCCCTTTTTTATACCACTACAAGTTAGCCCTTAACTGCAGTCTCAGATGGTAAGTGATGATGCAGTGGTATGGTAGTGGGCTAACATGTTTCCCTATTAACTCCTAATCGGTGTCTAGGCGACATCACACCGGGACGATAAATCGCTTGGCGGCACGTCTGTAAGTAGGATGGTAAATAGCCATGGCCTAAATGACTGACCAGACCGGAGAAAATTCAGAAACCCCTAAATTGCTCTTGCCGGGGTTCGAAACCTCATAAGACAGACAAGGGGATCATCAATAAAGTCAGTGTCTCTGATCTACAAAGGATAGGTAAAGTCTGAATTTGAACTTCGGAGATTTAGCTACTCAACTTGAGAACGATATGGGTAAGGTTTCTTAACCAGTAAAATCGATTACTTATTATGCGCTGTAGCTATTGGTTCCACCACCCGCTTTTCATTTATGCTTGCATTTTTGTAGGGCATTTATGGTACACTCTAAACGTCGATATAAATTTTTAGACTATCTCAAAAATGAGTATCTTTTGTAAATTTATAGAACGCCTTCTGCTTTTGTTACGAATATTTTCAGGTGTTAGTTAGCACAGCCAGCTTAACGTGTCTCTGGGAACAGGGGAAAGGTAAAGTCTAAATTTGGATTTCCGAGATTAGTTTCTTACCTTGTGAACGACATGGGTAACGTTGCTTAACCTCTTGCGCAATTAATTCTCTGATTTGCTTTCTTTACATTATAACATTTAGCTACGACCGAAGCCTCCAACCAAACCAGATCCGTTAAAATTCAGAAATTCTAAATTCCCAATTGCCATTGCCAGAAATCCAACCCATTAATTCTTGCCTAAGGGTTGGACAAATTCTCCAACAACAAGCGTTTTTGTTGTACAGGACCGAAGAGTAGTTTTAGAATTTTTGTATTCTAAAACTAATTATTATAATAAATAGTATATTGTGCAACAAGTGCGACATCGATTACCCACTCAAGCGAGTGACCGCACAAACAATCGACAACTTGTCGCACTGCACAATATACTATTATAGTTTTTACCTTCACATGAAAGCTAATGTTTATATCATCATCATCATCATCATGTCAACCGGTTGGCGCAGTGAGCAGCGGCCCTGCTTTCTGCGTCCAAGACTGTGGGTTCGATTCCCACAACTGGAGAAATGTTTGTGTGATGAACATAAATGTTTTTCAGTGTCTGGGTGTATCTGTGTATTATTAGTATTTATGTGTATTATATTCATAAAAATATTCATCAGCTATCTTGGTACCCATAGCACAAACTACGCTTACTTTCGGGCTAGATTGCGAGGTGTGTGTTGTCATAGTGTGTGTAGTACCTATTATATAATATGTTACTGCTGGACATAGGTCTTTTGTAGGGACCGATGCAAGGTCGCCATTCCAGCACCTTGGTATTCCAACGTCCATCGGTTCTCCGATCTATATGCCCCGCCCATTGCCACTTTAGCTTCGCGACTCTTTGAGCTACGAGTATCTAGGTAACTCTGGTTCTTCTACGGATCTCCTCATTCCTGATATGATCACGTAGCGATACTCCAAGCATAGCCCTCTGCATCGCCCGCTGAGTGACCCTGAGCCTTCTTATGAGGCTCATAGTTAGCGACCACGTTTCAGAGTCATAAGACATCAGTGACATCAAGCACTGTTCGAAGACATTGGTCTTCAGGCACTCAGGTGTTTCAGGCGAAAAGATGTCACAGAGTTTCCCGAAAGCTGCCCATCCGAGTTGGATTCGGCGAAAATTTTAATATGCAATTTAAAAATTTATAAACGTGGAGTAGGTTGCGAAGTTCTGACTTAGTAAGTTAATCTTTTACTCTGTGATGTGGGTATAAATATAAACCCATTTCACAAAGTGGATAATATAACTTCACATTCGCGATTTCTTTGTTAGAAATACGCGCCTATTCAATACGATGCTATAATTCAAGTGAACGTACGCGCTCACTATGTCTACCTAATTTGGGGGGCGAAGAGCTGTGTTAAGGTGTTGTCGGAATGGACACGGGATAAATGGGGTAGAAAGTTGGGGCGGCATATGTAGCGGGTTCATAAGCTGATTTATAAAGTTCCCTGATTGTATAAATGCGATTTATTCTAGTCAAGAGACGTAGGTAGATAATAGTTTTAAGAACGTAAAGCGCTTATAAGGTGGAGTAAGGGTAAGGGTTAAATTCAAACCTGCTCTTCCTCCTGGACAGTCACCCTTCCAGATAGTAGCTTGGACGCATTCTTCTAGAATATTTATCTATACTGAACTAAAAAAAATATGAAATCCGTATGGAAATAACAAAACTGGTAAATCGGTTGTAGGTACATGAATCTCTAAACTAAATTACTTATATCTGATATGCAAAAAGGAAAACATAATTTTTGCAAATTTTTTAAAGGGCAGGGAGGGAAATTTATTTCTAGCCATTTTCAGCTATTCTATCACAATAGTAATAAGACGAGAAACGATTAGTGATAATTTTCTCCTGGCCTACAGAGCGCGTTTGAAACGTACTTTTAAGTTTAGTTACCACCATAATCTCTCTTTAATGTAATGAATTGCAAGTGAAGTTTTGTTTTTCTCTGATATGATCGTAAGCTTTTTGTAAAGAAATAATTGAAGTTTTAAACAGATCTGAACCCCTCTACTGGTAAGTGGAATATCATCGCTCCTTGGCATAAATAATCATGGAGGTCGTAATTATACATCGAGCTGTGTCACAAAAAGCTCTACTACTACTAAAAATGCACTTTTACTAAAAACTACTAAGCATTTATACAAACATATATTAGTTCGCTTAGTAGTTTCTAGTTATAATAATAATAATAATAAAAGCTTTCGCTTGGTTGTTGGATCAAGGGTCGGATACAGAACGCAGTAATCCTTGAAACGGCGCGTATTGTGAGGAGGTCCTCACTCTGGAGCCCTGACCACCGGTTGCTTGGGCATTCAAAAGCCCCGCAAGCGGAGGGTGGATGTTTTTTTTTATAAATTTAAGTTAAGAATTAAAAAAATAATGAAAAAGAATAAATCATAGAAAATAAAATAATAATAATAATATTTATTTATTTGCCAAATTGTGGGTACATAACAAGAACACATTTCATTAAACATACCCTTCACAATCGATTGTCACATACAGTGGTTTATAGAAACAAAAAATAAAATATAATTATAGTGCATTTATGTAGTAGTAGAGCTTTTTGTGGCATAGCTGAGTCTCTAGCGTCGCTGGGCATTGCAATCGCTGTAACTGTGACCACACCTCTCGATTGGTTTCGGGTTTCACGCACAATGGCGCGTCCGGCCCGCGGACAATAGCGCGCCGCTCTTTGTGCGTATTGAGGCAATTAGCCCGAACGACGTGTTGCTCTTGACCGGTTGTTGTTCCGGATGAGACGGACACCGTCGACTCTGTTTCTTTATTTTGTTTTATTTTACTACAAATAAAGCCTTGTACTGAAATCTTCGTGGTAAGTTATGGTGCAGTCTAAGATGGAAGCAGGCAAACCTGTTAGGGAGTAGGTATGGCAGATATATTAAGCACATATTCGGTTTCTACGTGACGTCGTACCGGAACGCAAAATCGCTTAGCGGCACGTCTTTTTTGCCAAGGCGGTAACTAGGCACCGCGGAAGTCTCCCACCAAACCAGACTAGAGTAAATTCATAAATTATGAATTCAATCCAGCACCTTCAACTTTAAATCACAGCGAGGGATTTAACTTCTAATAATGAATTGTTGAGCCAAATATACCTTAAGGTTCCCTCTCGTATGCCGCGGTACCCTATTCCACTACAACTAATCTCGGCCACCACTCCTTAATACCTAGGCTAAGTAGATTTTGTAATGAATTTAGTGCTAAAAGTGAGTGTATTGATTTGTTAAACGATTCTTTAGGAAAATTTAAAACTAAAATTATTAAAATGTTTGGCACTTCGCTAGAAGGTGACTTACATTACCAATGTTAATATTCAAGGTTCTAAGTTCCTTAAATAATTAATATTATAATTTATAATTATTATTGTATTAACATTGGTAATGTAAGTTTCTATTTCTGTTTAAATTTTATTATTAAATATATACATATCTTTTAATAATGCTTGTATAAAATTGAGTTATCGTACATACCAACCAGTGCATGCTGTGACTACCTATAAGTGAAATTGTCCTTAGGAACCTAAGGCTAGCTTTATTCATAACTATAACACGTGTAATTTTATTGGTAGTCCTAATAAAAAAAAAAAAGGACCTACTACTGCACCGTTGGTATAGTGGTTAGCATGTGCAACTACGGACCATGAGTTCCTAGTTGTGAAAACCGGGACTCAAATATACCTACTATAGTATACCTACTATTACTTTAAACGTAAGCCATAAATCGTCTTAGATCTTTGCGTTAGGTACCTACTTAGGTTCCTACTTATTAGAAAGCGAGATTGAAATAACATTAGATTTATATACTTAGTAATTTATAGTTAATATAAACACATGCCGGATTTGATCTGCGTAAAGAGGTAGTTAGCTAGTCAGCACAATCCGTACTATTGAAGTATTCATAATTCTTAATGGTCGACGATGTAGCTTCATGTCCCATCGCGCCATTTTGTAAACTAATCTACTATAATAACAAACTGCGACGTCATCGTACGACATAACTATCGCCATTTTCGTCAATGCCTACAACTGTTATTATTTACTGATGATTAGCTAGTGCTGAATGTCTTAAAAAAACCCTTACTATTTGAAATATTTGATATTATTATTTGAAATGGCAAGTTTAGGTTAAACACTTAATTAATATATGACAGAAATGTAGACCTTTGATACTCAATTCTTTTATTTTGCAAATCTTTATTTACACAAATTCATTTATAATATACTAGCGTACCCAGCCCGCTTCGCCGGGCTAGATTTTGCTATCTAATCTTAGATCATTAAATTTTTAATTTAAGACTCATAATATATTAAATCATTTATTTCTCTCCATATTAATTTTTCTTCCTTTCTCTTCTCGAGCGGGTGAAGATCATTATCTACACCCATGTACACCCAGCAATAGAATATTATCATAGTAAATGAAAGCTGTATTTGACAATTTGACAGTTCAAAAATAGGAGTGCTCCGATCGTCACCAAACTTTACTCGCCAGGTCAATCCGGAGATTTTCTGAAAGTTTTATTGAAATCGGTCCAGCTGTTTCGGAGCCTATACGGAACATACCCACACACTTTCTCTTTTATATATAGGTATAGAAGATAGATAACTCGTCGTGGCGGAAATGCCGTCCCCAGTGGCGTGCACAAGGTTTTTGACTGGGGTAGGCACAAACTAGGTAGATGGCTTCAAATGGGTAAATCCTCCTATACGAGCTTTATAAATATTCCAGGGTAGGCAGTGCTTTTGTGTATGAAGTGCACGCCACTGGCCGTCCCATGGGACTATGAGAGTGAGGGAATATAGAATAAAACTTTTTTGTGTAACGCGTAGAGGAAAATCTAAAGATTCAAAATCGGCCAGGGAAACTGTTTTTTTTAATGTGAAAATTAATATTACTTATTACCATCTCCAAATTCTGTCACACCATATAAGTTAGAAAGTATTCACTAAACTGCCATTAAAGTATTATAATTTATAATTGCGCATTACATTTAATGGATACAATTACACGAAAGTATTTATTTATCCAATAAGGACGAGATTTCTGCTGTACAAAGCCCGACCGGTTTCCACATAATTTAATATTAAACATCCATTTTATAATCTACCTATTGTTGTTACCTTTATTTTTTGACGCCATTTTGTCATGGGGTTGTATATTATCATTTTAATATTGGTTAATGGCCGCCACCGGGGATTAAGAAGGGGTAAAAAATTGACTGCGTTTTTGTTGTCTGCATTTCTTTTGTCGCCCGCAGCCGGATGTGGATATAGTTTTTAATTGGGTAGGGGTACGTACACAATTATTAGTGGTATGTTTTTTACAAGAATATCAAAATCGCTATTTAATTATTATTTATTATTGACTTAACAAAGACTTTAGAAATGTATAAATATTATCACTAAAGTGAATTTGGTAAGTCTTGAATTTAAAAAAAGGTCGAGATTCAGATAGTTGGAACAACTCGTTGGTCTAGTGTAAAGCATATTTAAATAAGAATCACGAGGTTATAAGTTCTACGTAGGACTAAAAAAATATTTATTGTTACATTTTTGTATCAAGGTCTCAGTATTTACCAGCCCTAAAGTAAGGGAATCAGTTTGTGTAGGCCCGCGCCTGGGATAAAATGTCTATTGAGATTGCAACAATAATTATTGTTTAAAAACGACAAGTCGCGGTCTTTGCTATAATGCCCGTGAAAGAAAGTGAAATCTTTTCCAGAAATATTTTTTATCGGATTTTCATCCCATACATTTTCCTTATAATAGATCTGAAGAGTATGGTGGTCAACTGGGAAAGACAACCATTTTCACTCTATAACATTACGTTTAAAAACTCCTACATATTTATAGTCAACTTTACAATTTTTTCATTATGAAGTCATCTCCTGAGGGTTCTTCGCTATCGTCCATTACCTATTACATAAGCTAAAAATATCAAATATAAAATATACATTGTTAAAATTTTCTGGCTGTTGCGAATTATAGCAATCTAACTTTTTCCCCAGGAACGTAATACTTTGGCACTTTTACCGGGATATTAAGTTTCCGATGTCCATCTCGAGGACGCAAGCCATTTAAGTGTCAAATATCATCAAGGATGGTGCACTGGTTGAGAAAAACGGACGGACCCACTTTCGCACATATAATAATAAGAACGAAAAAAAATGAAAATAAATAAATGATAGAAAGTTGAAGGTAAAGATTATAAATATTAATGTTCATTGCGTATTGTGTTCTGTATTTTTTTTTTCCCATAGGGAAAAGGCAAAGGCATATAACCGTACAGCCATGTCTCCAGTTGTTGACGTTCATATTGAATTTGATTGTAAGGCATAAAAAGCCATGTCTTCACTATACGGGTAGGTATATGTGGACGGCCGATTAGCGCAGTGGGCAGCGACCCTACTTTCTGACTCCAAGGCCGTGTGTTCGAATTTTTCCGTGACTTTAGTATTTATAACACAAGCTACGCTTACTTTGGAGCTAGATGGCGATGTGTGTATTGTCGAAGTATATTTATTTATTTATACCTATTATGTTCTGTTAAATTACACCTACTTCTTGAAAGCGAAGTTGAGACAATTTCAGGCAAAGATTTCTTCACATTCATTCTACAATTTTAAAAGTATTATTCGTTATAATGATCTGCAGTGACTGCATCTTAAGCCCCAGCAGATGTCAGCTAATGGCCGGGGTGTTCCGCACCAATCGAGTGGCCGACGATTAATAGAATATTTGTCACATCAATAACATCCTTCCGGTGCTAGAATGAAGTCGGATGCTCTATTCAGCCGCGGAGTGTTCACCGCGAACAAAAGGGGGGTACGGAGATGATCAACGAATAAAGGCAATTTACTTAACAATATTAATAGTTTTATGCGTTTAATTTTTTTTTACTGCACTTCGGATAGAAGCAGGTGTTAAAATCAGCATGGATGTTTGTAAGAGTGTTCATCTGTAAATTATAAGTATTTATGTTTATTATAGCGGTGATAGCCCAGTGGGTAGGACGTCGACTTTCGGGGAGCCGAGTTCGAATCCCAGCACGCACCTCTAACTTTTCTGAGTTCTGTGCGTTTGAAGCAATTAAAATATGACTTGCTTCAACGGTGAAGGAAGTGATATTTTAATGATTACTTTAAAATTCATTGCCATACCCTTAACAGGTTAGCCCACCATACCATATTACTGCATCAATACTTACCACCAGATATAAGATTGCAGTCAAGGAAAAATAAATAGTAATTTTTTCCTCATTTGAAGATACGAGAGCAAATTATTGATCTTGCTTACAAACATAAATGGTTAAAATAATAACTCTTTCGCAGTTGGTTAAAATACATAACCCTCGGCAGTCTTGCCGTAGTCGAGTAATAAACCGCTCTATTCACTCCCGGACTATTCGGCGCACAATACTACAAAAGGGGGGCGGAGGGGGGACACGGCACCGCAAAAACTGCACCCGACTTAATTATAAAGAGACAAGAAGCGCCATTAAATAGCGATTCGTTAAATCTACGCTCTCGTGTTAACACTACCCATAGCCTTTCTCGCTCACGCATAAAAGGGTTAGAAGGAGAGAGCTATACATTTCGTGGTGGGTCTTCCAATGGGCGGCGACTCGGATATAAGGTTTAGATTGACTGGGCGTTCTCTATTCAACGTTTTTTTGTTTGCTACGGGTTCCGCCAGCTTTTCATTTGGTGTCGACCCGCGCGCGTGGATGCAAGCATTCCAAATTCAAATTCAAATTCGAATTCGAATTCGACTCGATCGTGATTATTATAGACTATAGTGCGTGATTATGTTCGATATTCAATTTTAAATATTTTAATAGACAATGTTGTAACTTTTTTTAAACGGCCAGTGTTGTGGACTTAAAAAATGTCGGAAATGCGTGGTTCTCCGCCTTTATCGAGAGCTTTGGAAGGTGGTTTTGGAGCGCCTTTGGCTGCGTTGAGTTCTTTGGCAGAGGCACCTCCTCCAGCGCCAAACCCACATGGAATCGACCATATCTTGTCAAGACCGACAATTGGTTCAAACGTTGGCGCTGGGCTACTAACGCCAAGGTTGTCTTTGGCGGCCGCGGCTGCAGGCATGGCGCATTATTTGCAACACAAACCGCTATATTGGCCTGGTTTCCAAGGGCTGGTTTCCAATCCTATGGCCTGGAGGGAGAGGTTACAGTCAAGTAAGTAAAATTAATTTATAATTTTGAAGGGTTTTATGTCATGTCGTTTTAAAATGTTATTGTTTTTGAAGTTCTTTAGTTTAACGCGAGAGGCTCTTTAGATGTAAGTTATTCAGTGACTAACGGAAATAAGTACATGCGAACTTAGATAGACTTTTAATTATAACCTAGTAGGTGTAGGTACTTAGATATTGACATTGATTGTATATATTGTCAATTAAATAGTATTCTTAGACAAGCACGTGTTTACTCTACGAGGTACTTCTACGTTTCTCGATACAAAAGACTTCAACGATAATCAATCTCAAATAACGATACATAAATGGATTAAAACGTTAGGAATTACATAGTCGAGTACAATTTTAACAAGTGGAATAAAGATTTGCCTTTACAATTGGTTGCTTAGGTTCATTGCGGGGAATTATGACATTTTGTTTTAAGCGACAATTTGTATGATGTAGGCTGGTACTATGACGACACGAACATAGTAACTTTAGTTTGTCATTTTATTAATAGTTTTTGACATCTTAATTGAAGTTATCAAAAACCATGAAGTTTATATTTTCTTCTTTTTTACATTTTAAACACTACTATTTCCGCTTTACCTACAGTTTTTTTATTAATTTCAATATTATATCTTAAATGTGTCTACATGTAAACAAAATATGGCTTTTTACCTAAGCTTCTTGAAAGCATTAAACTAAAATAAAATATATTTAATTATACAAAATTTATATATAAAATTAAATAAATTTAATTTATTATATATTATTTCTTATATATAAAATTAATTTATGAAGGCTTACCTTATAAACAGCTTTAAAACATTATTCTGTATGTTTGTAGGACAACTGCCTAAACAATAATATAAGTCAGTAAACGATTAAAAATATTGGGCGTAAATTGCTCTAGGTTTAGCTTTGAATTGGTTACAGGTGACTATTGTGAAATGGTGATAAGTGGTAATAAAACCCTCATAGCTCTAGTTTCAATTATACCAATATAACTTTCACAACTATTTTAAAACAATGAAAATTATATTTATGGACATGAAGAATAAATAATATAATTCCGATTTAAGAATCTCTTACTTATAATGTATGCATTATTTACATTATTGTTTACGGTAAAGTTTATTTTAAAAATAGAAAAAACCAAGCGTGTTGAAAGAATTAATATACATTTTTTTTTTAATTTAATTTGTAATCGTACCTAGTATGTTTTTTATTTTTTTTAAAAATGCTTTACATGAAAAAAAATAAGCAGAAGATCGTTTACCTAAGGTCCTTAGGACCTAGGTTAAAAGAATCACTATATTATATGTCTGAACGAACGAGTTTAGAGGAGATTACATAAATGTTAAAAAGGTACACAATAACAAAACGTTAGAATTACCATGGATTATTAATTTAAGTGTGTAGTGTGTATAGCGAAGTAATTTAACTCATTCAGTGCCAAAACTTAAATCCAAAGGCCCGAGTTGTTCTGTAATCATAATTAACTTATGTAAATTAATCTCGTTATGTACAATAAAATGTAAGCCGGTAATTATTATGCTAATCATTAATTGCAGAAATAAAACTTATAAGATGGTGTCAGTCGGAAGATTATAGATTATTGACTTCATTCATTATAATAGATCGTTAAGTTTTTGCGTAGGTTGACAGCATATTGCATTCCTTAAACTAAAGTACATTTCAGCCTGGGAACTTCCGGTTCATTAGCCAATCCTATAGCATATAAAGAATTGAATGAAATAAATTTTATGTACTAGGGCTGAGAACAAGAACTTCTTAAGGCACTCTACCATCAGTTCGGATGGCTGATTCTACCCAAAAGGAGCCGACAACAAACTAAGCTTTTTATCGATCTATTCTTACATAATTGTAGGGATGTATTATATATACCTACCAAATAAATAAATGAAAAATACATGCTTATAATTATACCTAATTACTATTTACGAAGCAAACATTTTAAAAAGCTCCACCCCATTTTTTGTAGTAAATCCATAAATCCATTGTTTATATGTTGTTTTTGTATATAAAGACTAATGTCATAGCAAAATGTTTATATTATAATATAGGAGCCTAAATTAGCTTTAAATTTTAGTCTAGTGTTTAGAACGTCCGTTTTTCTTTCGGGGGGCTGAGTTCGAATCCCAGCACGTACCTCTGACTTAACTAAGTTATGTGCGTTTTTTAAGCAATTAAAACATTAAATCACACATTGGTGAAGGAAAACATCGTGAAGAAACCTTCAAGTCCACCTATCCGCATTGGGTCAGCTTGGTGGCAGCCTGCGTCTTGTATTGGACCGGTAATGGGTTGATAAAATGTTGGTGATGATGAAATTAGCTTTACCTATAAGGAAAATAAAATTAAAAAGATACGGTGATTACGGTAAGATCGTATACGGTGTATCTAAGTACACAGATAATAAACCTACATATAGGTTTAAAAATTGGCCTTTTTTCAATGTCAACTATATGTCCATAAAAACCTTTAAATCGTAAACAAGTGAGAACAACTAACGAGAACATAAAGGTCGCAGAGGCTATAATTTGTCCGACGGACAGTCTCGTGTAACCGGAAGCGAGTTCGCTTACACACCTACTCACATGCCCGTCGGGTACGTTCGCACGTTTTAAGTTAAGTTAGTTAGATTATTAAGCCAGACTGTTAAATGTACCTTAAGGGTTATTTGCCAGAAAGCGCCCTGACTATGCAATTAATATTTTTGGCATAGAGTTAGTTCAAAGGACGGAGAGAAGCTATCTTTTATATCAGTAAAACAACAATAATGAATGTTGTGAAAACAATAAACGCGGACGAGGACCGCCGGCAACAGCTATTAAAATTGGCTTTATTCATATTAAGTTAATTTATATTTTTTTAACATGCAAAGATCCCCAAAATGTGTAGAAAACACATGCTCATTTATATCAGAGAGTATCATCAGGAGATTTTTGTTATTAAGTTGGATTTATATTACGAAATTTGTGGCATAAAATTAGTTTCATGACATTAATGTGATCAATTTCATAACGCATGTGAAATTGGAGGTTTACGCGTGAAAGTGTTTGAAATTTTCAAACTTTCCTTCTTGCAAAGAATTACTTTGTGGTAAACTGCTTCTTTGACGCCTGCTTTTATTCAATCAGGACCATGGGATTTATTTAATCTGACTGACTAACTCACTACTGAATAACTTACTGACGCGTTACATTCTTTCCAGGTTTTTTAATTAGGTACCTACCTATATATTGAGTTATAGTAACCAAATTTGAACTGTGGATGACCTTTTACAAGAATATTGCTTTTACCAAGGCAGGTTAGTTGTTAAGGAATTCTCCTGGTACTTCATCATTAGCTCGTTTGTTTGGATGGGCCTAAAATGCTTCGCCAGCAATCGAATCGAAATCCGTGCAATACTTATTAAAGCTCGTAGCTTTAGGTTTAAGTTGGCGAACGTAGTTATCACAATCCCCTTACAATTATGTAAACATATATGTATGAACGCTTTGTAAGTGCATGTGATAGGGCTACCTGAATGAAGAATTTTTGAATTTGAATTTAAAGTGACCTTTATCTTCCATTACAATTGATTGCATGGCAAAGAAAATGTGCATATTACTATATAAAAAACCCAAACCGCTATGAAGTTCCCATAATATTACAAAAGCTTGTCTTGTCTCGAAAACAATGGGACCAAAGAAGTATCATGATGATCAAGTCACAGAATGAGAAGGGCCGTAGTCAAGTCACATTGGTCCTCTGAAATGAAAGCCAAAGACTTCACCATTACTCTATCATCGTAAGAAGTGTCATTATCATCATCACATCAACCCATTACAGGCCCACCACAGAGCATCTCCTTCCACAGTGGGAAGGGGTTAAGGCCGTAGTCCATCATGCTGGCCCAGAGCGGATTGGTGGACTACACACACCTTTGAGAACATTATGTAGAACTCTCCGGCATGCACGTTCCTTAAAACGCACTTTGGAAAGTTAGAGGTGCGTGCTGGGATTCGAACGTTCGACGACGACGGAAGTAAACCGTTTCAATTTGACGGTCGAGTGGCGCAGTGGGCAGCGACCCTGCTTTCTGAGACCAAGGCCGTGGGTTCGATTCCCACAACTGGAGAGTGTTTGTGTGATGAACATGAATGTTTTTCAGTGTCTGGGTGTTTATCTGTATATTATAAGTATTTTTGTGTATTATATTCATAAAAAAATATTCATCAGCTATCTCAGTACCCATAACACAAGCTACGCTTACTTTGGAGCTAGATGGCGATGTGTGAATTGTCGTATTAAAAAAAAAAAACTAATACAAACCCTCTTTTGTTTGAAGTCGGTTAAACAGACGCTTGAAAAGGTAGGTGTGTTCAGAGCAATTTATTTTAACAGCTGTAATTAATATCGTTACAAGCGGTTGAGCATTCGAAGCGCACGCATTATCTGCGAACAAATAGATGTATCACGCTGTAAGACATCACGCAGCCTGTGTTACGCGATCTCTTCACCGATAACGTCGTTCTGTTCGCGTTAACACGTTCGTATTACCTACCAACATAATTATTAACCGTGCTTGTATTCATTTGCGTTTCACATCATTATTAAATTCTACGTTCATGTGTTTCAATTAGGCTTACGTTATAAGCTATTAGCTGTACACCATGAGAGTCTATTGGGTAAGGCCTCGGCTTCCGTTTCCAAGGTCCGAGTTCGATCCCACGCACCTCTAACTTTTCAGAGTTATTTGCGTTTTTAATTCGATGAAACCTGCATTATTATTATTATTTTTACTTTTAATTTTCACACCAGATCATTAATATATAAAAAAAAACCGAAACATGAAGAAAAAAGAAGAATATAAAATGGGGCCTTATCGCTTTATAGCGATCTCTGCCAGGCAACCTTAGTATTAGGAAAAAAGGAGAGAATAATAGACTAGTTATTCATAAACTAGTTTACAAAAATTTATCATACATTTTAATTTAATTAATATATATAAAAATAAACGTATAAATATAAAATAAGAACATCTTCATTTTAGGTACTATGCCTCCCTGCGGTGGTTTCGAGGACGTTTTAGATTTTTTTTAGTATTAAATAGTTTATTTTAGGTTATATTTATAAAACCATTATTTTAAAGAATAAATAATAATAAATATCACGTAGATTTTGAAATATTCTTATTTAACTTGCGATAATTTACAGTTTTAATAGATCACAAGTTTTTATAAAAACATATAAATATTTAAATACTTTAACATACAATTGATATTTAGGTACATTAAGAAACAGTTTTCAAAGGCGTGTGACGTCACCGGATCAGCACTTGTCCAGCGTGGTGGACTTAGGCCTACCTACCTTTCTCATTACGAGTGTTAAGTAACCTGTGTTCTATAAAAATTGTGGCCTGATAAAGGGTTGATAATGATGGTTATATCTTTAAAAACATTGATTTAATATTGATACTCTCCTATAAAAACATTTGAATGCTCTGAAATTAACTCTAAGGCTTCAGTCTGCCAAGTACCAGACTGAAGCCTTAGACTCGGGGGATCGCCGCACCAGAAGAATCATCGGCAACGAATCCCTTACTCAGGCGAAACTAGACAGCTTGCAGCACTGCCTAATAGTATTAATTAATTTGGTAGTGACTCTACCACCGGTTCGGAAGGCAGAGAGGTTCAGCCAGCAAAAACGGAAGTTACTAGTTTCGAAAAAAACATTTTACAATTTAACATTCATTGTTCTACGTTTGTCACAAAGAAATTCATCAATAGCATAATGGCCTCACTGTAATAAATGTATTTTAACGTATGTTGATAGAACCAAAATTACTTTAAGAATTATAACATAATTAATGTTAAAAAAATAAAAATTTACATGTATATCAATATTGCGATCAACGGCCAATATAATTTCATTATGCTGGGGATGATGATTTTAGACCATTGACGATTTTAGACCATTGACGATTTTAGACCATAGACGATTTTAGACCATTGACGATTTTAGACCATTGACGATTTTAGACCATTGACGATTTTAGACCATTGGCGATTTTAGACCATTGGCGATTTTAGACCATTGGCGATTTTAGACCATTGACGATTTTAGACCATTGACGATTTTAGACCATTGTCGATTTTAGACCATAGACGATTTTAGACCATTGACGATTTTAGACCATTGACGATTTTAGACCATAGACGATTTTAGACCATTGACGATTTTAGACCATTGACGATTTTAGACCATTGACGATTTTAGACCATTGGCGATTTTAGACCATTGGCGATTTTAGACCATTGGCGATTTTAGACCATTGACGATTTTAGACCATTGACGATTTTAGACCATTGTCGATTTTAGACCATTGACGATTTTAGACCCTTGACGATTTTAGACCATTGACGATTTTAGACCATTGACGATTTTAGACCATTGACGATTTTAGACCCTTGACGATTTTAGACCATTGATGATTTTAGAATAGAATTAGAATCAACAGTGGTTGACTTGCTGTGCCAGTTTAAGCGTTGTTTCTTAATATTCATTCTTTCCCCTTATTTCCTTTAAAAAATGGTTAGGCACCCAACCACTATTTCTTATCTTAAAACTTGCACAGGAGACTTTCTCTATTATTCTACAACGCTGATACATCCTAGACACTAATATTTTTTTAATTTTTAAGTGAACCAGTTGGTTCCTATTTAGAAAAATGAAATCGGGAAACTGGTGAGAACAGGCCATCGGGCGGAAACAGGTTCTATCCACCCTCTGTAGCTGCTAGAATACGCGTTTTCAAAAGACCTTATAAATTCCATTTAGTCATTTGTCTATGTTCATAACTGAATCAAATATAAAGGATCAGAAATAAACGGCATCTATAAAATGTCTGTGAAGCTAGTTTGGCCGAACTACAGAAAAACATAAAAACAATAGCTAAATATGTTTTTGATACACAAAATGCCCGGATAAAAACGATCGAGAGTCCCACTGGACGGACGCCAACATAAAATAACAATAATTTCGTTATTAATATCGTAAATGTATATCGCGTGATGCTATCCTACAAAATTCTAGACATTGGGAAGAAAATAACCAGATTTTTTGTTGCAGTGTATTTTATAATCTATTTTATTTAAACTATTTTTTTTTTTAATTAGTACATCATCATCACGTCAATCATTACTGGCCCACTACAGGGCACGGGTCTCCTCCCACAATGAGAAGGAAATAAGGCCGTAGTGCACCACGCTGGCCCAGTGCGGATTGGTGGACTCACACCTTTTAGAACATTGCGTAGAACTCTGAGGCGTGCAGGTTTCCTCACGATGTTTTCCTTCGCCGATGAAGCAAGTGATATTTTAATTACTTAAAACGCACATAACTTGGAAAAGTTAGATTTGCGTTATGGGATTCGAACTCGTACAATAAAACCCATAAGTTTCAATGCTTATTTTTAGGAATTTACCGACAATTAAAGATTTTAAAGTAAGATTTTCGTGGTAAATCAACATTTCTTAAATATAGTTCAACGGGTTCGTACCATGATAATATTTTTGGATTAGTCGATATTCCGACCGAGTTGCATGGATCGTGCTCCAAGTCGCTACGTCGTAAAATATTATCGTGGTATGTACCCGTTGAACTATATTTAAGAAATTTACCGATAATCGCCTACTGATGATACAGTTAATATAATCCCCCTAAACAAATTAGGATAGCAGCAGCCCACACTACGTACAATAATCTCCATTGCTGATATCACGTAATTGTGATGCCGGCGTCGTATCACCTTATCATATCGATATGTCGCGATACTGCCGTGTAATAAAACTAATTAAAAGCGCTGAACCGCGATCGCTCCTCATTTGCCGTTTGGGTATTGCTGACGTACCTAATTCTGCCATCTCGAAGTCCTAGGTCGGATGCCAAGGTCGGGTCAAAAAAAGTTACATTATTGCTTTGAAGGAGCATTAATGTATAATAAATTACCTAACCTGCCATCATCCAGACTTTGAAATAGAAAAAAAATTCAATATTTTTAAGAAAATACTTAAAACCTTTGTAATTGACAAATCCGAGTGCGGTCCTATGTATGACAGTATGAAGTATTTGTAAATTTACCCTCAAGTTTATTTATAAAATTTCTGATTGTTTTGTCCGTACCGTTGCTTGTAGTTTTAATATTACCTACATAAAAATAAGTTGTAAATATTCTCATTGAGTGAAATTGTAATTTCTTATGAGAAAATAAACTTCTTTAACCATGAGGTCACCAATAATTTTTTATGACCTTCCTGGCGTAGCGGTGATCGCTGAGGTTTTAAATGGGACGTCCCGGATTCGACAACTGTCAATTTGGGAATTTGTAATTTCAGAATTTTCTCTGGTTTGGTCTGGTGGGAGTATTCGGCCGTGGCTACCGTACCGTTGTTACCGAAAAGATGTTCAACTAAGCGATTTAGCGTTCTGGTACGATGTTGCGAGGACACCGATTAGGGAAATGGAGATAACTGCCAAGCCCTTAACAGGTTACCCCACTACCATCCAAAGTGAGATTACTGACACAGGCTAACTTGTAGTGGAACACAAAAAAACTATTAAACTGCAAAATAAATTAATATGCGTCGACTGAAACACATGTTGTAATGTACAAACAACTGTTATACTGACATCTGGTCTTGCATAGCTGATACTGATCGTCAATCAGAAGCGGTATCAATCAAAACATCGCCGCGATATTGTTGTGTCAGGTTGTCGGTATCGCAGAACAAACAGACAAACATAACACCTGTGCTCAAACGCGCGGGGTCGAATTGATAATCATTATTTATCTACTGCGACTTCGTCCGCATATAATTTCTAACACGTTAAACTTTCTTACACAACATTTATTATGACTCTACATCTAGAGTTATTTTATTCAAAACTATGAACATCAATTTACAAACAATCTTCTAAACCAGTTTTATCTATTTAGGAGTAGATTATTGAGATTTTTTTTGCAGATAACAACACTCTTATAGGCCTAGTTTCTGAATTGAACTCCTTTACATTACAATTTAAATTCAAATTTCATTAATTTCAATTAGGCTTAATATAAGGTGATAGCCTAGTGGCTAGAACTTTGTTTTCTCTTTCAGGGAGACAGACTTCAATCCCCAGCTCGCACCTTAAGGACCTTTATTCGTTTTAAATTTAAGGAAAATATCACTTGCTTTAAGCGGTAATACATAATGAGAAAACCTGTATGCCTGAGGGTTCCCCATAATGTTCTCAAAGATATTTGAAGTCTACCAATTCGCATGATGCGATGTAACATCAGCTCAGATACGACCGGAAAGACAATACTTTGTTACATTTGCCCGACCCGGGGATCGAACCCAGGACCTCGTGACGTGCCATCGAATATGCTAACCACTAGACTAGGTAGTTACACTTACTACAGTTAACCATATACAATATATTAGTGTATATATGCGCGTACATGTACACAGGCCGCTGTACTACGCATCGCTGTCACGTTACGCAAAGCCAGGCCTACCAAGAATTGCTCAGCGCAGCTAAATAAGTTTTGACAATTAAAAAAGGTACCCTTAAATTGGGGTCAAGTACTTGCACCTTTCGAGAAGCAATTATGACATGGTAAATGCTAGCAGCATAATTGCAAAGCTGTGTTCCGTCTGAAAGGCGTGATTACCGGTGTAATTAGATACTGGATAGAAGCAGGCGTTACTTTGCGGAATTCCATGATATGTATGTACGTATGAAAATTAAGCTTAATTTGCTATACTGTTAAGATTAAAAAAAAAAAAAATTTTATTGTAAAATCAACATCTCCTAAGGATGCCGAGGATCTGTTTGGTGTGGAGTATAAAGATTGAAGAAATGACACCATACAGACTCTCCTGCTTTTGATGGAGTATAGAAAATTAAGCTTAATTTTCATAATATGGTGCAATTAAAATTGCCTATTATATACTGTAACAATAAAATTACATACATACATATACATATACTACGACAATACACACATCGCCATCTAGCCTCAAAGTAAGCGTTGCTTGTGTTATGGGTACTGAGATGCCTGATGAATATTTTTATGAATTATATACTTAGAAAATACATACCCAGACACTTAAAAACATTCATGCTCATCACACAAACATTTTCCAGTAGTGGGAATCGAACCCACGGCCTTGGGCTCAGAAAGCAGGGTCGCTGCAAACTGCGCCAATCAGCCGTCATTTTAATAATTCAATTAAAGTAACTTCTATATTATACCGCGGGAATAACTGGGCACCCACTTTTTATCATTATCATTTTATTAAGCAGCGCCGTAATTAGCGTGAAGGGTTATCGAAGTGGGAGATTACGTAGATTACAGCGTATTACGGCTGTAATATTGTGATATTGACGATGGCCTCTATCGATATGGGTATCAATAGACTTTCATTACTGAAATGATTATAATATATAGGTATTTTAATATGTACTGAGATAATGGGATATAGTAGACGCAAAATTAATAAATTACCTAGTAAACTGCTGTGGGTTTGTCGTTCGAGAAACTACAAAAGCATCGTCTTGTTCATTTTATTAGCATACCTTTTAATTTCTTACTAAAAATCATTCAAATTGAAATTCATTTATTTGCTTAAAACATGACAAAATATCATACATGTTTAGTCGCAGTCTACGACCAGCAAATCTTAAAGTATCCAAATAGGTATATCAATTTATTATAACATCATAAAAAATCATTAAAAATAAAATTAAATATAATCGCAAAAAATATAAACAAGTTTTTGGTCAAACACACGTATTCAAATTACATTCGAATAAAGTACTGCGTTCCGGACTGGAGGGTGTAGGAGCCGGTGTAATTACAGGCACATTTGGATTAACACCTACGCCACAAGTCGATGGACACAACGGTGAAGGTGGAGCCCTTTATGCAGATGATATAAAATGAAGAAAATCTCCAATACGAGTTATAAAAACTTAATTGGCACTGTAAGAGTTTTAAAAAGCTTACACTCTATATCATACATTTTATATCATATGCATACCCTGTGCATACCCCCTATACACGCCACTGACAATTATCCTTCTTATATTTTCCGAGGGAAAATTGAAAGTTGTTTTCTAGCTAAGACAGCTTTAAAATTGCAAATATTCTATGCAAAAGGATATGTCCTTTCGATACCGATGTCTCAAATAGTTCCTGTGGTAGAATTAAAAATTGATAACGAGGGAAGTTTTAGACCCAATTCTGAAGTCCACGAAGAAAAAGTCGTGGGCAGAAGCTGTTATTCCTATATACATAACTCATCACCTTAAATATTCACAGTATCAGCCACCGCTCAGCGGAGCGTGTGTCAAAGACAGCAAAAACAAATAATCCGCGCGGCTCTGCGCAATGGATGCAACACTTGATGTTTATTAAAATCGCAAAACCTTCGCAGACCGTTTCATTTGTACCGACCGTTTGGTGCTTAACGCCGCCGTACACCAACCAATACTATGCTATAGATATACTTTACATGTGTAAACCGAATGCTTTTTTTTATTGATAAGTTCACTAATAATTATGTAACTATAATTCTATTAAACAAGGTGAATTTTGTTAAACAATTAATATAAAAACAAAATCATTTTAGATTTCATCTCAAGGAATATAACAGAGAGCGGGCAGCAGCGTCCTGTGTCCACTGCGATCACCAACCCTTCTACCCAGCTTGGTTATTTTGTGTAAAGCCTCCCGTTTGGTGAGGCCTTTACTCAGTATTGGATATATAAGATTCTATAAAGACAGCCAAAAAGGGTAGGAATCCCAAGAAATTTTATACGAGTTATTGGAAAGTGTAAAATCTTTGTACATCTAGGCAATGATGAGGGTGCAATTAGATTTAGGTGTGACATAAGTTCTCCTGAATTACTGATGCAGCTAAATTAATATTTTAATGCTTGACAAAAAACATGTTATATATATATATATAAGTAAACCTAAACAGCTTCTACAATATAATCACACAGAGTGCAAGATTTGATAGGTACTTAGATAAGTAAGTACTTAGTTTTTATACACCTGTTTATTCGCGTATTAAGACAGTAAAATAAAACTGACTCTGCCTTTTATCGACTATTTGAAAACCGCAATTTAATTAACAAACTGCATCTTCGGGACGATAACACGAGTTCATGCACTTTTTCATATTGCGATCTTTAGAATACCACAAGAAACAATGGTGTCGATATGCTATTTGTTCTCTAATCCCATTCAATGAACCTTAATATCATCTTATTAACCCATTACCGGTCACGGTTCTCCTCTTTTTTTAATTCAAATTCAAAATTCATTTAAGTTCAAAATTTCAAATTCAAAATTTCTTTTTTCATGTAGGCCTATCACAGGCACTTATGAAGCGTTCATACATATTTGTTTACATAATTGTAACGGGATGGTGATAACTTCGTTCGCCAACTTAAATCTAAAGCTACGAGGGTTCCAAACGCGCCCTGGTCTAAGAAGAGCCCACAACAAACTTAGCCGGGTAAATTTATTTTTTTGTTATCACCATCTTCCGGTAAATTTAAATTAAGCTATGAAGCTAGAGCAATTCACACCCAAGCTTTTTTATCGTTTAAATAATCCTTAATATTATAATAGGATTTTTCTGTAAGCTTACGTTTTATATAAACTTTGAACTTATTGAGAGACATCTCAAAGATTTCATTTGGTAATTTGTTATAAAATATTATTATATTAATTAAAATATTTATTTCAAGTAGGTAGTAGGTAATATAAGCACTTTTGAAACGTAAAGTCTGTCTGTTTGCAGTGACTCTACCACCGGTTCGGAAGGCATATTCTATCGAGAAGAATCCGGCATGAAACGGCTATTACCGCTTTCTATAGCGCAGCACAAACTGCGCGATGCCCTTAGGTCAAACTCGGATATTATTAATTAGTGGAGGGCGGGGGTTGCGGTCTCACTGGGCGCGCTATGAAGTGGGACACATTTTTTTAATTACCCAAATACCCTCCCCCGGGGTGAGGGGGGGCGGGGAGTGCGCGGCATATGTCGGCGGATTAAAATTGAAGTCTCCTCGAATGCAGTTTGAATTCGTATGCTCTTTTGGTGAAGCGTATTTTTTTATTGTACTTTTTTCTGTGGCGGTTTCATATTTGACTTTACTGAGGCAAGTTTTTGTACGACCCAATCAATTTTGATGCAATTAATATAGCCAGCTTCATTCAAGTAAATAATGAAATTAACTGCATATTTAGTATTGTTCACCCAATTAGTGGAATTAAAGGTTTTATTTAAGGTACTGCTTTCTTTTTTGCCTTTTCTACAGTTTTTGTACAATAAAAAAATGCAATTATAAAAGCCTTGAAGCGTTCTCTTGATTTTATGACATAAATTTTGCATTACCTACTTATAAAAAATTTAGGTACTTATAATATACTTTATAATAAATAAGTTATATGTTTCATTGTAAAAAATATAAGATTATTTAAAAACAAAACTATAATGCGACATTACAAATTTTTTTCTTTTTGAGATGTTTGTATGTATATGTATTTTTCCAGTGTCTTATTAACACAGTAACTGCATATGCTGTTTAGCGTAGAAGTGAAATTATATGTTGTGTGTAGAATATAGAATCTACCGTGAAATTTTGTACAAAAGCGCCGTACGATCTCTATCTTTGGACATTCTCTAATGGGCTCTAAAACGTTTATCACGAATTCATTCATGTATCCCGAAATTTTTAATTTCTACAGTGCTATAACTAGCCACATTTAATAACAAAAAATATCTTATCTCGTCTTAATTCTATAGTCAAACTAGTAAAACCGAGACTGTGCGAACGGAGGCACTGTGAGAATATAAAGTAATGATTTGGAGGGTTAGTTTATTAGCACTATTAGGATATTACAAGCTTGCTTACAGTCTGTATAAACCCTTAACTACAATCTCGGCGGTCCAATAAAGTGAGCGGAATAACATAATTCGGTACAAAGCCGCATTCCCACCCCCCACCCTTACCCTCCGAGCCCTTAATGTTACGTGCTAATAGTCGTTTGTATTTAAAAGCGGCGTCCCATAATTTGTTGTGACTGAATAAATTTTTAAATTCGGTATAGCGTTGTCTAAATTGTATTATATTTCATCATATCGTTATTATCATTATCATCAAAGCTGTTTTTTTAAAAAGATTAATTGATGAGTTCTTTTACAATAACACAAAATTAAATTAAAAATACACAAAAAAAAACAGAAATTAAAAAAAATTGGTGACCATTTTGTGATGTCGCCTATCTTGGATTTGTTGTAGTGTATCGTATTCTACTAGTCGAGCCCTTTTTTAATACCTATACATATTTAGGGAGTTTTGTAAAAATATGCTATCTGCAATTTTGATGCGACGGCCATCTTGGACAGATTTTCTTCATAAATCGACAAATTACCCTTTAGAACAAAAAAAAGGAAAATGGTTATCGGTCCATCCATTCGGGAAATACGATGCACACACACAAACACACACAGACACGTTAACATACGCTCAAACTTACAGCACAGCACACAAATGTACCGAACACTCAGACCACAGCTTTGAAGGTCTACCGAAATAGATGGAAAGGAGTAGCAAACATATAGACGGTATATATAACCGCTCGCGCCCCATCGAACACCGGCGACAGTAGCCTTCTCGTTATGTTCCGCGCAATGGGGTGTCTGATTGCGATAAATATTTTAATGAAATCAACCCTCCACCTCTCCCCGCCGCCGCCGCAAGCCTTATCCCGAGGGGTAGCTCTATAGCTCACTTATAGCCGTACCTACCGATAGGTAAGTTCATTACTGTGAGTTACCTAGTTCTAATCCATTTTTTCTTACTTTAGTAATAGTGTTAACATTGTGTCAAATAATAAAAAGTACACTATGAAAACCGTTTTAGTAGAAAGTGTTTTATTTGTTGCGAAATCTTTCGACCTTTTAGATATACGCGTGGTGACGCGTGCGCGTATTACCTCAGGTATATTATAATTAATATGTTTATCATATGTACATCAAAAACATACGTATCTAGCCAGACCAAGCGATATTGTTTATAATCTTGTAACTCTGTTATCGCGTTTAATATTGACGTGATATGATGGCCGACATAGTCCGCCGTCATTAATTAAATGCACCGCATGGCGGTGACGTAAGGGCACCGCTCAGACGGACGGCAAAAAACTTAGGGTCAAGGCATACTAGCGCAAACTACAATGTCAAATGCTCATATCCTTCTTCAAAATATTGCTTAAAGATTTTAAATTAAGATTTTCGTGGTTAATCAACATTTCTTGAATATTGTTCAACGGGTATATATCACGATAATATTTTTGGATTTGTCGATATTTCGACCCAGTTGCATGGACCTACGCAGTCGTGACCACGATCCATGCTACTGGGTCGAAATACCGACAAATCCAAAAATATTATCGTTGTATTTACCTACCCTTTGAACTATATTTAAGAAAAAATATTGCTGTTCCCGAAGCCGCGGCGTTAATGCTTCAGGAATTCTCCCTAAACTTCATCATCAGCTCTTTTATTGTAACGAGCATAAATTGCTTAGGTACCAACTATATACCATAATCGAAGCGCAACCAGTGTAACACTTATTATTGTGTAGTTCCGGTGGTCAGCCGTAGTCTTCATCATCAGTTTCACTTGACCAAATGGAGCTTTTCGATAGCAGTTACTTTTAAAAAAGACTAATCGTACCTATATGTGTGCCTATAATATTTGAAGTTTTCCCTCAATTTCCCCAGAATCCCTTCAATAGATCTTGACCTGATGAAAAGGGACGACATGGGAAGCATACCGTCTCAAAAAAAAATGACGATGGACAAATCGATAAATGACAGAGTTTTGAGCTAACAAACAAAAAAAAAATACAATCGAATTGAGAGCCTCCTCCATTTTGCAAAGCCGGCTAATAATCTAAAGATATAATCTCTATGAGTGTATGTTTTCATTTTTCACTATAAAGACACTACACAATAAAGAAAATTAGGAAAAATAGATTGGAATATTGTAATTTTAGAGACTTATTATAATCTGAACGACGATCGTCGCCGGTCCACGAGTCGCTTTATATTTGATGTCGCAGGTGTCGCTGCGAACACCGCGTCATTACAAGATCGACACGGTGTTCCTAAGGCTGTTATTACTGGGTACATTAACTAGCTAATCTTTAACTTATTGGACAGAGTAACAATCTTCATCATGACCTCGGCTTTTATTCAGTAGATGAGCTTTTCGTGATACATCGTGACGAAACCTGCGTACCTGAGAGTTCTCCATAATGTTCTTAAAGGCGTGTTGTGTCCACCTACCCGCACTATGCCAGCGAGGTGGACTTTGGCCAAAACTCTTCTAATTGTGGGAGGAACCCCGTGCCCTGTAGTGGGCTGCTAATGTGTTAATATGATGAAGATGATGATAATAACAAGCAATAACTAACAGAACGTATGTTATCTTATACTAATCAACCTCAAGAGCTTGTTTGTTAGTTTACTTGAACGCGATGATCTCAGGAAGTGCTGGTACTGGTCCAATTAAAAAAAAAAACAGTGTTGGATAGCCCATTTATCGAGGTAGGTTAAACGCTATATATAATCACGCTAAGATAAATAAGAGCATAGAACCAATTAAGAATGTTTCAAAATCAGGGATTTTTTCCTTTTGAGAGCTTCCTCTGCGTGCGCTGCGTAAACGTTTTAACCGTTCGTTTCGGTAAAATCATGTAAGACAAAGTTGTTCTGTAAAAGTCTAAAAAAACGTACGCGACAGCATATGACTTATATAACTTAGATCCCGCGAATCTCTCCGTGAAAAATTAAAAAAAATATGTATACTTACAGTAGCTTCGCGATATAATTGTAACTATTTAATCTTTTTAAGAAAAAACATTAATCTACATCAAAAAGGGATATAAACAATCTACTTACTAGAAAGGGTCATAAATTTGTGATATCAGCATATCGTCTTAGGAAAGTACAGAAAACCTGAGAAGGATATGTATCTGTAACATGATACCGATAGTAATATTAGATTTGCCATTACATAAGTTTAAAGAATGTATAAAAACAAATTTAATACAGCGAGATTACTATTGATGAATTTCTTAATGCCAAGGTTGCCTGGAAGCAAACCGCTCTGCTTTCATCTCACACAAGATAGAACAAAAATTGTTAAATTGTAAACGATGTTGAAAAAGAGCAACTGTTGAGTTTCTTGCCGGCTTCTTCTTTGTAGAATCTGCCTTCTGCGTAGAGTCACTACAAACAGACATACTTGACGTTTCAAAAGTGCTTATATAGGCCTTGAAATAAATTGATTTTAAATTGGAATTTGAGTTTATGTCTATCGTTTAAGGTTACAAGCTGACAAAGTGGCGTAACGACTGCTGATAACAATATATAATAAGTCATAACAATTATTAACAATGAGCTATATAAAGCCACACAAGCGAACAGTTGGCATGCGGAAATCAACAAGCAGACTCCCATTGTCGACAAGGAAACACGCGTTCCGCACCAAATCTGCGCTCCATCATGTATAAATAAATCCTCCCCTTCCCGTTGTCCGCCGCCCACTCCCGGCACCTCCTCGCCCCCTCCGGAGTCGCTCCCTCCGCGGTCTCAAGAATTCCAACTTGTTCCAAATAATCGTAAAGGGTTGTTCCACAAAGTAAGTACAAACAATTTTAATTGTGCCACGCTTCTGGCGGTTGGGTTTAGTACTGCGCCGCTGGTTTGGTATTGTCACAAGTTTATTGTGTTGATAATAAAATAAACTTTGCCCGTTTGTGCCGTACTTCATTTATATTGATATGGGGATGTGTATACTACGCCTGTATATATAGATAGCTTTTATCCCTGACTTCATCCACGTGGATCATTTTCAACCGACTTAGGTAAAAAGGACGTTCTCTGTTCGACTGTACCTCTGTTTTTTTGAACTCCTCAACCCTTAAATCAGTTGACTTTTGACTATCATAACTAAGATAATTTCAAATGTACTAACAAAAATAAAAAAAACCGTCTTTTTTAAACAATTAAAAAGGTTAAAGTTTAATTTATAAGTGCATTTTCTACATTTTACTTGCCACCAACTTAAAATATTTGTAGATAATATTTATTTCTTGCTTTTTACTTGTTTAACAAAGTCGCTTTTTTTTATTGGTGGACACCACACTATGTGAACTCTCAGGCATGTTGGTGTTTTCCTTCAACGTTGAAGCAAAAGATATTTTAATTCCTTAAAACGCACATAACTTAGAAAAGTTAGAGGTGCGTGCTGGGATTCGAACTCGACCCCCTGAAAGTAAAGTCGAGCTTCTCTCTCGTCCGAACTTTATTAGATTTGATAGATTCAAGGAGTCGCTGATGCAAGACTATATAAATATCAGCTGCATTTGTATGTTGGTATTAGTTAAAAAACTCTCCATGAACAACTCAACAGCGCACGCAAAAAAAAATAAACCTCATACGTTATTACAATACACCACACATTTCATAGAGCCCACGTACCACGCCTCCCCTACGCGTTAACGTCTGAGCCTTCCCGTTGTCTCCTCGTTAGCTACAAATTGCCCCAGCCTCCCCCGGGCACGCACAGATTCGGGATAATCGTCCGGGGCATAATGTCCCGGGCACGATCGGGCCGGGTATAATTGTCCCGGTTATAATTGTTATTGGCCACTTCGGGACGTTGGGAGCTCGTCAAGATTTGCCTTCTTTGATTATCTGAAGGGTTAAGTATTGTGTGTAAACGGTTTGTACGACCTCGATGGTGTAGTGGTGTGTGCTGGTACCTTAAATATGATATGTAGGTCGATTCCCCTTTTAATTTTGAACTACACATTTAGGAATTAGTTTTTTTTAACTCAGCGATCTTTGTAACCCTGCGCAGCTGAAACCTGGGAGGTTTTGGGCGCTTTTTCTTAACAAACCTAAGTTTTTTTTTTAATAGTAACCTTGCTGTTAATAAAATGTGTTTTAACAAATTCTTTAAACTTATGCATTGATAGGTCCATAATAACGTTAAGTTCATGTTATAAAAACGTATAGTTAAATCCCACAAATGACTTCTGTACCTTTCGCAGACGATATGCGATGTCACTAATTTAATATGTAAAAAATATGTACTTATGCGCAATGTTAAACATATATTTTAATGTATGCTATGTGTTACGTCATTCAATGCAGCTACCGTATATTAATTTGGGCATTTAAGATATCGACTCCGTGGCGCAACGGTAGCGCGTCTGACTCCAGATCAGAAGGTTGCGTGTTCAAATCACGTCGGGGTCAAACAGATTTTTTATTTTTATATTTGAAACACATTTTTAATCGACATCAAAAAAGGGTCACTTCAATTTGTCGCGTTTTTATTTTTTAAGTAAAACTTATTTTAGTAGTTTATGAAAATCAAATGGAAGTGAATTTCGCTTTATGAAACGCGAATAGCTAACATTATTAATTATTTATAAAAGATTATTTTAATTAAATAAGTAATGCTAAAACGGCCCGGTTGGTTATTATGCTCAGCTCTACGGATTAAGAGATCCTGGATTCGATTACCGAGTCGGGGCAAGAATTGTCGTTTCTCTATTAAACATCTTAGTAGGTATACGCCCGGAGTTTGGAAAAATAGTGATGCATATCTCCGTGCTTTGAAGAGCACGTTAAGTCGTCGGCCCCTTTCTCTCTCTAAGATTTAATATAAGTCGTTAAAGCCCACTAATCTGCATTGATGATGGTAATGAAAGGTGTGTTCATCAGAAGGAAACGTACTAAACCTTGATTCAGTTTAATAATACATCACTGCTGGCGCTGTGGTTTTATAAGTGAGAGGTTCTAGGTTCGATTCCTGACAGATACGGGAATTAATAATTTTGTGATTTGTCAGATGGAAGACGAGGTATAGCTTATTGTCACTCTACTGACAGACTTACCGCTAGGCAATTCAGCGTTCCTATGCGATGTCGCGTTAAGACCGAATATGGTAGGGTAGGTACCTTACCTATGGTATAATATAACTGCCAGACTTTTTACAGGTTAGCCAGACTTCAGTTTCGGGGGGACGAGTTCAAATCCCAGCGCGCACTTTTTACTTTTCTAAGTTATGTACGTTTTAGCGTATGTGAGGAACCCTGCACGCCAGAGAGTACCTACTTCATAATGTTCTCAAAGGTGGGTGGAACCCATCAATACGCACTGGGCCAACTTGGTGGACTAATGCCTTTAACTTTTCTCATTGTGGGAGGTGTCCCGTGCCCTGTAGTGGGCCGGTCATAAGTATGCAGTCAAGCGCTAACTTGTAGATATATAAAAAAAATATAATTATTAATATTATATCACCGAATCACACAATAGCATGCAGTCGAGAATCCCAATATGGCTGCGGAAAAAGCGCAAAAATGCAACGGGGCGTCGCGCCGCGTGCAAACATTTCGCAGTTTAGTATTCAGGCAGGCACGAGGGAGTTTGACTGGGGTCTGGGAGGAATACATCTCAGTGGATTCCATAGAGACAAAAAGGCATTGTCCACACAATGGTATAACATAACTTTCTTTAAAAAATACCTTCAAATTAAAACTAGGTACCTACTTGCTACACTGAGATCGTTAGAAATCAAGTTTTTTTAAACAAAAAAAAGTTCTTTATTTTTGAATAAGTAAGCATAGTTTTAATTACTTCTAAAAGACTGCCCCGTAACAAAATAAGTTTATCATTATCAATCGCCTATCAGCTCACTAAGGGGCACTGGTCTTCACCCAGAATGGGAAGGGTTTAAAGTCATCGTACAACAATCAACCCATTATCGCTAATCGGTTCACTAAGGGGCACTGGTCTTCTCTCAGAATGAGAAGCGTTAAGGCTGTATTCCACCACGCTGGCCAAGTGCTAGATTTTACACGCCATTGCAAACTTTATCGATAACTCTCAGGTATTCTAGTTTTCTGACGATATTGTATAACCTACATACCAAACTTTGTCTATGTAACAAATGCAACACAGACCAACCTTTGTGAGTTCAGTCAGAGTACAACAAAACAGATCCGCTCTCTCAGCTATGTCGTTGATGATGCCTCGAACACCACGTTTTACGACGACGGGACGAGGCAAGCATTTGATGACGTTTCATACATTTTGCATACAGCAATGCATTTTAAACAGTGCTTGATCTTTGCCCAGTCCGATCCCGTGTGACGCTCAGCTATCCCACCTTTGTTGCACGGTTTTGTTACGTTTCTTTTAAACATTAATAATTTATGGACCAGGCATATAGGAAGTGGAAAAACAACGCCTATGAACAGAGCAACTCTTCACCGGGCATGCAAGGAGCAAGTCCCGCAACATGCCGCCCTGTGTCTATCAATTTCAGGGGTAGGTATATCCTCTTGTTCTTGTAATTATAGTGGCTACTACGCTCTTCAGACTGGACCACAGCATAACAACAATGCAGTGTAGTGACAGAAATGAGCATGGCGATAATACTTCCCCGGGCGAGCTCTGTCACTAAAAGCTCTACTACAATTACTACTACTACATCATACTATGAACACTCTTCTACTGTGTCTGGGTACTTTGCTACGCTTACGACATGAGTAGCACTCTGTTTAATATGATCATACAACCTAGCTCTGATACATCCTGGAAACGAATGACATCCCTCCTCCCCTACGCAAACAAGTAACGTCTACAGACAGAGTTAAAAAATTCTTTAAATTATTGTACAAAAAATCTCAATAACCACTATTAAATAAAAAAAAAAAAAAGTAAATTATTACTTTTCACACCTTTTAGTACTTTTATATAATTTTTTACTTTCTTTTACATTAAAGACAATACATTTAATTTTTGATTTTAGATTTTTAGATTTTTTTTTTTTTAGTTTTTCATGTTTATGAATTTTATAATTTTTGATTTTGTGTATTATTTACCTCTGATGATTTTGTATTTCTCGATGCAAATAAGCTTGTTTTAATGAAAAAATATCTTTTGTTTGTTTATATATTATATTCTATGTTATTGTCCTTTTTTATGATTATTTTGTTATTGTTTAGTCGCGAGGATTCAGTGACGACGAAGGTAATGGGGCTGGCTGAAAACCAGTGCTGTGCATTTTAGTTTGCAGCTATACTGAGCCAGTACCTTTGTCACACATTTTTTTTTTTTTATACTTTAACATTTATTTTATTACACAAATGTAACATTTTACACAAATGTGTGACAATAAATACGATTTTTCTTTCTTTCTTTCAAAAAACGTCTCGGTCTATTAATCAGTACTCAATCACAATCTGTTACGTAAAAATTTATAGCACATACGTTCCAAAAATTGCGTTACAAAAAGCATGACGTGTTATACGTTATCAATGCTCAGAATAGGGGGCCTCTTCTGAGAAGAAGCATACACGCATAGTTTGACTTTTTCTCTTTAAAACAAACACAGTGCAGTGTGCAAACGTCCTACGCCATCATGTACGATATTTACTGAACGAAACCAACTCACACCAAAAGTCACTGCACAATTAACTCGGACGATATCAAACCTTATCTGTCAACAATACAGTTCAAAGTTACTTGCCCATTGGAGCCCCACACTCGTTGGCTGTCAAATTAATTACAACCATAAGTTTTGCGGGACAGAGTTGATATTTGGTTGTGAATTGAACAGAGCTTTGGGTAAATCGATGGCGTTCGTGTATATAGAGCAAATGAAACAGGGAAATGGGTGTATTCCCGTTTCTGAACTTTTATATACCTACCTAGGCGTCCAGAGCGTTATGTGACGTAGCTATACACATTGTTTCTACGCTTATGGTAATACTTCCTCGGACGAGCTCTGTCACAAAAAGCTCTCATAATACTATCTATCTATCTTGTAATGAGGCCCGCTTCAGCGGATGCACTTCGAGCCTCCAGGATCTTTTGTGCTCTATCATAACACTGTACAATTATTCCTACAAAATAAAAGCCGCCAGGACCTTAAATATTTACGGTATCGGCATCTTATACTAATATATAAATATACAAAGCTGAAAAGTTTGTTTGTTTACTTGAACGCGATGATCACAGAAACTACCGGTCCGATTTGAAAAACTCTGACCTTAAGTTTTGGATAGCCCGTTTGACGAGCGAGGCTATAAGCTATACATAGCACCAATGAAGAATGTTTCAAAATTGGGTTTTTTTCTTTTTGAAAGCTTCCGCTGCGTGCGCTGCGTAAACGGTTAAAGTTTCGAAAAAATTATTTACGACAAGGTTGTTACCCTAAAAAGTTATAAAAAAAAATCTTTTAAGGTAGACTTGTACGCTGACGTAGTCGCGAGGGACTGACGATAAAAAAATAATTTCATTTTCAATTTTGGTTCGATACATACTGCGTAGAGGCAATAAAGTTGTAACCGTCTATCAGCATGACCTTAAACTAGACCAAAGCAATTCAGATACACCATTGAGCATAAACCATAACATAAATCAGCCCATAACTCACAAGGCGATACATAAACAACGCCTACGTTGTGTGGTCCAGTACTCCGCATAATCAAACTACCTCCGCTTCAGAGTTACATTAATATTAATGCAGCGTCCATTACGATGTTGCGAATTAATATTTATTTATTTTCATTTTATTTCTTCGCTGCTACGAAAGAGTTGAACAAAGGGGAGAAGGTAAAAAATGCGGATAATGGATTACTTTGGATTTATTTATGCGATGGTGGTTCAGTAGTAGTAGATTTTTTGTAACAAACAAGTCGGGGGAAGTCAAGCCATGCTTACTGCCGCCAAGCAGCATTACAGTGTTCCGGTCTGAAGGATGTGGTTGCCGGTGCTGTTACAGGCAAAAGAGTTTATGGGAACAGTAAGAGATTATGTTTTTAAGTATTATAATAGCACCCTACATCCAAAGCTACGTACGCTAAGTAACTAAAACCTAAGTAAGCTAAGCGAAAATCTATGTAAGCTAAGCACCTAAAAGTAAGTAAGCTTAAAACTATGTAGCAATGGTGTTTGATAAAGTAATCACGTTTTATTTAATATATTATTAAATATTCATTTAAATCAAATTTCCCAATATAAACTTTCATTACGTACATAGTCGGTCTCCATAATTAATCTGTCCAACTTTATTCTAAATATAGAAGTAGGTACAATCTGTCAACCCTCAATTCAACTTCTGATCTCATGATACCTGAATAAAAGTAGCCCACGATATAGGCTATACAATCCTTCCACTCCCAAAAATTTGACGTTTATTTTAAAAACGTAAACTTAATGGTTTATGCTATAGTTCAAAGATTAGTATGACTGTTACACAGAATTCAGCTGAAGTCTGTGGACTGTTATATTGAAGCGAAAATATTCCTAAAACGTATCCATTCCTTTAATATCTTGACATTTAATTCATCGTCCGTTTGTTATACTCGTATCATCGGGACGTGTCATAAAAAGACAGTAAAAACCTCCGGAGGGCGAAACAAAAAGCGCATAACATTCAATTGTGATATTTTTTCATTCGTATAAATGTTTTGATGAAGCGACCGCCCAGGAGGGCTCCCCTGGGAGGTTATAGGGGTTGGGAGGGAGAGAAAAATGAAAACAATGATAAAAACGTCCTCACCACTGAGGGAGGTCACACTCTTCACTCCATAGTCTACGCTCTACATTGGTATAATAAACGGGTACTTAGAATTGTTTATTTCTAAATTCAAATTTTAAGATTCTAATTGTTTTTTAAGGAACATGTCACTTAACAATAAAATACTGGTGTATTGCTCCATTCTTAAAAACCCATCTGGGTCTATGGTATTCAGGTATGGAGTACTACCTGCAAATCCAACATTATGTCCATCCAAAGAGCCCAGAATAGAATCCTCAGAACGATTGCTAATGTTCCATGGTTTACACACAACACTGAGATATATCATTGCTTAGTGTGCCAACAGTAATCGATGAAATTAATTAATAGATAACACCCCAATACACTGGCACACAGTTTACTGACTGTGGAAAGAATCAAGCGTCTGAAGCGGACAGAAGTGTTTGTTTCTGTACAGACTTGAGAAAACTGGCCTTCATACCTGCAAAGTCAATACGAACTAAAAAAAAAATACTTATAGTCTATCGACCGATTGTAGATGTCAATAATGAAAAAAAAGGAATATTTCGTTTAATTGTGACCTTGCAAATCAATCAACGTTGACCCAAGTCGATGAAATGAGAATACGACCTGGCGTGATTAGGAAAACTTTCAGACGTGCAGTTCGCTTCACCATTGAAGCAAGTAATATTTTAATTACTTAAAAAACGCACATGGCTTAGAGAATTGGCTAACCACTGGGCTATCACTGTTCGGACATACCTTATTAGTAGTTAAACAGCAGTTTACCTCTCGTCTGGGGTAATTAGCGCTAGTGGCAGTAATTACTGTTTGATCAATAACGGCGATGATTCGCTCACCGCTGATATATCGCGCGTAATTATTATTGCACTACGTAATGTCGCTTTATTTGCTCCGCGATTGGCTTCGCCGAACAGTTTACAATAAATACCGGGCCCCGGATTCTCAGTGACACAGAATTCTCGTGCTCTTTACGACGTTTTTTTACGGTATTTTTATTTGTTAAGTTCATTGACAATAAACATATTTGAAACGAAATGTTGCCTGTGTCCATGTTTTTTTCCGAATCAGAATCTGCTCAAATGCTTAAGCGCCGTAAATACTCCATTATTTGTAATGAATACGTTTGTGTCTATGTTGATTTAATAAGAAGTGTCCTGTTTAGTCTTTAAAAAAGACTAAACAGGACACTTCTTATTAAAAGATCAATATAAATAAAAAAATGCAAAAATACCATAACCTCGGTCAGTTTTTTTTTAATATCAAATTCAATTTTTTTATAGTCACGTTCTCAGGCACTTTGTTTGCGCATACATAAACAATAGATTGTAGTGAGTTCATAGTGATTATTTTCCCTATTTATTAGCTTATGCCTAAAGCTAAGAGGGTTTCAAATGCGGCCTATCTATGAAGCCTACTACAAAAACTTAAAATGTCTTAGTTTATTTAGTTTATTTTATTTATTCTATATATGTATTGTTTTCGATATTATTTATGAAAATACATAAAATTGATATAATGATAGGAATATATATTCTTAGTACACGGTTTTTTTTTTTTTAGCACACCGCTGTTTCAATTTATAAGTGCGGCCGTTTTGTAAAATGGTTGCCTGGAAAAATCACTATAATTATTATATTTCACCTTTATTATTTTATCTTTTAATAGTTGACTCGAACTCCGTACCGCGCTAGGATGGTGATAGATTGACTTATAAACTTTTTTATGGAAAAATGAATTTGTCGTTTTCAGTATTTTTCCCGCAATTTTTTCATATTTTCTTATCGTTTAAACCTTCCCCGAAATTCCACGAATATTTCAAGACTTAATCAGCCATATCTTTTCAGCCGGTTTCGTTTATATACAACGTGTAAATGAAAACCGAAATAATATTTCAGAGGCTTTAGAGGTTAATTATTTACTGTCTCTGAAACTTATCTGTGAAACCGAAACGCTAACAGTTATTGAGTAAGCCATTGCCATTTGAGTAAACCATTTTTACTGAAGAAATCAGATACAGCCCTAACCTCACATGCAAAAGTAAAATCAAGTGACTCCTGTCTCTTTATTAAGTACGCGTCGCGTAGCGTAGGTACTATGCACTTGTCAGTCTTTTATCTTCAATAGGGTTGTCATAAGTAAACACTTAGAATGTTACTAATGTTTTTTTGATTTAATATTTTTACACATTATGAAATAAACTTATGCACCCTTTAACAGTATTTCGTAATTCCGTTACACTTTGTATATAGAATTCTATTTGGTTTTTGTGTGCTTTAAAGTATTTTTTATTTGATTTGATGAACTTGTGGTGGAATGGAATTAACTATATGTTTAAATTTATGTTTGCCTAGCCGTGTGTGCTATGCCAGAGCTGATGTCCAACGTGGCCATGCTTGCAGTGAGCAACGGCGGGTTCAGCGCGTGCGCGGGCGGCGCCATGGACAAAGACGGCAAGAAGAAGCACACGCGGCCCACGTTCAGCGGGCAACAGATCTTCGCGCTGGAGAAGACCTTCGAGCAAACCAAGTACCTGGCGGGGCCCGAGCGCGCAAAGCTGGCCTACGCGCTCGGCATGACTGAGTCGCAAGTCAAGGTATGTGATCTCACCTTTATTTTTGCATCAAATTTAAAACGGCTTGCGGTAGGAGTTAACTAATTCAATCGTCACGTAAGGAAATTGCGTTATCCTTTATCCATGCGAGTCGTTCGGTAGTAGGTATACAGCGTAGATCGGATGTAAACATAAAGCGCGAGCCACATAACTTGTTTAAATACAGTTTGTTTTCCAACTTCTTAAAAAAAAAAGAGGAGGTTATCAAATCGGACTTTTATTTTATGTATGTTCGGGCAAAACTTGTCATTTTTATATTCGAACAAATAAATAATTTTCAAAATTATTTCACTCTAGACCCCTGTTTAAAAATTCATAAAATCAAAATTCATTTATTTAGAGTAGGCCTTCTTAAAAAGCACTTTTGAAACGTGAAGTCAGGCTATTTGTAGTGACTTTACCACGGGCTATCTCTCTCTATCTATATCGATCAGAAATAGAGATAGTTGCTCTTTTCCAACATCAACATTAGTAACATTTCTATCTTGCGGGAGATGGAGCGGTGCTGGCTGCTTCCAAGATACTTTTTTCATTAAGAAATTCATCAATAATATAGTAAGTAACCTTGTCGTAAAAATAAATGCGTTTTAAAACACTGTTTACTCATTTTTATATTTACACACTAGACTATGCAAGTCTCAGATTAACGTAAACGACTGACTTACTACAAAAGATAAGTTTGTACGCAGGCTCGTTTATCGCTAAGTCGGTCAGTATTTAGCATCTTAGACTACGGATCACGAAGTTCACAAAGTTTTAGGACATTGGTTTTGATTGTAAAAAAACATACAAATGAATATTCCATCGAGGTACTCGTAAGTACGAATTTACCTCATTAGTTATAACAGAACACAGGTTCCAACTTCGTCTTAACTTGGATGTGTCCCCAATTATTTAAACTATCGTTTTAAACGATCGCCAAACACAGAGAGCATTAAACACAATAAACTTTAAAGATTAACTAATGTCCACTCTAATAGGGTAACGCCGCCTGTTTACGGCCTTCACCCCAGCACTTAACTGAACAACTTTTACGCCATATGTCAAAAGCATTCATACCATTACCCACCGAAGGTGAAAGTGATAAGGTTGGAAATCGCTTGGGGTATTTTGTGCTACAATTAGCTGTATTGTAGTCCGTTCGTAATCGGATTAGGGAGATTGAAAAGTCAATCACTTAGTCGCGGCGCAATCAAACGATTCGCTCTATTACTCGGATTAGAAGTCAGAACATCGACATGTGCAGTTAGTGAGCTCTTTGTTTCGTGGGCATACATTATATGCCATTTGATTTATATTCAATCTAAATAATACTATGAAACATAACTTTATATATTTTAAATAAATAATAACTCTAATAATCACTCTTTATTGACAGACTTAATATACTAAAAATTATAATAGTTATAAATTGCATTAGTGTTATAGCTACTGTTAGTAGTGTTAGTAACAATAGGGTAACTTATAAGCTATGTTAATAAATTATTTGGCATACCTTTCATGTACAGAGCACTGAAAATACACTTGCATGCATTTTCTTGCTTTTCTGAAAGCTGCAGCTTACGCGCAAATACTATAGATAACCTTAACGTATCTATCGTATTTTCGTATATTAGATCTATGATGTATATATATAACATATTTGGTTCTTAGTAGGAACTTAACTAGACCACTGGTACTAAAACATACAAAGAAATCATATTATTTAGTTCATAGTCTATCTACTAGATAGGCCACCACTGGCAAACGATCGATTGATTGGCAAAAACTATATTTAAAACTAACGCATATGCCGTCACGCATTTCGCATTTTCACTTATTTTTATACTCTGTAATTAAAGATAAAAAAAGGTGCAGGTTAGGTCATCATCATACAGCAATAAGTATACAGTTACTATCGCTGTCAACTCATGTGATTTGTATTAATGCCAGTTAGCAACTTGTTTAAAAAGTTACTGAATCGGGCACCAATTTCATGTCGCAAAATATGTGAATACCTTTAGTGGTGGGGCAATAACAGTAGGTTGCCAAGTGGAGCGTGCGCGCCACAGAACTGTGGTTGAACGCGGCGGTGGGGTGCTAATGAAACGTCACTGTTGTTTCTGAATCGTTTTTATTCTATGTGCCGCTATAACCGGGAAATTTTCCACAAGAGACTTAACATATTTTCTAAAGCATTAGTGTTAGTAACATAATAAATAAATAGGAGAGTGCCAGTTTTCTGATTCTAAACAATCTAATACCTCGAACTTCACTTCTCGTGATCGATATTCTAACTTCCTCGCCACTACCAACGAAGCCGCCGAGTTTTCTTTTATATAGTTACTAGCGGTCTCTCGCGATTTCGTCCGCGTAAAAGTCAATCTTAATAGGTTGCGGATTTTTTTAAAGTATTTTTAAAGGGCAACGTTGTTACACATGAGATTTGCGAAACTTTAAGAGTATACGCAGCGCACGCAGCGGTAGCTCTCAAAAGGAATAAAACCCGATTTTAAAACATTCTTCATTGTTGCTATGTTCTTATTGATCTTAACGTATATAGATTTTAGCCTTTTTCGTTAAATGGGCTATCCAATACTGAAATAATTTTTCAAATCGGATCAGTAGTTCCTGAGATCATCGCGTTCAAAGTCAAGTAAACAAAGAAACTCTTCATGTTTACTTGTGAGTATAAGATTTAATGTCAAGTGAAGCGATGAAAAGCTTCGGATCATCTAGCTTCTCCAACATTTATTTACTAGCGAATCTTATTTTATTATTATTCCTGTGCCTATACTACTCGATAAAAACAATCATTTTTTATGTTTGCATATTCGTTTAAGAAGTTTCGCGTCATAAATAACATCCAGAGTATTGATGACAATCCCCATTCCCCTATTTACCCCCGCGTCTAAACTCAAGCGTATCATCGCAGTTAGCGTTTAATTCCGAGGGGTAACGGGGGTAACTCGTGTTATACTAAGTGGAACGATCCATTTAGGGGTACTAAAGACTACTGAGATATTATATTATTATTGAATACAGTTTGTCTTTTAGTTGATTTTTGTTGACTTCATAATATTATGTGCTGTTTTTCGTTCAAAATGAAAAGTATTAATAATATACGTAAACGATGAAATAAACCCTTTTATAGTAAATTAGACACATATAAAATTATTTATCAAAACAAAATCAAAAGACGTTCAACTTTCTGCTTGTAACCTAAAAATAGATCGAAGAACTTTTGAGGTCACACGCATCCTAGTCATCCAAGTAATTATTTACGAAAACGTTAACATAAAACAGATACAATTGCAGCATCCCGCTGCGATCTATAAACGCTATTAATATCTAATAACCTGTATAACACTGAAGCAATGCAAGAAAACTGCATTAAAATCCGGAAAGTTTTTAGGGATAGCAGTAACAAGCCCAGAAACTCCAATCGCAAATTGTAATAACGTCTTCGATCGGTAGTGGTTATAATATTTATGATATTTAATCACACATCCAGTACCAGTGAGAGTGAGGCAGCGTAGTGAAATGAACCGAAAGTAACAAGATTAATGTATCGAATACGGACGGCTGTGCTCACTGCTCGCTATTTGCGATTCTGTTGCGTCATATTCAATTATTTGCTTTCGTGAATGCGATATGAGCTTATATTTTTTGGTACAAGAAATAAATTTGGTTGTTATCTATCAAATAATAAAGTGTAGCAAAATTATTATATTTATTCATAATCTTCAGCCTATTAACGTCCTACGGCTGGGCACAGGCCTCGTCTCTTACAGGACAGGCGGTTTTAGAGCATAGACCCTCCATTCTGTTTCTGTGCTGGTTGGTGGGCATATTTATTTACTGGTAATTTCATGACTACATTGTGATTAGGGAACACCGTGTAGTGACTGTGAATCCGAATACATTTGTCACCTCTCTTTTTCGGCAGCAGCGTCCTCTATGCTACTACTATTATATACTGCGATCATCCAGTCACCAAGCCTTCTGCCCAACGTGGTGATTATTGGCAAACCGTCCTGTTGGGATAGGCCTTTTGTCCAGCAGTGGACTGTTTTAGGCTTTTGATGATGATTACTTTACTCATATATAAATCTAGTGTTTACAGTTGACATACATATAACTTGGTATCATAGAGATATGATGACGATGATGGTAAACATTTTTGAACTAAACTACGATGTCAGCTAATAAGTCATGCTTCAACACTACTCACAAGTCACAATGTTCTTCTTGGCTAAGTATACTTTTAGATACGTCATTTTATTCTTCCAGCGCCTTTTTTTTTAAATTACTAACCAAAATTGCTGCTAAAATGAAACTGTTCAGTTTTAAAGTTCTTTAAACTAGTGAGTCAAGGACTAGAAAAGATTCTTGAGAAATCCATCTTTTGGATGTGAAAGCTATTATTTACGTATCAGTAACAATAACTTATTAATTTAAAGTAGTAGTAGTTATTCTTTTCTCCGTCACCGATCTTCATCAGATTTTCCCCAAATTTAATTGGGAGTAATTAACAGAACGCCCCAACAAATGAAAATAAGAATTATTATTTTCACACATTACATTTAGATTCGATGGACATATGAACTATCAATGCAAATTTTCCAATTGTAACTCCCTTCTTGTAAGTCAGTTGTAAGTAGCTCATATAAAGAAAAAACCCATTCGATCCAACAAAGAACGGCCCATAATTCTCTGTTACACTAAATACGTGCAATACGATCTCTCACTCGCAAATTGCGCTCAAAAGCCAATCCACCATTAGGTGCATTTACCCTACCAAAAAGGTATACTGCTGTATTAATTAAAAATAAACTTTATTCCTTTGTGAAACGGTCGAGTGTAAGTGAATTAAAAGTTTGGTTTATTTGTTTCCCCTAAACGATTGTCACCAGGGCCGCAACTAGGGTCGTTTAGGGCACTTACCCTTAGGCATAGATTCGACGCGCGATAATAGTTTGAAGAGATTTTAGTATTGCACGTTTTATAATCAACATTTCATCATTTCATCAATCAACATTCCTTTCGCTTTTGATTTTTCGTAGTACATTCTACATATACAATAGGTACCTAAATTTAACTTTTGGCAATTCGAACCTACACAAAAAATCGTTGCAGTGAGATGATGATAAATAAGTAGTCGTACATTTGGTAATTTTAAAACTGAAGCTCTAAGACAAAACCCACAATAACAAAAATATAGGCGTGCTTAAAACATTTCAAGTACCTACCGCAGCCGCTCGCTAGTTTCACTTTATTGAGCTATGCACCCATCACATACGTGAATCCTGCCCTGGTAGCCCACGACCCCCAACGACACTGAGTGTCACAGCTCATTTGGCATTCCATGAAATTAATCCGAAGGGCAGCAGGGAGCGGGCGGGGCGCGGGCGGGCAGGGGGCGAGGGCGATCCGCGTGTTTACACATGTGACACCGCGCGTCGGTGCATAATGCAATTAATTGTTTCACTTCGCAGTTTGTTTGATATTAGAATGTTTGGGGCGATCCGGGCGGAGTGGGGTATGAGTATTGATTACAGTTATTGGAGTTAAGCACCGCGTGTGGACTTTCTTTTTGGCACAATTGGACGTTATTAATGAGTAAACCCTATCAAATTTAGTTTAGATTTACAATGCACATTAAGCTTAGTTTGCAATAAGCCGCGTAAACCAGGAAAATTATAGTTTCTTTAATCTGTTTAGGGTAGCTGGTTACCACGCTCCCGACAAAGACGTTTCGTTAAGCGTTCCGGTACGATGTCGCGTAGAAACCGATAAGGGTTAATATAACCGCACATGATGTTTTTAAATTTATTCTATGTGTTAATTACAATCAATGGCTTGTAATATGTGCAAGCCGGCGGCTAATGGCAATACACTGTGACTTTCTAATTGATATATAAATGACATCTATGTATTATGCAAATAAATATCTATCTATCTATCTATCAATCTAATTCCTCCTACACAGTGCCCATGATCCTCAGGCGCGGGTGTTTTGCCTCATCGCATTTTTTGTGTTTGAGATAAGAGCTGGCCAAATTAATCAAAAGACATTTAATACTTCCTATAAGTATACGTGAAAATTATACTATTGTGTAGAAAATCATAAAACACGTGTCCTAAAGCGCCGCGCACACTGGCGTGGGAATTCCTCATTACCGTGTCAGAGATGACCCACGACTAATTCTCGGCGGATTTACGAGTACAGCCGCAATAAAAGGAGCGACGATGCACTGCGATTTGCATTTTGAGTGAAGGAGTTATATGACCATTATGCCGGTAAATCAGTCCGTTGTAAAGTTTTAGGGCTAGTTGTGCGACTGAAATGAGCTTGTTGAGGCTAGGGTTGGCAATTGGCAAAATTAAAAAAAAAAAAGTGTTGAGCTACGACCTTGAGTAATTTTGTTTATTTTGTCATTAGTAGTTGGTCTGGTGGGAGGCTAAGGCCGTGGCTAGTGACCTTCCTACCGACAAATAAGTGCCGCCATGCGATTTAGCATGCCACGTAGAAACTGATGAGGACAAAAACTTTACCAGATCTAATATAATTGCCATCTTGGACTGCATCATCACCTATCACTAGGTGAGATTGTGAGGCTAACTTGTAGTAAACTAATAAAAAGTTACAGTACACAAACTAATTTGGAACCTGAAATCTCTAGAATTTTCCCGATAAACTGCATTGGAGTGGAGAGCGCCGAGGTGGCTCTAAGCTGTTTTTGTCTAGGCCCTACGAGAAAAGAGATGATGATGATGATGAGTGTAGAATCCAATTTTTTTTAACGTTGGGTGAATCCAACTTTTTATTAGTTGCCTCTCAATAAAGGGATTTCTACAATAGCTAATTTCTCAGTTCAATACATTTTATATTATTAAAATACAGCATTTTGAAACAATTTAAATAACTACTTCACTATTATTTTTCATTTTTGAAGCTATAATCGCATAGTATTAAAGCAAAATCACCATTGGCGTGCACAGGATCTTGGACCAGGGTAAGCATAAAGAAGTAAAATCGCTTAAAATGGGATAATCCTCCTCCGATGCCGGTTTCATTAAAATTTTAAAGTAGGCAGTGCTTTTGAGCATATATGAAGTGCACGCCACTGAGAATTACAGATTTCAATAAAAAATACGCAGTGGAAGTTTTTTATGTTAATTTTAATTTATGACAACCCTAGTGTAACAATGCACTACACGAAATGACTGTAGTTTACGAAATTGATATTAACAATTTGAATGGGTGTATTTCGTTTCCGTACAATGCAAGGCGAAATATTATAATCTAGTTTCAGAAGATATAACTTTATTTAACTCATAATTTGTTTTATGCAATATTGATCAATAACATGCTTTTAACAGGATCTTTAAGAGTAATATAAGGATGTGTTTAGGATTACCTTTATACATTAGGCATAGAGCATTATTCAAAATGCATTTATTTCAAGTGGGCCTAATATAAGCACTATTAAAACGTCAACTCTGTCTGTTTGTTGTTATTCTACCACCGGTTCGGAAGGCAGATTCTACCGAGAAGAAGCCGGCAAAAAACTCTAAAGACTAAACCTGACAATTTAAGCAGGGTTTAATTTTGTTACCAACATGCCATACAATATTCCCATCATTTTACTTAGTTTAACAAGTAAAACGGTGAGAAATGTAACTATCTCAATTGCAAATCAACAATTGGTTAAACACGCAATATTTAACGACCATTTCGATGGATAAAATTTAAATAATCATTTTCATCACAAAAGAATTGCACGCGGAGAGACGCTCCAGTTTCGCCACACCATAATATTTTAAACTGCACGCATCCCTTAATGATAGGAGATAAGATAAACGACACTTTAAACCCGTGTAGATCACTATTGATAGCGGCGAGGGGAGGCATATTAAATTATACTGATGGATCGCACTATAATTCAATTCTAATGTGTTTTCATAAAATAACACTTTATGAATAATATCGTAACGGTTTAATGGCGTCTATTTTTTTCTTTATTATTTTTAATCTTAATCGAGATTTAATTTGGCGTTGCGATGCGTTTTTTTTTGTAATCAGTATTTAATTTAATTTGATCGCACATTACGATTTGATTGATCGAACGATTGAGTTTAATTTAATCATTTTAAATATGGATGGTCGAATTTTATTAATAGTTTTTATTATGTTTTGTAAGTCGTAATGTAATCTCTTAAACTTTTAATGACAACCCTCTCAAAATGAATCAATTTTAGAACGAAATTGTAATAGTGGCAAATAAATTTTAGTCAACCAGAATTTGACAGGTGGAAAGTTTATTTATTATACGAACAACAGCTGATGAAGCTGGAAGTGTTTGAGGCTCACCGTTAATATCATATATGTATGTAGAGCAAATAAAATTTTGCGTTACTAGTCGATATTAATTATTTAGTTTTTCAATTTTGCTTGCTTTATTATTTTTGGTTGGTTGTTTTCAGCACCAAATACCTTAGTAGTTATAAAAATGCCAAAAAAGTTAATTTGCCTCGTTCCAAATAATATTATAAATACAATAGTGTGTCTGTTTGTGTTTTTGTTAGTTTGTTATACTTTGTTCGTGCACAACTAGTTACTGGACTAATCTTGACAAAATAGAGCACATAATATCTCCTAGACGGACATGGGATCCGGGAATTATAACGGTTCCCGCGAGATTTTAGAAAAACCAATAATATTGGAATTCTGGGACAACAGCTAGTTTGCTATAATCTGCGGCGACCCGGAAAGTTTGTGCGGTGTAATTTATATTTATATATGTATGTACAAGTAATTAAATTCACATGTTCCTTGTATCATGGACTGTCGCAAAGTAACGAATGCTTCCACCAAATATACACACAGTTGGATTACAAGCTGTATGAAATCAACAAAAACTTGAAATTAGTATCTGTAGTCAATACATACGAGTATGATATCACATATGGAGTCAGAACTACCGATTGTTTTCCCAGGCACCAGCGCTCATTAGTAAACCCTATCTCAATCATCCGCTCCCATACATTCAGCGTCATTCACATAATACTGCCTGACGTGTCTAAATTCACGCCTAAATCTATCCGACAGATTATACACCCTGTATTATAAACCCCAATAACAAAATAAAATTACACCTTTATTCTTAGGGTATAGAGTTGATTTTCACTTGGTAACATTTGGCAATCAATCCATGTTATTTAACCGGTGAACACAATTAAATATGAACATTATACTTAAGGCATAGAGTTGGTTTTTGGTTGGTAGCATTTAGCAATCAATCGATTGCTTCGATGACAGGCGAGAGCGTACGTTAATTGACGGTCATTAATCGAATGCGAGAGTGAATGGATCGGTCGCGAATGTAATTCTACTGATGATGAGTGGTAAATGAATCAATGTAGGAATGGAAATAAATCAGTGGCAACCCTAATTTGTTAAAAAATGCTCGCGGTAATTAGTGATGTAAAGGCATGTGGAGATTAAATTAGGAACGAGTAGCAGGTTTTTTTTTTGTTTTAACATTTGTTACGTAGTTATCCAACATGTCAGTTTGCCATACTCGCAGCCCTCCTTCACCTCACTTAGTAGGGAACTGTCACCATTTCTACCATCTTTCCTACAATGGAAAGATGAATCTTTAAATGGAAACCAATATTGAATATATAGACATATACATGCAACAAAAGGAGATCATTATATTATAATGCCTCGCTTTGGAACAACACAAAATATAACTCATCTTTATTGGCAAAAATACGCTGCATACAATTAAATATACAACATACAAAAGGCGACCTTATCAACAAAAATAATCTCGTCAAGGCTACAGGCCTTTTCTTACAAGATTACAACACTTTTTAAACGTCTAATTTCATAAGATTACTTAAATATTAATATGGTAACGTTTTATGTGTTAAGTGCGTATAGGTGGATTACTCAAATTCTATTGAATAAAGAACAATAATTGATGGGTTAATGGAAACTATAAAGAAACAAATCACAAATGGTAATGCAATAAAGGTTCGACTGATTTCCTTAATCACCCAGAGGTTATTCCCATAAATCAGGTATTTAAGTCATCTAAGCCATTTTTACCAATTCCCTGGCACCTGAGGGGTTCAACATCTGCCACAGCTTTCGCGCTCTAGCTACCGCTAGGTTACATGTGGCAAATTCTCTGGAAAACAGATAAATATCGAAGAAACTAACCGCTAATATCTTAGGCTGAGAGATTACATTCAAATGCTACAGAAATCTTCAGTAACTCTCTATTAAGCAACGAGTGTGCACCTGTCTTAATAGTGTTTTGAGCATTCTGTTTCGATTGATCGCTGTAATTAAATTTTTCTCCTTGTGCATGGTTAAACGGTCTCGTTAACGACGGAGATGCAGCGAGATTTGTCGGAGTGAAAGCATCATAATTTAACTTGTCGACACGTACGAAATATTTAAACGATGAATTCTCATCAAAACCGCCAACGTCCACTTCTGGATTTAGGTGTATTAAAAGGAATTCTAAATTCCATGGTCTTGCGCCGCTTGCGTCCAGCGACTGTCTGCGACTCTTTGCGATTCGTTTGCCCTAGAAGGCTTCAGTCGGGAATTTACCAACGCTGTGTTTACCGATGCACGTTGGGACCCAAACTTCCATCGGCTCTGAGCTATGGCCGGCCGTTACCAGTCGCTTCTGCTTCACTACTCGTTGATCTTTGTCGGTAGATCACACAGAGATACTCCGAATTTAGCTCACTCCATTGCCCGCTGAGATAATCTGAGCCTTTTTATGAGACCCATAGTTGTAATCCATTTTTAGGAGCTAAATTACGTTTTCTAAATAACTTCAGCTTATCAATGTTTCGCTGCGTTATGCATACTTCTCTCTCATAGGAAAGAGAGGTTTGCAAGTTTTACCCGCCAGTTGCTTTTTAATTGCGAAATTCTTTGCAATCTCAACATATTTTGCCGCGCACAAAACCAGCGTAAATCGAACCCTAGCCGTCATGATTCGTAATCAAACATAGTTAATATTAAAAAAAATATATGTTATAAATATGCCGTGTCAATAAATCGGTTCCAATGGATTAAAGTCTCGCAAAAAAATGCCGCCAGAAGGCCTGGAAAGCATATAATTATGATATTGACATTGCTTTCGTCGTAAACCCTTTTTTTGAATTAATTGACGGTAGGTATAGAGAAGAAGAAGAAGAAGCCAAGATATAAGTCAAATCGCAAAAATTGCAGTCATCCCAAAGTTTATTACAGTCAAAGTTCCTAAATAAAACCTAAACCTCTTAAATGCAAGTCACTTTAAATTTAATATTTTACTTTTAAATGTTTATACATGAGGATATCGCTGGTAATGGTTTTATAAAATATTGGTGGTATATAATAAGCCCATGTTCATCAGATGTAGAAACAAAAAATTGGGAAAAGTTTTGCTGAAGCCTAAAAAATCCAATCCGTCGCCGGTTTAAAAGATAGATTAGCAATAGTGAACACACAATGACAACAGCGATGAAGCGATTACCACACAATACACAAACTAAACATTTTTGACACGTTATTAATAAAGTGGCCATGTGCGGAGGCGTGTCGAACGCACCGTCGCTACCACCGCGGCGATATTAACTACAACTGTGGTCACATTACCATCACAATGCCCGCGTGTGCACGCGGCAGATGGTGCCCCAAGAATATGTTGCTAATCACTGTTTTATTGGTGATCGATTGGTTTTGTAAATAAACGAAAAAAATAATTGCAGCTTAATAAAGCGGGGATGAAGTCTAGTAATGTTTCAACCTCCATTTCAAACTCGGTCCGAGTTTGATCCCCGGCACGCGCCTGGAACTTTTCGGAGCTATGTGCGTTTTTAATTCAAGCAATAAAATATCCTTTGCTGTAACGATGAAGGAAAGCATCGTTAGGAAATCTGTATGCCTGAGAGTTTTCCATAATGTTCTCAAGGGCGTGTGAAGTCCACCAATCTGCACTTGGCCAGCGTGGTGGGCTACGGCCTAAACCCTACTCAGGAAGACCCGTGTCCTGTAGTATGCCGGTATTGGGTTAATGATGATATATAAAATGTACCACATTGGTCAAGAAGTCAGTATGTTCGACTACGGATCGGTACCGGGTTAGAGTCTCTTCACACGGAATCTCGTTTTTCCCGATAATATTTTGGTGTCTTGCTAGTGTTAGTTCCTATTTTTTTGTCAAGAAATTAAAGTTACTCATCAGCCTCATCATCATATAAACCATTTACTATAAACCACTAAAGGTGACGGGTTTCCTCCCACAGTGAGAAGGGTCGTAGTCCAACACGCTGGCCTAGTGCGGATTGGTGGACTCCACCTTTGAGAGCATTATGTAGAACTCTCCTGCATGCGGGTTTTCTCACGATGTTTTGCTTCACCGTTGAAGCAAATTATATTTTAATTACTCAAAAACACATAACTTAAAGAAAGAAGAAAAAGAAAAGTTAGAGTTGCGTGCTAGGATTCGAGCATGGCCCCCCGAAAGCAAAGTCGAGCTTCTACCCATTTTTCTTCTTTCTTTAAGTTATGTGCTATCACCGCTTAAGGATACGCATTTTACGACTTTAATAAAAAGTCTTTTACATATAAGTATTTTATAAGTCGTACCGGAGATTTTTTTTCTACTTTATATCATCTGCCCGCTTTGTGCGTACCGAGTATAACCGCTCCTGATTCCAAAAACAGGCTACAGTGTTACATAGTGGTTCCGTGTAGTTAAAAGTCTACGAATCTTTAAATAAGTAAAATCTTATATTATTTATATATAATATTTAACCACGTTATTCAATTCATTCGTTCTTCAATTGAACGTAGCGTCTGAGAAGCTTTGTGGTTTTTAGGGTTGCCATTCTTTACGTAATATCCATTCCAATTACTATTGTTGTATTTTTCGTCTTTATCTAATCGTTTGCCCCCGTTCTTCGTCCGCCTTAAAAATTTGCCTATTTTACTCTCCGTGAGCGGTGATAGCGCATCGGGTAGGAGATTGACTTCACATTTGGATGGCTGAGTTCGAATCCCTGCTCACGCTTTACGCTTTCGAAACTCTAGCTTTTCTAACCTATGTGCCAATTAAAATATAACTTGCTCCAACGGTGAAGAAAAACATCGCGAAGAAACCTGCATGTCTGAGAGCTTTCCATAATTTTCTCAAAGGCGTGTCAAGTCCACGAATCCACAAGTCCACCAATCCGCACTGTGCCAGCGTGGTGGACAACAGAATTAACCGTTTTTCATTGTGGAAAGAGATCCGTGCTTTGTAGTTGGCCGGTAATGAGTCGGTTCGATTCTGACTCTCCGTGATTTCAACTAACTCTAAGCCAATAATCAAGTGTCGGTTGGTTGCTTAGTTAAGGCGTAAAGTAAGGACAAATAAACACACACTTTCGCATTTATAATATAAGTATGGATTACCCCCCACGAATTGATAGATTACATTGTATGAATGGATGTTCTATTCTATTTATATCATAAAATATGTATTTTAATCAAATGTATACAAAAACGTTAATAAATGTATGATCGTTGAAAGCTGATTTTAAGTTATGTTAACGCTTGTTTCAGTGCTATTGTAAAATAAATTATACCCTAAATGCTTTCGTTTGACATAGGTTTTTACACTATCCAGGTCAGCATTGGAAAATGGTTGATACATTAATTTTGCTCTTACCTTTCACCCGGTAAGTCATAAGAACTACAAAGCCTTGCAACTCCATAATTTATTGGATAGAAACAAACGTTAATTGTCTATAGTAAATATCATAGTTCCCCTTGGTACAGCGGTGCGCTGCGGTTTTAAATGGGAGGTCCCAGGTTCTATCATTGGCAGGGGCAATTTGGGTATTTAAAGTTTCTGAATTTTATCAGGTGTGGTCTGGAGGGAGGCTTTGGCCCTACCGATAATGACGTGCCGACAAGCGATTTAGCGTTCCGGTACGATGGCGCATAGCAAACGATTAGGTGAATGGGTTTATAATAACTGCCACACCGCAACACGTTAGCCCGTTGTCAAATTAGACTGCATCATTACTAAGTCGAGATTTCAGTCAAATACTGACTTGTAGAGAATTTAAAAGAAAAAATTTCTCTCGCATACTGAAGCTTGCTGACTTTATAACGTAGAATTGTAAACAAATCAAAAATATCACACAGATTTTTCTGGCTGTCGCGGTGCATAGAAAGAAGGATGTCAAAGTCCTCGCGACAGCCCTGTGTTTACCAAGGCTGGGGCGGGCGGGAAGGCGTCGCCATAAAAATGCAAATGGCGGTGTCGACGAGGGATTCCTCTCTTGTATCAATCACGCGCCTCTCCTCTGCTTATTATTGCGGGATTTGTTGCCGGATTCCTCGTTTATTGTTTTTGAGTGGGATCTCCTTGGACTTATGTGGATTTGGCTTTATTTTTTTGCGAGTGGCAACTTATGTTTTGTTGTTGGAGTATGGTATACCTAAGTATAAGTTGCATTACTTGGTATAAATGACTGAATACACAAATAAGTTAATGAATTAGTCAATGAGCGAGTAATTGAATAAGAGAATAGATAAGTAAATAATTGAGCGACTGCACGAGTGAATGAATAAATGAATAATAAATAGGTTGTAATTTTTATAAACAACTAACTTTCCGGATAACATTTCTATCCTTTTGTATATCTTGTTTTGTTTGTATATTCCCTTTATTATAATTTATTTAGTTAATTTAATTTAAGTAAAAAGTAAAAAGTAAAAGTAAGTATTTAAATTTAAATGGAAGAGCTGAGTCTTCTGACACAGAACTTTTTCTTAAAAGAAGACTTATAGATACCACTTTGTTTCCTACCGAAATAAACTTTTTTTTTTTTAATTATTTGATGAATGAATATACTTTTATTGTACATCACAAAAAGTGCATAAAACAGAAAAGCAAGAACCAGAGCATATAATTTGGCGGCCTTATGGTACGTGGGATATATAATGCATTACTATTCTGTACGAGCTTATCGTTATAATGTAGTGGTACAGTGGTTTGAAGCTAATAATTTTGTTCTTAACGGAAAAAAAACCAAGTGTATAAAATTCACTTTACCTAATGTTAAACACGTGAAAACCACTGTACTACTTAATAATGAGGAACTGAAACTGGAGCATACGACAGTTTTTCTAGGAATAACGTTAGATTCTAAACTTCAATGGGGCCCTCATGTAAATAATTTATCGAACAGGCTTAGTTCTGCTGCCTATGCGGTAAAGAAGATACGCCATATGTCCGACGTAGAAACTGCTAGACTGGTATATTTTAGTTACTTTCACAGCATTATGTCATATGGAATTTTACTTTGGGGTAATGCTGCTGATATTAGCACTATTTTCGTGCTGCAGAAGAGGGCTGTTCGTTCTATCTACAAAATGGGTCCGAGAGAGTAATTGAGAGATAAATTTAAAGATTTTAAAATAATGACAGTGTATAGTCAGTACATATTTGAAAATTTAATGTACGTCCATAAAAACATTTCTAAATTTAAGAAAAAATGTGACTGCAATAATTTAAACATTAGAAGTAAGAATAAACTTACAGTGCAATATACTAGGTTACATAAAATTCATAATTCGTTTAAAGGAAATTGCATACAATTTTACAATAAACTACCAATTGACATCTTGGAGATGTCTCTTAAAAAGTTCATCGTTTGTATTAAACGTAAGCTTATAGAAAAGTCCTATTATAGTATAAAGGACTACGTTAACGATAAAAAAGCTTGGGTGTAAATTATTGCTCTAACCAGGTTGCTCTTCTAATAATTTAAAATGACATTGTGAGATGGCGATAACAAAAAAAAAAAAAAAAAACACCCGGCTAAGTTTGTTGTGGGCTTCTTCTTAGACCGGGACGCGTTTGGAACCCTCGTAGCTTTAGTTTTAAGTTTACGAATGTGGTTATCGCCATCATCTCACTACCGTGTAATTCTTATGTACGCATCAAAAGTGCCACCTGTGGGCCTACTTGAATAAAGATATTTTTGACTTTGACTTAACAAAGTCGAAGTCAAAACATTCATTATTCCAATAAAACTATAGAAGTAACTTTTGATGCGTAGATAAATATAATAAGTCTTTCTTTTGTAGTGAGATGTTAAAGATAACTTAAAACTAAATAAAATAAAATAAAACTTAAAACTACTTAAGTAAAAAAATAGTTTTGAGTGTTAATTAAATTGCTCCAAATCAATCCAATCCAATCCAAAGGCCACAACAAACTAAAACCAAAAAGAATCTAAGTGACTAAAGTCTTCTAGAAAGCGTTATCTTATTATTTTGTTAAATGCCTTTTCTTAGTGCCAAACAGCACAATATATTTGCCAGAGTTGGATACGCCTTTAGCCTCTGTTTTGAGTAACTTGTCATCTTCATATAAAAATTTCGGTACCTATTTATCTTCTAAAAATTAAGCTTTTATTATGATGACGCCTGATTGGCAACCAGTGGCATTAATCTATTCTAAGATTACTTAAAAAAAATTAAAATAACTTTTTTGATTACCCATTAACTAAAAATGCGTTATAAAAATTTAAATCGATAAAAATAAGCTTAAATATAATGTCCCACGCGCATCACAATCGTCGGACACTGGGACAATTTAACGGTAGATTTAATAAGCGGCCCGACTCGACTCAACTCGATACAATCGAATGCTAAGTCGATTAAAGATCGATTTAATAAAGCGAAGCAGGAAATGTCACTCGGTCGCTGACAGAGTTAATTAAATTATGTCTTTTGATATGTATTGATGTCTCTCTGTGAGGATTATGGAGATTCGGTACAGTAGTGGGTTTGGTGTTCGGCCATAGAAATCTTAAAAACAGTGTCTCCATACTTCTATAGATTCTGTACTCCAAACCGAAATAAAACCGGTACACACGTAGTTTGTGAACCTCTTAATGTCCTTGTTTCTGTTTGTTTAAAAAAATACCGAAATCGTATGTTTCTTAAAACTAAAATCTATCATACAGAACACCGAAATTTTTCAGAAATATTTTTTTATTTTTCATTATTTAAAAAATATTGTTCAATTGTAAAAATGCGTAATCATAGAAGATATTTTTCAATAGGTATATACGAGTATGTTACCGACTTCTTCTCGGCTACATCTGCCTTTCTGACCGGTGGTATTAAACTGACACTGTGAAACTGTGTGGCAGAATGTCTAATAGGGCAGTTCCGGTCTGAATGGCGTGGTTTCCGGTTTCATTACAAGTAAATGAGGCTTAACGGGTACGCCTCAGGTTGATGGACGCACGTCAGTAGGGGTTTTTTGCATGTCCTATGAAGTGTTGTTCTGTTTATAGCCGACTGTATTCACTTATCGTCTAACGTTGGTCCATCAATTATTACTATAAAAAGGTTCTCACCAAATAAGGGTATGTTGAGGGAATCCCATGGAAACTCTTATGTGTCCTTGGCCTCTATCAAATAAAATCAAATTTGTTAAAAGAAATTATGCACGCTTAGATACGTACAATAATACGACGCTGATCTTCAACAGAGACCCGCACTTCTATCTAAATAAAAGATTTAAGATGAGAAAGTACATAAAATCATGTAGATTGTGCAAAATACGCAGCTTTCTGGCTATCAAGTTTTCGACCAATTGAACTAACCAGCCAAGAAAAATTTTAAACCATTGTATTAAAAATTTCTTTAAATATGTATCTTCATTAATATAGCTTTTCATAATATATATTAGTTTATTATTTTTATATTTATTTTATATATATATATATATATATATACATATTTTATTTTATGTTTTTATTTGTGTATATTTTGATTATGTATTCGTATGTAGTTATTTGAATGTAGGTTTATAATAATTTTACACCACCTATTTGTTCTCTCTTGTTGTCTCTTAAACCTAAAGTTGCCTGGCAGAGATCGCTTTTAAGCGATAAGGCCGCCTTTTGTATTCTACTCCAGTTTTTGTGTTTCTCTCTATTCGTCCTTTATTTTCCTAACTGTGTAGTGGAGTACAAATAAAGAGTTTAAATAAAAAAATAAACAAATCTTCTGCCCAAAGCCTAGAAGTCATCATCATCATCATCATATAAACACGGGCACGGGCCTCCCACGATGAGAAGGGGTTAAGGCCGTAGTCCAACACGCTGGCCCAGTGCGGCTTGGTGGACTTCACACCTTTGAGAACATTATGGAGAACTCTCAGGTATGCAGGTTTCCTCACGATGTTTTTCCTACACCGTTAAGCATATACATATATAAACTTTGAAGTTAGTCACTATAACGTCGTGTTTGTAGGATGCCGCTTATCCTAAACGACGCTTGTTATCCGAGATTACCTCGTACAAATAAAGCCATTGTTCCAAAGATGACGGCAGCGAAACGACGACACTCTAGTTTTACGCAAACAATTATTTATTGCACCGAAAACAACCGAACACCCTATACATATCCCGACCAAGACAAGGACAACCAACTCTATTTATTTAATAATAGAGTTGTGAATCGTTTGACACAAGAAAACGTTTGCCCGAGCAAGATTAATAGGGCATAAAACGTAAGATAATACAATATACAAGAAGACACGTTGTTAACCGTCCTATTTGACGTCCACACTGAGACGAAGCACCCATCTCGCTCGCTCTCTAGAATGGTGTATCCATCTATCTTGCCCGCACAGTTTCAATTATCTGCCTAATCCCTCAATTACGCCGACAGATGTCGCCTGCGTCTTCGAGCTTATGTGCGACTTTAAAGTACCGTCCGCAAAAGCAATTACCGCTGATCGATGAGAACTGTTTGAGATGCCGAGCGAATAAATTGAAAACGATATGATTTTATATCGAGCATTACTTCTCGATATGGATTGCTCGATAAATCTCGATGTTCTCGATATGAAAACGGGATACCTTTTACTTTAATTTATTGCAGTTAGTAGGTCCGATTGGCGCGTCTCGGTGATTTTAAGTTCCGTTTGCTAAGTTATGGACAAACTTATTTCTAGTTACGATTCGGGAAAGGCGCTTTCATTTGACAAATCATTTTGAAGTTTTAAGTTTTGACTTTCGACAATCATTTCTAGATGAATAGTCAATTTAAACATACTAGTGTGACTGTAAGCCAAAACATTGAGATATCTATGTATTTGCAAAACATACATGAGCTTTTTATTGAGCCATTTATGCTCGAAAATAATAATCAAATCCAAAATCCTTAGATGGCGGATTGAGTTTATCCTTTTTCTACACTTCCCTGTAGATAAGGACAGCATTTCTGCCATCTGAAGATTTCGCATTAGATTGATTAATTATTATTAACATCGAAAGCTAAATAATCTATATTGTTGTTAATTAGACCTACTTCCAAACATAATTAAGATTATACAACCAATGCTTATTTTTTTATCCAGTGCTTGCTTCAGGAGGAATAATAATTGGTAGTGTTAGAGAAAGTTTGGCGGATTTTCTTTATCTGCTGGGCACAGGCTATTCTCTCATAGGAGACGCGATTTTAGAGCACTGCCTAAATAGGCTTTACAAGTTACAAGTTAGTGATAATAACCGGGACCGACTGCTGAACGTGTTATTACTTTGGTAGCACACGAATGATAATGTAGTACGTACCAATTAAAAATAAATAAATAAATATTTTCAAATAGGTTCTAAGTAAAATAAAATATTAATTTATTGCTTTTCAGTAAGCATTGCAATTATATAGGAAGTAAAATTTTCTATCTTAATTTTTTTGAAATTGTAATAAATATTCGATCATTCAATCACTCATTCGCCACTTAAATTATTTGTGCTGAAACAATTTGTTTGCTGCCACTCCCAACCCTTAAGGGCCCGGCGGGGTTGAGTTAGCTAATAATTAATATTATAATGAATGTTGTAATAACGCCACCGCACCGCTCCATTTTGTCGCGTCGTAGCCTTTGAACAACCTTCTAATAATGTCTTATTTTAATTAATATTACTTGATTTGAGTTTTATTGTTTGCTTTATCTGCTATGAATTTTGAATAGAAGTATTAGCTTAAAATAGAAATGTAGTAAAGTGATTTAAAAATATGATAAAACGACTTCACACCTTCTGTTGCTCAATACCATGAAGTCATGTCATGTTACTACATTTTGTATTTGAATATCCACTTCCGGTCCGCTTTGTCAAATCTTTATTGCATTCAATAGCTCTTGAAGATGACTATTTACCACACACTACGACTCGAACGAATAGCTCAGGCGGGGCTGTCACGTGAGTCGGGGTATATTCTATAGAATAGTGAAAGTTTGTGCGGGAAAATTTGCACACAAACGCTAGAGCTATTACTAAAACCGGCTCATTTTCTTAAACCAATAAAAAAATACTCGACAACACAAAATACACGTTTAGAAAGCAATTAAATCAAGACATCGGCTTACCACCGCTCCGACACCGACAGCGCTCTCACGAGCCTCGAAGCCTTCAAAACGTCATTAGCCGCTAATGTCATTAATGCAATCGTCGGCCGCTACCGTGCCGTAATACGCCTATTATGACATTCATCGACGGGCGCAATGTGCACGCGCCTTAAGCAATTTAACTAAACTTAACACCAATGCAATTTCAACCTTAAGTGTTACTATTTATAGTCTATTTTAATTTAAAACAGGTTGGGATTTGGGTGGTTTTGATGTGGGCCACTACGAAATTATTTGTCGGCGCTAAGAGAAGGCGTTATATAAAAATATTAAGTTGATAATCAATTTTCAAAGTAATTTCAACTTTACAATAAGTTTGGTTAAGATTTAATGTCGGTGTGTTTGATAAAATGCTGCTTAAGGTGAATTGTAACAATAACCAAAAATTTTAAATTTTATTACCTAATGTTAAAAAATATAGATACTAAAAAGTCCTATTTGGTATGAAATGAAACAATGTTTTACACAATTTTAAGAAATAAGTATGTATAATTACGCGCCATAAATTAAAAAAAATACAATATTCTATTCTGAAAATAAAATATAATAAAACAAAAACAAACCTTCTTGATCTTGACCTTTATATTATCTAACTCGACAAATGGCAATAACATAAATATTTTTCATCATACTTGCTCGTAACGTGGTCCTTATTGCAGCGATGTAATAATCCAAGATATTAGACCCACGTGTTTTATTTAAAATTTCCGTTCTTGTGCTTTATATATGATGACTAGATTCAGTTTAGTTTCTACCTCCCTGCAAGTTATATGTATGGAGATGGAGTATTTTTTATTTATCCGGGTCAAACAGATATGCAATTAAACTCCACGATTATAGAGATTATCTCTCTTACTAATTATAAGACTCGTTATCTTTTTTTTTTATTACTAGAAAAATACAAAAATAAAAGGTATAAAACTCTTAAGAGTTTTACCGTTACACCCTGCGCGGTCGACAATCATTGGTCGTGAATGCAACACGCTAAGTTCTAAAATTACATTTAGAAGAAGAAGAACAAAAAGTCTTTATTGCACATACAATTAGAGTACATTTAGGTTTGCTAAACTAAACTCACTAATGATATATAAAATAATAGATTTCACCACCGTGAGATTGCAAGGTCAAAAGATAAGTAGTAGTGGAATACAAAAGAATATTTAACCTCACAAGTTGAGAGCGTTCGCCTTAACCGCAGATAATTATCAGCCGTATTTAATATCTCAAACGGCCGGAGTGCTTCATTAGCCGCGGCTCCAGAGGACAGCTTACCGATGTTGTGCCTGCGCGAGTGATGTATTGAACCTAGATGATATTAAGATAAAGAAGCTGCCAAGTGCGGGGCGGACAACGCCGCTGATAGGGTTCTGTGGCTTTTTAACCACTAACTTTTAGTGATAGTTTTTTCAAGAGTATGCAAATCGCAAAATCGCATACTACATGCAAATTTAATCCCTAAAAACTATGTCTTTACAATGCTCATTCAATTAAATTCTTATCAAGTATTTAAATCAAATAATAATTACAATAAACAACAAATCCAGTCATAAATATATATCAAAGTTCTATAAAATGTCACATTAATATTCTTTAATAGCATAATACCGCTTTTTAAGTAAGAACTTCTTTAATTTTATGCTTTTAAATGATATAACATTTAGGTTTTTGTCCGCCACAACAAGAGAACTGGGTCTTTCAGGATCTTATATTTCTTATGTTTTCACTAACGAGAAACAATGCCTAAGTAAGTAACTCTTAATCATAAAAGATTCTTAGGCATAAATTTACCTTTCACCAATCGATTTTCACTAGGCAACTAATATAACCTAACTTTTCTATGGTTCTTGCTACAAGCACAGAAAACCACACTATTTTGTGATTGTATTATTATGTTTTTCATAATTTTAAAAAACCCACGATCCACGGAATCAGTCTCGTAACATGGCGCCTAAACATCGTTAGTTAAGAGTAAGACAACATAAGAGTTCGTGAAACGTTTTTTTTTTGAGGAACCACCGAAATCCCTAGGCGTCTGATTAAAACTTTGCCTAGATTAGAAGTATAAGCAACATAAAGATAGTTACTAGTTATTTTATCATATCATCCTAACCTAACATATTTCTATAACAATTTCTCTAAACAAAAAATGCCCAAGTTTCGTGTAAGTAAGTTTTACTTAGCTTTTTTTAGAATTTATGAAATATGGATGAAATAAAAAAAAAACACTTTGTATGTAACTGATGTTTGTTATGTTCAATTTTATAAAGACAAAAAAAAATCAAGAAAATGAATGAAATGAAAATGAAAATTTTCACGGAGCGTCACATTTGTAACATTCTGGAATCGATGGCGGCCCTGTAAGGATCTTAAAAAACGGTAAAAAAAAAATATGTTTTCAAAGCGCGAGTTATACTTGTGTAGAGAAGCAGAGTTCAGATTTAATTAGAATATATTTATGCAGATAAACTATATATAGATTTCATAATATTGTTTTCATTATATTTAACAAGCTGTCAGTCGTACTTACTTTAAAAGTTTAAGTCCCGGTGTTCAGTTATAAAAACTACGTAGGTACTGAAACGCATTTGTACACATGAGATCACATTAAGATGAAAAAAAGCTTGTCGATTTGGAGATTGGAATAAGGATACATTTTTATTGCATTTTTTTTAATTACTTATATACTTTCATATTTATTTCTGGATTAAATTTAACTTTCTGCGTTGCAGGTAAAGCTAGTTCTATCACCCGTTTTAATAACAATAATCACATAACAATTAGTTAACTTACTCAGAACCCTCCTTTGTTACACAAATTTAAATTACTTGTACCTTTGTTCTTCTTTATTTCTGTTTTGTTCTTGTATGCAATAAAGTATTTTTGATTGATTGGTAAGAAGTATGTCAACGGAACCCTAAAAGGCGTGTATTGTAGGCTCGTAGGGCAGTTAATTTAACCGTGTGCTCGCTTACGGAGTTGTCGCATTAATTGATTTTTCGAGTAACGTGCCGGTTCTTGATTGATGCTGTAATTGGAATTCTTCCGATTGATATCTCACATCTTATACAGCATCTATACAACTGATCGTATGTTCGACGGATTAAAATGTTCTAATGTGGCCAGTGTGAGTCACTGAGTATTTCTAAATTAGTTATCTCATATTAAGTTTAACTTTTTTTAAATATATATTTTTTAAAGTTATCAAGCAGATGACCCACCTGATGGTAAGTGGAAACCCATCGCCTATAAACAGAGCAACACTTGCAGGATACGAGAGAGACACGTTCTGCAATATAATATAATAATAATTAATATACAGGTGCCTATAATTACCACCAACCTATAAATATAACCTAACTGTAGTGTAAATAATATGTAGTTCATAGTGTCAAATTCAAAATTCAAAATTAATTTATTTCAAGTAGGCCTAATATAAGCACTTTTGAAACGTCAAGTCTGTCTGTGTGTAGTGACTCTACCACCGGTTCGGAAGGCAGATTCTGCCGAGAAGAAGCCGGCAAGAAACTCAGCAGTTGCTCTTTTCCAATATCAACAATTTACATTTTAGATTTTAAAATTCATTCTTCAATCTTGATACTCCATACCAAACAGTTCTCCCGCAACGTAGGTACTCTCTACGCTCCGACACCGCAACCTCAGGAAATGATGAATTTACATCCTCATTTCTTAAATATACTCCAGCGGGTAAATGCCACGATAATATTTTGGATTTGTCGATATTTCGACCCAGTTGCATGGATCGTGGTCACGACGGGACTGAGTGAGTGTGAGTCCCGTCGTGACCACGATCCCGTTCACGTGTACCCGGTTGCACTATATTTAAGAAATGTTGATTAACCACGAAAATCTTAGTTTAAAATCTTTAATTACATCCTCATCTCCTGCTTTGCGCGGAGTATACTAACTGAATCTTAATATTCCTTGAAACATTGTAATAAACGTAACGTAATGGAAGTTCAATGCGTACGAAGTCTGGAGGAATACTTAGCTATAATAAACGTAAAGACAAAGTTCCAACACACCTACTTAAGTGATGTTAAACTCAAATCGCATGTAAACTTGTATCCAGTACCCGGCGACAGGCCTCGGCACACGACGAGCCAATCCTAAACGCATTATCCTATCGATTTCGACCGCTACATGTGTCTAGCGCGACTACATCTTCCCCCAACTGCCCCCCATAGCCCCCTTCCAGTGGGAGGAACCCCCTAAACATCCAGATAGACAACGCAAAGTCAATATGTGGAAATAATAATAAAGGTTTGCGCGCATTGCATACGAAGCGGCGCATTATCGCAGTATTATTGTTGTAACATGGGCAACGACTGGCTAGAGTCGCTAGTGTTTGGTTATTGCTTACTCGGGCCGGATTTATTGGGTAGCGGTACGATCGAATTGTGTTTTGTTGGCTTATGGCCACTTTGGGACAGTTATCATTACGTTCAGTTAGTAGATTAACTCCGTATTCTCACTGTTAAGACTTGAATGAATGAATGAATGAATACACTTTTATTGTACACCAAAGAAACAAAAAGTAGTAACAAATATATAAATACAAATCAAGAGAGTACAATTTGGTGGCCTTATCGCTACATAGCGATTTCTTCCAGGCAACGAATGGCGTAAAAGGAAAAAACATGGAAAAGAGGTAGGTGGTGCAATAAATAAGATTTAAAAATTATACAAATATATAAATATAAATAAAATATATATATGTATATAAATATAACTATAATATATATATATATATATATATATATAAATATATTATATATAAATACACAACTTGAAAAACTTGCAATGTTTCCTGTACACAGAAATCAGCAAATAAATATAACCTCATACTTTTTACCTAAAGGTAGGCGTAGGCACCTGTAAAGAGACTTATATCTCATAAGACAATCCTAATCCTTATTTCCTAACTTATATTGTAAATGGGAAAGAGTGTTAGTTTGTTTTTTTGTTTGCCATTCCTCGCCAACGCCCTATCTATGCAACAAATCGACTTGATTTTTGGCATAGAGTTATTTGGAAGGACAGAGAATAATATAATAATAATAATAAAGTTTTTATTTAAAGGCATATAAACCCATATATCAGCTTTTATATACAAAGAAATCTATAATTAAATGTATACTTTAAAACTTACATCTAACTGAAATAGTTAATAAACTTATTTCAGATGTCATAGGTTCTTATTTTATATATATATACCTAGATTACTTTTGATTTTGGAAAAAAATCCAATTCCCAATGGTGATTAACATAAGTTACTCGCTTACTTAATTTACAACATTAATATTTAATGATATAATTTTTTACTAACACACTAACAACGTATGACTAATGTAATAAATTTGATTATAAAAAAAAAAATTGGTTGCCTGTAAAGTCGGTATACGGGCGAAAGTTTTACGTGACAACGACTTTGAGTGGTAAAATAATTTTAATGTGAATATTCATTCGTATAGTAGGAAGCAGGATGAAATAATAGTAACAATTTAAAACATTTTTTTATACAAAGAATTATATTTAAAACATTAATTTATACAAAGAATCTCGCACTGAATTTCATATTAACAAAATTTTATTTTTACCTTTACACATACATACGTATTTATATACAAATATACATACAATAACTTGCAATACATTTGCGTACAATGAAACAGCGTTTACTACAAAGGGACGCGTGCCTTTCACTTTTTATGTCTGTCTCTCTCGCTCTTAGGCGGGCTAACCATGCCCGAGTGGAAGGGACGCGTGCCTCTCACTCGCTCTCATTGTGAGCGCATAACGTGAGCGGAGCGTAACGCAGTTTCTTGAAGTGTCACCCGGCAAACCAATTTATAAGACGTTGTCACGTCAAAAGGTTTTTATTTTATTTTATATTTATTTGAGTTTTGCTTTCAAAGCGTATGCAGTTGTACCTATGTATTTATTTTATGTCAACGTGTTCCTCTTTTTTCTCAATTCTCGTGATTCCAAAGCTAAAACGCACGACATGTTATTCATCAGAAATATATCTTTAATTTTAACGGTTATTGAATTTTTAGTGGCTAGTGTCTAGCTTTTTTGTGACGTCACCAATTGTTATTTTTTCTGGGGTTCATAGTTGTAATAATAGACTACATACACACCATAAAATATAATTTTTACCGTCTTAATTTATAATGAGTTAACGAAAACATTACTAGCTTTTTTGAGAACTTGTGCGTTTATGAAATCAGAAACTTATTAGATCCGTAAATGTAAGCGGGCTGTGAAACTGGAAGCAAGTAGCTCAGAGAACAGATCCAAAATATGATTTATAAATTGTGGACCACGCGACTACTACTTGACAGACATTATATTCAAACGAGAATAATAAGGATGTAATTTTGTTTATTAGAAATACCAATGAAATTATTATTTACATTAAGTATAAGAATGATTGTTATTTTCACTAAAAGTTATTCCTTGTCTGCAATCTTACCTGATAGCTATAAGGGGCTAGGGGCATGACAGTTATAAGGCATATGCCTGATCGGTTTCTATGCGAAATCGTACCGGAACGCTGAATCGCTTGCCGGCACGTTTTTGGCGGTGGGATGGTACCTACTCGTAACTAGTTAAACGAAGCTTTGCACTTTTCAAATTTTTATTAATTTATTTCCAAACTTTTAATTATAATTAAGTTCATTGCCATGCTCTATTATTTTGTTAGATATAGTAACAAAAAAAAGTAATACCTACAGTATTAGGTAACATAACGTTTGGCCGCAAACTCATAACGTTATGCTGTACATTGGCAACAATGCTCAGCACAAATTTTCAGTTTGCTCCAACTGAACTGACTACCGCGCCGCCCGCTACGCTTTTCAGTGCTAATTGCATAAGTTGTATCATACAATAAGATATGGTCTAAAAAAAAGATTAGGCTAGCCTCTCCCCAGACAAACACGATCGATTGTGACGTTTTACGGCTTCTAGCATTCTGACCCACATCTACAAGACAGAATAAATAATCGTACATACAATGATATGAATCCATTAACAAAACAATAAGAGAGAATCGGATATCGAAAAAACAATCATGATGTAATCGATTATTCGCAATATATATTCATGGGTCGAGGCGTATCCCGCGCTCGTTACTACCGAATAATAGCGCATCAAATTTCATGTTCATATCATAGCGACTGTTCTACATGTGATATGCTTTCTTGTTAGAGGATAGACTGATGTGCGACTGTTTAGTTTTAGCATCGCCATCACCTCATTCGAAGGATGCTCACTGATGGACACAGGTTATTTAAAGGTATTTCGCCACGTTACGGTTTTGTGCTGCTTGTATCCAGTAACTCCTCATGGAACTTAGGGTTTTAGAAGCTTGATTTGTACTACAACGTTGATTGGTTCAGAGCTATGTGCTTCATTCTTATTATCAGCTTTCGCATCTTATTGAGCTAGACCTTTAAATCTAGTTCTTTTACAGACCAGAAAAATTAGGACACCCGGGTAATTTTATTATGGGCTGCCTAAAAAATTTTGACGGCCGATCGGCGCAGTTTGCAACGACCCTGCTTTCTGAGTCCAAGGCCGTCGGTTCAATTCCCTCTACTCGAAAAACATAAAAACATTTCTGTGATGAACATGAATGTTTTTCAATGTCTGGGTGTTTATATATTCTAAGTATTTATGTATATTATTCATAAAAACTTTTTTACATTTATGTACTTATATTTCAGGGTAGTCTATATATATATATAAATGGCAAAGGTAACTGACTAACTTATCTTTTAACGCACAACTCTAACCGATGGTTATTACAACGTAGGCATCCGCTAATAAAGGATTTTTGAAGATTCCAACCCTAAGAGGGTTAAATGGGGAATGAAAGTTTGTATAAAACATTTTATTTTTCAAGTTATATCCAAACTTTGATTTGATTTTCGATTAAAAATAGAGACATACGTGTTTCACAAATTTCAAATTTAAAAAAAAAAGAAATTACATGTTTTTTTACATTCTAAATATAAAATTGTTATCTAACGTACTCGTATCTACGTTATTGCAATGAATCCATTGTGACATCGATATTTGTTGGTAATATCATAAGAAAGAGAAGTCTCCCACTACGGAATGTCGGTAAAAAGAGGGTATATAATAGCCTCACTATTCACATAGAGGATACCAATAACTTGTAAATGTCCGCGCTCACTGCAGGCGGGAATACACTGCAGGACAAAAATATGGCTCATTTTATTTATCAATTTCTTTTGAGTTAAGAAACCAGTCAATCATTGAACATTATTTAAATTTATACTGAAATATATCTGTAATTTATTTATTCCTAAATATACAATTTTTTTATGGTTTAATTAATTGGTTTTTTGCTGTAAGAACGCCTTAAAAGCTATGTAAAAATATGAAAATTATCCTGAAAAACAAAACTTTGCCTCCAAATATACCTCTTTGTTTCTAAAAGTATAGTTTAGCTATTTTCATTGTAATAATAAATCAATTTAATCATTGTCTCACAAAAATAATTATATTTTGTCATTACTGGATACCAGCTGTACTTACGAAAATAAAGACGCATTTAAATGTTATATTTGCCTCTTTTAGTATTAAATAATCTTAGATTCATTGTACAGCAATAAATGGAACAAAATTGAGTGTGGGTAAAATATAACATACTCTTTTTCTACTAGAGAACAGTTTACCAAATACTATTGCTAAATGTGCAAATAGGAAAAACTGAATACATTTAATAACTTTAAAGTTCGTCTGTGTAAATGGCCGGCGGTGTAGAGGCGTGTCGTGTTCGGCGTGACGGCTTGTTATTGGCAAAGTTTTCGCTCGCCGTGTACCGCATCCCTCTCCTTTAATACTACCTTATTTTGCACTCTTTTACTCCCCCATACTACTCGTATGATGTAATAAAACTAACAGAATGTGGGTATAGGTTTTGATTAGATTGCTTGAAAGCTTGTTTAAGTGTACCTAGATCTACAACAGAGTTGTTATGTAGGTACAATTGTTATGGAAATTGCTAGATTATATCGTATGGGACTCCATAATAGAATATAATAGAAAAAACTTTATTGCAACAAAACACTGAAAGGAAAGACACATTGAGAACAGTAATAGTACTTAGTGCTAGAGTGCAAAGGCGGCCTTATGCTTATCACTAATAGTGATATTTTAAAGCCAACCCGAGCATACGAAGCCGATATAAAAGTGATAAGTGGTGTATTATAGTGTTTTTTTCAACTAGTTGGCTCTTAACTATAATCTGAACTGGAGGGAACCGATGATGCAGTCTGAGATGGTAGGCGGGCTAACGTATTAGGTTTGTTGTTGCTCATACACAATGGCAATTCCTGGCCGGACCAATTTGAGCCCTGACCTAATAATTCAGTTAAAATTCTAAAATTCTCCTGCCGGGGATTGAACCTGGGTCCTCCCACTTAAATCCAAAGCGTTCAACACTGCGCAAGAGATCGTCAAAACCTTTCTGTGTTAAACAAACAACAAACACCTTGCCAATGGCTTCCAATTCACAACAATACACGAGTCAGCTGCCAGGTTTATGATAGCACGCCTTACTTATCCCTTACCCCCTCACCCCCTCTCCCTCCACATACCCTTATCTAGGGTTGCCGCCAACACTTTTTAATAAAGTATCGTATTTTGGTTAAATCTACTTGTCTTCAACTGACGCAATTTCTTCCGAAAGTAGTTTTTAAACTATAATGTACAAAAGTATTCTTTTGTTCTTATATATTCTAAGTAGGTTTATTTTGACGCTTACTTGTTTCAAATGTAGTTTTTGAACTATGATATACATTTAATAGTACAATAATTGATTCTACGAGTAAGTATGTAAGTATTTTGGAAAACGTTGGTGGAGTTACTCTTTTTGCTTGGAAATTTAAACAAATAAAAAGCCATTTATTCTACTACCAATAAATAAAGAAATACATATTACATTCATTCACATAATTAAACTACATAACATAATTAAATTTATACATATTTTAACAAATTACATATTTTATTTCATTAAATTTATTTAATAGCTAGTCCTAAATTCTTATTTGTTGTTACTTGTGGTAGAAGTCTCCTCTCTGGCGTAGGCCTCCCCCAGCTCTCTCCATTCCCTTCTTTTCTTAGCGTTTCTCATCCACAAAGGTCCACTTACTCGAGTAAAAACGTCCGCCCAGCGTTTCCTTGGTCTTCCTCTTTTCCTTCCGTGGCAGCCACTCTGTCAATATTTTCGTCCATGAAATGGTATTTGCTCTGCAAACATGACCTGCCCATTTCCATTTTAGCAATATAACTTGCCTCAGGGCGTCGCTAGCACCCGTTCTTTTCCTGAGTTTTTGGTTATTTAGCTTGTCTGACAACTTTGGAAATTTGAACAAGGTATCTATAATTGCAGTTTTTTTTATTGTCTGCATATAACTTTGTTAAGATTGGCCAGAATATTTTCTATTTCAGTTACGTAAATTAGAAATGAAATTCTTTTGTTCTGATACCACCTTTATTATCATTATCTTAAGGTCGCCATAAGCGTTTTCTCTTGGAGAGAGAGAGAGATGCATTATGTAATGATAAAATCCACCACGCTGCTCCAATATTCGCTGCATGATTCATTCTAGCAGAGAAAGGCTATTGAATCTCGAATATTTTTATTATGGTTCAATTTTACTACTTTGTTCTATGTTAAAAAAGTGGCAACCCTAGCTCTGAACTGTGCCCCCCCCCCCTCCCCGACTTCTACTGACGTGCTTACTACGCGATTCCGATATTATTGTGTTTTATAGACTTGTTTTAGGACAGATATCTTTTATATTCGCCCGTAATGCTTGTATCGTACCTTTACAAAGGTGCCGAGTAGAGAAACAAAATGTGCAAACGTGTGCATTATTTCTTAAAAGGTCTTATCTTACCTTACGACGATGACGTGCCACGACTTAAGTACCTACATACTACTTCCTATCTGTCACACTTCTGAAATTAAAATCTTTTGGAAATAATAGTTTTGTTTTAAAATTTGTTTTAAAAATTTGTAACTTATGATGTTACGTAAGAAATAATAACATTTCACAATCCCAGTTCGTGGCAATTTGTGGAGCTTTAGGAAGCTGTAATGAGGTAGCATAAACATGCAATGACTAATAAAGCGCTTAAGAAACCTGTTAAAACAACGAAAAAAAGCTTGCTTATAAAAAAAAAAAGTAAGGTTCACAAACAAAAATAATATGTGACCTTAATATTCAAGAGGATGGACTAAGGAGGATACAGAAGATATATATTTTTCACAAAAATTACAACCCATTCAATATAAAAAGTAACTATGCGAGTGTGAGTGTGTCTGTGTGTGTGTTTTTGTGTGTTCCTGTGTGAGTGTGTGTGTTTATGTGTGTGTGGGTGTGTCTATAAGGGATAAAAAGGATACTAAAAAGGCGACTTATGCTAGAGAATGACATTGTTGCAATTGTGTTGACACCATATGTACCTATATATGTAAACGTGGTCACTTTTATGGCAAATGGGCACGCTAAAGCTATGTGACCTATATTAGAGTTCCTTAATATGCCTTATCTATTAAACTAGTGTTATCATCTGTGTCTGTGGATTGTCGTTGACAACTCACTCATAAAAACCACCCAAGTACGGGCCGTATTAATTCAGACTATTAAATATACAACCCTTTTCTAGCTTCACTGTAGTCGGCAAGAAAACACATCGATACCTTAAGATAAAGCCGCCCAGTAAACCCCGCAGAACGGATCGCACCCCACACGGGAGCCGATAACGCAATCGCGCAACAAATTGAAAACCGCCATAAAACCACAGATACGCACTGTTTTATTATTTATCAAGCCCATAATCCCGCCGCCATAAATCTGTGGCGACAGGGCAGCCAACATGGCGGAGTTTTTTGGCGCGAAAAAGAATCGGCCGTGGAAAGCGGGAATGAGCGGCAGATTAGGCCGGGAATCGGGATAAACCCAGGTTATTAATGGAGCACAGATACAAAATGGATAACAAATGGGTGTTTTTTGCGAATTTGTTTATGGTCCCCGGTTTAGGATTTTCGAATCGGGTTTATCAAATTTTATGGTCAGTTTATTTAAATTCAATATACTTATCTATTAAATAAAACATAAGACGCTTTTGTAATCATTAAAGCTCATGATCATATTTTAAGTGATTTCTTTTGACTTCAATTAAATGATTCATGAGCACTGAAATATGGTATACCTGGGATAGTTTTATTTTTCACATGTCACTTGAATTTAGATTAAGATTGTGTTTTGCATAATAAACTTATTATATTAGGTACACGCTGCTCCATTGCAGGTTGGTGCGTTACAAACACCCATAGCAAGTGCTATAAAAAAAATTGCAACGAGAAAATAAAACAAAATCTCAATGGTAGTAGACATTAAAAGTATAATACATTGGTGTGATTATATTCAATGTTTTTTTACAGTCTTCAGTCAGTTCAATATTCATTTCGTGCCTCTCAATAACTGAAGGTTAGTTTCAGCTTAGCGAACTAGGACATTATGCAACCAGGATTTCTTTATTTGTCCAACGCGTCATTTGCCGTATATTTTGTTTATCATTGTGAGTTAGAAAAACTAAGGACATGGCCCAGATATTCGACTTTTCTCTTTTTGAACTCCCGGCTTCCGGTGAAGCGCTGGACTACACTTACGTACAAAAATCTCTGTGTCCAGCTAGAGCGGTGAATTCTGGAGTAGAACCACATCTAACTATCCGAAGGGATATCTAATTTATTCGATAATGTTATAATCTTATAAATATCGCACACGAACAACGCGGAAACCAGCTAGTTATTAAAATTTACAATATCAATTCGCTTATATCGACGGTAAGACTTCGTTACTATTTTTACGATAAGTAAGATTGGTTATTCAACAGTAACAGCGGGTTTCCCTAAAGCATAGGCGGGTGTCGCGGCTTAGTGGACATTTAAATTTAAATTGCGTCATTAGGTTGTTTTGACTGCAGTGAGTAGTCGCCGCGCCGGGTCGTCTTATCGCGGTGGGCTGAGGGTGCCGCGCGAGGGTACGCTTGCAGTGTTGCGTGGAAACAAAGGATCATCATGACGCATGAAGCATTAGGGATTGTGTAAGTAATAAGAATTTTGTTTCGTGGCTGCAATGGATTCTAAGATGGTAACCGGCTAACCTGGGATTCGGCAGTTATAATATTTAACTTCCATCTAGAATACGATAGTAATATATTAAATCCACGGCCAGAAGTGCCTCATAGTTATTTAAACTGGATTCTTATTATTTTCGGACCCAGCACGTTCGCGCCTAAGTTAAAAATATACATTAATTTTCAGTGTAGTCATAGTAGGTATATACCTATATCATATTGGCTTTCTGAATAATTTATTTTTATAAAAAAATTGATAAAAGCGACTAAGGTAGACTAAGATAAAGTTAACTACATAAAATTGGAAATAATGTGGAAAACATGCGATTTATAAAGAAGTACATTATTTTTACAACAAAAGTGTCCCTAATATCATTGAAACTGGATAGAAAGGCATGGCATGGTGGCATAAAAGGTCTATGTATTGCATTATAGTAATAAACTAGTCCCTCTAATCGAGGCGTTCAAGTACGATATCGATACGCGATATCGTACTTGAACGCCGTCTTTGTCAAAAGCCACTGCCGAGTCCCACCAGTCCAGACCAGAGATAATTCAGAAATTATAAATCCCCGAATCGCTCCTGCCTCGAATCGAACGCGAGACTTCCGCTTTTAAGACTACAGCGCTTATTACTGCACCAATGAGGTGGTCAAAAAGAAAAATGATGACACGAAACTTAAAAAATAGCTTAAGACTATCTTGTAGTTTCTTATTTATTTTATTTTATTAATTTAACGTTATTGTTTTAAAATAACCATTATCATATTATCAAACCATTACCGACAGGGCACGGGTCCCTTTCGACAGTGACTAGGATTGAGCCGTAGTCCACCACGCTGTCCCAGTGCGGATTGATGGACTCCACATCTCTTTGAGAATTTTGTGGAGAACCGTGAGGAAACCGTGATGCCTGAGACATGACGGTTTCCTCACGATGTTTTCCTTCACCGTTGAAACAAGAGATATTTTATTACTTAAAACGCACACAGCTTCGAAAGGTTAGAGGTAGTGCCGGGACTCGACCTCAGTCCCCTGACAGTGAAGCTTCAAACTAGTACTTACACATAGTTTCTCGCCTTATTAATGAAGTACCCACTGATAAGACAATATTAATCATCGTAATATTAGGAAAAACTAAAATCCTTCTTTTTAAGTCACTTATGATCATTTTTTTACACAACATGGTAAACTGGCAATAATGTTCTGTAGTTAACGTACCTAGACTTAATTCTCCTGGGTGGTTTTCTGATGCTAGCTATATGTATTTTTTTGTAAACTTTATGTAAATAAATAAATAAAAATAAATAACATTGCCGGTTTTTTTCTGGACCTGGTGGTCCAGAAAAAAACTGGCAATACAATGGTACACTATCCGGACCCCAAGTTAAACTACTTGCCAACCCTAGTTATCATCTCTCAACGTAACTGAGCTTAATGTAAAGCAACACGCCCACGGGCGAGCGAATGTGTAAGTGCGCGTCTAAACAAGTTGCTTAATCCCTAATTTAAATTTAAATGACAGCTAAGCCCCGGCGGTCGCCGCGACTTACTTGTGGAAATGTGGCGTCATTGTTGTCGGTAATTACACGTTCTTTTATACTTTCCTATTAAAATAAAGCTTAGCGAATGTAAATTTTAATTAAAGTAACAGTTATATTTTGTTATCGCTCGTTTATGTAGTATTTTTCTGAGCCAAATTAAAGACAAGCGTGCCAACATTTTTTCAAGAATTAAGATGGGTTTATATTCACCTATTTAAAAGTCTAGTATTTCTTTGTAAGTTGTAGTTTGTAATCATCGTCATCATCATTTCAATTGACGTCTACTGCTGGACATAGATCTTTTGTAGGGAGTTCCACGGTCCTGGGCCTGGCTTTGCGTCCAGCGGCTCCCAGCGACTCGCCTGATGTCATATCTTTGTATGGATGGAGAAAAGAAAGTTTGTAATAGTCAAGTCAGTTGCAATTTTGAAGTGCATAGTCAGTACATATATGAAAATTTAATTTATGTCCATAAAAATATATCAAAATTTAAAAAGAAAATGGACTGTAATATTATAAATATTAGAACCAAAAATAAACTCGTTGTGCAGTTTACTAGGCTACACAAAATTGCAAATTCATTCAAGGGCAATTGTATATTATTTTATAACAAATTACCAAATGAAATCTTTGAGATGTCTCTCAATAATTTTAAAGTTTATATAAAACGTAAGCTTACAGAAAAATCCGATTATATTATAATCGGATTTTTCTGTAAGCTTACGTTTTATATAATTCTTAAGGATTACTTAAACGATAAAAAAGCTTGGGTGTGAATTGCTCATAGCTTAATATAAATTTACTGGAAGATGGTGATAACAAAAAAAAATTTACCCGGCTAAGTTTGTTGTGGGCTCTTCTTAGACCAGGCCGCGTTTGGAACCCTCGTAGCTTTAGATTTAAGTTGGCGAACGAAGTTATCTTACAATTATGTAAACATGTATGTATGAACGCTTCATAAGTGCCTGTGATAGGCCTATATGAATAAAGAAATTTTGAATTTGAATTTGAAGTGCTGATAGTAGTAGTAGTGAAGCGGTGATAAGGTCGTTGCGTCGGGGGTTAAAAAATTGTATGAATGCATCAAAATCGCTGCCAGTCTATAATCGGAGTGTTTTTTTTTGGAAACTATTTTATTAACTTTATTTCTACCATAGATCCACGCCGGCCGTCAATGATAGACAGTGAAAAAGTCGTATAATATATTTACAAAAAGTCGAACATGATACCAATTCCAAATACACAAATCTCTGAAATAAACTAAATTAGCATGTCTTACACTTAACGTGAGTTTTTTCACAAAGCATATAATTGAAAGAACGGCACTTGTAGTTTAGTTTCGTGCAACAGAATTGACACCAGTAACTAGCAGAAATCAAGTGACGAAATCTACAACTTAATTGTCTCTCGAGCTCTCGGACTACGAAAAAGTCTGTTTTAAATCGTTCAAAAACTGCCCATCGTGATGAGAGCTTTAACAAGATAAGGGCGGGATTACACGCGCCTGCGGAACCCTCGTATTAAAATTCCCGATCTAATAGATAGCAAGATTACGGGCTGTTCGTGGATCGGTATCGCTTTGCATTACAATGTAATCGCATCGCGTGTACGCACGCCTTATTAGTCGTACTATGCTTTTAAAATTAAAATAATGGAGTCACTTTTTTTTAATGGCGTAGTAAGATGTATTTTTATTGCAGCTTTTTAAATGCTATTTTTCATAACAGAAACATCGTTTAAAATCTTCTACCAACTTAATGGTTTAATTTTTTTTGTTATAAAAATCTACAAGTTACATTCATCTTCAATGGGATGTTTGACATTATTTTACAATAAAAAAGGCAAAGTACGTGATAAGGTATAGAAAGGTGATAGTTTGAAATTTGAACGTGATAAGGTGCATAATTTGTTTCTTTCTGTATAATTTTAGTCGCAGTAAAGCTTTTTGTTATAGACCACCACGTAGCACTGGCAGCATTGTATGTCACACGAAATGTCACCGGTGATTTGCGTCACCTGTCTTTGAATCCCTTGCCACGCTTAGGATTTTATTAGTGGATTCTTAATAGTAAACTATACATATTCAAAATTAACTTTTCATTAGTTTCACCGATCAATCTCCTTCGAGCCTTCTTCATCTACAAGACATTGGCGAAGTACCTTGTGCCCAGTTGGCACAGACAAAAGCCATAAACAAGAATTGAATTGATTGAATAGTAAACTAGCTGCTAACTGCAATCTCAGTTTAACCCTGAAACTATGTACTGCTTTTCTGCTACTGTAATTAGAAAAGAATCAAATATTCCAAATTCAAATTAATAAAGAAAAGTAAAACGTAAATTAATCAAAAGTTTTGAAGTAAAACAAAAAAAAATTAAAAATGGCAGGCTGCGCTATCAAAAATCTCTGCCGTTTCATTAACTCTTGGGAAAGAAAAAAATAATGTCAACGCAAAAAAAGAAGCGCACAGATTAAATTTTAGAGGTACTTTTTTAAATTAATTAATAAGGGAAGGTGACGGCGGGGAAAAAATGAAATGTCAAAATTACAACAAGATTTGCTTTAATTATGTCCGTGGGGGTTGTCCGGGGCGGAAGGGAGGGGGTGTTACTAATTACATTTTCTTAATTTGCAAAGTTTCGCTGTTTTTCCCGCTGTCCGGTTTTGTACGTGGCCATGATTTGTATTGGAGAGATGTTTTAGCTAATTTTGTGTTGGGAATCAACTTTGGTTATAATGAAATTGTGAATACTGTGCGATTTGAAATTGTATAATAAGTCACGACCGACGACGAGCACAGACCTGGTCTCTATCCCTAACATGTGACGATAAATGTTAAAACCCGCCAAACCATATTAAAGCAGCGTGACGGTAAGCATTTTGTTAACTAGGTGCCTACCTCTGTCTTTGTTTTTTAAGTCATAACATCGTTAAGTATTTCTCATCAACATTTTTATAACGACATTAAAAAAATGCAAAGAAAGGGGTGTCCTACCCCCCTCGGAGGGGCAAATTGAAGATAATTAAGTTTATCGCTTTAATATCTTCTTGTCTTTCCAAATTTGCAAATGAGTTTTTTTAATAACGGCGAATTTGTACGCGCCGCCTAATCCTTTTATGATTTATGAGGTTTAAATGCAGATGCTGAGTTTTCTGGTTGTTTCTGTTATCCTACTTTTAAAAGGGATATTGTGTTACGAGTGTAAGTGTATTATGTTTATTAATTAGAGATTTAATTTCATAAAAAAACCTCACACACATTTTTTTAAATATTTATTTGTAAACCTAAATTGTACGCACTTAATTAAGAATATACAGAATCCGCATTCAGCTATTATTGTACGCAGTGACTTGTGTCTAAATACAGTGAAAAGCTCTGCGCACGGCTCAATTTACACCCGCGGAATGTTGCCAGGTCACAATTGTTTTCCTATTTTCCCATTTTACGGTGAACGCTTAGAAAATTTGAGGTAAAATAATTACTGCCAACTGCTCAATAGCATGAAGTGACCATCCAACGTGGAAACCAATCTAAAGTGGAGTGGTTTTTGATGCTTCAATTAACAGTGGCGTGCAGAGCTATGCACAGGATAAACAGATGGTATAAAATGATGAAAATCTCCAGGACGAGTTATAAAAACTTAAGGATAAGCATTGGAAGAGTTATTAAAATTCTACTCTTAAGTATTTATAACTCGTACTGGAGATTTTATTAATTTTATATCATCTGCCACTGCTTCAATATTAGACGTGCACTCGGTTTCTGTATGTTGTTAATTCTGTGATAGAACCATTATTATATTTCCATTTCCCATTTCGTCCTCTTAGGTTTGGATTTTAGACAAAAAATTAAGAACTACTGATATTTCATTATTTAAAAAAATATTACGCTTTCGGTTGGAGTTCAAACTAATTAATGGCACGAATCGTCCGATCTATTCGTTATTAAATTATCAAAGTTAACTGAGAAGCGCGTGCTAAAAAAAATATAGAAATGAGAGGCCAAGATATTCACTTCAATACCCACAATGTTCAGGATGGCACTTAAATCTTTCATTAATTAACAGTATTATTGAAGCAACTGTAAAATACCTAGTTTCTTAGCAGTAATTATTTATTCTCATGACTATTATTCTTCCTTCCTATTAAAGTATTCATTTTATAAAAGACATCATTAAAGCCCACCAACCTGCTTTATAGCAGTGTTGTGGGTCTGTACTCTATAAACCTAACTTCCCAAGGAGTGAAATAAAACAACTGGACTGACTCTAATACTGTATATTAAGCTTCTCTATAATTCATATTACTTGTTACCTTCAAATGACTCTACTACCAGTTCGGAATGCTGTCTTCGGCAGAGAAGACCACTGGCAAGAAACTCTACCGTTGCTCTTTTATTCAATCAATTAAAACAACTTATATACACGATTACAACATTGTCATATGTAATAACGCTAGGCCCTTTGATACAAGACATATTTTAAGACAGGTCAAACATAACTACTATTATCACTTATAACATCAGGACTTTTGGAACAAATTGTTTTTATATAGCAACCTCTGCCACATAAGCTATCTGTATAAAATAATGCTAGGGCTCCATTTGTGATACCTAAATAACCCAAAGGATATAAGAGATATACTTATCTGATGCAACATCAGGTACAACCATAGTACCAACAACTTTTAACAACTTATCTCAACTCCATCACCAGTATATACGACTCTTGTTCCGCCACAACAATATTTCGTTACGTTTATCGTTTCCATTATAAATCACCTATTCACAATTTGTAACGTTCTATCCACAATACTTTACTTAATCTGCTTTTCTCATTTCATTACTTTAAATCCGTGCTAACTTTCAATTCCCGCCAATCTATCTTGTCAAACTCGCGTCTCCCGCCATAGATCCTATATTTTACTTTGACAGTCTACTAAAGTCCATTATTCTATTTTCAATACGCTATCAATGAGTATACAAACTATGATTTGTTGATATATTTAATATAATCATCGGGTTTATCATAGATAAAGTGCTATAATTCCCTATTTCCTAACACGCGTATGGAACCCTCGTAGCTTTAGATTTAAGTTTACGAATGTAGTTACCGCCATCACTACTCACTGCTATGTACACATTTTGTATGTCATCAACGCATCAAAATCTTTGTGCCTATTTGAATAAAGAAATATTGACTTTGACTTCTTTGAGAAAAATCTGGTTATTTAGTTCTTACGAATTAGAATAGTTCAGGAATAGATGATTTATAATATTTGCCTTTTGTGAACAACCGCTACGAGATTATGACCGCTACATTTGCCTTCTTCGTAGCTGGTTCGTAACACAACGGTCGGCTCGAAGTATGCATGGTCGTAAGGCCAGGACAAAGAGTCGCAACAAACAGACAGGCTTGACTTTTATTTCTTAACTTACGAAAAGTGCTTAAAGGTAAGCCTACTTGAATGAATTTAAATGAATAATTTTGAAGTTATGTGAAAAAAGTGGAAATACAAAAGTTTAAGATCTTTTTATTACCTACAACGTTGCCATTTGGCTTTTTTCGATAGGACTTTTAGTTTTGCCGGAAATTGAGAAAAACCGTTTTTTACCCTTAAAAACTCACCCCACCCCTTCCCGACCTCAGTTCGGTCCTGCAATTACTACCATAAAAAAATATAAAACAAATCTGCATTTTTTTAAATAGTTCCTTTTAGGTATCATACACGTAATATTATGAGTCATAGTAACCTTATACGGTTATACTTACTTATTTAATAATATTATTGTACTCCCGACTGTAGGTATACTGTTTTAAATGCTTTTCTAGGCCTTGTAAACTGTGAGCAATCAAATTCTATGCTGTTCTATTTTATTTTATTATGTAAAAAGCTCATACAATTGTTCCCTATAACTAAGACCACTGGCACCATGATAATAAAACCACCAGACAATAAAACGAAATCTATATTAAAATCTCAATTTTACTGCACATTCGTTAAAAAAAACCGATCGCATCGAATTGAATATCAACACGGTAAATAATACAGATTAAAAAAGTATAAAAAAGACAAAAAAAAAAGTAGCGACACGACACGCGCCGCGCAATTTATTTTTTCCTCCGTATCAGCAGTCGGGCAGTCGTTTTGAAGAATTTGTGGCCGATAGGTAAATTGGAATTGTGTTTTTGATCGATGGCGTGCACTAATGGACGCTGGTGAAAAAAAAATGGAACACCGAACGTGTACGATGCATTTTATTCGCTGTGCATGCATGGATGCATGGATGCATGCACGCGAAGGATGCGAAATGGCGCTTTTGATTGATGACACGATCTATTGTTTGGACGTGGATAGCGGATGGAGTGTACTCGGATAATGGATGCACTTTGTACGGTTTATTCCGATGCAACTCGATTGATATTAATTTTTGTCATCTGTGGAATGGATTAGTAGGTTTGCTGCACAATCGCGGGTGGTCGTAGTGAAATTAAATGGCATAATCTATTAATTAATAGTGTTTTAGTAGTTATATTCATATTTATTTAGTTGCCAAATTTTGGGTACTTAACAAATAAACATTTAACAAAACAGTTCACCTTCACAATCGACTGTCACAAAAATAAAAATAAAAATTTCTCTTAAAGATTTAAAAAATAAAAATGCAATAATAAGAAATAAGTAAAAATGTCATTTTAAATTAATTAGGCAAATAATACAATAACAAATGTTTGTCATATTAGTATTAAATAACAAAAATGAAACTATAAATAACGTGCACCGCCAAACTGACGTTAGGTTGGTAATATATACATCAGATTTTTGTTTTATTAGAGACAGAAAATGTTTAATTTGCGTAATCGGAAACGCCGGATATTATCATAGCAATTTTACTAATAAGTAGAGATCGTACACTCGGATGCATACTGTTGATAATTAGTTCAAAGTCAAAGTCAAATATTTCTCAAAGTTAAGTAAGGATTATTCATAAGTGAACCAACAGTGACAACGTATAATGGTTAACCTCGGCTGTTCCTACCTATGTATCTCGCGGTCTATATATTGCCGTCGGGCCAAAAATGATAATGATAATGTTACCTTTTCTGGGTTAAGAAGTAGCCTTTGTTACGTTTCGCTCTTTCACCTAACTCTACGCCAAAAATGAAGTTTAAGCTAGCTAAGCAATCAGCTTAGCTAGCTTACAGGAAGAACAGAAAACAAATACACTTTTGCTTTTATCACATTAGTAAGTATTTGATGTTAATAATTCTCAGTAGGTACAAGGATGAAGTTAATAATTTGGTGCTGTCCGACCCGTGTCGGAGATAATAACCGTTTGGAAGTAGCGTGGTGGATCCATGCTCTAAACGCTTCACTTCTCTCTTATTCGACTTCACTAACATATAGTCAGGGTTTCCTTTGTCCTATTACTTACGTAACAATATTTTCATTACTTTTTATTGTAAATATGTTTTAAAAATATTAAAAAGAATATATATATTCTTTCATAAAGTAATTGTCTTTTAATTTTATTGATTATAAATTTCATGCTATTTTATATTTTTATTGTATGTACATACCTTCCAATACAAAGGGAATAAAAATGAAGGAAAACATCGTGACGAAACCTGCATGCCTGAGAGTTCTCCATAATGTCTTCAAAGGTGTGTGGAGTCCACCAATCCACACTGGGCCAGCGTGTTGGACTGCGGTCTTAACACCTTCTCATTGTGGGAGGAGACCCGTGCTCTGTAGTGGGCCGGTTAGAGGTTAATATGAGATGGTAATTAATGAGAATCTGTTGAGTAAGTCCAAAACCTAACAAACTTTGGCCTGACCAGTGCAGACTTTCGAGGCAATTTGAGTGCAGCTAGTTCGGATTGAGCCCGTCCGTCTGTCACACAGCTCGGCGTCCGGAGCCAGCTGTAAAGCCGAACATCATTAGGCGGGTCGTTTGTCACGCCTTATCGCGACAGTCGCCAGTCGCGATTTGCCCGCCCGCGCTAATGTTGTGTGCTCACTAAAGCTTAGCATTCACTCTACTAACAATTCACTATTTAAGAATGTAATATAACGACCCCCCTGGCGCAGTTAGCGCTGTGAAATTAAGTAGGAGGTCCCTGGTTCGATTCCAGGCAGGGATTTTTCGGTGGTCTAGTCTGCTTGTGACAAGTTACCACCCTACCGACAAAGACGTGCCGTTAAGCGATTAAGTGTTCCGGTGCGATGTCGCGTAAAAACCGATTTGGAGTATGCCTACCATACTCTTAACAGGTTAACCCACTACCATCTTAGACTGCATGATCTCTTACCACCAGGTGAGATTGTGTCAAGGGTTAACTTGTAGCGGAATAAAAAAAAGTTTTCTTTTTTCACTACAAGTAATGACCCTAGATAGCAATCTCACCATTTGATAAACGATGATGCAGTTTAACATGGTAGCGGGCTTACTTGTAGGGTTAAACCAGTTATATAGTAAGAATAAACTTACAGTGCAATATACTAGGTTACATAAAATTCATAATTCGTTTAAAGGAAATTGCATACAATTCTACAATAAACTACCAATTGTCATCTTGGAGATGTCTCTTAAAAAGTTCAAAGTTTGTATTAAACGTTAGCTTATAGAAAAGTCCTATTATAGTATAAAGGACTACGTAAACGATAAAAAAGCTTGGGTGTAAATTATTGCTCTAACCAGGTTGCTCTTCTAATAATTTAAAATGACATTGTGAGATGGTGATAACAAAAAAAAAACACCCGGCTAAGTTTGTTGTGGGCTTTTTAGACCAGGACGCGTTTGGAACCCTCGTAGCTTTAGTTTTAAGTTTACGAATGTGGTTATCGCCATCATCTCACTACCGTGTGGTTCTTATGTACGCATCAAAAGTGCCACCTGTGGGCCGGGCCTACTTGAATAAAGATATTTTTGACTTTCACTTTGACTTTGACTTTATATTAAACGCATATTCACCCACACTTTTTCGGTAGGGTGGTAATTAACTAAGGCCAAAGCCTTTAGCGGACCAGACAGAACAGAAAAATCTGAAATTTCAAATTACCCCTGCCACTGGCAACCGAATCTAGGATTTCCAACAGAAGACTCAACGCTGCGCTAAGGAGGTCAACAGTTAACTGTTAAATAGAGTTTGCCATTGTGCCAGCGTAGTGTGACCTCTGCCAGGGATTTAGCATATCGGAAGAATATAAACCTCAGGGCACCTCCTCCAACCCTCATTTCGTACATCCACGAGACCACAAGTCACAGAATGGGAGAGACGATGTGAGATATCAAGAGTATCAAGTGGCGTTCGACCAAGCCTTCATCTTCCAGATCTGTCTAGAACTTAATTATCAATAGAATACAACTGTATAAAGAAGTACATAATTGTTGTGGTACAAGAAATAGTTGTGAAAAGTACTTTCATAGATTAGAATACAAAACAAAATAGAAGCGTCGAAAATAATGTTTGGAATGTACCGATAATTTTCTATAATTTACAGTCATCAAAACTAGTTTAGCGAACTTACCATATCAAAAAATATAAGTAGGTATAGAATTAAATAGTACTATGAACTTTTACCCAGACAAATTTCATAAATACGTCTTAAGCTCCTTTGATATCTAATTGTGAAATGATACGCAATAATTATATTAAGGCAACATAATTCGATTATACATCTTCCATATAATACTATATTAACATACTAAAATCGAATCGCCTCAATGCAACAGTTATAAAGGCCCGAGGCATTCAACGTCTCATTCGAAATAATTACACGACTAAGATATGGATTTAGGTATAGGTGAGGCAGAGCGGATAATGGTAGCGCTTAAGTATCGATTCAAGTCAATGGCGGATTAAGTCCGTCAGAGACTGGGGGTGGTAAAACTAAACGAATTTAATGTATTATCGCACTAATAATTATTTTTCAAAACAATATCGAATTCAAAAGTAAAAAAAAAACTAATTATTCTTGCCTGTATTATGAAGTTGGATGGACATTTAACACCATAGAATGGATTATGGCCATTGAAATCTATGTAATTGAGTACCTGCCTTTATCGGTGCTTTACAAGCAACCGACTTCCGTCTATACACACGAACAAATACGACAAACGACACAGGTGTTCCATATTATTTTATTAACATGGGTAGGTGTGACGTCTTATATGAAGCAACATCGAGAAAAAAACCTTTTTTTGAAGACGGTTTCTAGAAAATCCACTGTTATGTACCTTCGTGGTATTATGAGTAAAAGTTGCTATGTGGTTTCTTCTTGAGCAATTGAATTTCACATTTCTGTCCTATCTGTCAGTAAAACTAATTTATACATCCCTGTAACAAACGGAAAAACATGGCGGACTGTAAGCTAAGACGTTTTTACCTCTATAGAGCCATTACCGCTGTTAAAAAATAATAGATATTCACATAATTATCCTTCTACCGCGACCCACCCCGCGAGAACGAGCGCGCATTATTTTAATCGCCGCGTAAGAGCGAGTTAGCTATATTTCCCGCGGTTCGTCGTTTAGCACTTAAGTAATTGAATACAGGGGGTGAGCCGGGAATGAAAGGAACAGTGGGATATAATAATAAATGTAATAACACTCTTGTGCGAACTTGTTTAGTTCGCTCGTAAATATAATAATAAACATACGTCAGCGAGTTTGATGGCGCACGGGAAGTTTGCTGTTTTGTGACAGCAACGATCACAATATCAAAACAGTGTCGCTTATGTTTCCCTACTTTCCGCTTGCGACTTCGTCCGCGTAGAGTTTCCATTTACCCGAGGAACCAAATTCCTGTGATAAAACTATTTTATCTGTTATTTATTTCTAGATTATCAAAACTAGGTCATTATTATCTTTTTAGTCAGATATATCAACGTTATCAGCCCATAGCCTGCCTACTACGGGGCTCGGGTCTCCTCAGCATGAGAAGGGTTTAGGCCGGAGTCCACCACGCTTGCCAAGAGTGGTGTGGTCACACGCCTTTGAGTAAATTTAAGAGAACTCTCAGGCATGCAGGCTGCAGCTTTATACAGGTTGTTTTTCTTCTAATAAAACAAATGATATTTTCATTTCATTTGAATCCAAAAAGTTAGTGTTGCGTGCCGGGAATTAAACTCGATCCCCAAAAAGAGGCCGTAGCCGCAACCACTAGACCATCACCTCAAACTAGATTATATACCAAAACTAAATGTCGCCCACGATTTTGTTTGCGCATTTAAAAACCCTTTTTTTTATCACTTCTTAAAATATTACAATCAGCGTTGCGTTTCGTCATAAAACTGCAGGTTTCGCTAAAAGTGATTACCAAAATAATAAGACCGCTTAATTATATTTCAAAATATGCTAATGCTGTAGATATTTTTATAGCGCTTAAGTGAAAGAGGAAACGCGTCTGTTTCATTAAACGGCTATTAAGTCTTTGAAATTTAAAGTTTCTTTATTCAGAAAAATATGATCAAGATAGAGTTAGAGTTAGTCACGGTTCTCTGGGCTTGTCTCCGTACTTGGTCGGCCGGAACCTTCCGTTGTACGTAGTGTCACTGGTACGTCTCCCCGCTGGGTCACTCCAGCCAGCCGAGCTCACTCCAGAAGCTGAGCAGGCCGCCCAGGTCACCAAGTGCTTCAGGGAGTGATGCTGGGGAGCCAAGGTCCGTGAGAACTTAAGATGTGCCAAATAAATAATATTGTCTTCTTCAAACGCTATGTATAAACTCTAGTGATAACGGTTATGAACTATTGCAAGAAATTTAGAAGTTGGGCTTTCTGAAAAGTACTGTCAGCCCAGACCACTATACCAGAGAAAATTCACTTTCATTCAATTCTTAACAATTATTCATTGTAAAGTCAACAACTTCTGAGGATGCTCGCGTTTCGGAACGAAACGTGCGTAGAGGGTACATTGCCGAAGATCTGTTTGGTGTGGTCTGTGAAGTATAACGATTGAAGAAATTATAAATTACTCCATACAGATTCTCCTGCTTTTCGCGGACTATAGCAAATTAAGCTTAATTTTCATAATATATCATGTAGCGCCTGCTTCTACCGAATATCTATCCAACAGAGAAAATTCAATTTCAAACTGTTTCGGTTGTTAGTTTTGATGGCTAAAGACCAAGGTCGCACAGTGCGTGCTGGCGAGTGATAATTTGCGGCTCTGAAACGTGGTCGCTTACTTTGGGCCTCAAAATAAGGCTCAGAGTCACTCAGCGGGCGATGGAAAGAGCTATCCTGAGAATATCTCTACGTGATCAAATCAGAGGGTTACCGACATAGTTGAAAAAGTCGCGAAGCTAATTTGGCAATGGGCACGTAGCTCAGAGTTGACGGACGTTGGGATCCCAAGGTGCTGGAATTGGAACCCCACACCGGTAAACTTGCGTTCGAATCGAAGTACTAATAGTAGGAATCACTAAAAACTTGTAACTACGCCAGAAACGCACTTCCTGCCAAAAAAAATAACATCAATTAATCTTTACAGGGCTATTAAACCGAACGCTGGAGTCGAACATTTAATAGATATTGTAGGAGCCATTGAAAATGAGTCGTTTTTAATACTCCTCGAGATTACGACGCGAATAAAAACAAAGTGCCGAATAACAAAGAACATAAACGGTAACGACCTCACTGAATGCAGATTGCTTCAAGGAGCTTCGCGTTCATACAAGATGAGAGATGGTGACTGTCAGTGTCGCTGTCACACAGCGACTGGCGTATAAAAAAAAACGTGTGTGTACTTATGTACGCGAGTTACAAGTTATACCTAATTCTGTGGCGTAACAAGATAAAAATCTTTTTAAAATTTTTATCGTACGCCTTATTCTACGTTTGTAGAGAAAACGACACTAACAATAGAAAAAGGTATTTAATACATTGAAAGTTTTATTATAATGCATTATCCAGTTACCTAATTACCGGACCACCAAGTATCACTGAACATTAAAAGTTGAGATTTTTGTACAATTGAATCGATTAAATCACCGGAATGAGCCCGTAGACTTTGACAATTGAAAGTGTACATAGTCAAACATTTTTTTGAAAAATTTTAATGTCGACTATAGCTAGCTACAGTAAGCTGGCGGACGATGTATTCTCCTCTCACTCGGTTTAGCAACTACCTTCATCTTGTCAAAATCGTTTAATCATGTAGCGCGCATTTCGTTACATCGTATAATTTCACTCCCATTATTTTTTCCTAACGCCGCTAAAGAATTATAACTTCAAAAGTTAATGATATAAATGATAGAAAAGTATAAAGATACCTGAAGGGTCTAGCTCGATTCTGTCTAAAGTCAATACGGTTTGGTTCTGTGTGAGTAGACCTTTAGTGAACGTACCGGTACGCGACCGAAGCCCGAACCAAGGATCGACGCGAGCTCTAATCATGAAAATGTATTTATGACCTAATTAAACTCCTGTCTGCCGCTCGGAGCCCGTGCGATAAGGACACCCGATACACAATAGCTAGCGAGGGAGTGGGACAGAAAACTCCCCGGCCCAGTGATTAATGAGTGTTATATGGCTGGTTAAGTACCGTGTAATTTGCAAAACGACCCTTAATTACCGTAGAACATGGCTACTACCGTTGTCTTTATCGTCCCCGACAAGATTTTATGCGAAAGAAAGAGACGCAACAACTCCCCGTTGCGACTTAAAAGGCGGTATTTAATGAGGCATTATGATGTCGGCCGTACAGATTAGGTTCACATGGCGCGGGAATGTTGACCCGCTCTTTATATTTGGCTTTCAGGAAAACAAACATGGAGTTTAGTGGCTCGTTTCCAAATGTAAAATGTCGCCCGCCGCTGCGCTGCGAGCACATTTTGTTTGAGTTTAGGCCAAATTATGGCTAGATAATTCTGAAATTTCCGCCAGCGACCTCATTTTAAACTTGGTACAGCAAATAATCTGAAAGTTGCGAGCTCGGATTATGTTGCGTAATGACTGCAACTTAGAACTTGACAATTACGAGTACAGCCAAGTTGATAATGTAACTTTGATGGTTAACAGAAAAATTTAGTTTACTTAGCAAATACAAAAATAATATATCTATATGTACCTAATGATGTTAAAAATAAAGATTTTTCTTAGCAGTATTGATAGGTTAATTACCTATTTGATTTTTGCTTAATGTTCTCGTAGTAAGAGAGTGTTTTTTTCTCTTGACTTTTAGCTTACCTATGTGTCAAACCCACCGTTACACACTATATTAATCCTAAATACAAATAAATCTAAACAATTTGGGAGAATCACACAATCACCAACATATCTTTCACTGCCGAAACGCTCAAAGGTTCGCTAATAAAAGAGTTTAAAAATACCATTATTTATAAAATTTATAGTCAAGTCTTTAAGTGTGTCCTGAAAACTTTGGTTGTTTCACTTACGCTGTGTTGTTAGCTGAGCGACGTTATGTTATTATAAAGAACATAAGAAACATTCTTGTTTTAAAAAAGCCAAGTGTCAAGTTTCTGATTGCAAAATCCGTTCCACCATTACCTATAATGCAATCGAGTAACAAACATCCAACATATAAAAATGTCCGAGATATAATAAAATTTAATAAACTCTCTGTCTTCTCCAGGTATGGTTCCAAAACAGAAGAACAAAATGGCGGAAAAAGCACGCCGCAGAAATGGCGACCGCTAAACGCAAACAAGAGGAACTAGGCGAAGAATGCGATGAACAAGAAACACACGACGCTGATGGCTGCAGCGACGAGGAGGAAGCCAAACGGCCCCGTCTAGACTTACACCTACACATGCCGCACCATCGACAGTGATCCGATCACGGCGTGGATCCGTCTGCGCCCGATCCGATGGAGCGGACCCGACTGGACCGTTCCGATCCGTTCCAAACCGAAACAGACGGTCCCGTCTACGCGAGTGCCAAAAACAGTGACCGCTACGAAGACTTTTATTACAATTACGATTACAAAAAAGATAATTACAATAATTATAGGGAAACTAATGACACGCCATTCGACCTGTCCAACTGGCAGGTTAGGGACGAGACGGGTCGCGAAACTAAAACCAGTGAGTCAGTTGACAGTGATGACGTGAATGTGAACGAAACTGGTGATGACAATCAGCCTATTAACTTTGCGTATTACCACTTTTAAACTTTAAACTAATCCAAATACAAAACACTATTTAAAATACATAAATCATATAAATGCGTTACTTTAAAATACATTGGAAGCTGCCAAAAGTTTAGCCGGCTTTTCGGAATAAAATTTATATTTGTTTGGTTACTTTTTAGCATGAAATCTGATCACTTTCGGATTTGGGAAAGGTCAATATAATGTTTGGAATGATAAACATCCCCGTTGATAGACTTTTGATTCAGTATACAGATTAAGAAAATAACTACAATGACAATGTTGACACTTAGATAATATCTCAAGCAGCCATGTAAAGAACCGATATATTAAAAGATATGCATAAGATTCAAAGTATTCCAATATTTTCAATTAAAAATAATAGTTGCTTCAGCGTCGTCTATCAAAAAATGAATCGAACGCTTTGTATAAAATGTAGTAAAAAATTAAGTATAGGAGTTGTAAATAAATTATGCTATGTGATACCTAAGTAATTTATTGTAAGCTGTAACTAGATTTTACAAAAAGCATTTTGTGACGTAGATACCTATGTACCTAGAGTTAAGTGATTCTGTAAATTTCGGTTTAAATATTCTTGGTGCCAACTCTTATTAAATTAGTCGACTCAATAGATTTCTCGCTACACTTTTGGTTAATCGAAAAAGATAAGTTAGTCAACAAAAAATTAAAAGATAATATGGATTTTTTATCAGACTAAAAAGTTTTAAATCATAGGGTGGTTCCATTTTTTTGCAAGAAATAAAATAATATTCATGTTTGTAAAAAAAAACCATTAAATTATTTTTGAACCAAGTACAATCTTGCTTAGTATTTTAAGTTAAGAAGGGATAGGCGAAATGCACCAACGATAAAAAAGAAACAGCATTTTTGGGGTGTAGTTCAAGTAATCGATGTTACCAGTATTAAAAAAATAAAAGTAAAATCTTTATTAATAGGCAAAAAACGAGTTTTTACTTCGTGTAAGATATTATAACTTAAAATAGCGCATCACCTATTTTCCATACTTTTTTAAATGGATACCCTTTTAATTTGTAATAACTAATAACTTTGTAAATATACTCTAAAAGTTAAGCAAAGTCTGTAAGTTTAAGACGCTTTACACACGGGAACATTCTCACGAGCGGTTTAAGACCGTGCGTCAATCGAATTTCATCAATTTCTAAAGTAGTTGTCAGTTGATATCCCCCATCCGGTTTATGTAACTTTTCTAAGGTGCTGAATAAATAGCAGAATTGCAAATTTTATAGGAATAAAAGATATCTGTTCTGAATTCCTAATTATTATAGTTTTAAAGGTTTTATTTATTTATTTAAACTCTTTATTTATACTAGTGGTGTACACACAGTTAGGAAAATAAAGGACGAATAGAGAGAAACTCAAAAAAGGTAATTTTTTTCACCATTAAAGATTAAAATTTGTCGTTAAATTATTTTAAACGGCTCTGGATCAGTATTTTAACGAAATAATAAGGCATACGAGCATTTTCAAATAAAATTAAAGATAATGCCTCGTGCGTGTAAAGAACTAAAATGGCGCGTTTCAGTTGTGATTAACCCGCTTCAACTGCGCGTGAAAATATCGCCGTGTGTAAAGACTAAGAGAACATTGCAATATGTACCATATACTGTATAATATAAGAAATACTATTGTATATAGATAATATTTAAACGAATTTAACTATTGTAATGTAACTGTAGTGAAAACCACGCGAGAGGATTTATAGCGCGTACAGTCGGCAGCAAAACTAAATGAGGAGTATGAAAAAAGCAATACTTTTAATGTTTTTGTGTACTTACCCGAAGCATACTACACACATTACGAAGCATTTTTTTAATGACGTTTATTTTTTCTGCTGACGGTACGTATTCAGCACAGCTGTAAATACTGCCATACCTAATTCTATCTGCTAATTTAATGTAAAACAGGTTAAATAAAAGTGTTAACTAAAACAATTTTATTTCTGTGTTTTAATCGCAAACTATTTCGAGTCCTATTATTTCTAGTCCTAGTCCTTCTTAATAGAACCTACGAGACAGTGAGTGTTGCCATATTTATTTTATTAAATAATCAAAAAAGTATTTTCAGTTCCTCTACAAAAATATAAATTCATAATTCATTTATTTATTGCTTTCATATATAGCACACAATACTATACATATTATTGAGTAGATGGGCATATAAACATAAAGCATGAAGATCAGGGCATTGCAATATAGTTAAAATAATTTAAAACTGTTTTTCTTTTTATTAAAGTTTTTTTTTGCGAATCAGAATAAAAAATCCAGTTAAATTTGTAATTATGTTAAATATAAGCTTAATTAAAAAAAAAAATTACAATTTTGAATTTGTCAATAATGTTATAATATAGTAATTGGCGATGAATTAAATGTAAGCGTTTTTAATCATAAAATGTCAGAGCGTTATAGCCTTTGCTTTCATTTTAGTGTTTAAATTACAGAGTTATAGAAAAGATCGCGACAAACGAAAACTTTAAAAAAAGAATTGGAATTTAAAAGAGTTTTACTAAAGGTGGTAGAGTCACTACGAAGAGACAGACTTGACGTTTCAAAAGTGGGTAGGCCTATTAGAAATGAATTAATTTCCATTTTTACTTTAAACACTGTCCGACTGTTTATAGTTTATATGTGTATTCTATTTATCTGTCAATACTCTCTATCTATACTACTTATTTATCTATACTCTATACTATCTATACTCTAATGAGAGTAGGCAATGGCGTACACATCATACATGCACAAAAGCTCAATATGCGAACGATTTTTCCATTTTATGGCACCTTCCATCTTCATGCATACCCTGCTCAAAAACCCTGTGCACTGTTTACTAATAGATGCACAAATTGCTAGCAATTTCACTGTCCGAGTAGTTCTTCATCATCAGATCTTCGTAATATTTAAATAGAACAAACAAAGTTGTTATTTACTATCATCATCATCATCATCATCATCATCATCACATCAACCGACATACGTCCACTGCTGGACATAGGTCTTTTGTAGGGAGTTCCAAATTCCACGGTTCTGTGCTGCTTGGAACCAGCGGCTACCTGCGACGCGCCTAATGTCGTCTGCCCACCTAGTTGGGGATCGACCGACGCTGTGCTTACCAGTTCGGGGCTGCCATTCCAGCACCTTGGGACCCCAACGTCGTTCCTTTCTCCGAACTATGTGCCCGGCCCATTGTCACTTCAGCTTCGCGACTCGTTGAGCTATGTCGGTAACTCTGGTTCTTCTACGGATCTCCACATTTCTGATTTTATCACGTAGAGATACTCCGAGCAGAGCTCTCTCCATCGCCCGCTGAGTGACTCTGAGCCTTCTTATGAGGCCCATCGTTAGCCACCATGTATCGGAGCCATAGGTTCATAAATATATGCTTACATAATTGTAAGGGGATGGTGATAACTACGTTCGCCAACTCGAACCTAAAGCTAGGAGGGTTCCAAACACGTCCTGATCTAAGAAGAGCCCACAAAAAACTAAGCCGGGTAATTTTTTTGCTATCACCATCTCATAGTAGATTAATATTAAGCTTTGAAGTTTAATTTTTCAACTGTCTTGCTGTTTTACTGGTCATTTGGGGTTTCAATACCAGACCTAACAATCTTGTTTTACGACCTCCTGGCGTAACGGTGAGCGTTGTGAATTTAAGTAGGAAGCCCCGGGTTCGATTCCCGACAGGGGCAATTTGGGAATTAGGAGGCGGCTTTGGCCGTGGTTAGTTAACACCCTACCGACAAGGACGGGCCGCTAAACGATTTAGTGTTCCTGTGCGATGTCGTGCAGAAACCGATTAGGGGGTATGACATACTCCATAACAGGTTAGCCCGCTATTACTTACACTGCATCATCACTTACCATCTTGTGAGATTGCAGTCAAGGGCTAAAATATAGTGAAATAAAATAAAAAAGCACTTTTGAAACGTCACGAGTCTGTTTGTTTGTAGTGACTTTACCATCGGTTCGCAGGGCAGACTCTACCGAGACGAAATCGGCCAGAAACTCAGCAGTTGCTATAAAACTACGTTCAAACAAAGGTGACCTGTCATCAGCAAAGCTTTAAATAAATAGGTTCATTTCTACCCGTAGCTATATAAGCCTTACTTCCCCAATCCCAGTTCGGCAAGAAATCACATTCCGCCGAATTGCCTTACACACTTGCCCCCAGTTTAAAATGGAGTCATAAATAAAACGTAGACGCCTTATCGCGCCGACGGAGCCGCAACAAATGAAAGAATACCTACCCCCTACGAGGGGGTGGCGCGCGGACGAATGATCAAAACGAACTAGGCATTCACCATAATTCGTTTACCGGCTTAACAAACAGTTGGTATACTGCTCACCTACACACTACTTTAGAGAAAGTTACATAATTTTTTCATATTCAAAATAACTTAAGTACCTACGCCTAGTTTATGAGCAGTTTTGAAGAGTGAAATCTGCTTTTTTGTAGTGACTTAAACACAGTCATGCTGCACAGTGGCGTGCATAGAGGGTATGCACAGGGTATGCAGATGATATAGAATGAAGAAAATCACCAGTACGAGTTATAAAAAACTTAAGGATAGGCATTGTAAGAGTTCTATAAAACGCCACCCATAAGTATTTGTAACTCGTACTGGATATTTTCATCATTTTGTATCATCTGCATACCCTGTGCATACCCTCTATGCACGCCACTGATGCTGCATATAATGGTCCTATAAAAATTTTATAGAAAATAATTCTCTGCTTTTTAAAAAATTCAAATCGACACATAAAAATATTAGTTGATTTTTCGGTTCTTGATTCTTCCTTATTATTTTTAGCTTTAAACTATCGCATTATTATGAATTCGACTTTAAATGTTTTTAAATCCTTTTCTAATCAAAATACTAATAGTTATTCAATTCTATAGAACAAAGGATTGAATGGAACGTCTTTAAACAAACTGAATGAACAATTGCATCCGTAATATGTGGTTATCGGTGGAAAGCTTAAATTTACATGACTTATTATGTAATGTACCTAACATTAAAACTTTTTGTCAAAACGAAGGTAAACATAAATAGACAACATTTTGACTATTGTAAAGAGTGTTTGAATTGTGTGCTCTGTTTTCTATCACACGCATATACCGAAAAATAAAAAAAATATGTCTTCTGTGCGCTTAAATTATAAAATTAGCTCCCATCTACGATGTGTACAATTTACACTTATTGAAAGAGTGGATAAACGAAAACTTTAAAAGAAATCAAAATCAAGCTCTCAACTGAACTAGTGAACAAAATAAGTGATACATGTCTTAGCCTTAGGATATCTACGTATTTTCCTTTGGCACATCACTAGCCAAAACAATTGAAAGAGAATTCCCCACCCTCACACCAGATTCTCACCCCTTCCTTTTCTTACCTTTGAGAAAAATTGCCCATCTCTTTTTAACATGAAACAGTAAAACTCTGCTTTACATTTAAAAGTACACGCCACATCGCGTCTTAGGCTGAGTGCAAAACAGCGACTTGTCCCTCGACAAAACAGTCGCAGTAGGTCTCAAGGGTGCAAGAATATCTACTCCCATGATAGGTGGACATGACAATATATATACAACGTGTAACCGAATTACGAAATAATGTTCAAGGATTCATAAGTAATCTTCATAAGGAATCACGCTGTAAAATTATAAAATCAAAACAAGCATATTTATTTGTCCATACAAAAGAATTCAAAACATTCTAAATGTTTACTTATGACAAAACCATTGAAGATAAAAGAACGACATGCGCCTATATACCTAAGCTCCGCGACGCGTACCTAAGGAAGTGACAGGAGTCACACGATTTTAATTTTGCATGTGCTGCTAGGGGCTGTATATGATTTATTTTAGTAAAAACTATGGCAGTGGTTTACTCAAAAACTAGAAGGTTTTCTGTTACACGGATAAGACAGTAGATAATGTACCTCTGTGGCCTGTGAAGTATTATTCGGTTTTCATTTACACATTGTATAGGAAAATAGCAAATGAGTCAGGGAATCGCTAGTGTCAAGTGGGTTTCAATCTGTTGAACTGAGAAACAAATGCCTACGATATAAACATTATTAACATCACGTCACGTAACATTAAGTTTGTCTGTTTATTTGTCCGTGTGTCTGACGTAGGACCAGTAGGTACATAAATGTGCTTAGCAAATATTTATATAGCGATTTTAGTAAGTTTTGCCGAATATTTGGTGTAAGTATTCACAGTATCTATATCTATACTTATTATTATATAGAGGAAAGATGTATATTTTGTTTGTTTGTTTGTACCCAAGAGGCTAAGAAAGTACGAGACTGATTTTAACCACTTTGTCGCCAAAAGAAAGCTAAACTGTCACGAAGTAACAGAGGCTATAATTTATTTTCAAAAAAATTTAGATAACGAATTAAAAAAAAAAGATGCTTAAGAAAATTGCAATAATAGCCTCTCCTAACGCAAATTTACCCATTATTAACACGCTATGTAGACGGGTTGGTGATCGCAGTAGATGGTAGTAGAAGTACGGAGAAAGCTGCTGGCCGTTCTCGGCTATATTCTCTCAGTCGCCTCGTATGACACCTGTGGGTAGAGAAGGGGTAGACGTAATAACCGTATTCTGATCTGCCGTCAACACACAGCATATTGCAATGTAGTAAATAGTAATACTTAGAAATCCCTTAAAATGACTATTTTCTATTCTCTGTGATTGATCTGCCTTATCTTGTAGCGTAAGAAACGAACGACAAAAAGTTCGGCAACGAAAAATCGCTAATGTATCCAAACGCGTTCTGTGAAACTTGAAAATCGTCAAAGTTGCATTGGAATATTAGCCCAATTTTCATGATGTTAAAGTAAGTTTTGCATTGTTTGAGAGACGCGTACAGTGCCGGTTGCTATGACAACGGGGGGCAGCGTCGCGATTTTTGCTCGACGCCTCCTTCGATTGCTTCAAAGGTCTTTCTGATCACTTGCAGTGGAAAGTAGCTGTGTTATATACTTTTAGGGTTGGCACATTGATGTTTTTATCAAGTGTTTTGCTAATTCTGTATCCCGTGCCTCGGAGAGCATGTTAAGCCGTCGGTCCCGGTAATCGTTTTGACAGCCGGTTGGCGAAGTGGGCAGTGGCCCTGCTTTCCGTGTCCAAGGCTGTGGGTTCGATTCCCACAACTGGAAAAATGTTTGTGTGATGAACATGAATGTCTTTCAGAGTCTGGGTGTTTATCTGTATATTATAAGTATTTATGTGTATTATATTCATAAATTATTCATCAGCTATCTTAGTACCCATAACACAAGCAACGCTTCCTTTGGGGCTAGAAAGCGATGTGTGTGTTGTCGTAGTATTCTTATTTATTTATTTATTTATTACTAACTTGTGGCAATAGTCGTTAAAGACCACCAACCCGCATTGAAGCAGCGTGATGGGTCTATGCTCTAAAACTGTCTCTCCCTTGAGTGTCGATGCCTGTGCCCAGCAGTGGGACGTTATAACTTCTGACGTGATGAATTCTGTATCATAAGTATGTTCCTACGATCATACTTTGTATGTGAGGTATTTTGTAATATGTGTAGTCTGTGTACCTAGTGCATGGCTGTAAAAAAAGCATATTCAATTGGTGTATATATTCATTATTTGTAGTAATTATTAATTATATTAACACTGAAAGTGAGGCCACGGTAATATGCTACCGTCATAAAGTTTCCTTGACAAATGAGGTCAAACCAACGGCTAGTCTGAAAAGGTATGGTATATAATGTGAAGGAGTATCTTATTTTAAATAAGAATCCACATCATATAATCGTCATCATCATCAATACATTACGGACCAGTACAGTGCAGGTTTTTCCTCCCAAAATGGGAAGTGTTTAGGACATAGTCCACGACCTAGCCAAGTGAAAGTTGGTAGACTTCACACGCCTTTGAGAACACCATGGCGAACTTAGATATTGGATAGAAGGAGGCGTTACTTTGCGGAAATCCAGAATATTTTATGAAAATTAAGCTTAATTTACTCAGCGAACACCACGAGAATCTGTATGGTTTAATTTATAATTTCTTCAATCCGTATACTCCACACGAAACAGATCCTCGGCAATATACCCTTTACGCACGTTTCGCTCCTCCGGAGCCTCCTCAGGAGATATCGACTTTACAATGAATAATTGTTAAGACAAGCATAAGCTTGATTTTCATGAACTCTCTTAGTTTTCGTTCACCGTTGAAGCAAGTGATATTTAATAACTATTAAAAAACGATAATAATATTTTCTAGTATAGAAAAATAAAATAATATTTATTATTTGTCATTGGCAGCCCTGGAGCAGCGCAGCTTCGATAAACGGCGCTCGTGAGAACAAATGGCAATGTTCGGTGGGACAGTTGGCGAGATAGCGCCGCCGTCACACCAACAAACACACCGACTGCAGGTAGTGGAGGAGGGTACTCCTCCACTACCTGCAGCTCACTAGCGATGTACTATAAACCTCCAAGTGAAGTTTATAGTACCTGCATCTGTTTTCAGCATTATGTCGAGTGGTTGAGTTCCTATAGCTGGCTTTTTAACGAGATGGGATGGAAGACAATTTGCACGTCGAGCTAAAAACAGTCTCTATTTCTTTCATTACATGTAAAGCAGACGGTTTTTATTCGTTGGGGAAATCGATTTGGATACCCACGCACTTGTAGTTACAGTAGTTATATCAGACTACGATAGACTGAAACCCCAATTTGTTCCTGCTCCAATTATCATGGACCCATCTTCTCAAAAATTACTAAAGAATAAAAAATAAATATATATATTACGACAATACACACATCGCCATCTAACCCCAAAGTTAGCGTAGCTTTTGTTACGAATACTATGATGACTGATGAATATTTGTACGAATAATATATCTACTCCAATATTTATATTATACAGATATATCAGGACAGACACTCTAAAATATTCATGTTCTTCACACAAACATTTTCCAGTTATGGGAATCGAACCCACAGCCTTGCACTCAGAAAGTAGGATCGCTGCAAACTGTCGACCGACCAAATTCACACCAACCTCCAATTGGTTCTTTTGTCTTTTTTTAAGGAACTTCAATGGGTTACCTACATTTTAGCTCTATCGTTTATTAAACCTCTCTGTGTCATTAAATCTGTATAACATATCAATTAATTTATGTGTACACTTTCACTTGTCATATTTTTTTTTATTCATATTGATACTGCAGTCTAAAATGGAATGGACAATCAAGACTGTAGAAGTCTGAAATCCCTCGACATATATACTGCGCTCAAAGGCAATCCTCATAAAATTAATATTTTGTTTATACATTTCGAACAGTTGCAATTAATTTAAAATCGATGTTAACATTTTTTATTTCAAATCGAAATCGTTTTTACCATAAATACTTTATAGCTTCAAACGGATCAAATTACATTTATGAGGTAGGTCAAGACATTCAATGTAATATTTTTGATGTTGATCGTTAAAGAGATGAGACAATCAACTCGGGGGATACATTCAAATAAGGAGACATTAAATTATAAAATGAAGAAAGAATGTGTTCTAATCGTTATGGTGTCAAAGTATAATCCCATAGAACAAAACGCGTCGAAAAAAATAGCTTTTCTAAATGCCTCCAAATGGGAGCACTTAACCATAATTAGTTACCACGCTGGGTAGATGGGTTAATTATAGCAGTATATAGTAGTAGTAGCATAGAGGACACTGCTGCCCGTTCCTCTGTATATTCCCATAGTCACCAAATACGGTATCCGCGAAAAGAGTACAGCTGGGGACCACTGTACTCTAATCACAAAGAATTACATAACTTTTGTGTACTTGTCAATTTAGAGGTGTTCTGTCATTTCTGTATTTACAAGTAACTAGCTCTCGCGTTAAAAAGCAATATCAGTCAAGTTACTATCGCTAGGTGGATTAATTTAGTTATTAAAAGGGATGTTTGATGGAGACAACAAAAAAAACCTGGCTAAGTTTGTTGTGGTCTCTTCTTAGACCAGGGCGCGTTTGGAGCCCTCCTAGCTAGCTCCTAATATATCTTCCTCCTAGCTAGTTTTAAGTTAAAGAATGCAGTTATCATTGTCACCTTCGACAGCCGAGTGGCGCAGTGGGCAGCGACCCTGCTTTCTGAGTCCAAGGCCGTGGGTTCGATTCCCACAACTGGAAAATGCTTGTGTGATGAACATGAATGTTTTTCAGTGTCTGGGTGTTTATCTGTATATTATAAGTATTTATGTGTATTATGTTCATAAAAAAATATTCATCAGCTATCTCAGTACCCATAACACAAGCTACGCTTACTTTGGGGCTAGATGGCGATGTGTGTATTGTCGTAGTATATTTATTTATTTATTTATTTATTACCTTCCCCAGTGGCGTGCATAGAGTGTATGCACAGTGTATGCAGATTACATAAAATGATAAAACTCTTCAGTACGAGTTATATAAAACTTAAGGGTAGGCATTGTAAGAGTTATGAAAAGCCTACCCTTAAGTTTTTACAACTCGTACTGGATAAGTATAACTCATTTTATATCATCTGCATACCCTGTGCATACCCTCTATGCACGCCACTGCCTAACCTTGAACCCTTGTTAAATGTATTAACACTTCATAACTGCCTGTGATAAGGTCGACACGAATAAAACGTCTTTGAATTTGAATTTGGATAAGTGCAACTTATGATAATATCGGACAAGGGATAAAATTAACTTGTCCACTTGCCAAAGCATGGCAACAGAACATTAACTCCCGTTTAATATTACTCGTATATTTTTAATTACCCGTGCGCCCAAGTTCGGAGAGTGGAAAAAGATTTCTTCGCATGCGTCGTACAAGGTGACTAACGGACTATAACGGAGAGCTGGCAGCAGCATGCCCTGTGCTACTACTACCATCTACTGCGATCACCAAACCCAAACCCAATTGCCCAGCGTGGTGACCTTTCCAGAGAGGAGAGGCCTTTAGTCCAGATGTGGCTCTTGATGATGAATTCAGAGTTTGCCGCGGATTAAACCACAGGGAAGTCTATAACAGTGGCGTGCCCTTCATACATGCACAAAAGCGCTGCCTACCCTAACGTTTTCATATAACTGGCAATGGAGGAGGGTTTTGCAATTTAATGTCATCCAAAATTCAAAATTAATTCATTTCAAGTAGGCCTAATATAAGTTCTTTTGAAACATCAAGTCTGTCTGTGTGTAGTGACTCTACCAACGGTCGGAAGGCAGATTCTAGCGAGAAGAAGCCGGCAAGAAACTCAGCAGTTGCTCATTTCCAATATCAACAATTTACATTTTACATTTTAAGATTCCCTTTTCTATCTTGTCAGAGATGAAAGCGGAACCGGATGCTTCCAAGCAACCTTGAAATTAAGAACTTCATCAATTGTATAGTAACCTCGCTGTAATAAATGTGTTTTAACACATTCTTTAAACTTATGCATGTTATAAATTTACATTTTAGTTCTTTATGCTTAGCCTGGTACAAATTCCTGTTCATGCCACTGGTCTATGGTATAAATGAATAATCTCTGAATGTAAGCGCAAATCTCGAGGGCAGCGGAACCGATTTCGCTAATTCCTTTATTTAGAATATTCCTTGAAGTACGAAGTTGGTTCTTGCGGAGAGAAAAATTTGAAAAATTGGCTAAAAAAGTTTAAAAACAAAACAAAGTCAATTTGAACTTTAATACCTTACCGTTAAGTTTAAGTGGAGAGGTTCCGGAAAGAAATATAATTTAGTTTGGAAATAAAACTGGACCCGGTAGGTGGCGCTGAAATTAGATTCTAGGTTTTTTTAAGATATTAAAACCGATAGTAACCGATTTGATGCAGACGAAGTTGCGTAGGCCAGCTAGTATCTAATAAACACAGACGTTTGAACAGTACGTCGATCAATCTGATTAGTATTTACGGCCCTTTGTTTCAGGCCGTCACTTTTACGGCGCGTCTTATTTATAGCGCATTAATAAAACTATTTGATCTCTTGACCGGGGTTATTGGTTTTTTTTTATTATGTTACAAACAAATCTTTGGACAGTTAAAAATGTTGCCTTCTTGTTAGGGCAGTTTATAATTAACCGACTTGAAAAGAGCAGTAGGTTATGTAAAGATGATTGTTTTATGTGTTGTTCTATGTAACGCGAAATGAATAAGGAGTTTTAAATTTTAAATGATGTTGTATGGGTGGCACCCTGGATGGTTTAGATTCACAAATCAGCCCGACAGATGGCGCTGTAGTCGGTATCTAAGTTATTTATCTATACCTGCTGCAACTAAACGGTTTTATTGAGATACGAGTCTAATTTGAAAAATTATTTCAGTGTTGGATAGCCCATCTATCGACACTAAGACTAATAGAAGCATAGCACGACTGATTTCAAAATCTGGGGTTTATTTCGAAAGGTTAAAGTTTCGATAAATTCACGTTTATAAAATTGATCCCCTATAAAAGTTCTAAAAAAAGCCTTGGTCAGCATATGTCTATCTTTAAAGGTTGACTTTTACGCGGACGAAGTCGCGAGGGACCTCTTGTAGTTTATAAGTTCCCACTTATAAGACTGCTGCGAAAGGTTTTCATTTATAATTTACAAATTTTGAATTGTATCTAGTATAGTGTAGAGCAAGTTACTAACATACTGACAAACACGTGTTGCCAAGCAATTGAGGTGTTGCCCTACAATGTCGCGTAGAAACCATTCAGTGCTCATCATCACCATCCGCAGCCTATTAACTCCCACTGCTGGGAACGGGCCTTCTCACTAATTGGAGAGACGGGTTTAGTTCGTAGACCCACCACGCTGCTCCAACGCGGGTCGCTTTAACGACTATTGACATAAGTTAGGCATAATAAACGTTTCCGACGGTACCCTGCTCTCCAAGGCACGGGGGTTGTCACCGGCAATTTCCAAATTCAAAATTCGGGGCTGGTACTGAAAATTCTGTAACAGAAAATTACAATACGTAACAATTTTTGGCCCGAATTGGGATATTATGAAAATTCAGCTTAAGCAGGAGAATCTGTACGGTGTTATTTATAATTTCTTCAATCCTTATACTCCACAACAAATAGATCTTCGGCAATGTACCCTCTGCGCACGTTTCGCTGCGAAACCGGAGCATCCTCAGGAGATGTTGACTTTACAATGAATAATTATTGGGAGTCAAACCCAGGACCGAATTTAAACATGCTAACAACTTGACCAACGAAGCATGGATATGGGCTTTATATAATTTACGTTCCCTCACTACTCGCTGCTATCTTAAATTTCACGATTACTTAAACCATATAAGTATAGTGAAATAGTTTTACAACAGTAGGTACCTTCTTATCCGACACGAAACATCTTGACAGTTCGCAATCCATAGACTATATACAAATGCTATATTATGTTATTGTGGTACCTAAACATCTTAGTCCTACCTGACAACGAACTTTCAAAACGAATAGCAAAACAACACTTCATTCTACAATCCTGTGGTTTTGGAGGAATTATCAATTTTTATAAATTTAAAATGCATATAAAAATTATCGGAATCGACAGGATATGAACCTGCGACTCTCTGGCAATCGCGGCCTGAGTGCTTCCTTCAATTAAGCTACGCCTCTCCTACCGTCGATGCCGAAATTAGTATATGCCTTTCACATGAGTCTTATAGCGACTGTAGCGTCATCTAGTAGGAAACGTTGCAGTTTTCGATCTTCTTTTTCAAAGGTCCATATTACATCATTGACGGTAGGAGAGCCGTAGCTTAATTGAAACATAAATAATAATAAATATTCTTTTATATGATATGTAAATCGTTTTTTTTTGTAGTAAAATATCCTAGAAGTTAGTCCCGTCACATATATTGGCTGCGTCTAAATACGCATGTGGTGGAGAGTGGCTAGTTTTATTTTTATTGGTGTTAAATTAAAAAAAAAGACAAATCGATCATCAAACCTGTAATATATCTTTAAAATACAAACATTGTTTTAATATAACTGATTTATTGCACTAAAACGTCAATATTACGACAAACGTGGAACCCACAACCCAATTCTATGAGGTTAAGCACAACAATAAAGAATCTGGTTTTAATTAGCCACAACGGCCGAGTGGGTGCGCGCATAAATCACGCGGACGGACGGACGGACGGACGCAGTAAATCCGTTCCGACGGGGATCACTCACCGGTAGGTATGCTGAGTAAGTGATGTGGGTTATTCAGTGATTAACTGGAATTTATTTTTAAATTTTTTGATTTATTTAATTAGAAGAATTCTTTAATCTTATATTCTTGCATGAGCTAGTTAAAAGGAAGTTAGTTTGTGGAAACGGTAGAGAAAAACATTTGAACAAAAACAGCCTTTCTATGAACACATATACATTCAAGTCTGTTTGTTTGTCCACTACCGATTCGGAAGGCAGATTTTACCGAGAATTAGCCGGCAGATGTTTTTTTCTAACATCGAAAATTGACAATTTACCTTTATTAATCTCTTGTAATAGCGGTGACAGCGTAGGGGGTAGGGCTTTGGCTTCCTTTACATAACTTTTGGAGTTAAATATTACATGCTTTAACGGTGAAGGCAAACATTGTTAGGAAACCTGCATGCCTGAGAGTTCTCCATGACGTTCTCAAAGGCGTGTTGAGTCCGCCTATCCGCACTGGGCCAGCGTGGTGTACTACGGCCTTAAACTTTCTCATTCTGAAAGACTGATGATGATTATAACCTTTCTGTAATAAATGGTTTTTAACTCATTGTTAAAAATTGTGCACTTAAAATTATATTTGAGTACCTAATTATGAATGAAAATGAAATTAGATAAAATAAATGCAGTTTAATTGTTCTTTAAAAGAAATTCTAAACCTCTCTCGGGATCAACCTTTCACTTGTCAACGGACCAAATTCAATTTGAAGTACACACGAGCTAAGTATATTAGAGCAAATATAAATTCTTATCGTAGAACGAACCTTTTAACCGCAGTGTGTGGCCGAATAGTCAGTAGGACACTAAACACATATTTTTATTCGTTAGGCTTTATTATGTGCTCATTTTTATATCTCAATTTATTGGGATCGCAGCGACTCGCGCGAGTGACTCGCCTGCCATGTTTATTGCAATATTTCGCTTACTAACAGATGTCAGCCAATTCCGTGTGCTACGATGGGAAGATCATTTATTGATAGCTCTTTTACTGCCTGCAATTAAAGTTATTTTATTTATATAGATCGCGTTATTGTGACGTGCGGTGAGAAGCGTCCTCCGTGATACTACTATCAACTTGAGACAACGTGAGCATTCTGATGTGATATTCCATCAACACGCACGAAACGTTTTTTATCCACGTTTCTGATACGTACCGCTAGGATGTGGAACGCCCTCCCGGCAACTGTGTTTCCTGCCACGTATAACTTGAGGTATCAAGGCAAGAGTGAATAGGCTTTTTCTACGCAAGCGTGCTCCAACCTAGACCTCATCATTGCTTTCTAACGGGAATGATTGTCGTCAAGCGCTGGCCTATCGTTATTAAAAAAAAAATCTACGCTCACTAACCTATAGCGGTCTCCACATTACAGAACCAGATGGCGCTACAAAAATCCTGCATCGCGCTAGCGAAGTGTTCACGAAGAATGCCTATATATACATTTTCCAAAAATGAATGTTCGGACCTCGGTCCCCGAGCACGATCACCCGCTCGGAAGAAGATCTTCCTATTGTTACGGTCGAGCGTATAGCTCCCGTACACACGACGAAGACGGCCGATTGGCGCAGTTTGCAGCGACCCTGCTTTCTGAGTCCAAAGCCGTAGGTTCGATTCCCACAACTGGAAAATGTTTGTGTGATGAGCATGAATGTTTTTCAGTGCCTGGGTGTTTATATGTACATTCTAAGTATTAATGTATCTTATTCATAAAAATATTGATCAGTCATCTTAGTACCCATAACGCCACATACCCAAAAAGCTACGCTTATTTTGGGGCTAGGTGGCGATGTGTGTATTGTCGTAGTATATTTATTTATTTAAACCCATCTGCCCAATGTAGTAATTATGGGCAAACCATCCCATTGGTAGAAGCAATTATGGCATCGTGTTCTGCAACAGCCTTGTTTGTATATTAGCTGATAGGTTCGCCTACGCTCAAGAGGCCCTGGATTTGATTTTACGTGTCGGACTATCAAATGTTATATTTTACTATGATCTTCAGCCTAGTAACGTCCCACTGAGCAGCGGCTTCTTTGTTACAGAAAGGAGAGTTTGAGACCCACCACGTCGCTCAAAAGCGAGCTGGTGGGCTTTAACGGTAAGTATTATTATCATGTTAGTGACAATATGCCTCAGTGGGTTTAGTAGTATAGTAGTAGGTGATAGCCAAGTGGGTAGGACTTCGACTTTCCTTTCCGGGGGCCCAAGTTCGAATCCCAGCCAGCACCTCTATCTTTTCAAGTTATGTGCGTTTGTCAAGCAATAACACAAAAATATTACTTGCGCCAACCGTGAAGCAAAAGCAAAACATCGTGAGGAAACCTGCATGCCTGAGAGTTCTCCATAATGTACTCAAAGGTTAGCGACCATACCATAGTCGCTAACCTCATAAGAAGGCTCAGAGTCACTCAGCGGGCGATGGAGAGAGCTATGCTCGGAGTATCTCTACGTGATAAAATCAGAAATGTGGAGATCCGTAGCAGAACCAGAGTTACCGACATAGCTCAACGAGTCGCGAAGCTGAAGTGGCAATGGGGGATTGAGGGATGGACGTTGGGGTCCCAAGGTGCTGGAATGGCACCCCGCACTGGTAAACGCAGCGTTGGTCGACCCCCGACCTTGGACGGACGACATTAGGCGCGTCGCAGGTAGCCGCTGGATTCAAGCGGCACAAAACCGTGGAATTAGGAACTCCCTACAAGAGACCTATGTCCAGCAGTGGACTTCATCGGTTGATTTGATGATGATGATGACTCAAAGGTGCGTGGAGTCCACCAATCTGCACTGGACCAGCGAGGTGGACAAAGGCCTTAATTACTTATCATCGTGTAGTAGAGCTTTTTGTGACAGAGATTGTCCGGAGAAGTAATATCACCATGCTTATCAATGCAGCCAAGCAGCATTGTTGTAATTCCCGTGTGAAGGGCGAAGGGCGTGGTTGCCGGTGTAATTTCAGGTACATGAGGCTTATCACCTACGCTTCAGGGTGATGGACACTGGACGGCATTTCGTAGGATGTGTTCTTTGTATGAATCCCTCCGTGAGAAGTTTAAAGAAATAGTTATACTTACTGTAGCTTCAAAATATATTTATAATAATATAGTATTTGTAAGACAACATATTACATACAACATACATATAACATATTGATAACAAATTAGACTTTTTAAACAAAAAGTGGATATAAACAGTCGACTTACAAGAAATGGTCATTAAATAGTGACATCTGCATATCGTCTGCGAAAGGTACAGAAGTCATTTGTGAGATTGAGTATACGCTTTTATAATATGATTCCTAAGGTAATTTTGGACCTACCAATGCATAATTTTAAAGAATATGTGAAAACACATTTATTACAGCGAGGTTATTGTTTCTATACAATTGATGAATTTCTTAATGACATGGTTGCTTGGAGCATCCGGCTCCGCCTTCATCTCTCACAAGATGGAAAAATGAATGTTCAAATGTAAATTGTTGATGTTGGAAAAGAGCAACTGCTGAGTTTCTTGCCGGCTTCTTCTCGCTAGAATCTGCCTTCCGAACCGGTGGTAGAGGAGGTGGTCTCTACAAACAGACAGACTTGACGTTTCAAAAGTGCTTATATTAGGCCTACTTGAAATAAATGAATTTGTGAATTTTGAATTATGTTCTGCGAGGTCTTGCTCTGTTTATATGTGATGGTTTTCCACCTACCAACTGGACCTTCTGCTTGGCCCATCCATTATTACTGTAATAAAGATACTAAAAATATTATCCACGCACACAAACGTGAAATACCAGCTGTAAACAACAGTCGTTGTGTGATATGTCAATCAATCAATCGAAAGATAAAGCGGTGCATTTTTACAATCGCAATCAAAATCATTACAGGCGGACGAATTTATTGAAATTGATGCATTTGGTTGTAAACCGATATCGCAATAAACACTCAGTACTCGCGGCTTTACTACTGGAGATGTGTTACGTGTCCGTCCGTACGCTTCGTTGTCTGATGATTACTTTTAATGTGATAGTATTTTGATGACGGCGTTCTTTTTTTTATTTGTTAGGCAATAAGGTCCATAAAACACATGAATATATTACACACTAAACAAAACGAAAACATTATTAAATAATGAAAACAATATAATTATACACTACATGACAGCCGGTTGGCGCAGTGGGCAGCGACCCTGATTTCTGAGTCCAAGGCCGTGGGTTCAATTCCTACAACTGGACAATATTTGTATGATGAACATGAATGTTTTTCAGTGTCTGGGTGTTTATATATTATATTATAAGTATTTATGTATGTTATTTATAAAAATTATTCATCAGTTATCTTAGTACCCATAACACACGCTTACTTTGGGACTAGATGGCAAAGTGTGTATTGTCGTAGTTTATTTATTATTATTTATTCAACTTGTACTTTAATTAGTAAGTAACATTAAGTAGTACATAATTCACTGTAGTTGTATGAGTTAAGTATAGGAAAGTTATAAGGCTTAAATAAAGTTCTGTTATTATTTAAATAATCGTTTAAATAATAACAGAAATTAGTTCTTAAACTTTAAAGGGTTAAGTTTAAGCAAAGGTAACAAGTAACATCAAACGTTATGCTTGTATGGTGAATATTGATTGGCAGTAAAGCGAGGCAGGGCGCGACTGTCGAGGTGCAATAATCAGCATAATTGACAATTAGCACGCACTCGCGAGGCGGACGGGCTGGCGGACGGCAGCTACATAATTACCGCACTATATTATGAACTGAACAGCCACCTATAATATATCTATAAAATGCTGTTTTTATCTGTTTCGCACAAACGAAGAATTTAACCGACATAAGTCAACTGTCAGGTTAACTGCTTCGTTGTTTAACTAGTGGTTACATGAACAACTATACGAATAATTAGATCCTAGATTCAATTCCTGGATCAGCACAGTTCTGTTAAAAACCTGTACCAGACCGGGAGGGTGATTACGTGTCTCGTGATAGCAATGCGACAGGCGTAAATCTTGCAATCACTGCTGTTAAACGTCACTTTTGTTTATTTATTGTATGGAAAAGTGACGTTTGACAGCAGTGATTGCAAGATTTACGCCTGTCGCATTGCTATCGCGAGGTACGTAATCACCCTGCGGGGTAGGGAAACTGGTGATATCCAACTCAGCACAGATAGAGTAAAAGAAAATAAAATATTAATTTTCATCCACCGAGATACTGAATAGTTCTCCAGTGTCTCGAATAGGACGTTAATAAAGCCAATTACAATCAAACCGGACTACTTATTTTGCGTATACTCTGTACAAAAGTACCCAACCAGTTCGTTGATTTATTGGGAAAACTTCGTAGTTTCCTAACCTCGTTAATTATAAAACTTTATTTGATCTACTTATATCAATTAGATACTATTGTAAATATTGCCAGTTACGATTTAAACGTGTAATAAATTAGATTTATTACTAAAAGTTTAGATTATAAGTTATTTGTTTATTTACATAACCGCGTCACCTGCCTCTCAATCAAAATGTTAAACTTAATTAATTGTCTCATTAACGAGTTGTCATACGTTATGGTGTAAGATGTAAACGTTCAGCTACTACTGTACAGCTTGTAGTACAGGCTGGAGCGATTATTTAGCTCTAATAGCACTTTTAGTTGTTTGGCTAAGTACTGCCGTCATGCTTATTTATTGCTGTATTCCGGCCTTGCCCTGCAATGCGTTGCTCTGTTTATAGGGGACAGGCTTCACTTAACATCAGGTGGACCATCTGCTTAGTAATTTTTTTATTTTTTTTTTAATATAAATAAATATACTACGACAATACACACATCGTCATCTAGCCCCAAAGTAAGTGTAGCTTGTGTTATGGGTACTGAGATAGCTGATGAATATTTTTTTATGAATAAATACTTATAATATACAGATAAGCACCCAGACACTGAAAAACATTTATGTTCATCACACAAACATTTTCCAGTTGTGGGAATCGAACCCACGGCCTTGGACTCAGAAAGCAGGGTCGCTGCCCACTGCCACGCCACTCGGCCGTCTTGTAATTATAGCGGGATAGCTCCAACATGGTTCTGAAGATGATCGCGGCTAGACTGGACTGTCATTACCTCCGGAATTGCTGTGATAGAAACGTCCAAACCAACGCCGCAGAGACAGGATTATTCTTATTTATTTTATTTTTTTAGATTCTGTTATTTAATTAAAATTTTGATTTGGTTTATTTAATTCAATTTAATTTAATTTCTAAATTTATTTATTTATTTGAATTATATTTCATTTAATTTGTAAATTGTTTAATTGATTTACAATGTTTATGGGCAAAGCCTGAAATAAATGATTATTGTCATTAATACTGTATAAAAAACAAAACAAAATAGTTTTAACTGTATGCTGCATTTATTAATTTAATAGTACATCCAAGTGTAGAAACAACGTAACGGCCATATAGGTATAACATTTATCCATTTTGGCGGCTAAGAGGCAAAGATTTTTTTATTTCTTTTTATTGTAAGGACGCTTCGGTCTAAAAGATTAAGATACTTTTTATAGCGGAAAAGCATCAGGATAACGTTTCACGGGGATTTAAAAATATAGTTTTTGTTAACTATGTGAGATTTCACAGCTATGCAGATCTTGGTGAAATTATAACTTGCATCCTGTAGGATAGGATTCTTTGTATCCTAGGAATATAGGACCAGAAAAACCAGATACCTGACTTCTTAGGGGAGTAATCAGTTTCGTGATTTCTACCCACTGAAAGACCTTAGTGGCCCTCAGCACATATTATGTGGTTTCGTTATCTTAAATATGATACCCCTTATAAGAGGTAGATATATGAGCTTAACACAGAATTAAGAAAATAGAGAATTCATTTATTTCAAGTAGGCCTAGTTCATAAAAAATTTTGAGACGTCAAGTCGTCTGTTTGTAGTGACTCTACTAACGATTGGGAAGACGGATTCTACCGGGAAGAGTCGGTTAGATTCTGAGCAGATTGATCTGTTTTACAGTTTACAATCTTTAGAATATTTCTATTTTGTTAGAAATGAGAGCGGGGCGGCCTGTTTCCAAACAGCCTTGTCGTTAAGTGACTCTAACAGACAAGCCCGCTTCCATCTTACACTGCATCATCACATGCCACCAGGCAAGATTGCTCGAGGGCTAACTTGTAGACAAGTAAATAAACTTTCGCTCTTCAAAGTTTATTGCCCGCGCAATCTACAAATGTGCTATTTTGGGCACATTTGCGCACCGCTGCGATTAAAGGTGGTGTCGTATGATAACAAGTTTAATGACCGACGTAGATTAATGGTTTGATTAAGAAGGTATACCTAACTATTAAAAAAATGCGACATTCGTCATAAAAAACACCATTAAAAGTGAAATAGTCGAACCGAGACCACCTTGCAGGTCGTGATAATGTTATACTGACATTTCGTTTATTGTTCAAAAAATTGGTTACCTGTTAGCTCCTAAGTTCGATTCCCACTATCAGCATATTAACGACATGTTACTGGTCACAGCGGTGATAGCCCAGTGGGTAGGAACTCGACTACACTTTCGGGGGGCCGAGTTCGAATCCCAGCACGCACCTCCAACTTTCCAAAGTTATGTGCGTTTTAAGTAATATATATATATATACTACTACCACAATACACACAACGCCATCTAGCCCCAAAGTAAGCGTAGCTTGTGTTATGGGTACTAAGATAGCTGATGAATATTTTTTTTTTTTATGAATGAAATACACATAAATACTTATAATATACAGATAAACACCCAGACACTGAAAAACATTCATGTTCATCACACAAACATTTTCCAGTTGTGGGAATCGAACCCACGACCTTGGACTCAGAAAGCAGGGTCGCTGCGCACTGCGCCACTAGGCCGTAATATAAATATCACTTGCTTCAACAATATAGATGAGATGGATAGTTGCATGCCTAAGAGTTCTTGATAATGTTCTCAAATGTGATTGGTGTCTTCCAATCCGCACTAGGCCAGCGTGGTGCACTACGGCCTTAACCCCTTTTCATTCTGGGAGGAGACCCGTGCGCTTTAGGGGGGTAATGGGTTGATATGATGATGATGACTGGTCACAGGCTTTCTCAATCTTAGAGGAGTGTGTTCACTGCGTTGTGGTTGGAGCTCGCGGCATAAGACAACATACAAAAACCGTTAACAGCTTAGAGCTTATATGAGAAATGAGTGCATCCGTAGAGGAACCAGAGCTACGGATATAGCTCAACCAGTTGTGAAGCTGAAGTGGTATAAGGTTCATAGAGGGGTCATCAATGAATGAGCGATTATCACAAGCACACCCTCAGCGTAATGCAAGCCTCCTCTATCATTCAAAATTCACAATTCATTTGTTTCAAGTAGGCTTAGTTTATAACCGGACTCTACCACCGGTTCAGAAGGCAGATTCCACTGAGAAGAGCCGGCAAGAAACTAAGCAGATTGCTCTTATCCAACATCATTTTATAGTTTAACAATCCTCAGATTTTTTCTGTTTTGTGAGAGATGAGAGCGGAGTGGCCTGCCTCTAAGCAGCCTTGACGTTTAGGAATTTATCAATCGTGTATTGACGGTGTATTTGGTTAAATGTGTTTTAATAAATTGTTTAAACTGAGGTAAAGGTAGATCAAATCAGAAATGAGGAGATCCGTAGAAGAACTAGAGTTACCGACATAGCTCAGCGAGTCGCGAAGCTGAAGTGGCAATGGGCGGGCACATAGCTCGGAGAACCGATGGACGTTGGGGTTTGAAGGTGCTGGAATGGCGACCCCGCACCGGTAAGCGCAGCGTAGGTTGGCCCCCAACGAGGTGGATAGATGACATCAGGCGAGTAGCTGGGAGCCGCTTTCTCACTCCTGGTTGTTACTGAGCTATTATTAATAGAAAACCCATTATCTAACACGTTTTACCCTGGACCTCGTGACTTCTAGTTAAACATGCTTGTCACTAGACCAACGAGGCAACTTCATTAACATGCTCACCCAACCACATTGGAGCAGCGTGGTGGGTACAAACGCTAAATACATTCCTCCAATGAGAAATAAACCCTGTTCCCAGCAGTGGGACAGTAATATACTGAAGATCGTTATCAATATTCAGCACTCTTAAAATGTAGTAGTGAGCCGCTGTATAAACAGTTAAGTATACAAGTTAAGTTAATTATCAAATATGTATAATGAGTCTTTTTATAGTTCGCGATTTAGTATCGTACGATTATTTAACGATTTATTTTTAAAATAAAAACTATTTTAATGTGTGTTTTAAATTATTTTTTTCTTGTTATGTCACTTTAATTGTAATAATTAAGGATATATAGACTACTACAAAAATAGTTACAAAAAAATAAATCTACTTATAGAACTCAATCCGCCACACTTTTTAGCAGTATAGAGCTTTTTTTATTAGTAGAACTCGTACGGGGAAGTCGGTCTTTTCCGGTCTAAAGGACATAGGCTTGGTTTTTCTGTCCATCTATTATAACTGCAAAAAATGTTGCTCTCAGGCAAATGTTTTAATTTAAGTGTAGTAGAGTAAGAATTAAAGTTATCTCAACTGCGTTAAGTCATTTTAAGGCAAAAACGAACGTATCACTTAGTTAGACGTTAAAAGTTAACGAATTCAGTTATCACCACCACTTAAATTAGTGTAACATGTTAAATGTATGAACGCTTCATAAGGGCCTGTGATAAGGTCTACATGAATAGAACAATTTTGAATTTTATGAATTTTCAAAAAACTACACATATGGCAAGCTGATAGTGTGTAAGATTTCTTGTACGTAAAGGTACGCGCACACCGCTCATTTACATGTAATAAAAAGTAGCATTAAAGTGAGGTCGTGATTAATAGCGGATCATGTCTCAGCCGTTAAGGGCGTTATTTATAACATTTTAAAATGTTTTAATGCCTGCCTCGCCTCTCTGCCTCGCTGCCTCACTGGCGAGGCTTTATCGTCTCGTCTCGTAGCTCTAAAACGGAATTATTATCAATGTTTTTATTGGTGTCGATGCGTTCGGAATGTGAGGGCAGACTATTGTTATTTTAGGAGAGTATACTTTAATTACGTTGAAAACACATAAAACTATCAACTGAAACGAACTATCAGATATTTGTAAATTTATGCACAAATGTCTGAAATTTTGTATATGGGAATACCTTACACTTGACCAATTCGTCTTTACAAAGCCAAAATAGAAATTAGAGAATTACACCAAAAAAAAATACTTAGTATATAAAATTAAAAAGTATATAAAACTAAACTAGATAATTAATAACTCAAGTGACAATAACGAAAATAAACTTTATTTAATTAATTATATCACAGATTACGTACTCTCTCTAATTAAAATGCAAAATGTAAATTGTTGATGTTGGAAAAGAGCAACTGCTGAGTTTCTTGCCGGCTTCTTCTCGGTAGAATCCGAACCGGTGGTAGAATCACTACAAACAGACAGACTTGAGGTTTCAAAAGTGCTTATATTAGGCCTACTTGAAATAAATGAATTTTGAATTTTGTTTTTTGAATTTTGAATAACGTTTTATTTAGACGGCCGATTGGCGCAGTGGGCAGCGATCCTGCTTTCTGAGCCTGCTTCAAGGCTGTGTGTTCGATTCCCACATCTGCAAAATGCTTATGTGATGAAAATTAATGTTTTTCAGTGTCTGGGTGTTTATTTGTATATTATAAGTATTTATGAATATTATACATACAAATATACATCAGTTATCTTAGTTCCCATAACACAAGCTACGCTTACTTTGGGGCTAGATGGCGATGTGTGTATTGTCATAGTATATTTATTTACTTATTATAACTGCCACTGTGTACTGAGTTATTAATGTTTCAACCCAGTACTTAAGAAGTCTCCCGTTCGGAAAGGCCTAGTTTGATCCCTGGTAAGCACGCGTCTAACTTTCAGGAGTATCATCAGCTTTAGCGGTAAGGAATCGTGACGCAACTTGCATGCCTGAGAGTTTTTTATAAAGTTGTCAAAGGCGTGAGAAGTCCACAATCCGCATTTGGCTAGCGTGGTGGATTTCAGCAAAAACCCTTCGCATTCTGAGGGGAGACACATGCTCTTTAAAGGGCTGGTAATGACATCAGCTTACCAAATATTTGTATGAAATAATGTGTGAAAGTTAGAGAAATATGGAATTTGACTGTTTGAATAAAAAAGGAGAGATATGTTGTACTGGTTAGAATCACAAACACTTAATTATTATCGTCAAATCCCACCAACGCGCATTAAAACGGCATGACGGGTTTGTGCTCTAAAATCCTTTTGAACATGATAATGACGATAAATTAAAATGTTTTGCATTTGACTTTTGATTTACCTGAATCATAGCTTTCTATAAGGTCTAAAAAGGTTATCTATAATCGAATCAACCAAATTACAATAATTAAAATAACCTCCCGAAACCGTATCTTAGCTCCATCTCAACAGAATAGACCCAAGAAAATAAAATTAGACAATAAAAAAATTAAAACGACTAATTTTTACAAGCGTAATTAAGATTCCGCACGCGACTTTCCACTCTACAGCCTTACCGCAGAGTCTAAAATCGTGTTTTGGTTAATAAACACCTCCGCTTAGTGAAATACGGTCGGATGGTATGTTTTATTACTAATATCCAAAAGGCTGTGCGGCATCACACATCGAGGAGGAGATGCTTTAAGCAAGTTTTCCTCGCTGCAGAAGTATATGACCACTGGGTCTAAAATAAAAGTACTTATATCATTACTACGCTATTTTGCAACTTGAGTAGTGTCCTGTCCTGTACCTGTAGTGTCGACAATATTCCTGATCTCCGTCAGTAACAATTTGGAAATTTATAGTTTCCGTTATTTCTCTGGTAGCTTCGGTCACGGCTAGTAGATGCCGTACTGACAAATCGTTTCGGTACGATGCCGTGTAGATACCATATGGGTATGAGTGTTTCTGCCATACCTCTAAAAGGTTAGCCCGCTGCATTCTTATCCTGCGTCATCACCTACCACCAGATGAAATTGCAGTCAAGGGTTAACTGGTGGTATAAAAGATAATGTTTTTTGAGATGTAGAGACGAAATGGATGAATTCAATACAGAGATTTTTTTTTATTCGGGACTTTTCCTTCTACGAAAATTAATACCTTCTAGAGCCACTCTTGCTTTCATATATGTATGGATAGATTACCTAAGGTTCTGGCTTGCTTGCTCCACTATCTTTAATTTTATGACTTTATGAAATTTAAGCTTAATATTCTATACTCCGCGAAAAGCAGGACAATCTGTATGGTGTAATTTATAATTTCTTCAATCTGTATACGTCCTACGCAGGTTTCGCTCCGAAACCGGAGCATCCTCAGGAGATGTGACTTTACTATGAATAATTGTTAAGATTCTCCTGCTTTTCGCGCAAATTAGGCTTAATTTTCATAATATATCATGGATTTCCGCAAAGTAACGCCTGCTTCTATACAATATTTTATTACCTAATTAAATAATAAATCTATTCCGGATAGATCGATTGAGAGCTCTGTCTTCTCGCAGGCGTGTCGTGGTGCTCGTCGATGCATTTTATTACTAATATCACTGACAATAATCCGTCCGCCTGTCTGTCGAGGCGTCATTAAATCGCCATCGCACGCCACAATGACATAAATAACGAGGGATTTATTCCTATATTTATTTATTTATATGTTCCACTTATTTATTGCTCGGCCGTCCGCGGTCGGCTTTATCCGTTTTTATTCGGCGCGTCACTTTTAGTTATCGATGACTAAATCTTATACTACACAAAGTTTATTTGGTTATCTAGCTAACCTTACAGGCTAACTAATTTTATGCCTACCTACATTCTTAAATGTGTTATCAATTCAAGGTTACAGTCTTCCTAGTCTACCCCAAAGTAAGCTTAGCTAATAGCTTGTGTTATGAGTACTAAGATAACTGATAAATTATATATGAATAATAGATATAAATAATTATAAACACCCAGATACTAAGACGTATACTAACGTGCATCACACAAACATTTTCCAGTTGTGGGAATCGAACCCACGGCTGGACTCAGAAAGCAAGGTTACTGTCCACTGCGCCAATCGGCCGTTAATTATAGGCAAGGCCTCCCGTTGGGTGAGGCCTTCATTCTTGGACTGTTTAGGCTGAGGCTGATGATTGTTGTATAGGGAGGTGGAACAATAATTTTAATTCCGGCACTGCAAGATTTTTTTGCAAAGACAACGACAATTAGTGCACACGAAAATCTAACTCATCAGCTTTGTTTAATAAGATAATTATTTTTTGACTAGCTGACTCGCGCAACTTCGCCTGCACCTAGAAAAAAACCTAGAAAATAATTGCAGCGCTGCCTACCAGGTGGACCTGTTTTATTTCCAAACTATGTTATTCGAGGCCGTACGTGTTATTCTATATCCGTCGCAACTTCTAAGCGATAGGTTCAATTTGAATATTTTAAAACTGAATTTGCAGGTATATAATCAAACTTAATATTTATATTATTTTATTTCTTTCGCATTTATAATATTAGTATTTAGTAGGATTATACGCAAGCATTTCCATTTGCCTCGCGACTTGTTGTTATCGGTGAAGAGTTATGTCCTTTATCTCCGATAATATTTATCAGATCTTCATTAAAATTAGACAGAACATGCTTGATAGTATACACTTTCAAATAAAAAAAGAATTATAAAAATTGGTCGAAATTTAACGGAGCTATGAAGTAAAATTGATAAAAAATTTCATTCCATTTCCCGGAGGAAACTTATTGTTTATCGGGATAAAAAGTAGCCTATTTGTTGACCCGGTATATCAGCTACCACTATACCAAATTTTATTTAAATCTGTTCAGTAGTTTTCACGTGATGCCCGGACAGACAGACAGACAGACATACAAACAGACAGACAGACAGACAAAAATTAAATAACAATCTGTTTTGGACTCAGTACCGATTATAAAGTATCCCCCGGTCAAAATTTTCTAAATATATTAAATGTACAGAAATCTTCCAGTTACAGTTTTATTATAAGAATAGATTTCACCAGCGACTATTTATGTAAATCAGTGATAGTTTGCGATATATTCAGTGCAGATTGATATCGATTCAACTACAGTTTAAAAGCTGTTTAAAGAGGATGGACTGTTTTTAGTAGGTACTGCCTAGCTTCGCAAGTGTTGCGTTGGAAGCTTTATCCGCTTTTTTCTCTCACTAGATAGAAACATGAAAGCTGAATTTTGAATTATTGATGCTTCAAATCAGTAACTGCTGAATTCCTGCCTGACTTCTTCTCGGTACAATCTGCCTTCCAAAGCGGTCGTAGAAACGAACCAATAAAACCCGTTGACGTTCCAATGAAATACTGTTCCAAACTACTTGGAATAAATTAATTTTTAATGTTCATATTTCCCTTCTAGAATAATTGATTCATTTGGAGAAGTAGTTATAAAAACAACAATTTTGGTTATGCGACTAAAAACCTTTCTATACAATAGATATATCTATATATATGGTTATTTCGAAAAAAAAATGTTATTTAAGGTATTAAGTAATATTATAAACTTATTTCACGTACACCCATCACATTTTTGTAAGTAACCTGCATAGACATGTTGTAAATTTAACATCCAAAAAGCTGCCAAACAAAAAAGAGCGTGTTTTGGATACAAAAACATATAGAAGGTGTTTTTTGGTGACGCGTCGACGACATGTTGGTTTTAGTTCAAATATCCGTTTCCTGCTACGAAAAACGATACCGTAGAAAAACAATTCACTCTTGACATCTTGATGATGGTTACACTTACGGGAAATATAATAGGATACTTACGTTTAACAGCACATTAAATGCGAGTCACATCTACATGGAAATGTTTTCGTATTGTTTTTTCTATTTCCCGTGAAAATTTAAAGATTTAGGGCTTTAAAAATGACAAATAAATATTAATCAGTATTTTATCGCGTATTCCGTATGATGACGGCAGATAAGAATACAGTTGTCACCACCCCTTTTCTACCCGTGGGTGTCATGTGAGGCAAGTAAGAGAACATAACAGAGATCGGACAGCAGCGTCCGCCTCGTGCTTACCAATTGTTTAAAGTAGAGTCAACATCTGAGGACCGGATGCGGTGTCGAAGCAAGACGTGCATAGACAGTAAGTTGCCAAAGTTTGGTATGGACTATAAAAATTTTAGAATTAATTTCACCGTACCGATTCTCCAGCATTTCACGGAGTACATACTTATAGAAAATTAAGTTTTATGTTCATTGGCTATACTACCATCTACTGAGGTTTGTGACTGGGCAGACGCACAGCGTGGTGACTAAGGCCAAACCCTCCATCGCGAGAGGCCTAAATAAGAGTCCAACAGTGGACTGTTATGGCGTATTGATGATGTTGTTTTGTCACGCTCAGGCATTTGAAAGGTGCTGTTAGTTGAAAGATACTCCGATTTTATAAGGTCTTTAGTTCTATAAGTAAAGACTTAAGGCTAAAGAGAGACTTTTAGGTCTGTGGCCTTCCATGTTAGACTGCATTTCTTTTAGGTCAAAGTCAAAATTATCTTTATTCAAGTAGGCCCATAGGTGGCATTTTTGATGCGTACATAAGAATTACACGGTAGTGAGATGATGGCGATAACCACATTCGTAAACTTAAAACTAAAGCTACGAGGGTTCCAAACGCGTCCTGGTCTAAGAAGAAGCCCAAACACAACAAACTTAGCCGGGTGTTTTTTTTTTGTTATAACCATCTCACAATGTCATTTTAAATTATTAGAAGAGCAACCTGGTTAGAGCAATAATTTGTAGGTATCATGTTCAGTTGGTGAAGCGCTATCATCAAGAAGATATTAGAAGAGCTTTTTGTGTCAGAGCTCGCCCGGGAAGTGCTACTGCTGTGCTTATTTCTGCTGCCAAGCAGCATTGCTGTGTTCCGGTCTGCAGGGCGTGGAACTTGAGACTTACACCTCTGCCTTAGGTTGATGGGCACAGGGCGGCAATGTATAAGGCGTATTTCTTGAATATCTTGCGAAGTGTCGATCTATTTATAGGCAATAGTTTTGTACTTACCATATATCTAATTGTTCCATCAATTATTGCTATATAAACAAATATTGAAATCGCGCAAGTAGTTAAGGAGACTGACGAACGCAAGCATACCGGTGTTAGATCCAGGAAAGGGTATCGTAAGGGTAACCAAAGTGCACCTCATTAACCTGGCCAGGTATCCCACCGCACATCCGGCAGCTCTGTATTCCACAGACACAAAGGGCACATAATTTAAATCTCTCGAAAAGACCAATAAATCGACTATTAATAACATCATCCCAAGAAACTCACTGTTAAATTCAACTAAATACAATTAAGGCCCGGAATACGTGACCGACAAAGTAAGACCGATAATGTACAAAAAAAATATTCCATCCGATAGCAATATTATTAGTGACGTATAACCTTTTTGTTTTGGAATAATATTAATAATTATTGTGCGACAATACTCACAGGTGCCGGTAAAATACATAAATACTTATAACATATAAATAAAGACGCAGACTCTGAATACCATTCAGCGAACCTATAGCCTTGGAGTAAGAAAGCAGGGTCGCTGCCCACTGCACCAACCAGCCGTCCAATATGTGATTTTTATATTTTTTATATTATAGTGTTTTTTGTATTCCACTAAAATTAGTCCTTGGCAATCTCACCTCATAGTATATCATGATTTGGGTGGGCTAACCTGTTAAGGGCATAGAAGTAATACTGAAAGCGTACCCTAATTGGTTTCTGACATCGCACCGAAACGCTTAATCGCTTGACGGCACGACTTTGCTGAAAAGTAGCCACGGTCGAAGCCCACCAGATAAATTTAGAAATAATTCCACTGGAACTGTTAATCCACGGCTAAAACTTTGTCTATTTGGATGCAAGCTCTTTCTATCCAAAATTACATCGGGTTACAAAAAACGTCGTCACATATAGGTAACAAATGAATAAACAAACACGCTTTTGCATTTATATCACTTTACTGGATGGAATGAAGATTCTGCAGTTACTTCTTCGCCAGAGAGTAAGGAACGGATGGGCTTACATCAGAAGAAATGTGGAGGCCGACAATCACTGCCGAAAGATTACCATGGTATTACTTAAATCGTTAGTCTGTGACAGGCCTTAAATTCAACTAAAATCCCATACGGCCATAATATCCCATATTACTATAATGTTAAGAGTCATAAAGGTGGTAAAAATGGATGATTACAGCGCTCTTATAATCCTCTAATAAAAAATGCGGTCAACATAACCGGTAGCCGAAAAGGATTAACTTTAGGTTTTGATTCAATAGCGCTGATGTATTTGATAGTGATGTGGATATCTTAAACTTATTACATCGATAAAACTCAAAAAACTTCCTATAATAGGCAAAAGTCAAAACAGCTAAAAAAAGGTATTTAAACATAAAATATTTTGTGACCAAATTTTAGTTTTGGAACAAAAATAGTAGGTTAGAATTATTTTATTCCCTTTTCTATTCTGCGAGTACACCATCGGTTGAAATTTTGTGGAAAAAGTCACTAAGTTATACTTTACTTTACCTTGCTTTTCTGTCTTTCAAATGTTGATATTTTACTTTGTGACGAAAGAAGTAAGAAAGATTTATCAATTAATATAACACAAAGCGGCTCAAGTTATATAGATACTTATATATGCCCTTAATATGTTGGTATTATATTTGTAATCAACGTCTAACAATTTCACTTACATTACTACTTTACGTAAATTGCCTTAGGCTTTCTATTATTATGAGGATATGTCCTTTATGTTTAACAATAAACAAAAACAAACATTGTAAGAGCAAACTCACATTTTAATATCTTTTTATACAGAAATTTCGCATCACTAGAGGCTACTAAAAAAATAATTATAAATGATTGTAACATCATTAGCGCGCGGTCATAGCCAGTCGTTTCTCTCTCTCTAAGCTCTCTTTTTTCTCTTTCATAGACGTCACGTCAAAGTGAAATGTGAGACCGTGTTGTTATAAGCAGAGAGCGATGCAGGAATTTTTTGTTATTTAGGTAATTTAGTACTGATTATACAGTATGCTCCTATTAGCTAATAACCTTGTCTTTGACTCATTTTGGACAACCTCGCTGGCGCAGCGGTGAGAGCTGTAGTTTTTAGTGGGGGGTCCCGAGTTCAAACTCGTTCGAGCAATTCGGGAATTTATAATTTCTGATATTTTATCTGTTCTAATTTGGTGGGAGGCTTTGGCCATCGCGGGCTATCATAACGAAGCGCCAAGCGTTCCGGTACGATGTCGTGGTAAACCCGATAAGGGGTATGGAGTTAACCCAACTGCCATACGGCATACCCCCCTTACAGTTGTCAGCCAGTTAATATTTTTGACTGTATCATAGTGACAACGCTTACTCACAATCGAACTTGTTTCTTTTCCGAGATCGGATAGGAGTCCACTGTTGCGCTGCGTGTGTTGGACTCGCAACTCCCATTATTTCAATAAGAGATAATTGTACCCTGAAAGACTTCTTCCTCAACTAGAAGGAAGGAGTGAAACATAGTGAATCCCCTATGCCGTTTAACGGAAATATGAATGCCTGAAGTAGGGACATGAAGTTGAATATGCTATGATGAGGTGAGGGAGACATGGTGTTGGTAATAGGATCTAGTGGTTATCTAGATTCTATTTTGAAATAATTTAAGGAAAATCTGGTCTTGTGAATTCGTCTTCTTCGTTCGAATTTTAGAGACTAAAAGTCTTCAGTTATTATGGGACAACAAGGTTGGGGTCATAGCATCTAGAGGATCCAGCCAGATGAGCCAATATTATTATTTAAGAAATTATGAAACCTTACGGATAGTTTTTTTGATAGGGATCAGTTGGGTCAGTTACAATGCCTGAGAGTTCTCCATAATGTTCTCACAGGTGTGTGGAGTCCACCAATCCGCACTGAGCCAGCGTGAGTACATATTAGTTAGAATTTTACACATATTAGTCTTTATAAACAAAAAGTGGATATAAACAGTCGACTTACAAGAAATGGTCATAAATTAGTGACATCTGCATATCGTCTGCGAAAGGTGCAGAAGTCATTTGTGGGATTGAGTATACGCTTTTATAATATGATTCCTAAGGTAATTTTGGACCTACCAATCCATAAGTTTAAAGAATGTGTTAAAACACATTTATTACAGCGAGGTTATTATACAATTGATGAGTTTCTTAATGACAAGGTTGCTTGGAAGCATCCGGCTCCGCTTTCATCTCTCACAAGATAGAAAAATGAATGTTAAAATATAAAATGTAAATTTTTGATGTTGGAAAAGAGCAACTGCTGAGTTTCTTGCCGGCTTCTTCTCGGTAGAATCTGCCTTCCGAACCGGTGGTAGAGTCACTACACACGGACAGACTCGACGTTTCAAAAGTGCTTGTATTAGGCCTACTTGAAATAAATGAATTTTGAATTTTGAATTTTTTTTTGAATTTTGATGGACTACGGCATCACCCTACTCATTATGGTAGGAGACCCGTTCCCTAATGTGTTGATGATGATAATGACGAAAGTATCTAATTTGTCAGAGAGTTTGATTAATAGGTATTAATTTATTGGTTACGGTTCTTTTACAATCCCGCGGGAAAAGCTGGATTGCCCAGGCTAAAAAGTCTGGATGTGTTAAATTTTGTCAAGATCGGCATACCTGCTCGAGCCGAAAATAGGCAACGAACAGGAATCAAACAAACAACTGAACCAAATAGTGGTTTTGGCTGATGGGAGGCTTCGGCTATGGCTAGATACAACCATACGGACTAAGAAATGTCGCCAAACGATTAGGTTAGGCTAAGGATATGCGTTTAATATATTTGCCATACCTCTAACAAGTTAGCCCACTAACATCTGAGACTGCATTAGCACTTGTCTGACTGACTGACTTGTCGTAGAATTGATATAAAAAAGGGTCGTATACACTATCTCTTAAATCCATTCGCGAGGCACTGAATTCCTATAAATGAAGTTTCTTTAGAATTGATAAAACTATAAAAATCAGCAATAAAATGATTTCCACATTGGCTCATAAAAACAAACCAATAAAAAACCACCCAATTACCCAAAATACTATCATAAAAGCGTCTACGCCACAAAACCCACCCCCTATATACCCCTGCGCGCGCGCAGTCATTCAATGTTTTTTCTGCATACCTGCAACTTCCTTCCTACAGCTATCCATTACCATGAATGGAATTCCTTTTCTTTTGACAGTTAAATGGGTGTCTTGACACCTTTACAAATTAAATAAATTCCCCTTGTTTCAAAGCGCTACGGTTGATAATTGCTTGACAGCATTTTTGAACCGACAAATCTGTATTGACGTAACCAACTAAGATTTGCGCCTATAAAAATGTCTGGAGCACTGTAAGGTTAAAGAAATAAAGTTGTTATTTGAATGAAGAGTTGTTTACCACCGTTGAAATATTTCTAGTTGACTGCGACGTAAGTGAGGTTCATTGTTGATCGGTGCCACGCTGTCTGGGACTGTCGTTTTTGTAAGATTTTTTGCCGCCAAAAATATATCCAATTTGCTTAATGATACTTGATGACATTTTAGCTTGATGTTCTTGTGACTAATGATTTAAATAAATTGTTGCAAAGTTACTTACTTAAGTTATTTTCATAGACTTATACGATATCGCTTTTCTACGATCGCAGTTGATGGGAAATCACGAGGTAGGTTACGATGAAAGCACGGTAACCTGGGAATGTCAGTTTATTATAACCTTTAGTAAAGTAGTCGTAGAAATGTAGTCGATAACTATGGGCCTCATAAAAAGACTCAGAGTCACTCAGCGGGCGATGGAGAGAGCTATGCTAGCAATCGCTCTTCGTGATCAAATCTTCTGATTTGATCAGAAGGAGATCCGTAGAAGAACTAGAGTTACCGACATTGCTCAGCGAGTCGCGAAGCTGAAGTGGCAATGGGCGGTGCACATATGGACATATGGATGGACGTTGGTGTCTTTAGGTGCTGGAATGGCGACCCCGCACCGGAAACTCAGCGTAGTTCGGTCCCCAACGAGGTGGATAGATGTCAGGCGAGTCGCTGGAAGCATGCGGTCCAGGACCGTGGATTGTTGAACTCCGTACAAAAGACCTATTGCTGGCCATAGGTTTTATGCTCATTACTGACTGCTTACCAGAGGACCAGAGAACCTGATTACTGGTTTATCACCAAGGGAGGGCAGAGTTAGTAGTGAAGCTCTGAAAGTGGTTGGGCCTAAGAAATCATCGAGTATATCACCTTATGGTTAGTAGAGCTTCTACTGACAGAGCTCGTGCTACTACCACCGTGCTTATTTCTGCTTTCATGTTTATTATTTTGGTCGTTAGGGCGTGGTTGCCGGTGTAATTACAGGCATATGAGGCTTAAAGCATATACCTTAGGTATTATATAATATATCTAATACTTATTTTGCTATAATTATTTTCCAAAAAGTGCCAATTTTGAAGTGATGTCCGTCCGTCTCACAATTTTTGCTGTTGAAAGCATTGCACGCATGATTTAAAAAGTTATTTGCCGATTACCTTGTCTTCCATCTAGCCCACGCAAAGGGAGGTTCACGTCTAGCATTAAACTACGACATGCAAAATCAATATTACGGGAGGGATATTACTTAGGAGCAGTGCCGTGGATACAGGGTATGCACAGGGTATGCAGATGATTTCAATGAAGAAAATCTCCAGTACGAGTTATAAAAAACTTAAGGATAGGCATTGTAAGAGTTATAAAAAGCCTACCCTTAGTTTTTATAACTCTTACTGGAGATTTTCTACATTTTATATCATCTGCATACCCTGTGCATACCCTTTATGCACGCCACTGCTTAGAAGAGGTGGGGAGTCAACTAAATTATGAATTATTTTATATAACAACATTTGATCTCTTAAATCACGTCTTTTTTTCAAAAGTAATTTCGCAAACTATGAAAAAATAACCTAAAATGCTATTTATAAAAATAATTTCCCTCAACTAGGTAATCCAGTTATAATAGCAACACCTTTGAATGGCTATAAAATTAAACATGTCACTAAACAGACAAAATTAATCCTCAGAATCCATTACAAAGTAGAAGTCGAACTCCATTCAATCGGAAAACATTAAAGTTAAGCCAATAAAGGGCAACAATATCCGTCAATTTGCCGTTTTTATAGAAAGCACAATCGGACGAAAAAATCGCAATAGCACAAAATACTTCAAGCCAATTTAACCTCTAAGCATTTCCATCAATAGCTAATATTCCCTGCGTGTTAAATCTACATTTTGTAGTCTTAACAGTATGTTGTACCCTATTTCCTTTGAAGTACAATAAGGTTTCATACAAAGCATTCGACCGGAAACGGTTCGTGTGATAAAAGTCATTTTTTTCACTTACTCAATGGAGTAAGTCCATTGACGGTTACTAGTTTAAATGTCGCGTAAAATACGTTTTTTTCACTATTACGTGTTATTGACAGCACTTTGGAGATCCGGGATATTATAAACTTACAAAAAAAAGCATGATGTCGGTTCGTGTTAAGAGCTTTAAATGTGGTTAAAAAGATAGTAGGTATAAAGGCTACTAATTTAAGGTTTACTTTTGTCTATAGAGATAATGCAGGAAACAAACTAGGTTACTCGACTTACCTGCGAATTGCATCTTTGTCTTGTATAAACGAGCCGAATAATATAAGTTATAGGTACCTGTTATGCGGAAGAAATGTAACTTGTACCATCACCTCACAGTACTTAATGCCCGAATAAAGATAATATTTATAAAGCATATACTTATCGTCTGCGAAAAGTACAGAAATAATTTGTGGGATTTAGTACATGCTTTTATTATATTATGATTCTAGGTGCTTGCCGGCTTCTTCTCGGTAGAGTCTGTCTTGCAAACCGGTGGTAGAATCGCTACAAACAGACAGACTTGACGTTTCAAAAGTTCTTATAGAGTAAGCCACTAAAAATCCTCCTTAAATGTATTTCGAATTTGATTATAAATGATTCAAACATGCTTTTAATGACATAAGTTAGGTCAATAAAGAAATAAATATATATCGACAATACGCACATCGCCATCTAGCCCCAAAGTAAGCGTAGCCTGTGTTATGGTTACTAAGATGAGTGATGAATATTTTTATGTCCACCACGCTGGCCCAGTGCTGATTGGTGGACTCCACACACCTTTGAGATCATTATAGAGAACTTTCAGGCATGCAGGTTTCCACAAGATATTTTCCTTCACCGTTGAAGCAAGTGATCATAACTTGCTTAGAGGTGGGTGCTGGGATTCGAAATCAGCTCCCCGAAAGTGAAGTCGAAGTCCTACCCACCGCTCCCTCTCGTAATATAAAAGTAGGGTCGACAAATTATAATAGTAGTAAATACTTCTATACTTCTTATGTAAATTAATTAACGATTGATTTTAAAATCGGCAAAAAAATCGGTAGTGTAACTTTATTTAAACGTTTATTCACTTAAATTCAATATTTCAACCCGCTCCCATGGATCGTTGTCATAGTGACCGTTACTTTATTAAAAATAAAGAATGAGTTTGTATTATTGGTTGTTACTCAACAGCCTAAATGCGTCTCTAATCATGTGAAGAAACGTATCAACACGCAATTAGCGGTGAGCGGAAACCAGTCGCCAGTAGTTACGGAGCTACGGTGGCCGCTGACAGACAAACTGCCAAGCGTCACCGTCCTAACACAACACACAGACACACTGTTGTTATAGCGCTAATGCTCGACGTGTCATTATTGCATGTGCTGGGGGCATGATATGATGTCATTGTCTATGAATTTTATATGAGTTTCAAAAGAAAGGTTTTCAAACCAATCTTAGACTAAGGTTTTTTTTATTCCCGTCTCTATTTCCCAGATTAAAAGGTAATCTATGTTTCATCCATGTCAAAGGCTACATGCATGCCAAATTTCATCCAAATCGGTTCAGCCATTTTTGCGTGATTTAGTAACAAACATCCACACTTTCACATTTATAATATCGGTAGGATAGTAGGATTAGACCACATTCATCGTTTGAGTTTATTTCGGTCCCGTGGGAAACATTTGTTTTGCTGGGATAAAAATTAGAGTATGCTTTTTACGTCCTTTGAACTAAGGAACACACAAAAACACTTTCCGAATTTAAATTTTAGTTAGGTTTATTATTTATCATCAATAGTCTTTAACAGTCCGACTAGAGGCCTCTCACAACGGGTGGATTCGCCCTTATGGCGATTATTCACGACTCTAGGCAGACGGGTTCTTGATCGGTGGTAGTAGTAGCACAGAGGACGCTGTCCGTTCTCCGTCGTAGGAACTTAGTTTAGAGCTCCCGCGGGAACAGGAGATTTGGTACCAACTGTGTTCTGATCTGCCGTCACCGCACTGCAAAACAAACGTGTGATAATAATCGTAAGAATCCGCCAAGCCATATTGGCGAAGGTATTGGTAGAGTTTACAAAACTTACTGAACTGAATGCCAGTTACTTGTAGACATTGATGTAGGTGTGTAAGTATCGTAATTGCAGTATTTCGTTATGAGGTGTTTCATCTTCTATCTCCAGAAAAGGTCCTACCTATGTCAATTAATTTTAATTGATTTTGATAAATTTTTTCACCAAGCTCAGAAACTTTGTATCGAAGAATTTGATTGTGTGAAATGAATACTTACAGCCAGTTGCGAGTCCAGCCAGCGATCCCGCCTACGGTCCCGAACTTAGGGTAGGAAAAGTATAAATACTTAGTAGTTAAATTATAAGGCCCGTTTGAAAACTCAGTTTTTTTTTCTTTTTGACGACCTTCATGGCGCAGCGGTAAGCGCTGTGGATTCATTTCGGAGGTTCCGGGTTCGACTCCCGGCAAGGGCAAATTGGGCAAAATTTGCAATATAATTTCTGAATTTTCTCTGGTCTGGTGTAGTGGGAGACCTCGGCCTTGGCTAGAGACAACCCTACCGACAAACACGTGCCGTTAAGCAATTGAGCGTTCTGTGTACGATTAGGAGTATGGGAATTATATAACTGCCATACTTCTTAACAGGTTAGCCCGCTACAGTCTTAGACTGCATCACTTACTACCAGGTGAGATCGCACACAAGGTCTGGCTTGTAGTGGAATAAAATAAAAAGCTACCTACCTTGATGCGGTGAACAGCCCTCCTGTCTCTAAGATGAAGTAAGATTTAACCACCACTCTGCAACTTTCACAAGTGGGCTTTCACGATTATTATAACAGAATGCAAGTTTGAATACTTCATTCCATTTTCTTAAAAAAATAAACCAAATTTAAAACTTTTGGCAAACCAGGAAATCAAATTCTTTAGTCGTTCCCTTTATAACGAGGCAGTTATCTCATGACTTATTTGTGTAAAGTAAGCCTATTTCAGGCAGAGCCCTTCCACACCTACTTACAGTTGACTAATTCACACTCCCACTAATTTTCACCTACAAACTATGCCGCTAACAGGCGCGACTAATGACCCGGCAGCTACGGCCGAGCGAGAGAGCAAAATACCAAAATAACAAAGGAGAGAGCGAGACAGCCATTGTGAAAATAATAAAACATCATCAATAAACTGCCGACCAACTTTTAATATTAATACACCGCCGCACTAACGTGGACTTGTTTTATTTTCATACTTTTAGGGTTCGGCAGGACAATAAGAGACAACGAAATTTTTATGCCCTATTGACTTCTGAACCCAAAAATTCAACCGGGAATGGATAATTTTCGATTTATAAACTTCTAAAGACAGCTATTCGATATTTTTGGATGAATATTGAGAGTGAAATTTAATCACATAGTTGGGTAAATTTCGTTACGTGAAAGAGAAAAATGATACGATATAGAGAGAGGAATAGAGAACTATTTGAAATAAACAGCTGAGGTAACACGTTTCGTCTAGTTGAAGGTATCCGGTTCTAGTAAACAACCTACCTATAAAGACGTGGCGCCAAGCGATGTAGCGTTCTGGTACGATGCCGCGCAGATATTGATTGGGGTAATAATTAAATAAAACTACCATACAAACCCGTGGTGTATGTTAGCCTGCGACCATCTTAGACTTGCACTTACCATTAAGTGAGAATAAAACCAATAGTGTAAAAATAATATAACTGGTATTGCTTGTGAAGTGCTTGTGAACGAATAATTTATTTATTAATTCAAACAAACACACTCATATATATTGACAGATGGTAATGATAGAAGGCGTTATATAATAAATATAAATGTAATAAAATTGAAAAACCCCCACCTTTCAATACTTATAGTGTAGGTACATTATTCTATTATTCAAGCACCTTAATTTGATACCCATATTGAGGGAGCTGTAATAAAATATAATTCGCCACTTTGTGGCGGTGGCTATCTTGGATTTGAGATTTGTCTAAGTGCATAGTGTTCTACTAGTCAAGCCCTTTAATTTGATACCCATGTTGGAGTTCTGAAAAAAACATGTAATCTGCCATTTTGTGGTGGCGGCCATCTTTGAAATTTTCATTAAACATAGAACACTCCCAACTAGTTCACCTTTAAAACAAAACAAAAAAAAATCAAAATCGGTTCATCCGTCCGAGAAATACAATGCCATAGACATACACACATAAACACACACAGACACGTCAAACTCCAAAACCCCGTCGTTTTTACGTCGGGAGTTAAAAATGTAAGAGTAATAGGTGTATTCATACGGAACCCCTACGTTAATCCTCTGTTCACGCTACATCAACACCGGTAGCTGACAATGAGGCTCATTTATCAGCCCGGCTTAGCTCTTTGCGGCCTCGAACCCGCTACCTGTCCGAGCCGCGCCGTCCCGCGTAATGACTCGACACTTATGATATTAGTTGATGTACCAACATCTCAATAATTTTGATATAGGACAGTTTATTGGTAGAAGAACTTTTAGTGACTCGTCTGGAGAAGTACACCATGCTTATTTCTGCCGCTTAGCAGAATTGTTGCGATGCTGTGTTCCGGTCAGAAGGGCGTGGTTGCCGGTGTAATTACAGGCATATAATTACAATATACAATATAGGCAGGTAATTACAAGGCGTCACATCTACGCTGCACGTTGCTGGTCGGTTTTCTTGCATTATTGGCGATTTTGTTTCAACTTACCATCGGTTGGGCCATCTTTTTGCCCCGTTTATTATAGACGGCCACTTGGCGCAGTGGGCAGCTACCCTGCTTTCTGAGTCCAAGGCCGTGGGTTCTATTCCCACAGCTGGAAGGTGTTTGTGTGATGAACATGAATGTTTTTCAGTGTCCGGGTGTTCATAAGCATTTATGTATATTATTCATAGAAATATTCATCAGTCATCTTAGTACCCATAACACAAGCTACGCTTACTTTGGGGCTACATGGCGATGTGTGTATTGTCGTAATATATTTATTTATTTATTTATTATTGATGACTGCCAGCGTTCACAAGTCTATCAAGATCCTAGTCAAATACGAAAGATTTAACGCAAGTGTGGCTTATTAAAAATCGTTCATATTTCATACTAAGGTGCCATAAAACGTTCAATTTAATAGGAATTAAAGCGCCGCGCGAGGCGAGTCACAAAACAAATATTTGTTTGTATTTATTGTGTTAAGAGCCGTCGCCGGATATAAGTTAATAAGCCGCTTGCGAGGATCATATTCATCGCAGTTAATCTGAACGGGGCGGTTACATGGTTCTTGTGTAAATACTTTAAAAAAACATTACGAAAATAAACAAATCGCCATCAGCCCCAAAGTAAGTATACCTCGTTTTATAGGTACTAAGATAACTGATGATTGATAGGTACTAAGATAATTTATGAATAATGCTACATTAATACTTATAATATACAGATAAACGCAGACACTAAAAAACTTTCTAGATTATAAGACAAACGTTTCCCAGTTGTGGAAATCGAACCACCTTCGACATAGAAAGCAGGGTTAGTGCCAACTGCGTCAGATATTTAATTATTTGCATTGATTGCAGGGCTAAAAAAAAAAAAAAAACTTCGGTTCGCAGACGTTCAGAGGGGTTTCGAATAGAATTGATATTAATATGGAAATAATCCTCACCTATAATGATTGTACCTACCAAAACTTAGGCTAGGCATTGCTTTTATACATGTACGAAGCATGCTAATGGCTGTGGCTCAGTTTCGCAAAAACTCAGAAATGATTTGGTCGATTTAAAAAAATCTGTTTTTTATTTCCTTTATATGCAAACCTCTGATCAACCGAATCCTCTAACCGAAGTATAACTGTAATAGATTATCCTACGTTCCTATTTCCCTGCATATAATACCTTAGCCGTATAATACACAATTACTGATAACTACATTTTAGATTATTTTCTTATTATTTTAAAAGGTTTTGAACATGCGGTTGCGATAATGATGAAATTATCAGCTCGAATAACAGTGTGTGTGTTAGTGGAATTTATAAAGACTTCGTGCTAATAATAACGCCTCCATGTAACCTCGGGGCAGCCTCCGGTGCTCAGTTAGCGATACCTCAATGGCGCGTAAACAAATATATTTATTTAATAAGTTTTTATTGCTCTAATCCGGACATAACTTACGCTGATAAGAAGATCAGCGACGTGCCGGCTGCTCGGTGGATAATATGGTGTCTATAGTATCCAATAAGCGGTGATAGCCAACTGGTTAGGGCTTCGGCCTCCCTTTCAGAGCACTGAGTTCGATCCCCGAATTTCTCATTTCAGAGTTTTGTGGGTTTTAAGCAATCAAATATCACTTGCATGTGTAAGCATTATGGGGCCAGCGTGGTTGACTAAGGCCTATATTATGAAAATGAAACTTAATTTGCCATACTCCGCGAACAGCAGGAGAATCTGTATAGTGTAATTTATAATTTCTTCAATCCCTATACTCCACACCAAACAGATCTTCGGCAATGTACCCTCTACGCACTTTTCGCTCCGAAAGCGATTAAGATATACAAAAAATAATTGTTAAGTTCATAACAAATATTCATTGTAAAGTCACCAACTCCTGAAGATGCTCCGGTATCGGAGATCTCACACTATACAGATTCTCCTGCTGTTCGCGGAGTATAGCAAATTAAGCTTCATTTTCATAATAAATTATTGATTTAATAAAAGTAAAGCCTGCTTCAATCCGACTAAGGCTACACTCTTCTCATTCTGAGAGGAGAACTGTGAGCTGTTGTAGTTGTCTTGGTATTGACCTACCCAGTGGTGCGCGATGTGGCCTTATAATTTGGCAGGCCCGGGTTCGATGGGGGCTATTTGGGAATTTATTATTTAAGAATTTTCTGTGGTCTGGTCTGATGGGAGGTTTCGGTGTGGCCATGCGATTAAGCGTTCCGGTTCAATCCCAAGAAGAAAACTCACCACCATCTTAGACTGCATCACCACTTATACACCAGATAAGATTGCAGTCATCATCAACATCCCACTACAGAGCACGGGTCTCCTCCCACAATGAAGGGGTTAAGGCCGTAGTCCACCACGCTGGCCCAGTGCGGATTGGTGGACTTCACATTTCTCTGAGAATATTATGTAGAACTCTCAGGCATGCAGGTTTCCTCACGATGCAATGTTCTCCTTCACCGTTGAAGCAAGTGATATTTTAATTACTTAAAACACACATAACTTAGGAAATGTAGTCATGGCCAATTTTAATTGGAATAAAAAAAGATGGTAAGTACCTACCCAGTGGCGTGCACTTCCTACAAGCACAAAAGCACTGCCTATCCTAAAAAAATTATAACTCATAAATGCAAACGATTTTACCATGGCATCTTCCTTTTTTATGCATACCCTGGTCGAAAACCCTGTGCGGCGTGCTCTGTGAGTACCTAGCCATTGATAGTTTTAAATGCATTTTTCAATCGACTACCAAAACAAGATGGACTAATCAATTCGGTGTCTAGCTCAATTTCTTTTTCATACGACTTTAAGTAGAAGTATAGCTTAACTAAACTCTTCCAATTCAGATTTTGTGAAGCTCATTTATGTTCCAATCATTTGTCATTTGACACAATTTGCTCCAGCATCACATTTGCGATAAATAGGTAAATAATCAAACTGTCACTCCGCGTGTCAATCACACAGTCGCAAATCGCATTATTCCTACGTACAAATATCTACACCAATTGTGTAGACTTTACATTATCTAAAACAAATTCACTCATTGCGTTAGAACCTTCGAATATGTGTCCTATTTTAATGACGCTAAGGACGAATGTGACCGCTTCTCACTATAGTTTTGCAACTAAGTTGAAAATGTACATAAGCGCTGTATAATGAACTTTATGCTGTGGTATTAAAGGTTAAAAGGGGTGTAGGATAAGGTGGTTTTAGATAATATGCAGGGACAATTGACACAGGCGTGAAAAGTGGCGATCTATTACAAATAATCGGATCTGCGACGGAGCGACGTGTCGTTTGAATGGGATTAGTCCCGAAGTCTGGCGTCGGAGCGAGCTTAGCTCCTTGCTCTAAGTAGCAGGCACTATTCACGCAGTTTGGCGACTGGCCAATAACGTCGGTTAAGATTATTTAGTACGGGCAGGTATCGCGGATGTTCAACTTCGATCACATTCGGGTTCGATTCCCGGATGGGTCGGGCAAAAGTATATAGATTTCACCATGTATTAAATTCAAAATTCAAATTCAAAATTTCTTTATTCATGTTAGATGTTCTTTGTTCCTCGGAGAGCACGCTAAGCCTTCTATTGGAAATTGTTGTGTGTATTGTTTTTTTGCCTGAACCTCTGCGCAGATCTTGACCAAATAGCACAAAGGCATTCATTCATAAAAAAATATTCTAGTAGCCGTGTACGCCTAAGCAGCAGAATCGATCTTGTCCAAATTATCAAAAATATAGATAGCTTCCATTGTGGAAAAAACCAAAAGATTGTTCTCTCGGGGAATCTAATAGTTTATACTGGATTTTTGAAAATAGCTACAAACTTACACGAAATCGCGGGCAGCAGTATACATTATAGACTAATATTTGACGGCCGATTGGCGCAGTGGGCAGCGACCCTGCTTTCTGTGTCCAAGGCCGTGGATTGATTCCCACAACTGAAAATGTTTGTGTGATGTACATGAATGTTTTTCAGTGTCTGGGTGTTTATCTGTATATTATAAGTGTTTATGTATATTATTCATAGAAATATTCAACAGTAATCTAAGTACCCATACATGCTACGCTTACTTTGGGACTAGATGGAGGTGTGTGCATTGTCGTAGTATATTTATTTATTACTAACATCACAAAACTCTGGGACCTCCCACTTAATAAGCCCACAGCTAACCACAATGCCAGTGTCATCGTTATGTAACCTCATTTGTTTCAAGTCAATTCTAAATAGTAATTTCATCAAATGATTGCAGAATAACTTTTCACCCCAAAGTCACAAACTCAACAATAATTAACACCCCAATATGCCAAAGCTAAATTACATGACGATAAAATCAGATTCTCCAGCTCAGTGCCCTTACACCTTTACAATTACAGATGTACGTGGAATCGCAAACCGTGCACAATAAGCCTTATTATTAAATAAGGCATAAATACGTTATTTGTCACACAATTTGTCCCGAGTCGTTGCAGCTTCAATGCGGAGTGGAACCCGCGACTAGACAGATGTGTATTGCTAATTGTTGATAAAAAAAAAAAGTATTTAACGTTTCATGCTTGTTGAGTTAATATTAAAAGTATACTCAAGGGTTTTTATTATAATAAGTTAAATGTATATCATCAGAATCCTTCTCACTGTATTATATATAATACAAGAGCATTGATAGCATAGTGGTTAAGGCTTCTGCTTACCTTACGGAAAGCCCAAGTTCGATTCCTGACCTTCAACTTTTGTTATGCGTTTTATGCAATTAAATATCACTTGCTTTAACGGTGAAGAAAAACATCGTTAAGAAACCTGCAAGCTTGAGAGTTCTCCATAAAGTCCTTAAAGGCGTGTGAAGTCTTCCACGTCGACTAGGGCCAAAACCTCTCTGACTCTATTTATAATGATCCGCAAAATAATAATACATAAATTATTATTTATTTATTAGCTTGAAACATAACATCCATGAAAATTATAAATGCGATTTTTTTATAAATATAACCCAAAATAAACTATTTAAAAGTAGTCTTCCTGAGAGAAAAGAGCAACTGAAATTGATAGTGTCATAAACTACATTAAAGCGAGCAAATCCGCGGTCAAAAGCTAGCGATAAAAACATAGATCTCTGCCTACCTTTATCTAAATAAAAGCTCCCCGTATTTTAGCACTTAAGCTAAGGTTTACGCGACCCTTATCAGGGCCTCTCGGCCGCATTACCTCGTTGGGCAACTAATCGACAGGGCCCGGGCGACGCGTAAATTATTTGGCCGGCTAATGAACACCGCCATTTGTTCGAAGTTTCTATTGCCTCTAGAGACTCTGTTCCTCTTTACATTGCTGCTCGGAACATGTTGTGGCGACTGTGATAGGAGAAGAATTGCACGATCCTTTGCTATCAAGTACAAGACCGTTTACACTAAACGTAGGAAACCTCTAAATCGAATGTTTAATGATTTAGGCGACGTCTCTAGGAAAACGATTCTCCAACTCTGATCTGTGACAACTATTGTGACAAAGTTAGATATATATAGATTAGGCGTTAGTAGGAATATACATAGATTAGGCGTTAGTAGAAGGGGGATAGCGCATTGGGTAGCTCAACTCCACTTTTGGGAGGCCGAGTTCGAATCCCAGTGCCTCCTAAATTTCTAATTTATGTGCGTTCTTTAAGTAATTAAAATATCATTGCTTCATCGATTAATGAAAAACATCCTGAGGAAACCTGCATGCCTGAGAGTTCTACATAATCTTCTCAAAGGTGTGCGGACTCCACCAATTCGCACTAGGCCAGTGTAGGCCTTAAACCCCTTCTCGTCGTGGGGGGCGACCAGTGTTGATGTTTTGAGGCGTTATTTATTTAAGGCACTACCGAGAAAGCGGGCAATAGTATCATATATTTTAAGCTTTTATAGCTCAGCGGTCAAAACTTCGGTCTCTCATTCGGGGAGACCAAGTTTGATCCCATGAACGAACATACCTGTAACTAATGTACATTTTAAGCAAATAAATATCTGATGATACAACGGTGAAGGCAAACATATTATTATTCCGCATAGTATGCAATAATTAGCATAATTTTTTTTTTATTACTCTACAAGTTAGAGTAACCTTGACTGCAATCCCACCTGGACCTAGTGGAGATTGAAGATTACATTATTTGGGAGTCGAAGATTATGTAGCGTTAAGAGTAACATTTAATTAATTATTGCGATTAGTTATAGTTAGAGTAGTAATCTGTTTTCCACAAGTTTCATTATGTTTTGAACAGTATCTACCCGCCTACCAATTATAGAACACAATTTTATACTTTATTCTATTTGATTATCTCTAAAATATAATTTTTATTAATACATAACTATAACCTAAAATAAACTATTTAAAAACTAAATAAAATCTAAAACGTCCTCGAAACCACCGCAGCGAGGCACAGTTCCTAAGATGCTGGCAGCATTTCCCCTCTGGATGGCCAAACTAATTCGTTGGCCAAGGTAACTGCCCGCTCTAGGAATATATTATATACTTGATATATTATATTATTATTATATTTTTATTCTCTATTTTATACTTGCAGTTGTTTTGGAAAACTTGTGGGAGTTATTAAATTTTCTAGAATAGATTTATCTTGATATGGCAAGATAGGACATGTCCTATCGTCTCTCAGATGCAATTCGCAAAATCTAAGCATAACGGTTTATGTTTGAAAATCATGGACACATTAATTTTGTAGGTAGGCATTTATTTTCTGTACATGGGTTTTCTCCGCCATCGATTGACTGGAAGAGATCGCCATGTAGCGATATTTGGCTTGCAATAATTGGCTATCATACTTTTTGGCTTGTATTCATTCATTTATTCATTCATTCATTCCTTTATTAGTATAACGTTTGAATGGAACCAAGAATCAAAATTAACTTATCCCACGTAACGTCTGTAACAAGCTTCTAAATCTAAATCAATGTTCACAAGTTTAGTCTAGATTAAAATCTAATTGGCAATAACATTGCAGAGCTAGAAAGCTAGCGGGAATTTATCAGGGTGTGCAAGGTGAGAGGTGGCTGTGAGGGGGTGTAAAGTAATCAACAATTTAAAATTGGGGCTAATCCTGCGCTTGGCGTAATCGCGGACGATCACTCAAGATTCTGAGCATTTGAAGAATGCGCACACCTTTCTACTTTCGTAAGACCATCTTTCATATTATTCACTTATCGTATGAATCCTGCAAAGTCCTCGCAGCACGTCAAATATTCGTGTATTGTCCATTCATATAGAACTAAATCAGTAAAAAATTACACTAAACACTTTTGAATTGAAATTTGTACAATTTGGGTGAAGTGAGTCGGAGATAGGCGGTAATAAATGCAGCACAGTTTTTACTACTACAGTGCTATATTTTAAGTATATTTTAACATTGTGGCTTTGGCTTTTTTATCCTACTATAAATTAGCCCTTGACTGGAATCTCACCTGGTAAGTGATGATGCAGTCTAAGTTGGTAACGGGTTAATCTGTTAGAGGTATTGGCAGTTGTATTAAACCCATAAACTATGAACATTTCTCTTTTCTTTCACCATATTGGATGTATTGTGATTTCAGATACCTAGCCTACAACACATGGGGCTAAAATGAAAACGATATCGCAATTATTAAAATCAAAATCAGAATAGAAAATAGTTAAAAACATTAACCTCCCGTAGTCGTGTAAAAAAAAAGTAGGAATGTAGGTAAGTATGATAGTCAAAATCGCACATGTGTGCAAAACTTCCAAGGTGTTTGTTTAACGAACGCGGGACAAATCGACGCGTCAAAGCACCCATCTCACTCCCACAAGCCTACTTTGCATTATTCGTCTTGCTCTAACTAAATAACGAACAACAAACATAATCCACGAATAATGGCGAATGATGCCGATCCAGGGATTATTCCGAATCATTTGTTGCCCAGATTTGTTTAAATTGTTCAAATGGCGCTAACTGATGGGTCGAGGATTGGTGTTATTCATTTATTTTAATATTATTTCACAAATAAATATTTTAACTTATAGCTTATTAGCGACCCGCCCGGGTTTCGCACAGGATGATATAAATTTGTTTTTATTTTCTTATTGTCATAAAATAAAACTAGTTACTTTTTGTGACTTAAATATAAAAGCTAGACATATGATATCCGTGACTTTTTTGTAGGTCTCATCGCTTCATAACCTGCGTCCTGCCCAAGGTTCGGAGGAAGACCACGTCAAAAAAAGACCTCTTTAAGCTCTACAACCTTTCTCTATAACTCAATCATATTTCTCTGACCATTAAGCGCTGTCTTAATTATAAGACAGCGCTCGTAATAGACGTGGTAGTTCGCCAAATTTTATCCGACTTGGTTTGCAAAACCGACTACCGCGTCATGTCTTTCCAATTTTCTGGTGAATATAATAGACGCCTACAGAGCCTATAGACCGCTAGACCACAGAATGAACACTTATTTTGAATGTATGATGAATAAAATTGCTTGATTATAATGCATTTCTGTTAATATTTTTTGTTAATATTTGATTTTGTTTTAATATAAGATGATAAACTGAAAGCATTGCTACAGTTTTATAATTTTTTATGTCGGATACATAATTTTCACAAAAGATAACTTCATGAATTATTCCGCCCATTAGTGCAATCCTATCTTCAAATACTGTGGAAGGAAATGATTAAATTAATTATCTAGGTACTACCTACTTATACCAATAAATAAATTCATAACTGTTTTACGCTTGAAATTATAAAACACAAAATGGTCTTTGACTTTTTTCGTTTTATTCATTCTACCTTTTCATTTAAGCATATTGTAACTTTCATTCTCATTATACTCTTATTCGGTGGTCTAAAGGCTTAAATGTTTATTGGAGGAACTAAGTGGCAGAATTTGTAAGGAAAAATCTAATCGACGTCGCTTTACGAATAGAGGTTTATTATACCGTGGTTATTGTTAAAAAAAGTAATTTAGCGCGGACAAAGTCGTGGTTATAGAAGGTACTTATCATCAATAAAGTAAGAATTTCGTAAGAATAAACCCTAATATTTAAATTTATCAAATTTTTTGGAAAGTATTCAAATAATTCAAAATATTGAAATAGATAAAAGCAAATAAAACTAAAACCAAAACACTAGTAGTACCCTCTAGCGTTTAAGTACAACACTACTTCACATCCTGAGCGTTGGACTACATCAGGCTTAAGAGCAGCATTATAGTTCAAAGTAGAATGCACAGATGGCGCTCCAACCTAACGTTGCAAGCTAGTTTGTAACATATTCAATAGATGGCGCTGTTCGCAATTTTTTAAAGCCTAAATAAATTGTTTTTGAAAGCCTTCCTCGCAGAATGGTATGCGGTATTTCAGTAGACCATTCCGACATTAATTCTTTCTTAAGATTAATGTTTTATTTTGAAATTTACTCAAGTCTGGTCGAGTGGGAGGCTTCTATTTCTGCATGTATTAAGAAATGCAACCAGTTATATATATATATATATATATATATATATATATATATGTATAGTCGTGTATTACGTTATAGAGCTCAATGACTTTTTGGGCTATTGTGCTATTGGTTAGCATTTTTAACTGTTGGTTACGAGCTCCTGGGGGCTGGGTTCGATTCTCGGGACGGGTCAATAATTGTATATCATCATCAGACTTGAATTATTCATTGTCGGTCTCCAGGTACCTCTGAATTATGTTACGTTAAGATTTTTTGAGCGGTGGTGCCGTATCTACAAAAAAATGAATCTTAATATTAAGTAAAAAATCCATTAACGTACCGGGATAAAAAGTATCCTTTTTCTATCGCCGGGATGCGAGCTTTCTCTGTGATACATTGAGATAGGTGCAACAATTGAGCCGAATGTAGGTAACAACAGACAGATACTTTCACATTTTGGTTATTGTATTAGGGGGCTCCAGCCGTGGCTACTTACAACCCTTGCCACAAAGATTTAGCGTTCCGGTACGATATCGCATAGAAACCTATTACCACTGCCATACTCCATAACAGGTTAGCCCGTTATTTAACTTGTAGTAGATTAACGGTAATAACCCATAGAAAAACTCAGTAGTTTGTATCCTCTTTCCAAGTAGGCATTAAAGATTAAAATAATACACTGAAGTATGAAAAACTATTATATTTTTCAATCCGTTCTCTCTCTAACACTAAACTACAATCTTGCGCTCTCCAAAGTCGTCTAATCTCTGCACAAATAATTTACAGTTTTCCACTTATATCTATAGGAAGCAAAATTATTCTTATGTGATAACGTCACCTTAGCCAATGCTACACCTACAAAGAGATGAGAGTAAGAGTTTGTCGCACAACAAAAATTACTGGAAGGTACTTTGTATATTGTACTAAGGAATCTGTTTTGGTCTGTATGTTACAAATATTTCTCTCAGACAGTACCGTAAATTTTTTTTTTAGCATAGTTAAAATACATAGATCTAAAGTAAAAATTTTAAATAAAAAAAAACATACAATCTAAATAGAAAGCTAATTAATCATACTACTGCAACTGATTTATTTATTTTTACTTTTATCTCAATGTATAAGTATATATATATATATATATATATATTAGATGACCATCATGTCAACAAAATATTCAAAACTGAACTCAGTAGTTGTATAAAAAACTGAAGATAGTAATAGAAATATTGAATGGCTATTTTATCGATTGTATGGTTTTAGCTGATATTTAGGCATATTTATAAGTTACTAATACAAAATTTAAAATAGCATTGACTGTAGCTTTAGTAAGGTAACGGTTACTCTATTAATATAAATATTGTATGAAGACCAGGTAAATGAGATATTATATAACAAAAAGTTTAAATAATGGATAGCCTAACTAACATGGATAACATAGATAAAACATAATTAAAGCTGTACAATAGAGGTAACGTTGTAGTAAAGCCTGTATATACATATTGTACATCTTTAATAGGGTTTTAACTTACTATTACTAACCGTAGGTTCCAGTTAGACAAAACAGAACAAAATAAATAAAATACTATATTAATTCGAGACAGATACTTGAAAAATTGTGCTTTACATTTTCCAAGAAATCATTTAGGAGTAAAACTAGGCTCTGATTTTATACACTGAATTTAAATTGCCTCAAACTCATAACTGCAATAATAAAAATCAAATCTTCAGTGGTGCATGGGCAGATGTAAAAATTTATATCTACTGGCCCTCACATTATATAGATTCAACAACAATTCATCTCAAATTAAAGTATCGGTGTTGTTTCAAGTGAGCAGAGTGCTACTGACACACAAATATTGAAAAGTTTGCATTATTTCACATATCAGAAAGCTCAAATTACATTTCACTCGAGTCACTAAGAGTGGATATGGTGTACGAAGGCTAAAAAATGTATTTAGCGCTAAGTGACGTTTTTAATGTCATACCAAATCAGGGCCTACATATTAAATCTTAAAAGTAAACTATACACGTAATACAAAATATTACAACTATTGGAGCCAACACAGATGAAGTAATATTATTATTTATTTACATTGAATTCGCATTTATATTTAGTTAAAATCACGCTAAAATACATATTCTCAACTAGCACAAGAAATTAACACAAAAATAGAACGTTTTGAGCCTTCTAATAATGGCTATAGCATTTTGCAGTGATTGCCAATATACATCTCTTCTAGGCTTTTAAGAGTCAAATTATGATTGCTAGTTGTAGTTTTCATTCGGTCTTAATACAATAAAATATAAAAAATCTGCTAGTTTCACACATATAATAGTATTGCACAAAAATTATCAAGCTTCTTAATAAACTAAATAGCACTGTATTGTTATAAACAGCATGAAGTTATCTATATTAATGAGTTTTACTATAAAATACTATTGTTCTCAATTTGTATACCTATTTAGGATTGGCAATGCAGATTTGAATAGCTATCGGATAATAAATAGGATCCTCATTTTCTAAGGCATTTAAACCTTAAATAGCACTTGGAATTTAATTCGCAAAGATACTGCAGTTATCGTTTAAAAATGGTTGTTTATTAGATGTCAGTGGACTTATAGCTTATAGTAGTATTATTTAGAATTTTCCGGTTCATATGACATACAATTATTGATTCTATTATAAAACAAAACAATTATAAATAAACTTAGTAAATTTAAAACATTATATAAACGGGTTTGAAGAACTTGTGTACTTTTCTTGAGTTTTATTTCTTGCTGGTCCACCGACCGCACATGAATTAGGAAACTCATTTTACACCAGTAGAGCTATTTTGAAAGTATCTCAATTGACACCAAATTTAGCTAGACACTGTGGAAAGTTGCCACCCGGTTTAGGGCTTAAATAAGGACTTCAGGTTTAAAACAGACGCATTTAACTTTAAAATTATCAACTTTGCAATCAATAAACAAATGAACAAATCGTTAAAATCATTAAAAAAAATTATAGACTAGTTTGTGTTGCGGTTTATTCGTAGACAGTGGACAGTCAGTTTAAGCAAAATTGAATAAAATCAAATCACACCCACACTTATAAAAATAAGCTATTAGAGATCATTCCGCGGGGCTTCACATGTTTGCAAATTAATGATCCACGCAGAGCATTTTTGTCGTTACCCAATGTAAAAACGATATGTGTAATTACACTGATTCCAAAGTTTAGAGTGACCACCATTTTGTCCCCGGGACTTTCCGTATCAATCTCTAAGCATTTAAATTTGTATCTTATTACAACTACTTACGTATGAATTTACCTTGGGTACAGAAAAAAATGCTCTGCCATCTCCAGGTTGCGTTAATCATTAGGCTCGAAGTCAAAGCATCTTAAGGTGATTTATTCCGAAATATCCGCAGAACAACCAGAGCAACCAATATAACTCAACGAGTCGCAAAACCAAAGTGCTGATGAGTGGGGCTCTTATTACGGAAAACCGTGATACTCTGCCCCAAAGTGCTGAAATAGAAGCCCGCATATGAAGATGCAGCGATAGTAGGTGGGCAAACGCAAGGCAAGGAAACCCCTTCAAAATAGAATTGAAATGATGACGATGCTAACAAATTGAAGTATACAGAAATAGTAGAGGATAGTTATTATCATCATCATAGTCTCGACAGATTGACGTTCACTGCTGGACTTTATTTTGTTGGGAGTTTCAAAGTCCAAGGTTACGCCACTTGTTTCCAGCTTTTCCCCGCGACACTTATAATGTCGTCCGTCAACCGACATTTGGGTAGATCAACGCTGCGTTTACCATTCCAGCCAGCCATTCCAGCACCTTGGGAATCTAACGTCCATCAGTTCTCAGTGCTATGTACCCCGCTCATTGCCACTTCGGCAAATCTAGTTCTTCTATCCATCTCCATGAGCCTAATTGGTTCACGTAGAAATACTGTGGGCATAGCTCGCCCGATAGCTCGCTGAGGAGAATAATGGATGTATAATGGATGGATGATCAGTTGAGCGTAAAATGGTACAGTTCTACACATGTAGAGACTGCGTCATATTAATGTGCCGGAGTTAACGCCGTAGCTCTGTTATTGTACGTATGGCAGATAAAGGCACCAATTTCAAGTATCAGTAATAATCTAAAAAAAAATCTCTTAATCTCTCTCGCCCTAACTGAGCAACCAATGGACTTGACTTTTGGCAAAGAGTTAGTTGAAAGACAACATAGGCTGGTTTACTGGAAGGTTCGTATTTTTACATCAAATGTCGTCCTTCCTTTAAGCCCTTACCGCGGGTAACACCGCAGTATGCATCTAGTAATTAAAATATTTAAAAAACACTACTATTTACTAATTTATAATGGCGCCATACAGACGCCATTTTGAATAAGTTGACAGAATTGATGCGGTCGATCGGTGACACTCGGGATTTATGGTTTCTAACTATACCTTGTACATGAAAATAAGATTGAGCATTTAGAAGTTACGTTTAACACACTTCATTTTTGGGCGTCTAAAAAGTTGTCAAGTTCATGGTAGCCCGCAGTCCACAAGCGCCCTTCATACATGTACACTGTCTACCCTTAAATTTTTTTGCAACGTGAGCAGGAGGGATTTTTTTATTTAATGCCATCTTTCTGCTTTATGCATAGCCTGACCCGGAATTCAGTGTCTTTTCTTACAATTGCTAGCCGATTTTGTTCTGTCAACTCAAAACAAGATTAGCGTTAAGTTAACAACTGTGGCGATCAGTTTGCAACTTGTTGGAAAAGTTACTGAATAAGGCAGCTGGTCAGAAACCCTGTGCACGCTACAGACAAGCGTCTAGCCTAAAAATAAAAATAAACTATAATTCACATCTCAACCTCTCTAGAGTCGTACTTCTCCTTCACCTCCTCGGGAGTGAAACTTTTCACCGACACGGCCTCCGAGAGATCCGTATTCGATAGTTTGTTCGTTATTTTCGTTATCGATATCCTACTTTCTATGTCATTCGAATCGCATATCGATTCTAAGATAACACCTTTCTCTACTTTTCTAGGTTTTGGTATAATTTGAGGGAGGTTCACTTTTTGCGTGGTGCTCCTAAGCTTTTCACTGAGTATTTTGTTGCAGGTTTTTTTGGACATGTCCAAGGCTAGGGGGTCTTGAACTTCTTCAGATTTCTCTTCTGTGCCCGGCTTTGTCTGTTGTTTGATTTCGGCTACTTCTGCGTTTGACAAGTTGTCCTTCTTCTTCCATTTCGTTCTTCTATTTTGGAACCAGATTTTCACCTGGAATGAAGAGAAACATATATTGAAAATATATCGAGATACTCATTTTACCATCATCATGATATAAATAAATTGAAAAATTAAAATTAAATAAAATAAAAAATTAAATTGATGACTGAGGAATACTTTTATGAATAATATACATTAATACTTGTCATATACATATAAACATATGACCCAGACACTGAAAAACATTCATGTTCATCACACAAACATTTTCCAGTTGCGGGAATCGAACCCACGGCCAAAGCAAAGCGGAACTTAGAAAGCAGCGCAAAGCGAAACTGCGCCAATCAGCCGCCAGAGAATATACTAACATATGTTCTAGTTATAGTTTATAAAAACAACTTTTTCAACTACACTAGTTGAAAAAGTTGTTTTTGAGGGTACTTATCTCTAAAATTACTGTTTTGTTTAGGTTTAGTGCTTAAATTTCTAAACTCGCGGTAACTTCTAAATCAAATGTCCGATTCGAATTAATCAAATAGTATTTTACTACTAAACAAGTACCCTTGATGATACAACTATTTGTTTCAATAAGAATCAATACTGCAAGTAATGTATCCGACATTTGTTTCTAGCAGCGAACTAATAACATTTTAGACCAAAAAAGCTACTATTGTGAGTTAATAGTAACAATAAGATATAGGTAGGTAATAATATGTACTTTAATCACGTAGTACATGATTTTAATTTATCACAAATAGTTTTCTCAGCGCACGCCATATAGAAAATAATACATTACATTTTTGCAATTTTTTGTACACACAATATACGGTACAGCAAACATCACACTATAGGATCAGTAACAGCAATTACTGCCCTACCAGCAATGATATATCAAGCGATGAAGCGTGTCGGTACAATGCCAGGGGCAAATTAATTAGGGGTAGGGTAACATATAGGATATAGACACATTTACCATCAAGTAAGATCTCATTCGAGCGCTTAAGAGTACCTGTTATCGGATAAAACTCCGAATGAACTAATTAAAACTGGTCGACAAGTTTTTGCGAAAAATTGTACAACACAAACACGTTTGCGTAAAGTCTGTGTGTTGTCTGTGACTTTCCATCTCTGTTCGTGCTTATGAACCCATTCCCGGCCTGCTACAGGGTAAGGGTCTCCTCCCAAAATAAGAAGGGATTCAGCTGTAGTCCATCACGCTGGCCAAATGCAGATTGGTGGACTTCACACTACTATGAGAACATTATTCTCCAAGACATGAAGGTTTCTTCCGTTATAGAAAGTGATATTTAATTGCTTAAAACGCACAAAACTCCAAAAATATTTATGTAGTAGTAGAGCTTTTTATGGCAGAGCTCGTCCGGAGAAGTACTACCGCCATGCTTAATTCTGCCGCTAAGCTAAGGCTGTGGTTCTCGGTGTAGTGACAGGCCATGAGGCTTGACTTGATATGTTTTTTTAAAAAAAAAACATATATATATGGAGGTGCGTGGCAGGCTTGCTTCCCCCGAATTTGTGTTCGTTCAAGTGTTTATAGGCAATGGTTTTCCACTTACAGCAGGTGCGCCATCTTCGGTCAATTATTACGATAAAAAAAAATATGTATATATGGAGGTGCGTAGTGGGGTTTCAACTTGCTCCCCCCGAAAGTGAAGCGAAAGTTCTAACCACTAGGCTATCAGCTTAGTCTATCACTATCTCCCATACATTGCAAAAACAATAACGAAAGTTCATAAATACAAAGACAACATCAATACTATCCGTGTTTAAATGTAACCGTATAGCAAAATATGAGGAATGATCGATTCCTATAATGACTAGGGATGCTCAATAAAACAAAAAAAAATATCGATACAAAATATTTTAGCACCAATCTTAACATACTAGATTGTCAAAGTCAAAGTCAAATATTTCTTTATTCAAATAGGCACATAGATGGCACAAAATGTGTACATAGCAGTGAGTAGTGATGGCGATAACTACAATCGTAAACTTAAAACTAAAGCTACGAGGGTTCCAATCGCGCCCTGGTCTAAGAAGAAGCCCACAACAAACTTAACCAGGTGTTCTTTTTGTTATCACCATCTCACATTGTCATTAGAAAATATTTAAGAAGCAACCTGGTTAGAGCAATTGTTTACACCCAAGCTTTTTTATCGTTTACGTAATCCTTTATAACAAACTTTGAACTTCTTTAGTGACATCCCCAAGATATCAACCGGTAATTAATTGTAAAATTGTATACAATTGGAAATTGTATACAATTTTACAATAAATTACCGGTGAATTGTGATTGCGTATTTGAAATTTTTTATGAATTTTATCATTTGATATGAATAACATACATAAATACTACAGACACTGAAAAACATTCATGTTCATCACACAAACATTTTCCAGTTGTGGGAATCGAACCCACGGCCTTGGACTCAGAAAGCAGCAGGGTCGCTGCCCACTGCGCTAATCGGCCCTCTAAAGATGTATTCTTTCATAGTTAAATGTCGAGATCAATAATGACGCAAACCCATGAGTTTTTGCTCTACCGAAAAACGCAATAGCTAGCTAAATAAGTTTTCACTTCAAAGAGACGAATGTAGTAGTGTATGAATGTAGTATACTGACATTTAATAAACATGTCGTATTGTCGATATGCATCGTACAGGTAATCGCGCATCCCTAACACGCACTGACACAATTAGCGCGACTTTGACATGTTGCATATAACCATTGTATCTCCCCGTCCCCCTCCCGGCCCCTACACAAACACGCGCTCTCTCGCTCTAGCACAGCACTAATGCGCAATCAATAATAATTATCTTCGTGTTTGCGACCAAGTGGATTGCATTGTGTTGTAATTTGAAGGTGTATTGAGGGTGACCATCGAGTGGTAATCAGAGGGAATATCCCATATGTAAGGAATGATATTGTAGAATAGAACCCTGTAGTTTTAAAAAGTTTTATATAAAGGATATGATAATTTCTGCACCCTGCTGCTAAATAATTATTTCTATTTATATGAAACAAAATTAAATTGAATTGGACTGATGAGTTCTTGAGGTTTGCGTATTCAAACAATTAAACAATCATTTCACCTTCATCATGATTTCATTTGTTCCATTTAAAGTTTGCCCTCAATTGCCCCCCTGCCGGTAAGTTATAATTGTGTATATGTATTTGTATATATATATATATATATATATTTAAATATAATTGTTGTCTCAGATGGTATGGATGTACTTATTCGGGACACGGCACCACCTGTTTCTCAGCAGCATCGTACCAGAACGCTATAATCGTTTGTGGCATGTCTTTGTATTAGCATAGATTATGGAAGTGTTCTAATATATTCGTTCGATTAACTTTATATAAAGCTCAGCGGTTCTGAGCGTGTAAATTTAATTCTGAAAGCTACGTTATACGTTCAACTGCGAACCACTGGACTGGATCTAAATCAATTTTATCAGGAGCTAAAGCTTCAATTAATGGAAAGGGAAGTATAAGTCATGTTGAAAAGCTGATAAATAAATAAATGTTTCATAAGCATGCCAGCCCTTTTCAAAGTATAGTAATATCTATATTAACCAAAGATTAAATTAACTACTTACTGGTTACTCTATTAAAGAGGTCACACAAGGTGAACAATATGAATCTAACAGGCGTTCTTAGGCCTTAAGGAAACGAGTGAAGGACCTAAGCATTAAATCTTCTATGAGCTAATGCGGTTATGTTTTGGTTTTTCATGAATCCTGCGGAAACCAACCATTTTCCCCGGAATGCAGCCTATGTGTTCATCCAGGGTATTAACTATCTCCATGCCAAAATTAAGTCAAATTGGTTTAAAAGTGGAAAGAGTAACAAACATTCATCCATCTATCCATACAATTTTTAATATTAGTCGGATTGGCTGAGGAGGCTATGCATAAAATAGTAGAAACATCTATCTATCCATCCATCCATCGTTACAGTTTAAAATATTAGTAGGATTGGCTGAGGACGATGATGAGTGTGTAGACAGTCCGTAATATTGTAAACATCATGGTCGCCGCATCAATATAGTAGCTATAGACCGCAGCGGGTCAAATGTCACATGTTAGCGGGATTAATTTGCGAGCCAATTACCCGGAAGTGCGCCATCATGCGTCGCGGCACACGTCACAGATCTGTCGCCGGATGTTACACTAATGTATATCTGCGCCCAGCCGTGGGGCGAAACAGTGACTAAGGTATATTAGGGAACGGCCCTAAGATATTATAGTTATACAAGCTGTTTCCGGCGTCCGCGTTTATTACGGTTTTTAACTAATTCCGTGAAAATCATTTGTTTACCTGAAATAAAGAGTGAGCTATGTTACTCTCCGTCTTTTCAATTAACTCGTAAAACGACGTACGACGTTACTCACTTTCGGATATATAATATTAACTGGCTGTTGTCCGAATACTTCGCAAATCCCATGGGATCCGATTATTCTCCTAGGATATTAAATAACCTAGGTATATTACTATCCGTCATTTCAACTAAATCTTTGACAGAAATCAAGTTGTTTGGTTGCTTGTTTAGGGATGGACAAACAAACAAACACATTTTCGCATTTATAATGTTATTAGTAAGGATAGCTTGAGCGTGCCCATTCGCTACTGAAGTAAATGACGTTTTATAAATACCTAAAATTTCACGTAGTAATATATTTAGATGCTAAAACTATTTCAACTTATATGTAAGGTAAGTAGACTGTGTATATTTGATATATACACAGTCTACTGTGGTGTTTTGATCAATAGTTTCATGATGGAGCTGCAAATGGTTACTTTAACAGCATTTACAGGTCCCTCACAAAAACATCTCTAAGGCTATATTTAAGGACTCTTTTTGAAGAATTTTTACTGTGCTTAAGGGCACAAATGCATTACATTTGTGTTCCTCAACTCAGCAGTAATTTAACAGACAGGGAATAAGAAACTTTATTGTCCAACCACCAAAGTAAATCTGTATTCGTGGTACAATTAGTTTTTTACCTATTATCCTTCTTGTTTCCACGTGACTTTGTGTAAGTTCCTTAGAGTTTATGACATGTGCTTGTTCCGACAATATGAGTAATTTAAATTTGTGCTTGATCGGTAATATTTTACAAATCTTAAATAATTTATTCTATTCTCCTTTAAAATTCTTTTATATATGATAACATCATAGAAAATTCTCAGGCTTACCGATCTCCTCCATATACTTCAATATTCAATCAAATGATATTTAATATCTTAAATTGAACTCAACTCCTCAAAGTTATCCGGGATGTATACCGGGGATCAAACTCAGTTCCCTCGAGAGCAAAGTTAAAGTCTTAACCACAAGGCTATCGTACTAATTCATTTGGGATAATACCGTACTACGTAAGCTAATTCATTTGGGATAATAATTAGATACGCAAGAATTACTCAAACGTCTGCCTTATCCGAACACGATAGATAGGTCAGGCATACGAAATATTAGTCAATAGGGGTGGGAAGTTGATGGATATCGAAACACTAAATTTTATTAATGTAAAAAACTTCCCTGTGGAGATCAATTGCTGATTGGTAGACCTTTGAAAACTCTGAGAACTGGAGTTGAAGCAGGTGATATTTTATTTGCTTAAAACGCACATAAAGTTGAAAAGTTAGAGGTGCGTTCTAGGATTCGAACTCGGCCCCACGAAAGTGAAGTCGAAGTCGTAGTCACTGGGCTGTCACTGCTTACACCCAATAAGTATCTTGAACCTTCGAAAACGCTCTTGCAATACGTTATCTAATCCCTCCATCTAAAGTCAGCTTACTTGTACTTTTAAAGTGTGGTTATTCAAAGCTTTGGTGATAGTTCTATCATCAGAGGAAAAGACAGAAATTGTATGTTCACAAAAATAATGTATTGCAAGTCGGACAAAAATAAATTTACACGGCAATAATTTAAAACCGAATGAATGAATGAATCCACTTTGATTGTACACCAAAGAAAAAAGTAGTTACAGAGATATTCACATAGAGTAAGAGAGTACCATTTGGTGGCTTTATCGCATAGCGATTTCTTCCAGGCAACCAAAGACACAAAAAGAAAAAACATAGAACAGAGGTAGGTGGTGCAATATATGAGACATAAACATAACACACCATATAATAAATATAATACCAATATAATATAATAATATAAATATAATAACGAATCAAACTATCGATAAAAACATTACGGACAAATAATATCCCCATCACTAAGCTTATCTCCATTCTGATCGGAGTCGATGACTAAAGGCTCGTTAATCTAACAATTATTCATTGAAGACCCGACTTGCCGACAAGTGGGCCCAATCGATGTAGGCTATCCTTGTCCCTCCAACAGTAATCCATGCCCGAACGACAGAGATAGTTTATGAAGACTTGCTGTATTAGAGACGGTTAAATCTTCATTGTTTGAACGTTTATTTTACTTATGAACATATTCTCGTCGTTTTTACTGCGACGTAGAATAATATAGAACAACAATAGTAATATACTTTATAAAAAAACTAGTAATAGACTTATAGTGTAGTGTTCCTTGCATGCTCTGCGAAATATTGCTTTGTTTATAGGCGATGGTTTTCCACCTACAAAGAATAAAAACACATACGGATGAAAACTGAAAACCTGTTCATGTTTAAGAATAAGCCCGCAACAAACTTATGAAAATTAAGCTTAATTTGCTATACCTACTTCGCGAACAGCAGGAGAATCGGTATGGTGTAATTTATAATTTCTTCAATCCTTAACCTCTACACCAAAAAGATCTTCGGCAATGTACCCTGTACGCACGTTTCGCTCCGAAACCGGACCATCCTCACGAGATGTTGACATTACAATGTTATTAAGTTATTATAATTGTTAAGTGATACTTAATTATTATTCATTGTAAAGTCAACATCTCCTGAGGATCTGGAGTATAAAGATTGAAGAAATTATAAATTAAACCAGACATATTCTCCTGCTGTTCGCGGAATATACCAAATAAAGCTTAATTTTTATAATATATATATATGGGTTTCCGCAAATTAACGCCTGCTTCTATCGAATACCCGCAACAAACTTTAATTCAATTCAAGCTCAAGGTAAAGTTTGCTAGATAGATGTGTACTGCAAATTCATTTGATTCTAAATGTTTGTAGTTTAAATCGCTAAACATTGTCCAAATATACATTGCCCTTTAATGATTCTATAGTACACATAGACTGTACCAAAAATAATTGTTTAAACAGCGGTAAATCATCGATAATTTAAATTGGTATTCACATGTAATGCCTATTAACGGGCGAGCCTAATGAGCTGAAATAATGCTCCACTGAAATATAATGCTGAGTGCCAGCGACATACTGCTACTGGATGTGATCAAAAATAAGTACATTACAAAAAAACTCAAATATAAAACAAAATTTCCCCTAGTAGGGAAATGGAGATAGCCCAGTGGTTAGGACTTGACTCTTGGAGAGCCGAGTTCGAATCCCAGCTTATCTAATCGAACCTCTAACTTATCTTAGTTACGTGCGTTCCAAGCAAATCAAAATATCACTTGCTTCAACGGTGATGGAAAACATCATGAGGTAAGTAAGTTCTGCATGCCTGAGAGTTCTCCGTCATGTTCTTAAAGGTGTGTGGAGTCAATCAATTCGCAATTTGCTAGCGTGGTGGACTACAGCCTTAACCCCTTCTTCCTGTGGGAGAGTACTCGTGTTCTGTAATGGGTTGATATGATGTGGTGGGATTTAAATCTGTGTTTTATAACCTGAGGAAAGAATGCGTTGTTCTTAATTTCAAATTTCATAGCTCTACCGATTCTAATTGTTTATCTGTTGTTCGTTTTCTTGTTGCGTTTTTGGTCATTCGGGCATTCGATTTTTATTAAGAATACTTGAGATACTCGTTGACTTAGTTCGTGTTCCCGTATGCACACACTAAACCTCCACCCATTGTATCATGTCGCCCGCCTGCACTATTACTTCCTTTGTTGTCTACAAATCCAACTAGTTCCAGAAATTAGCGAGTTCAAATAGAAAAAAGATTGAACAAAAGTCAGAATGTACTCGAACGTACTTTTAAAGTTGTAGAACTGCAGTTTAAGAAGCAGAAAGAAGCCCTTGTATGGGCTGCATATTTTGCGCACAGACAAAAGCCTAATGACGCAGAGAATAATGGCTATCTTCTTCCTCTCGTGCCATCTCGTATCAGAGGTTGGCAACCATCAGCGCTAACTGAACTTTAGTAATAGCTGCTCTAAACAGTGACTGTACTGTACTCATGTTGAACCACTGGCGTAGATTTTCCAGTCAGAATATTCGCCCTCGACCAGACCTACGCTTGCCCTTTATCTTGCCTTGTATAACTAATAGTTGGAGCAGGTCGTACTTTGGACTACGCATTATGTATCCCAAATATTCGAGCTTTTTCTTTGCACACTTTATAGTATCTCTGCGGACTTCCCCATCCTCTGCAACACGGTAATATTGCGGACATGGTCTCTTTCTTTAAGATATTCAAAGCATCCGCCTGTATATCCACATCTTCTACTTCATATACACACACAGAGAATATTTAACAACTTGTTATTCTCATACGAGAGTAATGGCTATAGCAGAGAGCAAAAGATATGATAATTCTGGGCATAAGGCCGGAAATGGCTCATGGACCGCATTAAGTGGCTGGCGAGTATCAGGAGGGCCACGAATAGTGAATGCCCTAGGAGAATTAAGGTTATATATACCGTGACCCGTGCCCTGTAGTGGGTCGGAAATGGGTTGATATGATGATGATGATTATGTCTGTTTGAAGTGACTCTAGTGTAGCGTAGTGACTCTAGCACCGATTCGTAAGGCAGATTCTACCGAGAACAAGCCGGCAAGAAACATAACTGCCAGCTATTTATTTAGGTTTTTACACACATTTTTCACTTTTTACCCGTTCGAATATTTCAACAGAATAATAAAGTTACAAGTTTTATAAACTTTAATAATAATATTCGTAAGTTTCGTGCAATGTTGCCATGAATAATGAATTTTATTTCTAAGTGGGATAAAGAAAATTTAGTGTCTCTTCCAGCGACTCAACATCTCGCGTTTGATCGCTGAAACGTTATTACGAACGCAGTTAAACAGACGGATTACCCCCCGCAGTTATTCACGCATCGCTATTATTCATATTTTGATAAAATATTCTGTTTTATGATTACACATAGGTACTCAAATAAACATCATATCTACAGAATAGTTAAATCTGGTCAGTGTTTAATAACAAATGATTTTTTTAAGACAAAAAAGGTTGGTGCTTCGGTACATTTTGTTTTTGGTTAAACGTTACAAGGTAACTTTGAATATTTTCAATCGAGAAAATTACACTTTATTGTTTCTAAAGTATAAAATGTTTTTTTTTTCGTACACCACCCACGTATGGGCATACTAATTATAAATAATGGTAAAATCCTCAATAAGGATTACTTAATCAATAAAAAAACTTAGCTGAATTGCTAACTTCATGACTGCTAGATGATGATAATAAAAAAAATATTACCCTGCTAAGTTTGTTGTGTGCCCTTCTTAGAGCTAATGTTTAGTAGTTAAGTTGGCGAACGAAGTTATCACTATTAACATTCCTCACAATTATGTAAACATATATGTATGAACGCTTCATAAGCGCCTGTGATAGGCCTACATGAATAAACAATTATTTGAATTTGAAATATTGAATTAAATCGTTTTTGAGCAAAATCGACATAATTGTAGAAATATAATGACAATAATAACTGAGTTTAACTGATTAACTTACTGTTCGAGGCATGGTCAACTTCACCCACCAGTCACCCATCTAGTTACTGACTTGGGTCAACGTTGCTTAACCAGCGCTATCATCATCATCCCGTCAACCCATTACCGGCCCACTACAGAGCACGGGTCTCCTTCCACAATGAGAAGAGGTTGAAGCCGTAGTCCACCACACTGGCCTAGTGCAGATTGGTGGACTCCACATACCTTTGAGCAGTGGCGTGCACAGAGTTTTTGGCCAGGGTATGCATAAAGAAGGCAGATGCCATAAAATGGAACAATCCCTCGCATTAATGGGTTATACAAAAATTTTAGGGTATGCAGAGCTTTTGTGCATGTATGAAGTGCACGCCACTGCCTTTGAGAACATTATGTAGTACTCTCAGGCATGCATCCTCGCGACGGTTTCCGTTGAAGCAAGTGATATTTTAATTACTTAAAACGCACATAACTTAGAAAAGTTAGAGGTGCGTGCTGGGATTCGAACTCGGCCTCCCGATATGGAAGTCGAACTCCTGCCCAATGCGCTATCACCGTTTCAGATAATATAGATAATATAGGAATGTGTATTATGTTTCAATTAGCCGGTGTTAAATTGTGTTAGTTAGTGTAGTGTGACGTCACGCATCGCCATGATCAAAGGATTAGCGTTCGACATAAGCTCATTACCCGGCTTAGCCTGCGCTGAGGTGAGTTAATTATGATGACAATTATATGTTTCCATTAATAACATCGTGTTTAGAGCGAGGATTCAACAACATGTATATTAAACGATTGCTTGGTGGACAATGTAGAGGTGCTAGCCTAGTGGGCTTCGGGGGGACCGAGTTCGATGCCCAGCGCGCAACTCTTACTTTTCGGAGTTATGTGCATTTTTAATTAAGGCAATTAAAATACCCATGACTTACTTTAGCGGTGTAAAATTTTGAAGAAACCTGCATGTCTTAGAGTTTTCATGAATGTCTCAAAGACGTGTGAAGTCTACCAATCCGTACTTGTCCACCGCACATGGTAGACTGCGGCCTAAACCATTCTGAGAGAATAGCCAAGTCCTGTAGTGGGCCGGTCGTGGGTTATTAGTGATGATGATTGTGGTGGACAAAGTTCACAATGCCTGGTCAGAGTTAGTGTAAGCAACTTCGGGCAGAGTTCTCTAAAATCGATTAGAATCTGACTCTGATTGCGTCCGCGTTGAATTTCTGGTTTTCCAATGTACGAACAAATTTTGACAGGCCGAATAAAAAGGGTTTAAAATAAAAGCTCCATACGGTCTTTCTCGGGCGTAAAGAAAGGACAAACCATTACACTTTCGCATTATAACAATACTAGCTGTTGACCGCGTTTATTACTATTTTTTATAAAACCTGTGGGAACCGTTGCTTTTCTTGAGGATAAAAAGTAGCCTATGTTACTCTCCGTTCTTTTAACTAAGTCTGTGTCAAATATCAAGTTGTTCGTTTGGTATAAACGAGCCATATTTATAAGGAGAGCACTGTCGCCTATAACGCAGGTTTATACTTAGGGTCAGTTTCAAATTAAAATTCTATCACAGGCACTTATGAAGCGTTCATGTGTTTACATAATTGTAAAGAGATGGAGATAACTTCGTTCGCAAAATAACCTAAAGCTACGAGGGTTCAAAACGCGCCCATGGCAAACGCGCAAATGGTCTAAGAAGAGCCCATAACAAACTTAGCCGGGTAATTTATTTTTTTGTGATCACCATGTCACAGTAAATTTATATTAAGCTATGAATTTAGAGCAATTAACACCCAAGCTTATTTATCGTTTAAGTAATCCTTAACATTATAGTAGGATTTTTTTGTAAGATTACGTTTTATATTAACTATGAACTTATGGAGAGACATCTCAAAGATTTCATTCGGGAATTTGTTATAAAATAATATACAATTGCCTTTCAATGTATTAGCTATTTTGTGTAGCTAATACATTGAAAGTAAGCCTAGTAAACTGCACAACGAGTTTATTTATGCTTCTAATATTTATATTGTTACAGTCCATTTTCTTTTTAAATATTGTTACATTTTTAAAGACATACATTAAATTTTCTAATTTAACTTTCAAATATGTATTCAACAGTTGATTTCTGTATACCGATTCAGGTAAATTATACCTATGTAATTTTTCTTAAACCTATATATTTTTTTATAAACAAATAAATATATTATTAATATTATAGTATATAACTTTGCCCGGCCAATGTAGCGTATTCGCGATTTAGCACGCACGGCCAAACACCGAGCACAGGAAGGCGTTTTTAGTACAGTTAGCATGTGCTATCGCTTCGGTTGACGCTTAAGTGACATGGTCGTGGCCCTACGATTAGCTTTGATGACCTTGTAAACCTTGAACATCAAATTACGTAGTAATGTTATAAAGTCGATGTCACGTAAACAGAACACTGATGGTCAACTTGCCCATTGCAAAAATCAAAAGATGCATTTGTATAATCATTAAATAGTGTAAATAAAAGAATTTTTTTTTACGTATGTCTGTCTTTTTACGTCTGTCTGTCCATCGGAGTCTTATAACTTAAGCGAGGTCTAAGAATTTACTTGCGTAAAATTGTACTTGTCCTCCCTGTCCAACTCTGTGTGCGGACTCCACTCTTAAATATAACATAAAATTAACAAACATTATTATGTAAGTACCAAATGTGAGAAGTATGAAATGAAATTACAAGTAATAAAACAATTTTATTTACGGGCGTATTGATATCAGTACTGGTTATTTTAATGTTGAGTTTATTTATCTAATAGGTAGCCAAATTGAATTTTAGTTCAAGTAGACAAGGAGCAGTTTTGTCAAAAATAACTTGACAATATAAATATAAATATAGAATGTGACAATTTAAAAGGGTGGCCTAACTAGATTAGAAAAGAGTTAGATAAAGTTTTTTCTTGAATTTGCGATTAAATACAGGGCGGAGTTTTGAAGGACATATACACAAGTTAAATTTTAAATGTCAATAAAGGCTGCAATTTAAAGGGGATAGAGCCTAGATTTCCTTTTGTAACTCATTTGAAACACATTCAGTGCTCATTTTGCATGCCACGCATCATAGGTAATACACAATGATTGTATTAATACACTCCAGCAAGTAATTACATGAGCACTAAGGTATATTGAGCGACGTGTGCGATCAAAGGATTACCGTTTGACACGAGCGCCTTAAGAGGCTTATCCGCCTCGCGGGAGCTTGATTATTATTGCAATTATGTAAACTGAACTTACATTATATACGAGGCTTGTTGGATATTTGGTAGTCATATTACAGTTTCTTTTATTTCCTAAAATTATGGGAAGCGGTGATAGCCCAGTGGTTAGGATTTCGACTTCGCTTCCGGGGGCCGAGTTCCTCACCTCTAAGTTATTTGCGTTTTAAGCAATAAAAACAATTATACCAAATTACCAAAAACTTTAAAAGACATAACTCTACATAAATTTAAGATAAAAGTTACTGAATTATGCTTCGTCAGCTTTATTCAGTAGACGAATATCTAAAATTTAAGGTATAAATAATTGTGTTTATTTAATATTATTTATTTTTAAGTTGACATCGTCATTTGATTTCACAGTTATGATACCTTATTTTTCTGACATTTGTATAAAATGGAAAAATAATTTTATAATTAAGGTGTTATGATAATTTGCATGCCATAGAATGCCATAGCCCAGAACATGTAATGTATTATTATAAGATCAAATTTGCTAACCTACTATCACGGAAATAAAGATTTGAATTTGAATTAGAAAATATCACTTGCTTCAACGGCCAAAGAAAACATCGTGAGGAAACCGTGCTTAAATTAAAAATGCACATAACTCCGAAAAGTTATGTCCGCGGATCTAATTCTGTCCCCCGAAAGATTCCGAATCCTTACTCACTAGTCTATTACCACTAAATAAAATACAAATTTAGAATTTGTTTCAATATCATTAATTATGTTTACCATTATATAAAACATAGACTGCATGGTTTTCCGAATCAAAACCTTCAAAATCTATCATCGGATTTGTAGTGGCTATTTCTAGAACATGTTTTGCTAATTAGGGAAACGTGTAATGAAGTGCACGTGACCCGCTAAACGCCGTCGGCGTATTCGAAAAATACATTAATGGCAGACGGTGTACCTTCCTATCTGTGCATCACCCGGGTTGGGAGTTTTTAGGGTTCCGCAGAAAAAACAAGAGGGTGCCTATGTCATGGGATGTGTGGATAAGGTTTGCATATAAACGCATTAGCGCAAATCTTTTGGTTGCGTTGGTGAAACGTCCATCGAAGTCGGTAATTGTATGAGACTTTGTAGATTTGAATTTGACCTACCTGGATTTGTACTTTAATGTTATGAAAGCAGTAGTAGAACTTTTTGTGACACAGCTCGTCGGGGAAGTACTACCACCATGCTTATTTCTGCCGTCAAGCAGCATTGTTGCAATGCTGTGTTCCGGTCTAAAGGACGTCGTTGCTGGTGTGATAACAGCCACACTTCGCAGGATGTATTCGACGATTACGAAACGATTAATATTGAATGTTAGAAATAATAACCGGGATGCTAAACTTGCTCTCCGAAGCACGGGTGTGGAGACCGCCAATTTCCTCACTTTTTTATATTTTTTATTCCACTACCCGTCATCCCTTGACTGCAATCTCGCCTGGCTGTATGTGATGATGCAGTCTAAGATGATAAGATAAGAGTATGATAGTCATACCCCAAATTGGTTTCAATACTAAATCGCTTAGCGGCACGACTTTGTCGGTAGGGTGGTTACTAGCCACGGCCAAAGCCATCAGACCAGACCGGAAAACATTCAGAAATTATAAATTCCAATATTGTCCCAACCGGGAATCGAATCGATTCACAGCGCTCACCGTTACGCCAGGGAGGTCGTAAAACTAACCAAACATTTTTTTTTTTTGCACAGACATTAAATAAGTACCTCGTCGTCCTTATTAAAACATACTAGCCACTAGACAAACCCGACATTGTGTGCGTTAGGTGAATGTGAGTCAATACAACTCCACAATGATCCGATTTAGCTAAAACACGCTACATTTACTTACAAGCTGTTTATTTGCAAGTTCTCAAGTAGAGCTGAGAGCACTACAGCACAAATGGACTGCGTCAATAAATTACAGCCGGCGGACTGCAGGTTTACTTCAAAGCGACTAGTACGGATCATGGCAATCGTAATGGCGTATTATAAATAAGATTAACGGTAATAGACCAGTGGTTATCGCTTTAGCTTCTTTTTAAGCGGGGACGTAGTTCGATGCTGCCAGGCATCTCCAACTTTTGGGAGTTTTTTTTTAATTGCATCACAACTCGTAGGCCTTGATTGTAAACTCACCTGGTAGTGATTATGCATTCGGAGGCGGTAGGTGGCTAAGCTGATACGGGTTTTAAACTTCTTTTTTAAATAATAAATAAATATATTACGACAATACACACATCGCCATCTAGCCCCAAAGTAAACGTAGCTTTTGTTATGGGTACTAAGGTGACTGATGAATATTTTTATGAGTAACATGCAAACTGCGCCAATCGGTTGTCAACTCTAATAGGTATGATGACTAATTCCCTCGATTTCTCCAGGATTGCTTTAAAAGATCTTGACCTGATGAAAATTGGACCACATAGGAAGTTTACCATTTGAGACGCAAAAAAAATTCTTCAAATCGGTTTATAAACGACGGAGTTCTGAAGTAACAAACATTAATAAATAAAGAAAAATATAACCGAATTGTTAATCTCTCCGAAAGTCAAAAGTCAACAATATCCTTATTCAAAAAGGCTTTTGATGCGCACATTACATGAGAAGTACAAGGTAGTGAGTGCGCGATAACCATATTCGTTAACTCAAAACTACGAGGTAAAGCTACGAGGGTTCCAAACTGCTTTTTACGAGTCTGTTAAAAATAGTATCAGAAAAATACAGCATACATTTTCAAATAGATATCAACACAGAATTTCCTTTCGGAAAGACTGAAAACAAACATTTAATATTAACTAGCCTTCAACAACCTGTCTTCCGCTGCCAAGTCGTAGTGCTGAAAGAGTGCACTAATAGGTAGGTGCATAGGAAGGGGAATAAATAAGTAGCGATAACATCAAAGCGGGCCCCGAGTGATATGAGCTTCGGATGCTGCTCTTAGCTTCGAACTCTCTATACACTGACTGCACCGGATATAGCGGCACTAGAAAAGACACGTCTAAAATTTAGTTTTTTTTTAATTTCCCTACTAGCGGTTGCCTACGTTTTTCGTTTTTATTTATTATACAGTGTGTGTAGTCGTAGTTATGATGGAGTCTAAGATGGTAGCGGGCTAACATGTAAGGGAGTATGGTAGTCATACCCCTAATTGGTTTCTACGTGACATTGCACCGGAACACTAAATCGCTTAGCGGCACGTCTTTGTCGGTAAGATGGTAACTGGCCGAGGCCAAAGCCAGAGAAAATTCTGAAATCTCCAAATGGTCCCAGCTGGAAATCGAACTCAGAACATCCTACTTAAATTCATGGCGTTCACCGTTGCGCCAGGGAGGTCGTCAAAATTACGAGGTTTATTACGGTGTTTTGCAAATTCCGCGGGAACCGTTTGTCTTGCTGGGATAAAAAGTACTTAGCCTATGTTACTTACTCTCCGTCCTTTCAACTAACTCTGTGCCAAAAATCAAATTGATTATTTATCTTAGTTAGATTGTAGAGGATAGACACACAAACATAAGAATAAGTTAGCCCTTAACTGATAACTCACCAGATAAGTGAAAATGCAGGTAGAGGTATGGCAGTTTTGTTAAATCCAACCCATTGATTGGTTAAGTAAGCTATATGTGGTACCCTAGATTGTAACGGAACGCTAAATCATTAAGCATTATTTTTGGCGGTGGGGTGGTAGCTAGCCACGGCCAAAGCGAAAATTATAAATTCCAAAACTATCCCTGCCGACCGGGGACCAAGAAACACCGGGGATCAAAAATGTTACCATCTTATAATGATTTCTACTTAACTAGCCAAACCAAATAAGCAATTTATGAATAATATTCGTGAGGCGATATCATTAAAGCGAATCTTTATAAAAAAGCTACTACACTCAAGTAAAAACACCACGCTTTTTTTTCTGACACAACCTAACTTGCTATTTTATAAATATCTTGTGTATATGTATGAAGTGCCAGCATAGTCAACAATGGCAACATATGCGAGCTAAGAGTTATTGATTGGTTTGAGGATTATTGCCGTCAAAAATCTAAATCACAACCTCATGATTATAAGAATTAATGTACCAAAACACCCGTATTAAACAAATAAGTAGCTCCCACTAAACTATTCGAGAACTCGTTTTAAATATCAATTTAAATCAAAACTTGGCCTTTACGACTTGTCAGTATAGACTCAAATGTCAGCTACTTAAAGGGCTTCGCATAGCATATCGACACGAAGCCGACTTGACACGAACTCCACACAAATTAGAGCACAAATGTGAGAGTTATGTCGTGAGGCATGAAGTTAGATATTGTAAAGACTGTAAAAAATATTCGACAAAACCTCTGAATTACTTCTAGTCTCTGGACGGATGCTTTGAGGTGAATTATAAGCGGTCCTGGTGCTGTCTTTATTAAGATCACGAAAAATGCAATAGATAGAAATTTAAGTTCATTTTATATTTTGTAACATACTTTATGCACCATCCACTTTCCACTTTTTTATCGGCTACGCACGCTCAGGTTGCCTTTAAAAGCCATAAATTGCCAAATGCCAATTGCCATTTTGAGTGATAAGGCCGCCTTTGCACCCTAGCACTAAGTACTATTACTGTTTTCCTTGTATTTTTCCTACTGTATTGTGTTGCAATAAAGTTTTTCTATTCTATTCTAGATCCTAATTTCAATGATTTTGAACATACTACGCTTAGGAAGTCATACAAACTACGCTCTGTCATTTCCAGTGAGCATCTAACTCAATACCTTGCGATATCTGCAAGTGTATGCGCTTGGCACAGGACGACTCGCCAGCGCGACTGGCAGTTGGCAACCAACCAAATTATATATAAAATAGACCGCTTAATAAAACGCCTGCCTCTTCCGTTGTACACTGGGGCAAGAGACGGTTCGGACGGTTCAATTTATCAGTGTTTCCCAATTGTCTATTGCCTCCGAATAGAGAAATAATATTTTGAAATATTATAGATACCTATCAGTTTAACCGGTATTGTTTTAAGTGATATATTAAATAGTTCACTAACTGAATGATGACCGCCAAAAACTAGCTAGCCCACCAAGCCGCATCGGAACAGCGTGGTGGGCTCTAAAACCGTCTCTCCTATAAACGGCGATGCCTAAGAGGTATTAGGTTGCGGGAATAACTGCAGAATTACAACGATCAGACGACTAAATCTAAATTTATAATCTAATTTAGGAACCTTGGATATGCTTATTTACTATATTTATACTACAGAAAAGAGCTGTGCAATCGATATATAAACTTAGGTCATGCAAATTTAAAGAAATAGGTATACTTACAGTAGCCTCGCAATATATTTATAATAATATTATCTTTATTAAACAAAACATAAGTAATTATAAACTAAAAGTCGCTATAAACAGTCGACTAACTAGAAATGGACATAAATTAGTGATATCTGCATATCGTCTGAGAAAAGTACAGAAATCCTTTGTGGGGGTGGGTATATGCTTCTACAGCATGATACCGACGGTAATATTAGATCTACCTTTACCTAAGTTTAAACAATATATTAAAACACATTTAATAAATCGTGGTTACTACACGATTGATGAATTCCTAAACGACAAGGCTGCTTGGAAGCAGGCCTCTCCGCTCTCATCTCTCACAAACAGAAAAATTCTAAAGATTGTTAAACTTTGATTGTTTCAACTTTCATGTCAATGTCAAGCGATAAAGCTAATCACGTTACGCGTTTATAATTAATAAGTATAATTTTTACCTGCGTTACAGTTGCTAAGTTAAGGTTTTTGTATACCTAAGTGACGGGAGAATCCTCCTGAGTGTTATCTCAGCAAAACATTATTGTTTTCGTGCAATAAAACGATTTTAACTTAGTGATTGTGGTGTCGCAACAATTTTTTCAATCTTTTTTTTTTCGTTTCACCCTCATATGTGGTCGATAAGAGTAATATGTGTCACGGAATAGTTCGAATCTGCCTTGCTGCTTGTTTCTTGGACCAAGATCGAACCCCGGTGTGAAAGGACGCAGATTTTAAATTTTAATATTTTTTATTCACATTTTAGTTTTTATTTTTATTCTTTTTTTTTTCTCAAACCTTAATTTTACCATGAACTGTAGTGCCTGCAACTCCAGTATTTCTGTCACTCAAAAGCGCGTTAAGTGCTCTAACAGCGACTGCTTGCTACTATACCATTCGGAATGCGTTAACTATGACGAGATTTCTACCCATCGATCTAAGTGGATTTGCCCAACGTGTGTTGCCAGCCGTCCTAAAGAAGATAATAGTAATACTCCAATATCTAATAAGGGAAAAGGTATTCAGCGTGCTGAAGTGGTTCTCTCACCTACATCTGTAGACCTGTCTCTTGATTCTATCATGAGTGAAATACGCAGTTTTCGAACGGAAATGAATAAAAAGCTTGAACATCAGCAAACTACTTTGAGTAATTTCAATGTAGCCTTAAAGAAATTACAAGAAGAGGTCACGGGAGTCATCATAAATTTTACTGGTATTCAAGAGGAACTCAATGAGGCAATCAAATCTCTGAAATTTTTGTCCGATTGTCACGACGATCAAAATACTTTGAATAAAGAATTGACGGCTAGAATATCAAAGCTTGAAAGTGAAAATTCTGAACTACGATCTAAGTCATCTGAGATTGAATTTAAGATATCTCAATTGGAGCAACAGTCACGTGACAGTAACTTGGAAATTCAATGTGTACCCGAACATCGGTCGGAAAATTTACTGACGCTAGTAAATCAATTAGCTAAGGTGGTAAATTTCGAGCTTGGATCTAGTGACATTTTGAACTTCCATAGGGTTGCAAAAATGAATGCCGAATCGAAACGTCCTCGTAGTATCATCGTAAAACTATCAAGCCCACTTAAACGAGATAACTTTTTGGCGGCGGTACGAACCTTCAATAAAAAACACGCTGCCGACAAATTCAATACTTCTCACCTAGGGATTGCTGGGAATAAGCAGCAGGTTTATGTCACGGAACATTTGTCCCCAAATAATAAACGTCTGCATGCAACTACTAGAATTGCAGCTCAGGAAAAAAAGTACAGATACGTATGGGTTCGAGGAGGCCGTATCTTTGTGCGAAAGAATGATGAGTCACCGCCAATACAGATAAAAAGTGTAGACGCCCTACAATTATTGTGATTTGTTTTGTGATTTTATTCTTTCTTAATTTTTTTTTTTGTAACGTTCCTACCAAGATTTTAAGTTTTAAAGTTTTAACAGTTTATTTTAAAATATTTTATCAAAATGTAAGGGGTCTCAGAACGAAAACTGATGAGCTATATCAATCCATACTACACACTGATTATGACATTATTGTTTTTACAGAAACTTGGCTTAATGAAACGGTTTTTGATCATGAATTTATAGATGATAGATATATTGTTTTTCGACGCGATCGTGCATCGACCTCTTCGTCTGTTAATAAAAAGGATGGTGGCGGAGTTTTGTTGGCGATTCAAAAGAAATACCAAGTTCATAGAAAGTTTGGGTTTGAATCTATTTGCGAAGATCTTTGGGTTTCCGTTGGTATTGGTAACAATACATTTTTGTACATATGCGCTCTTTATGTCCCGCCCCCGGTAGATTTAAAATATTTAGAAGTGTTTTTACAAAACATGACTAATGTTTGTCAAAACACAGTATTAGCATCACATTTTCTGCTTATAGGAGATTTTAATCTGCCACAAATTTCCTGGATTCCTAGATCTGATAGTCTATCTCTGAGCCCTCAGTCCTCCAATCATGTAACAGTTCATTATTTTCTCGACACATTATCTTTCTGTAACTTACATCAATACAATCCTATTTATAATGCCAACAATCGAATGCTTGACTTAGTTATATCTAATTATTCATCGTTCACTGTAACCCAGTCTTTTTCACCATTGCTCCCCATAGATTCGCACCACCCTGCCTTAGTTATCGATTTTAAAAATATCACTGAAAGATTGCTTAAAAGTAATTCTGCTTCTTCCCTTAACTTTAATTTGTGTGATTTTGAGGCCATTAATTATGACTTGGCTCAGATTAATTGGGAAGTGATACTCAATTCGGTTGAGTCCGTAGATGCTGCAGTAGATACATTCTATGGTTTACTGATGCCAATTATCTATTTGCATACACCGATGTCGAAAAGTAAAACTAATAACTATCCTTTTTGGTTTTCGCGCAGCTTGATTAAATGTCTTAAAGAGAAAGCGAAGTATCACTCTAGATACAAAAAATATAAAAACAATAGAGATAAACTTTCATTTGAAATAATTAGAGACCGTTGTGATTTATTAATCAAACAATGTTATACAAAGTTTAAAAAATCTGCTGCAAATCATTTACGTAGTAATCCTAAATATTTCTGGCGATTTTGTAATCATCATAAGACCAATTCTACTCCAATTCCAAATAAAATGTTTTTTAAAAATGAATCTGCTAAAGGCGGTCAGGAAATATGTGATTTATTTTCTAAATATTTTCAATCAGTTTATGATGAACGCACTCTTACTTCTCAAAACTCTCTTATGTACGATTGCAACCTATACTACAGAGAAACAATTACAACGTCTCATGTTAGAGTGAACATAGATGAGGTTTATAAATATTTGCTCACTATTGAAGTTAATAAGGGCAGTGGTCCCGATATGGTTCCTCCGATTTTAATTAAGAAATGTGCTAAATATCTTGTGTATCCCTTAACTTTCATATTTAACCTGTCATTAAGATCTGGTGTATTTCCAACTAAATGGAAAATTGCTCATGTCACTCCAATACTCAAATCTGGCGCGATTGATAACGTTGGTAATTATAGGCCGATTTCAATATTGTCATCCTGTGCCAAAGTTTTCGAAGCGCTTATACAAAAAAAACTTATTTTTCTTCTGAGAAAATATATTAATACCAATCAACACGGCTTCCTGCCGCGTAGATCTACGACTACTAACCTCATTGGGTATGTAGCTGATATCGCTGAAGCATTGGATAATAAAATGGAAGTTCATGCAGTTTATACTGATTTTAAAAAAGCCTTTGATTTGGTTAATCATGATTTATTATTACTTAAACTTAATCATATGGGTATACATGGCTCCCTATTAAGGTGGTGTGAATCATATTTAAAAAACCGATCTCAACTAGTGTCTCTATTCGGTCACAAGTCTGACATTAAATCAATTCCATCCGGAGTTCCACAAGGGTCTCATTTGGGTCCACTTCTCTTCTTGATATTTATTAATGACCTTAGTCTTACACTCACATCAAATTTTCGTTTTTACGCAGATGATCTAAAAATTTATCGCGCCGTTAGAAATAAAAATGATTCTGAATTACTTCAACGAGATATTAATAATATTGTTAACTGGTGTAATAATAATTTAATGGCATTAAACTCCGATAAATGCTTACACATTAAATTCACTAGAAAAAAAATAACAAATAATACAGTATATTATGCGTATAACGACATTCCGTTACGGGAAGTAGAAGTTGTCCGTGATTTGGGCGTACTTTTTGATTGTTCACTATCTTTTCGATACCATTTTGACTCAATCGTGAAAAAAGCTTCAAAATTGTCAGGTTTTATATCCCGTCAGATGAAATTGTTCCGAGACCCTTTTTTATCAATTACTATCTATTATTCTTTGGTACGTAGTATACTAGAATACTGCAGTCCAGTTTGGTGCCCCACATATAACGTACATAGTGTCCGATTGGAACGCGTTCAAAAACGGTTTATCTACCACCTAGCGTATAACGATAACAAATCTCGTGAGTTGGACTCGTACGAATCACGCTTACGTTCGTACAATATAATGTCACTAAAGAACAGACGTAAAATGCTAGACATGATTTTTTTTTTCAAAGTCATCAATGGAGACATTGAGTCAACGGAAATATTGGAGAGGTTGAAGTTTTGTGTACCGCGTTCGGGTAGTCGCCTGCAAAATCGGAAACCGTTTCATTTACCTTTTTGTCGGACCAAGGCAGGACAACATGCGCCTGTCTTTCGAATTTGCTCACTTTTAAATGCTTACAGAAATAACTGTGACATTTTTAGTACTTCTTTGACCTCATTCAAAAAACATGTCAAACATTTACTTACATAACTTAAATTAATTTATTTTTCGTTTTAATTTTATATCATCACTATTCATTGTATAGTATTGCAGGTATGCAGTTTTAAATTTTGCTTTATTTGATTAGCTTTTAGATTATCTAAATTAAGCATGCTGTGGTCATTTCTAGAAGGTTTCAATCTCTGTCTTTCTCTTGTATTTATGTTATTCTCATGATAACGTCATTGGTTGTTACCAGTTTAATGATCCAAAAAAAAAAAAAAAAAAAAAAAAAAAAAACTTTAAAATTATGTTGGAAAAGAGCAATCTGCTGAGTTTCTTGCCCGCTCTTCTCAGTGGAATCTGCCTTCCGAACCGGTGGTAGAGTCACTACAAACATACTTGACGTTTCATAAGTGCTTATTAATTAGGCCTACTTGAAATAAATTAATTTTGAATTTGAATTTTACTAAAACTTAGGGCTTAGAATCAGAGCCCTAGTGTAACTTATCAGGACTGAGGTTAACCAACTTTACTTTGGAATAACGTAAATCTATCAAATTTGAATGGAGTTTCCAAATTTAAGAGTTTGATTTTCCTCATAAAGTCATCTCTAAGTTTAATATTAATATAATCTCTTGATTTCAGGCAAAGCCGTACGCGGTATTATATATAAAATAGTATAATAAATTATTATATAATATATTATAAATAAAAACAGTAGATATATTTTCGTTTAAACCTACATACAAGACTTGAGATGCTTCGTGCGTCTCAAATCTTGTACGTAGGTAACTCAGCTACGTTCATAGGTAGGTACTATAGCCGGAAATTGGCTCGAGAAAATATCTTAATTCCACAAGAAACGCATAAATCTCGAAGAAGAACTGGATAGAGTACTAAATATAAAGTTTAAAATGTAAAAATATTAACAACCATTAACAAATCATCACAATATAAGTGTTTAAAAATTGCTATAAATGCAATAACGTTTGACGAATACGGAATTAATCGGCATTTAAAAACACGCTAGCTCATGAATTGCTAACTAAAACATGCGCCCGCGCACGCGACTCATTGGCTGGCGATATCTAGGCCGTGGAATACTGCGCAGTGATTGGCCAGAGATTTCACAATAATATTTTGGCAAGAAATCAACTAGGCGGGGCTTGTTACTAAAGATATGTATGTCCGTCTTATGACTTGTTTAAAAAACGATAGATATATTGTCACCGCCATACTTTTCCATGATAACGTTAGCGTTTGACAAACGGCATTAATAAAATTATATAGCTATGCTATTTTTGAAATTTTTCCCTTTTCCATATTTTAATATTGCCTGAAATAGGTTTATCACTAACATTATAAATATACGGAGGTCTTAGGCACTGAGAGGGTTATAGAACATAGACCCACCACGCTACTAAAATACGGATTGGCGGAATTTAGAGATTATTTTCATATGTGTTTCGTAATAAACGGCATGGACAATTTCACGTGCTCTAAGTAAGTATTACAAATATGTGAATCGACTCGGGAATAAACAGACCTCAAATTAGGACCTTCGTATTCCTTAGTTCAGCAATCTAACCACTACACCAGCGAGCCAAACTAGCTTAAAAACACTAGATTCAATTCAAATATTCTTTATTCATGTAGGCCTATCACAGGCACTTATGAATACTTAATACATATTTGTTTACATAATTGTGAGGTGGATGAGATAACTTCGTTCACCAAATTAAACCTTAAGCTACGAGGGTTCCAAACGCACCCTAGTCTAAGAGCCCACATCATATTTAGTCGGGTAATTTTTTTTTATCACCATCTCACAGTCAATTAATATGTAGCTATGAAGTTAGAGCCATTCACACCCATTTTATATCCTTTAAGTAATCCTTAATATTATCATAAGATTTTTCTATAAGATTGCGTTTACATAAACTTTGAACTTTTTGAGAAACAAATATTTCATTCGGTATTTGTTATAAAATAATATACAATATATACAATAGATGGATATTTTTTACCCCCTTTGGACTAAACTATTGCACCGATCTTGATTGCGACATATATATAGCTTGCACGCTTGAGACGGACATAAAATATTTTTTAAACCGACATAACTAATGGTTCCTGCGGTGTATACAAGTAGTGATGAAGATAACAAAATAAATCGTTATTTAGCATGATTTAGAAATAGGAAATAGCAGTGATTTCCTAATTTCTTTATTGTAGAGACGCAACCGTAGATCAATAGTTTTGATGTCTTTATAATATATATATATATATTTTTAAAATATAAATGTGTATTGTCGTACACATATCACCATCTAGCCCCATAGTAAGCGTAGCTAGAGTTATGGGTACTAAGACGACTGATGAATATTTTTACGAATAATCCTTCCTTCATTAATATTATAAATGTGAATGTAAGTTTGTTCGTTACGCTTTCGCGCGAAAACTACTTAACCGATCATCATTACACGTATTCTTGGAGGTATCAGAAGTAACATATGATACTTTTTATTAAAAAAATATATATAATTTTTACGAAAGATAAAAAAATGTTTCTCATAAATCACGAGTATGACTATAGGTGTAGACTATGTAGCTGTACGCTACGTCCTGAAATTTACGCGGGCAAAGCCGCAGGGCATATCTAGTATGTACATAAATACTTATAATATACAGATAAACACCGAGACAATGAAAAACATTCATGTTCATCACACAACATGTTCCAGTTGTGGGAATCGAACCCTCGGCCATGGTCGCTGACCACTGCGCCAGTCGGCCGTCAAATTTATTGTATAACTTACAAAGAAAACGTAACATTTTAAATTAAATATATGTAATATAGACTCTATTAACAATAAAACAAAGGTCACTCTCTACAGCGGATAACATAAAAGAGTAAATCTAAATTCAGTCTATGCGACCCGATATTTAATACTATTTCGACGGTTATAAAGTTTAATTTAGCATGGTATGAATAAGAGGTAAATCCAGTTCGGTAGCTTTTAATCGATTTAAAATAGTGGAGAGATAACTCGAGGTGCTAATTAAGCCTAATCGGATGAATAGCTCGGGGTATTTAATCGATTTCGTGCTTGTTTTATGTTATTTATTTATAGTAGTTTTGGTTAAAAGCTTTAATGACGACGGAGTTTGTAATTTTGACGGAATACTTACCATTCTGATGGACCTAATGAACGTACACATGTACGAATGTACGTATCATAAGTGCCTTCTATGGGCCTGTTTGAAAAAAGATATTCTTGATTTTGACTTTGACTTTGAACTAGCCTGTGTTACTTTATGGAATTCTATAAAAGTCAAGCTTAAGCTTAATCCGCGAAAAGCTGGAAAATCGGAAATGGTTTAATTTATAATTACTTCAATCGTTATAATAATAATAATTTTTATTGTTTAATTCAAGTAAAACCCATCTCAATATAAACGTTAAAAAGTAGCACAGTATTTTAAAACATGTAAAAAATAAGAAATGAAAACAATTTAAAAGAAAATACAATTAAATAAATTTACAGTCCAGAGCAAATAGATCTTCCGCTGTACTCTCAACGCACGTCTCGCTCTGCCAATCGAAGCATTCTGAGGAGATGTTGACCTTACATTAAATTACAGCTTAGCAATTATTCGTTGGAAAGTTATCGTAATTTTAAAATTCCTACAAGTTTTCCAGCTTCCAAATTTAAATTCCAAACTCTCTATTGCTTATTTGGGTGGTTGAATAAAAGGAGAAACACTGATAAGTACAGCCAGATTCCGCCTAACAGCGTGCATTATTATGCAAAAACCTTAACATTTTCCTTCATAGTATAAAAAATCAAAGAATGAAAATTCAATAATGTTATTTTACCATTATTGGTTTTCATTAAAATTATTCTTTCTTAACTTTTTACTTTTATTTGATTTGATTTAATCGATTAGATACTCTTTTGCAGAATAGTAAGACTATTCCAAAAAAAATCTTTAGTTTTAGCTTAGTTCTTTAGTTTCGGCTTTTCGCGGATTATAGCAATTGTAGCTTGATATTTACTGCATTCACATCAATATCCACATCAATATTCCGCGAACGAAGTCACGTGTCAACCACTAGTATTAGTAGGTATCTACTTGTTTTTGTAGCTCATTATTTAATTTATATACTACTAGCTGACCCCAACGCCATCTTTCGGGCTGATTTGTGAATCTAAACCATCCAGGGTACCACCCAAACGCATACCGAAAAATTCATTCAAATGGGTCCAGCCGTCTAAGAGGAGTTCAGTGACATACACACGCACACAAGAATTATATATAAAGATTTCCCCAACAGCGTTACCAATTGTTTTAGTCAAATCAAATCAAATCGTTTATTTGCAGATTGGTATTACATTGTTGGTAGGTACACAAAATATAGGGACAAACAATCCGCCTTAGATGGCATGCAAAAATATATATGATCGTACACTAATTCCTACTTACTATAATAATACTATCCTAAGTCAATCCACATTATTAAAATAAGAATAAACTTTAAGACTGATATTGATACAAAATACTCGTGTTTAACTTGATACTAATATAAGGCCAAACATTGATTTCAAATCTTAACTGTGACAATTGAAAAGTTGAACAGATATGAGATATATATACTTAACAAGAAATTCTAGCAGCCTATTTGTGAAAACTTGTAATCGTCATTCATGTTCTAGGTACGTGACTTGTTCTTATATATTCTGTATCAGCTGTAAGTTTTGCCAACCAATAAAAAAATATATATGCAAATACAAAATAGACAGAACGATCAAAAGAAAGAACGGAACAATAAAAAGAAAGGAATAAATAAAAGTCACTATGCAATTAATGACATTCTCATAGATAAGGTGTGACATTAATTTGACAGGATTTTTACTATTATACCAACATGCTTTGCATGCTGTTATGCGAAATTTGGTTAAGAGCTAACCATAATATTGAGACCTAAGCTACACTCAGTGACTTGCATAGAGGGATGAACAGGGTATGCAGAAAATATCCAGTACGAGATGTAAATACTTATGGGTAGGCTTTTAATTACCCTTACAATGCCTTTCCTTAAGTTTTAAAATCTGGAGATTTTCTTCATTTCATATCACCTACATGCACGCCACTGGCTAAACTAACGAAAATTCGCAAAGAATTAAATAAAAAAAAAAAAAAAATAGTCAATTGGGACATTTACAAAGGCACGAGATAGCGAGAGTGGGTGTTTGTGTATAAGTGCGTCTGTAAATGTGTGTGCGTGTGTAATACTCAGCATCTTAAGTACAATTACCAGTAAGCATTACTATTAAACTCAGAAGAAATGCGTACAGCTCACGCGGGACGCCTTACCGGGACCTCGGCGGATCCGGGGACCACCGGCGCGACTCATTTGCATAAAAATGCAGCGACACGCGCCTTAATTGATTATACGTGGTGACTACTAAGTTTATTCATTTAGTTATTTAGCTTTAATTGCGTCCTTAAGCGTTTGAAATACGCTTTGCAGTTTAATTGGGGGGCGAATTTTAGTTTATTACAGTCGGCTTTTGCCTGCGGTGTCGCTTGCGTTTGACTTATCTCAATGGTTTATTTTTTTAATAAAATTCCTTTATATAGCGCCTAATGCGAAAGTGACACTATTTGTTTTTTATCTTCACTAAGATAGCTTATATCCATAGTCCAGGAAGCGACAATTGGTGACTTTTTCATGGGGAAAATCAATCTGGAACCGTTTTCGCGGAATTTGAAATTTCAATTTTGATACATATCTTGACCTATAAATAGATCTAGACGAGCATAGAGATTGAATTAGATACTTTTTTAACCGGCTTAACGAAAGTATCTCTCGTATAAATAATCTAGTTTTCCCTGCTGGGTTCGAAGCTGGGACCTGCCTCGTATAAGACCACAGAGCTCATCACTACGCTAGGAAGGTCGTTAAAAGTCATAGAGAGATTACTGGGCGTTAGTAATCATTTAAACGACGCACACGTTCCTTTGCTTCGTATTTATTTAAAAAAAAACTGTCAGTACGCCCCTCCCGCGGAGTTATTGAGGCTTCAGGTACTACACTGTTGAATAGACAACTCCAATTAGTGTCCACTCAGCTGCTTTAATTGTGCTTGTTTCTTTGGACTATTTACAGATCTCGGCGTGCTCCCAGAGTGCCGAAATTTGGCTACCGAATGGCCATTTGCCGATTTTTAATTGCATATTTTGTAATTTCGCTAACGACTGCCGACTGCGCCTTCTGCGCCAGTGACCGGATACGATTCGTACTCACATTTGCTATAATCCGCGATAGCCGGGCAAAACTTTTAGTCATAGTAATAATTACGTCAATTAACAAGCAAATGGCAGACGGAAGTAAGGAAAGTCATTGCCTATAAATAGAGCAAAACATCACAGAGCATGCAAGGAACCCATCATACAAAGTGCCGCTCTGTGTCCATCAACTCTAAGCGTAGGTGCTAAGCCTCATATGGACCAAATTACACTGGTAACTACGTCTTTTAGGCTGGAACACAGTAATGCTGCTTTGGCGGCAGAAATATGCATGGCGGTAAAACTTCATTGTACGGTGCGTTTATGATTTTTATTATCCTTATACTCTACACCATTGTCCATATAGATATTTTTATAATTTTTCTTACTGTGTTTACCTACACTTTGAGGAATTATCACTTTTATAAATATAAAATGCATATACAAAATTTCGGAACCGACAGGATTTGAACTTGCGACTCTCGGGCAATCGCGGCCTGAGCGCTTTCACCAATTAAGCTACGGCTCTCCTACCATCGATGCCGAAATTAGTATATGCCTTTCACATCAGTCTTATAGCTGTCGGTTCCGAAAATTTTAAATGCATTTTAAATTTATAAGACCATATAGATATACCAAAATGTACACTCTACGCACGTTTCTCCCACCCCGGAGCATACTCAGAACATGTTGACTTTACAAATATATGAGTAAGTAAGTAAGGTGAAAAAGAGTGAGTAAGTAATAATAGCTAATTATTACTTACTCATAAATAGTCCACTACGCTGGCCAAGTGCGGATTGGTGGACTTTACACGCTTTTCAAATCGTTATGGAACTCTCAGGCATGCAGGTTTCCTCACGATGTTAAAACACCGATAAAACAAGTAATATTTTAATTGATTACCGAAGTTAAAAATGAACATAACTTCGAATAGTCTTAAGTGCGGGCCGGGGATCGGACGTCCTCCCGGAAGGAGAACCGAAGCCTTACCGAATCAGCGACAAACAATCAGAATGACATAAATTAAAATTTAATACACTCTTGACTTCCACAAACACTATATTAGTGTAGATTATTCAATCCCTTTCATATTTTGAAACTCTTATTGAGGGAGTTTAAAAACAATAAGAATTCACCATTTCATGGCGGCAGCCATCTTGGACCGATTTTCGCCAAACATAGCTAAGAACGTTACCGACTAATACACTAAAAAAAACAAAATCAAAATCGGATCAGCAGTTCGGGAAATACGATGCCACAGACAGACACACACAGACACGTCAAACTTATAACACCTTCATTTTTGCATCGGGAGTTAAAAACAAAACGCGTATTATCCATAATGTCAATGCTTACTGTCGCTATCTAGATGCAGTGTACCGATGCCTGCGAGCCCGACATATCCGCTGCATCCGCAGATATCCGCATACTGCGATCGATCGACCGCATGTCAATCACATGGTGCGGTCGCCAGGAACGCGGTCAAACACGCCGACCAATACATGTATCGGTTAATAACTTGTAGATAATTACTATTGTTAGTGCTAGCTACATGTATAAACGGGGATAGTCTAGTGGTTAGGGCTTCCTCCCTTTTAGCTAGGTATTTAACTATATAACTACTGATAGATAGGTCGGGGATTTTTATATTAATTTAAATTCTGCTGCCAAGGTAGCAGAGCAAGGTAAACATGCAATGGTGCTCTTTTAACGTTGGCGCACCAAAGAGTTGTTGCCATTTTGTTCAATGATCCGGTCCATAAGCAGTAATATAATATATCTATGGTATCACAGAATGTTATTAATAATATATACTACGACAATACACACATCGCCATCTATTAATTTTTTTTTTTTTTTTTCGGATTGTGTGTAGCTGATTAACCCTAATGATTTTAACAGCGTAACGCGGGCTTGTTGGCGAGCCTCGGAATGGGGCTCTGCCAGGAAGAGTTTGAACCCTAGGGCTCGAAGAAGCGAAGGGATCGTCGGCCTGAGGGCGCCTCATTTGAGGCCGAACCTCGGCTCAGGCGACGATTGGAGTGAAAGGGTTACGGACGGTGATTAATCCGCACGCTTCCGAGAACGTGGTGCGAGCCCACGTCCGGTTGACGTTAGAAGTCGGGGACCTCGTCTTCGCCGGCGAAGACGCTGTGCATAGGTTGATTGTGTGTTCTGATAGGGAGCTTTGTCAGTAGTAATCTGATCGTCAGGGTCGTGAAGGATATGTTTAGGCCTCCTCTTGTTGAGAGTGGCGCTAAGGTTGGGTGAGTAAAAAGAAGCCGCAACTATGAGAGGGTTGGGATGTCGGATAGACTTCTCAAAGTAGATTTTCGAGAGTTTTTTAAAGTATTGAGCAATAGTGGGGAGTTTGAGATCTCTATGGAGATCGACGTTGCGTACGAACCAGGGGCACCCAGTAGCGTTGCGCATGAAGCGGTTTTGGAGAGTCTGGAATCTCTTATATGCGGAGGGAGGGCGAAACGCGAAGGCGACGCTCGCATATGACATGATGGGGCGGACACAGGTTTTATAGAGTGTCACTCTATGACGAAGTGACAACTTGCTACGTCTGTTTAACATGGGGTAGAGTCTACCGAGAACGAAGGCAGCCTTGTTACGGGCTGCGCTAATGTGATCTGCGAAGTTAAAGCGACTGTCAAAAGTTACACCCAAGTACTTGGCTGTCTTTTGCCACGGTATAGGACGGTTGAATAAGGTCCCTTTTGTCCCTGAGGTCAGGGCGGGCTCGTCCAGTGAAAAGCACTGCTGTGCTTTTATCCGGATTCACCTCTATCCTCCATTGGCGAAACCAAGCGCCTAAGCGCTCGATGGCCTTTTGGAGGCGGGATATGATGCTCGCCATCTAGCAACTAAATAAGCGTAGCTTGTGTTATGGGTACTAAGATAACTTAAGAATATTTTTATGAATAAAATAAACATAAATATTTATAATTTACAGATAAACACCCAGACACTGAAAAACATTCATGTTCATCACACAAGCATTTTCCATTTGTGGGAATCGAACCTACGGCCTTGGGCTCAGAAAGCAGGGTCGCTGCCAATCGGCCGTCAAGTTTAGCCGATAACAGTCCAGTCTGAACTAAAGGCCTCTCCCAATTGTATGGTTTGTCCAAAAT